>NC_068347.1:25813397-27034302 GCF_014633365.1 Diospyros lotus
GAAGGTTGAATTTACAATTATATACAAGTGTGACAGTTTAAGATTGCATTCAATGTTCATAGCAGCCATCAGAGAGTGATTAAGTCTTGGATGAGTTCATGATGGGTCTCATTCCAGCAAGGGTGTCATCTGCCATGCCAACTTCAAATTAGAGTTGCAAGAATCAACAGAAATTGAATTAAGTCTTTGTCTTGTAATTGTCACTCAATTATAGAACTTGATCTGGTGTTCAGATTGTCCATGCCTTCCTCCTCATATATATATTTTTTAATAAAATATCATATGTTATCAAATTATAAATTTATTTTCTTGTATTTAATTAAATAGTTTAGATCATTGCCATATAGGTATAAGATTCCATACCAACCACTATCCAAAGGCTGATAATATGACCACTATAGGTTTAGATCATTGCCATATATGGGAACAAAATTCCATACCAGTCACCACCCAAAGGCTGAAAATTAGCATTATCTTTGGCCTCTCCACTGGCAATTTGCTGTGCACGCCATTCCTGCAATCAGAAGGAAACTAAGGTACTAATAGTAGTTAACAAACAAAATAACAGAAAGAGAAGCAAGGAAAATTATTTCAAACCTCTATCTCCCGTTGCCGCTTCTTCTCTAAACTTTCATAAGCATTTTCAGGTTCATCTTCCTCTTCTTCATGCAACTCCTCTTTGGCTGCCTTCCACTATTGGGCAAATTTTTAAACACATGAATCAAAATAATAGAAGTAGTTGTATTTATGACATGAAAGCACATTTAAAGCTAATAAATTAACAAACTGAACAAATGATGTACCTTGTCCACCATGCTGGATACTTTCTTATTTGACCTTAATGTGGATGACACAGCAACTGTTCGTTTTTTGCTGCGGGAAACTGAGAAAAGGGAAACAAAATATTAGTCCACTTGATAATTATTAAATTCTTTCAAGAAAAACCAATGCCCATATTTACCTTAAAAAGAATGTACTAGTATGTGTCTGTATGTGTTCACATGTACGTGCAACAGAGGCAGAACCCAAGGATCTCTTACCATCAAATCCAATAGAGGCCATATTTGGGGAATTTTTTCCAGTAACCAACCAACTACTCTAGGATAAACTACATGTACTAATGTTTCATCAGCAACAAAAAATGAGGGCATAAATAACTTCGTTGAAAGATTACTAGAGGCCAGTTTTCTTGGTCTTCCATTTTCAGTTTTCAGCATGACTCCATGAAGCCAGATCTAGCTTTGCAGACACCAAATGGCAAACAATGTCTTAACTTCTTCTTCACTAGCAGGTTTTTCCTCTTGTCTAGAAAGAGGGAATAAGAAAAGGAAAAAAATTTCTTCTTTACTATAAGGGTAAATTTCACTCAGCCTCCCAATGATTTAAAAATTTAGTATTAAAGGTCCCTGCGGTTTTTTTTTTTTTTTTTTAATAATCAACCTCCTCCATTAATTTTGAGTTTTAATATTGTTCACAAACTTGTCAAAACAACATCATTTTTAGTAACCTAAAATGCTAAATTTAAATAACGATGAGTTGCTGTAAAATTAAACCTGAACCACAAGTGGGTCTAGGCAGAACTTATGCTACTCTTTTTTAACATTGTTAGTTGCTTGACCTAAACCTAAAAAATGGGCTGTTAGAGAGAGAGAGAGAACACAGGAACCTCAGATACTAAATTTAAACCACAGGCACCCCATAGTCCATAACAAGACTTAGACAGGGGGACTGGATGGAATTCTACCCTACATTCAATGACTAGATAAATAAACAAATATTGTATAAACAATAAGTTCAATTTTTATTTTTAAAATGTAACAAATTATTAAACAGCATATTGAATTTTTATTTTTTCAAGTGAAAATGAAAACTAAACACCAAAAAAAGAAGCAAATACTGGAAAAAGTACTAGAAGTTCTGCCAAATGGACCCCTAAGCAAATAAATTTAAAAGGTCACATTTATGAGGTGATGATGCACAAAGAGGCTGGCATAGTATATTATCATGCCACCACATGTCAAAGACACAGAAACATCAACCAATTGGGTTGAGTTCAGGTATTAGGGAAGGAAATTATTTGGAAGACTTTTAATCACCCAATAACTTGATATTTACACAAAACCCAAACCAATAATACATTCAATTCACTGTCACCAAACCAGCCACTCATGCTTATATTCTAAGTACCTGCAACACGTATACCAACACATGTACATTAAATAGCTTCAACACTAGATGAATATGTAAGGCATGTAGCATGCTTAAGAAGTATAAAACAGTTCATCTGCATGTGAAAACTATGTTTTAATTATGTTCATGAAATAATTAAAACAGTTCATCTGCATGTGAAAAGTAGGACATTTTGCAACTTCACCTTTTGATTGAACATTAGGTACTGCCAATTTAGGAGCAACAGCCCCAGTAGTGGTTGAAGAACCAGAAGCATTCCCTACCACAGAAATGGTTGATGGAGCTTGGATGGTAGCTGGGGCAACAGAAACCTCTACTGGTGTCTTTTCAGTACTACCATTAACTACAGACACACCTACCCCTGGATCAGAGAATGAAGTATAACCCTCTTCAATGTGTGATTCTGCAGATCTGATTCTATCAGAACCAAGAGCATCATGACCAGATTCACTATGTTGTACTGAAGATTGTGCACCACTTACTACTGGTCCAGCAAATACTGCTCCATCTTGAACCTCATAATATGCAGCGGGCTCAACAGGGTTGACACCTGGAGCAGCAACAGGATATGTGACGGCCAATGCCTCATAATAAAGTGGATGCGGCATGGCTACTTGACAACCTTCAGCGTGCGGATAAGCATTATTGCCTAGGAATTGTGTGTTTGCTTGACCATAATACTCAAAGTTAGAACCCGGGTAGGACACATTGTATGGTTCTGTATAAGAGAGTGCTGGTACTGTTTCAGAATAAGTTGGTGGTGGGAGATATGATGGTTCAATTGGGTCATCTGGAGGTGGTGGTGGAATTAATTCATTATCAGGTGGAGGTGGGGGAATCCACTCCTCTTCCGGAGGAGGCGGAACAGGAAAAGCTTCTGGTGTCACAAAAGATCCCAGCTCTGCATGTGGATGTGGCTGAATAGGCTGCTCTTGTGGAGCAAAGCATTTCTCAGACAATGAATCTTGAGTTATTGTAGCACTTACAGGAGCTGAATCTTCAACTTCCATGTCAACATCCATATCCACGTCCTCCCCAGCATCAAGCATAGCCTGGGGTGTTAATTCAGTGTTTTGTGCAGCTTCATGAACTCCATTGTTCTTTCCAGCAGTGCTTCCAGAATGTGATGAGGGATAATCAATAACAGAAGCATGAGCAGTAAAGGGAGCATTACCGTCAGCAGCCAAATCTTTTAAGTCATTCTGACCAACTTTTAACATGCCAACATCAGCAGAGGTAAGAGAAGTGTCAAATGCAGAAGAAGATATTCCCTTTTCATTTTCATCTTCTTCAATCTCATTCCCCTCACTTTCAGAAGATTTACGTGGAAGATCAGCTTCAACTGTCTGGGCAGATTTAGAATAATGGGAAACTTCTATGTCAAGGGCACCTTCCAGCTCTTTAAGCTGTCTCTCACAATGTATCCAGAAAGGTAGCAAGGATGACCCAAAAGGCAGCAGTGACCTAATATCAGAAAGCCTAATCTCTACTTCCAAAATGTACTTTGACAACCAATCATGTCCTTGCACATTATTCCTGGCATTGACATTTTGAAAATCAACGTAAAGGATAATTAAAACAAGATTAAAATTTTAGCAAATGTAATTTACATGGAAATTTTCTTCATCCCTCAACAGATAAAAAATGCTAGAAAGAAAAGGAGATACAAAGTTGCACAAAGACCAGTACCTTTTCAGAGATTTTAATCTCTCCAACAGACTTTCACTGTACTCCAGAACGGAAGAAGTAAGATCATTTTCAGTGTCATCTTCCTCATGAATCATTTCATTCCATATATTCTTCTCAGAATCAGCACCTGTGGTGGTTCCATTTCCCAAGAAAGTATCACTTGACTCCCAAGAAGAAACATTCCCTTGAAGTGAAGAAGTTTTGTGGTACAGCACACTCGCTGCACCAGAGCTGACCTTCACCTCAGTTTGGTTGGCATCAGGACCCTGCATGTTATTTTCTAAACCTTTATCTTTATATCTATCACTCTGCTCCTCTGTTTCATTCGTAGCTTCACAAATATCTTCAGATTCATGAACTACATTTCCAGCCTTACAGTAATCAGTAGCATCCATAGTTACAGCACTGTTCAATTCCGCATCTACAGAAGACTTTTGTTCTTGCTCCCCAGCAAGAGCAATGTTTCTTCCTTCAGCATCAGGAGCAGTATTCTGTTCACCTGACAAATCAGTTCCCTGAACCAATCCATCAGGCACTACCCACGAAGTTTCCCCAGTTGCTGTATTCCAGTAGTAATATTGATTGCTCTCTTCATGCAAAACTACCTTCCAATTTGAAATATTGTTGTCGATGGGTTGAACATCGGAAGCTCCTGGAACAGATGTTTCTTCCATTGGAACCAGTTCTTTGCCTAAATCACCAGTGGCTGTGACAGGAGAATCAATTTCTCTAGCAACATTGTGCTCCAGATTCTGCACCCTATCCACAGAAATAGAATGTTTCTCCGAGTCATGTTGTTGATCATTCTGAGGATTATGGTCAATGCTTGCATTGTTTTCCGGATCCTCCCTTTCTGTGCCTACAGGTGCCTTTGCCTATTTCAAAAACAATTAAATAAACTAAACAAAGGAAACACAGGATTTCAATGTTGCAAGGAGCTGGTAAGTAAAGGTGTCCTTTTACTCCTCATTTTAGGAATTAGTACATAATAGATTCAGGCATACAACCAAAATATAAACATTAAACCTATCAACACACACTTTGACATAGTATCAATGGAGTTTAAGCACAACAAATGGCATTGAGGATGGACCTGCCTAACAAAATACATCAGCCCAGCCCACAGCTTGTGACATTTTCAAAATACATTTTTCCCCAGACTCAAGAGAAACATCCTCAAATATAGTCTAAATCCTTGACCTTAATCTACCTAAAAACACCAAGAGCCTACAAACATGAATTTTAGAAGTGTTCCATTAAAAAAAAAAAAGGTACAAGTGACAAGCCCAAATTTTAAATCTCTCACTTCAGAGTAATGAAAATATTAACTTAAAAAGTAAAATTTGTATATTATGCCTGAGTTCGTGCTTGACTAAATAAGTTGAGAATTTTCTAAGATTTTTAAACTGGTAATTACAAAGTTCATTTCGGAATTTCTTAGAATTGTTGCACAACAAATAAAGAAGTCTGGACCTAACCTACTAGAAACTAGAATGCTGGTTCATTTTAATACAGACAAACTCATGAAGGGTCATAAGAGGAAGGGGTTGATGGAAATGGTGTTTTCCTGGCCACTAGAAACAGAGACAATGGTCAATATAAGCTTCAGAAGAGATTGCCCAAATACTCCTATGATATTAGCTCAGTACTAATGTGCCGGTCACTGTCATAGACAAGCTGATGCCTGGAAAAATAGCTTGCTGCTCAAACTTGAATAATTTTCAAAATGGCATGCAAAATACACATTTTTCCTCAAAACACTGTAGCATCATGATCACCTGCTCATTATCATCAGCAGTTGACTTCTCTGCAGTGTCATGGTCAAGTGTTTCGCTTGATTCATCATCCAACTCATCATCACTATATTGCCCAAGTAAAGACAAAGGATTCTCCAGTTGCTTACCTGAAAACAAAATACAAAGATGTCAAATGCCTTGAAACCATCAAACGAATCCTACTCAGCAGTGACAAACATGTCTGAGCTCAAGTGAATGTATCTATTCCAAAAGGAGTTGTGAGTGGAAAAATATAAAAAGAATAAACAAAGAAAAATCATCATTAATTTGTCGCCAGATTTTCAGATCAACTCAACATAGAAACCTGTTAAACACTGATCAATAGTTAGAAGCATAAAACAAATAAAGCCAGAGACATACGAACCGCGAAGTTAAACTATTCCTGTCGAAATCTCCAAACCGCTGTGATGCCGTGAAAAAAGGGCATATCAGGTCGGGAGTTTCATTCAATAATTCAGGATGTTATCTGATGACCAATTGAACGTTCCCAAGACCACGGCGATCCTACATTCCGAGAACGAAATTCTTTGGGGGCCAAACAATATGTTGCACAAAGTATAATTTCCACCAAAATAATTCGTTCACATCAAGTCGTCTCTACATAGATCAGTCCTTTTGAAGAAAACTGATGGAACCCACCTGAAGATGATGGTGAATTGGGTGACCCAGCACGATGTATCAGATCTATGTCCCCTCCAAGTTCATCCTGGGCTGAGGAACCACCAGAATCTCCTGATGAAGCAAACCAAAATGCTCAAATCAAAATGTGATCAATTGTATGCTGATGTTAATTAATGTACTTGTAGCAGCTAAGATGAACAATAACAAGTCATTATTAGCAAACCCCATTGTCAATAAGATTTAGTTTAAAAAGAAAAAAGCAAACCCCATTCTTGTTTCCAATTAGCATTACCATATATGCTTCAAGCCAAACAAAATTTAGATAAATCATTACAAATGCAAACAATCCAAAAAAGTAAGAGAAAAGTGAACCGTTGAACACCGGAACGCTAAATCAAGAACTATGACTTGCAGGGGGCAAAGTATAAGGAAGAACCTAAACTTCTCCCTCCCTCCCTCTCTTGCTTTGATTGGTTGAGATAACAAGCAAACTACTCATAAAAAGTGATGGCGAATGATGATGGCGATAATAATAATAATAATAATAATAATAATAATAATAATAATAATAATAATAATAGGGAAAAAACAATCGAATAAATTTTTTTTTTATTCAATTACCCACAAAAAAATGTCAAAATACACGCATAAACAATGAAATTTCCTTGGCCTTTAAAACCTAGCTGTTGAGGTGGCATAAATTCTCTATTTTGCAACGTGTAAAAGGGGAACGAAAACGCCCAAAAAAGGCTTCAAAAACCTATTTTCTTCAACACTTATTCGCATAGAGTGCGTCAAGCTGTACTTATACACCAACGCAGTAAATCTTAACGTCCCCTAATGATTTTCCTCTCGAATTCTTTAAGAAGCCTAACGAATCGATAAACGCAGTATTCAAAGTTGAAATCCGTTTTCCTTCGCCACAAGACTAGGCAATCAGACCAAGCCAATCAAACTCAAACCCTAGGAACTGAAAATTTCATATACTTTATAGGCACGTATATAAAGACGTGGAGAGAGGTGGAGAGGAAGAGAACTGGAGTACCAGAGGGTTCCGCGAAGAGATCGAGCTTTACTCTACGACCAGCGGCGATCATCGCTGCGAGTCGCCGCTCCTTCCTTCTACCCATCAATCTGTTGGTACTATCGACTGACGGTGCTAGGAAATTTCGAAAGCTTGATTGGGGAAGGCAAATCGAATAAAATTGAGATCAATGAAATCCAATTCCAATTGTTCGAAGCTGTTCGGGGGACTTGCCCTAGGGTTTCAGATAAAAAAACGACCCTGACGGTGGAATTCTAATCCTCGAGTATACCAGGATTCTGTTTCGTTTATGCTTTATACCACCTAAGGGCCCGTTTGTGCTCCCGACCCGAGTCCGGCTTGGTCGGGTAATTCCTTAAACCTGCTTTTTATAAAAATTAGTTTAGTGTTTAACTAAATCATTTACAAATAATACAAAAATAAATAAAAACTCTTTAATTATATTAAACATTTTTTTTCCAGACCACCCCGCCGCCGCCAAACAGGCACTTATAGCGTGCTTGGCTTAGTTAAAAGTGCTTTTACAAAATAATTTGGGTAATTTACAGTCAGCACCCTGTAATTTTCCAAAAATACAAAATTTTCTTAGTTATTAAAAATAAAAATTACATCTCTTGACTTTATTAATTGTGTAACATTTTTCCTTTGCTAAAGAATAATACTATTGGTACATCTTTGTATACACCTTAGGCTATACAAAGGTGTACCAATAATAAAAATATCTCTCATGAGACGCATGGAGAAACGCAAGATATTTTGATCATAATACCCCTTGTGTAACTCAAGATGTACAAAAATGATGTTCATGTAGCATGATTCTTTGCTAAATGTTAAATTTATAAAATATCAAAAATACCCTTTTTTTTTTTTTCTCTCTTTATTTCTCTTTGCTAATTGTATATTATTTTATTATTTTTAAAGAAAAACCAGTCAAACATTGCTTGCCATTACCATTTTGAGTTTGGGTTATTGATTTGACGGGGTTTTGCTCTAGCCGTCAGCTGCCACCTACTTTTTTATATTATTCTTAAATTATATTATATTTTAATTTAATTATGTATATTTGTTTATATGTTTTTATGAAAATTCAATTTATATATAAAATATATTTTTTTGTATGATAATGCTGCTACTGAGGTGGCAGCCATATCAACCATTTTTGTTGGTAATGTCAACGCTTAATAGTTTGACTTAATAAAAAAGTAATGGTGACATAAAATTGAAACAAAATTAAAGTTTGGTTACTAATTTTGAAAAAACTTAAAAATTTAATCCATGATTAAAACAAAGGTAGTAGTTGAGTTTTTTGTGTTTGTAATTTATGATATTAATAAAAATGATTACCTATACATAGGTATTTTTGTCTTTTCATATGAAAAAAATATAGTTAAATCACTATATAGTTCGCAATATCTACAAAGATGACTTTATTCTAACTCATAATAATTAATCATAACTAATACAAACACAACTACTTAAGCTAGTGGATTGCCGAGCTACAATTTTTATGACACAAAAATATGATTCTTTAAAAAGCCAACGAGAGGAATGAGTACTTTGCCCTTGAGATTTATACAAATTAAAATATCGAGAAAAAACTTGTCAACCTGTCTAAGATAACTAATAAAAATTTAATGGTTTTTCATATACTTTTTGACAAGTTCTATCCCAAAAGTGCTTTACATCTTTTAAAACTAAAATTCACAAAATCTTAGATTAAATCCTCATCTACTCCTCAAAATCTGTCAAGTTTGGTTTGAAAATCCTTTTACAACATGGGTAACGCCATGGTGTCGGTCAATTTGGTAGTTGGTTTAGCCATTTTCCCTAATTAAATCATGGAAACTTGCTAGTTCATTGCCAGGGCTTTAGATTGCCAAAAATTCCAAAAATCCTAGCTTTGATCGAAAAACCCATCCATATACGAACAAGACCAATCAAATTGATAAAGGTATTATGAAATTAGTTCAGTTGAATTTCAAAATAACATGGTTTGACTCATTTTGGTGGTCTTTTGATCCTTCAATTTGTTTATCCTTTTTCGAGGGTCATTTACAGAAAAATTGAGTAGTTCGTGCTTGTATCAAAGTTTAAGACAAACCTCAATTTACAATTTTTTTTTATTAAATTTCCTTAAAAACTATACATAATAGCACCCATTTCAAGTGTTTCCAAGAAAATCCATTTTCTAGCAATGATAGTAAAAAATATTAACTTCAAATCCAAAATTTGTTCACACCACAAATAGTTAATACACACAAGATCATATATGTTCAGTCCAAGTTCAAATTAGCTGAAATCACTCAAGAGTTTGAATTCAAATTCACCGACAATTAGGCTACTTAGAGCAAATCACTATTTTAGCCTAGCACGACCTATGTTACACATCCAACGAGAGTTTGTCTATCATTATCGTCTTTCATTTGTTAGATTCTAATACTTCTGAATGATTTGGGATAAGTGGTGAGTCATAAGATTCAGTAAAAGTAATTTGTAACATAACAAATTAAAATTAATGACAAACATAGAAAACATGAAATAACATGTATGCTTGACTTACCCCACTTCACTCGAATACATTCCAGCACCTTAGTAAACCTCATGATTCCCTTACGTTGCTGCAAAGATATAACAATTAAATTTGTTTATTTTAGGAAATAACTCAGTAGAGTCTGACAAGAAAGTCAGGAATAAGGTTTGTGCTGGCAAGTGGCACTAGCAAGTATCTGGTTGAGAAATGTCTCAATTCGCTATTCGAGAGAGCATAGTTCACAGGGTTAGGCTCGATCCGTAGTTTGGGAAAGTGAGATGAATGCCCCAAGTCTTCAAGTGACTGATAGTCCATAGGGATTCGGGAGGATAGATCCCCGAAGACTGTGAGGAGTCTTATTCGAGATATACTTTTCAGGAGCATCCCATCCTCGAAGGTACTTTCAGGTTCTCCGACCTCATTTATAGACTTTTCACTAGAAGAGTTGGCGTACCCGCATATGCCACACGACCCAATCCTCGAAGCCTATAAATACCCCATGGATTCGTGCCATTAGGATACAGATCTAGCACCTTAAAATCCAGACCTAACTTTTCAGCTCTAAAAACCATCCGAAGATTCACACACATAACTCATACTCATTCTACCTTCTACATCATGACATCATCTAACTTTGGCATCAAATGGCCCGCGTGGAAGAGTTCCTTGCGTGCCTTTTAACTGTTCTTGTGCTGCAGACATCCTGAAGATCCATCTGGAGACAACAAGGCCATAACACCTCCTAAAGACTCCTCAACTTTCCCGAAGCCAACCCATCCAAAGACAAACCTAGTCGAAAACTCATAGCCTTTGGGGATCTATCATCCCAAAGACCCTACGAACTATTAGTCATCTGAAGACTCGGTGCATTCATCTCGTTTTCTCAGACAATAGATCGAGCCTAACCTTGTAAACTATGCTCTCTTAGACAGCAGATTGATCCATTCTCTAGCTAGACGCTCATTATCACTACTTGATAGCACAAACCTTACTCTTGTTTTTCTCGTCAAACTCTGCTGAATTATTTTCTAAGACAAATAAATTTAATTGTTGTATCTTTGCAACAACACCTTAGACCCCAGCATGAGCTCTGTTTAGTAAAAAATCGACCACCTCATGCCAAGAAATCCCATACAATCGCATGCATGCCATGACCATTGAACTTGCACAAAAGCATATCAACCCTTATTGAAATTTTCTAGATCTCTTAATTTTTGTAGGGTCCTTTGTAGTTCTCTAGGTGTTCCAAAAGCAATAAAACCACCAGAATCAAGCCCTTGGATTTTTCTTGCAAAAAATAAGGCATAAATAGGTGAAAATGAGCTATTTCAAAATAAGTATAGCCATAACCTATTTTTGATTCAAATATAGGTCATTTCCACTTACCTTTTACCCTTAAATGTGTTGCAAACAAATTATTAATGGCTTCGATTAACTGCAAAAGGGTTTTTTGGGTTGCCAAAGACTACTGTGATAATCATCATGGCCTGCACACCCCCCTAGTTCCTAGTATAATATTGTCCTATTGTTTTGGCCACAAACCTTCCTACTAAATAGTACTTTAATCCAAATGTGAGTTGCTAGAATCAGAGAGTATTCACTTGGCCCAAAAGTTCCCATATCACTTGGAGTAAAATTTTTGAAAGACTGCAAAAAAGAAAGTTGCAATAGGCAGAAAGTGGCATGTGATGGCCTGGCATGGTGCATATGCCTCGGGTGTGTGCATCGCTCGGCCACATAGCCCACGCACGACATAGCGAGAGGCGCATGTCATGCACGTGGCCAAGGCCATGACAAGCTCCATTACAACACCATTTTGGGATTCTTTTTTTTTTTTTTTAATAAAGACGGTGTTTCCTACACACTTGAACTCAAAACTTGCTAGAATTAAAGGCCCTAACATGGCTTGCCTAGCAACGAGGCTATGCTACCATTTGATTATTTAGTCATCCCATTTATTCTTATTCTATTTCACTACTTCCCCATAAAAGAGTTCCAACTCCCTCAATTTGATTCTCAACCATACTAGCATCCAAATAAATCAGAAATAAATCATCATAAATCCTGGGATTAATTCTTCAAGATACTAGGTTGTTACATCATAACCTCAACTATGGTTCCTAGTATTGGGCTCAACTCAATTTGAGTTGGTTTGGTTCCAATTTGATCTAAATGATTAGCTTAAGAAGCAAGATAAATTAAGCTTCACCCAAAAATCAAATTTAAAAACTACTATAAATGAAATAAATAAATGAATTGAAAGAATATTGTAGCCATAGTATTTTAGAGTGGTTTGACCCCATCACCTTGTCTCCTCACCAAGGATTTCAACCATATAATTTACTATGTAGCTTTTAATGAGATCAGCTATAAGTTCTTTACACAACTTTTCAAAGATCAACCGAAACCCTTACACTACCTTTTATGAGATCAAGTGAAATCGCAACAACTTATAAGAAACAAATATTTGTAACATGGAGAAAAACTAACAATAAAGCTCACAATAAGATGAGACTTCTCTCAAATACATAGCCTAAGCATAGGAAATTTAAGTACACTCTCTTTGTTCTTATAGGATATCAAAGACGTGTATGATAATAGCTCTTTGACGATTTGAGAATGGCTTGATAATGCTCAATATTACTTTTTGTGAATGTCTACTTTAATTTCGACCACATCTTCCCCTTTTATAGTTTGTTGTCTTTAATGTTTTTCAGTTTGGTGTCCAATGGGTAAAGAGATGGACCTTATATATGCACAAACAATCTCTAAACAACCATTCCAACTGTTAATATTTGTGATTCAAAATATATTGATATGTTATATGTTTAATAAATAAATTCATGTAATTGTCATGTGGCATATGGTATTATATTTTGATGTTAAATAATTGTTGTATTTTACAGTGGGGTTCCATTTCATCTACATGTGCATTTGGCATTCTATATCATGGTAATATGGATTTGGGTTATGTAATATAATATTATATTGGCCATGGGCCATTGGTATCTTATAAGCAAATTGAGCCCAAGCCCAAGTCTGCCATATTGAGTTGTCCGTGTATATAAGGCAAATGGGGCAGCTGAACAGTCCGTAATTTCCAATGTGCTAGAAGAAAATAGAACGTAACGGAGAAAGCAATCGTGAAGAAAAAAACCCTAGCTTTGTATCTTCTCTTCCATCTTGAAATCAAAGTGCTGTGATGGTGAGAGAATGGCGAGAGTGAGTGCTGTGAATAGCTTATTTCTGTGAAGCTTTTGTACTTGATTTTTCCCTAATTGTAGATACTGTAAGTGGTTTCTTCATTTTTGATTGCTTGTAATCTCTATAATCTCATTGTATATATTAGTTAGAGATGGCAAACGGGCCGGGCTGGCCCGCCACCAAGTGGCCCGCGGGCCGAGCCAAATCGGCCGGCTTAAAAACGAGCCAGCAGATTGCTGGCCCTAGCCCGGCCTACACGAGCCCGCGGGCTAAACGGGCCCTCCCAATTTTTTTTTTTTGATACCATTTTTGGCCCAGAGGTAGGCAGCGAGAGAGGGCGAGGGGCGAGACTGAGAGCGAGGAGTGCGGGCGACAGAGGGCAAAAGCGAGGGGCGCGGGCTAGGGCGAGACAAAGGGCGAGCGAGGGTAAGGGCGAGGGCGAGACAGAGGGCGAGCGAGGGGCGCGGGTGAGGGCGAGGGCAAGAACGAGGGGCGCAGGCGAGGGCGAGACGAGGGCGAGGCAGAGGGTGAGGGCGAGGGCGAGAGACGAGGCTAAAGGGGGCGAGGGGGGTTTTGTGGCTGATTAGCGGGCCAGGCCAAATCGACCCGGCCTTAAATGGGCCAGCAAAATGCTGGCCCTAGCCCGGTCCCAGGCCGGGCCCATTTTGCCATCTCTAATATTAGTGGATTGACTAGAGGCGAAGTCTCTGCCGTGAGTAGGATTCTTTCGAATCTGAACACGTATACGCGGTGTTCTCTGTGTGTGTTGTGGTTGTTCTTTATTTTCTGTTTCAACTTGTGGATCTTGGTACTTTTTCTTGGTCTTGGCCATGTGGTTGTGTGTTGGTTTACACAGGTGATTTCTCAACAAGTGGTATTAGAGCCACTCGAGGGCGAACCAGATCCATCAGCGATCAGATCCGAGAACTCGATCTTGAAGGCGATCGATAAGATCTGAAAGGTCGCGTCGTTTATGGAAGATCGGAGGCCGCAATCAGTTATCCGATTCTGGTAGTATTTGGTATCCTTTGATTTCTTTGCTCGGTGAGATATCTTGGATTGAATTTTTGATATCCTGTTCTGCTTGCTGATTTTGTCTATGAGATTTGTTCCGTGCTATTGATTTCTTCTTGTTCTTGAACTTAGTTAGGATTGTAACGAGCAAGTTTATTTTTTGTCGTAATCCTTACTGTGTTCTTGAATTTGTTTTGTAAATCAAGATAGGATTTGGAGAGACAGTTTTGTAGTTTCTAGATTGGAGTATTTTTCAATCCCTTACTGTTGCTGTTGTTTTCTGTTGCTGTTGTTTTTTCATTTACTCCAGCTGTCGTTTCTATTTTACTTCCTGTTGCAAATGTATATCACTTGATTATTTTCTAAGAAATTAGTTAGGTTGATTGTATTGCTTAGTGTTCTTGAAGCTTTGCAATCTGATCCCTATACTGTTCTTGTCGTTGTGATTTTCTCCTTGCTGTTTGTGTTCTGTGTGCACTGTCTATCCTGTGTTATTCTTATTCCATCTTGTGTTGCTGTTGTTTTTTTGTTTTTCCTTGCAAGAACAAAACCAAATATGACACCTATAAAGATAGAACTTGAAAAGTTCGATGGTCACAGTGACTTTGGGTTGTGGCAGCAGAAAATGAAGGCCATTTTGGTACAAAATCGGTGCTCAAAGGCACTGGTTGTGCCAAAGGATGAAAAGGATAAGAATGATGCTATTCCCTCTGTGGAAAGCCAGGAAATGGATGAATTGGCTTATAGCAGTTATAAGTACCGAATCGACTGCAAAGAATGCCTCAGAGTGAAATTGTCTAAGAAAAATGACATGGTCTCGATGAGCATTCTAAGATAAAATTTTTGGTATCAAAATAAATCGAACCAGAAACGATTTTCAGTACAACTAAAATGCAGTTGCTATTTAGGCTACAAAATCGAATCGTTGTAGGAGACTTTCGAGAAGTCAACTGAAGCCTGAGAAGGCTTTATTTTTCGTAATGATCAACCCTTTAGTGGTTTCAAGATGAAACGATAACCCGGTGAGAACACTGGGGCAAAATCGCCCTTATCGAGTAATCTTGGATTATTAATTTTGCATTTTCAGTATTGAAATGCAAATTAATTTGATGTTTAAGGGCATAGTTGCAATAAAAAAATTGCTCAAATGAAATTAAGAAGGAAATTGGGATTTATGTGTAATTTTCTTTAATTTAAATGTATAATTTAATAGTGTAATATATAATTATATATATATACATAGGTTACGTGCTCTGTGTACGTGGCAATGGCTGCCCATGCTCTGCAACCCGAAAGCCATCTCTCTGCAAGCTTTGGAAGATTTTGCATGCCAAGTTTGCTATAATGGTGCCCAAGCTTCCTTAGCTATAAATAGGAAGAAGAATTAGAGAGCTTGGCATAATAAATCAATGAGAGGGAATGGGGTCGAATTTGGCCATGGCAAAGAGTGGGATGGAGTAGAGAGCTATGGCTGAGAGTAATGGAAAGAGCTCATGAGATCGACAAAGAGAGAGAGAGAGAAAGATTGAGAGAGAAAGAGTGAGCGGTCGAGGAGTGGTCGTTTCCAGCAGCCAAAGGCGACCATGGACACAAAGCAGAAGCTTCAATGCTCGGCCATGGCGGATGAGGAAGAAAGAACAGCAGCGGGGAGGCGCGGCTGGTGATGGCAGCAAGGTGCAGCGGTTCTGAGGCAGCTCGGGAGTGCTCAGTAGAGGCTCGGGAGGCGACTGAGAGAACAGGCGCGGCCATGGCAGCCATGGTTGCAACCGGTTATAGCGATGAGCAACCAGCCATAGCCAACGGGGCTGCGGGCAACAGCTTGTGGTGGTGTATGCGTGGTGCCCAAGTCCAGTGAGGCGAAAGCGGCCGACGGAGGGCCGAGTGGACGCCTACGGAGGGCCAAGCAGCAGCTGGCGCAAGGTGTTGGTACGTTGCAGGCGGAAGAAGAAAAATGAGAAATGAAAAAGAAAAGAAAAGAAAAAGGAAAAAAGGAAAAGAAATAGAAGAAAAATTGGGAAAAAAAAATCCCGAATCGTTCTAAGAATTCATTTGGGACTAGAGGAGCATGCCAAGTCAAATAAATTATTAGGGCACGCGTTTCGAAAATATGGCACGCATACTAAGGAAGCCTGAGATGCTAAGTTAATGTAAGTAAAATTTCTTAAATTTTTTTAAAAGTTTAGGAATATTATTTTATAAATTTTCATAGTGAAATATTTGAAAAAATATTTGAGAAATATTTAGTTTTGATTTATTGAGGAAAAATAGGAAGAAAAATAAAGAAAATGCAAGAAATTATGAAAAATAGGTTTTAATACTTATTTAATCAAATATGGTGATTATGATGCTTTGAGGTTTAAAGTTGAAGTGACTTGTATAAATTTTGAGGTTGGCACGCAAATCGAGGCAGTACGCGTATTTTGAGGCAATACACGAATATCGAGGTAGTCGATAAGCTTGAGAATATAAGTGATACTTCCCAACTAAATTTAGTTTCATGAAAAATGCTTAGTTTGTAAGTGGTTCAATCCAAAAACCCGATTTTAAGTAAACGACTTTATCATGTTGTCATGTCTTGATATGAATATATCATGTAGATTGCATGTACATGTATTGATGATGAAATGTGCATATGTTCACAATGATATTATTGATCATGCATCACATAAGGATTTGAGATATGGACTGACAACGCTGCCTTGCAAGGGTGAACCCATACATCTCGACCTGGATAAGGGGCTGTAAAAATAGGGAGCAACAGTTGGGTGTAGTCAATTCAAACCGAAATGATATGGAAATGACATTTTACATATTGCATTCATGCACGAAAATAAGTTTATTGTATCTTTACTTAGAAGATTTATCATCTAACTTGGGTTTTGCCTCTGAACTATTCAAACGTTCCAGATGGAGATTGTAACATAAACGACAATGAATGAGACAGGAAATGGCACTTAGCAAAGTGCATGATGAATCAAATATATGTTATATAGCTCATATATTTAAGTTATGCTACTTTGAATTTTGAACGTTTTGAAACAATGAGAATATATAATCCTATTTAAAGTTAATGTTAGTTGAGAACTTATGTCTTGTATTAAGTTATGTTGAGGAACAATTATATAAGAATTAAATTTTGATTAATGTTAAGATATCAGGTTCGATCATTGCTTTCGCATTTGATGTGTATAATGATTCTCTTTTGAGAAAATGTATGAAAATTTTGAGATAGATTTGAGAAAGGATGTGATTTAGCTTTTAAGTTTGAAATAAAAAAAATTATTGTCTCAGAATTGTTCTAAATTATAACGCGCCCGAGAAAGCGGGGCGTTACAATTACTAAGTCTAATTACGGGTCTAATACTAATAAATTCAATAATTAATTTTGAATATCCAAAATTTCTAATTTTTTTTGGATATTACACCAAGATAGTCCCGAAGCAATTTTTCAGTCATTATTGGCCATCATGCACCGAGTCAAAAATCAAGTACTACCGAGTCAAAAATTAAGTAGTCAAATGCTAAAAATCTTTTGTCATTAGTCCAAGTTAGTTACATTAATTATTGGTGATATTTTATGTCATTATAGTATTTTAATGAATAACAAGGGTGTCCAAATTTCACACTGACCTCTGTCCTAGTATTGGAGATGATCAAATTTTGGTTCATGGTACCAGTCCAGGACTTGAAAATTGATTAAGAATTATTAATAATAATATTTTTACTTATAATTTTAATAATAAATAATATTAAATATGAATGATACACACACATACATATTTGTTTTTTGTTTAATTTGTTTTATAGAGTTAGAAGTTAAATTTAGAATGTTGCATTATATTTATTCTTATTTGGATACTTTTAATGATTTTTTTGATGATATATACACCATACTCTTTTTAAAATGTGAAAAAAAAAAAAGTTTAGATTTGGAATTTATGGAAACTCCAAACCTATTATGATTTAATATCGGGACTGAAATAACACCCTGTACATACTAAGTATAAGATAAGTTATAATATGTAAAGAGTTTGGGTAAATTACCTTTAGACCCCATTATGTGGGCTATTTGCACGAAGACTTATTTGGTTTAAAAATGTCTATAAAAATTCTCGTGGTTTATCTTTTTTAGTTTGGATACCCCTTTGTTACAAATGATCATGATTAAATTATAATATTTAATTAAGTTGAATTAAATTAATTTAATAAGATAAACCTATTACATTGTTGCTAATGATCTTAATTAAATTATAATTTTTAATTAAGTTAAATTAAATTAATTTAATTTAATAAAACAAGCTTAATACATTGTTGGTGCCACTTTCGATAGTGGATTTCATTATGGAAAATGTCTTGGTATGGTGAATTGCCTTTCACATATGTTGTACTAATGGATATGTGAAATTATTCAACACGATTACTCATTTTGTTAAAAATAAAAATACAAAATAGAATTAGGAAAATTCAAATTCAATAATCTTCATGAATTGAATTGAAATAAATTTAAATTGTAACCTTTTGACAATATGCATTCCCTCACGAACAATAATAACCAAAAGAAAAAGAGAGATTAAGACATGGCTAGAGGGATTATAATAGTGAAGAAAACTAGAAGGGTATAAAAAATAAGTGAAAAAAAAGACATTTACTTATTTAAATCAATCTTTTTTTTTCCCTAATAATAGAGAAGTGACAAATATTGGCAAAGATAAAGAAATATCGAGGAATAGGGCAAGCCTATGTGATAAGAAAGAGAAATTGAAAGCTTATTAAACAAAGATAGACATAAAAAAAAGTAAGGCGATAGCTGTTATCAAAGATGAAAGACGATAATGATGGTTACTCAAATAATAGAGAAACAAGAATAAAATATTAATAGTTTACAATGGTGGTTGACAATGCCTATTTTAAAGAAGAGAAAATGTGAACAACAATAGTGTATTAACAACTAAAGTTGGTAGAAATCATTATGTTAGATAATCTCTTGTGACAGTCAATATAGCGAGGATGAAAAGTGATTAGTTACGCTAAGACAAGACTATTTTATTACTATTGAAGTGGCAATAATAGTGATGTTTTTTTTAAATGCTTGCTTATATTAATTTAATTTAACTTAATTATAGTTTAATTAACTTAATTAAAATTTAATTAACCTTGTTTGTAACATGGAACATCGTTTCTAACAGGGGCATCTAAGTAAAAAGATAAACTATAAGGACTTTTAAAGACCTTTTTAATGATCATAAAGTCTTCATGCATATCATGTAAATTATGAGAGACCTATAAATAATTTATTATAAAATAAAAGTCACGTGGCACATAATAAAAAAATAGACATATTTAATGTTTCATAATTATTATTCTTGTGCTATTTCATTGGGTAAATTGCACTCAGAGCCATATTGTTTGGGTCATCTGCATGAAAATTCCTTATAATTAAATGATTTTAGAGGTTTTCATTGTTTAATTTTTTTTACCTAAACACCTTACTGGTCACTAACACTATTAATTAAACATTAGTTAAGCAAAATTAAATAAAATAAAACATAATTAACTTAAATTAAGTTATATAATTAAAAAAATAAGCCACGAAGGATTTGGTAGTTTTCACGGGTCTTGAAAACCTATCATTATGGGCAATGGGTTATAGTTGACAATGACGTTTTTTAATGGCTAATATTTAAATTTTTAATCTTTTATTTTAATTAAAATATTAAATTTAAGTTAATTATGATTTAATTAATTTAAATTTACATAATTAAAATTAAATTAAAGGTATCAGTAATAGAAAGACTGCCTAAATTAAAAATTCAAACCATATAAATCTCAAATGCCATTTTTAAATCATTAAACATCTCTATGCAAATGGTTCTCAATTTATCTTATTTATTTTCTAATTCTAGGATTTTATTATTTCCTATTAATAACGCTATTATTAATATTTAAATAACTCTCATTATTCGGAATTTTAATAATTTTCTAGATGAATAAAAAATTATTAATAACCTTTTTATATTTTTGAATAATTAGAGAAGAAAAGGAGGCCGAGCTGTCATCATCACTCGCAATTCGGTTTCCCCTCGCCTCTGCCTCTCTCTCTCTCTCTCAATCATCGGTTGCAGAAACAATTATCTCTCTTAGGTTTCCGAATTCGAAGAACTCATCGAAGAGGTTTGGTTTGCATCGCCTCAATAGTGGTTATATGAATGTGTTCATGTTTTATTTATGAGTTCGGTTTTGGCAATTGCTAGATCTGCACGTCGTCGTCACTTGTTAGGAGCCGAACTTTGATTCTTTGGAGATTTATTGAAGTTCCCCTTGGATAATCGCGTATGCTGTTATTGTATGATTTGGCCCTTGGAATTAACTAGTTGATTTTAGGTTGTGGTTTTTTTGTCGTGGCCATCGTTGCCGGTGGTTTTACGTGTATGGATCTGTGATATCCTTTGATGTGTAGTAGATGCGAGTATTTGCTGATTGTTGAAGTTTTGTTTATCTCGAGGCTTGATTATAGGATGAATTAAAAGGCGAATTCTGAATAGGCTGCGTATTTATGCGGTCACATGTTTAGGGGCTTTCAATTGATTACCATTTTGTTTTAGGTTATGGGTTCACATAGACACTTCAGCCTTAATTTTGGGCGCCTGTTGCAAGGGGATCCTAATATTTTTATATGATGGATACAATTTTGAATTTTGGGTACTTTTGTGGTGACAAGAATTCGCATGCATGCATGCAACCTTGGGAAGAGAAATTGCCAAGTCTTCTTCTTTGTTCGGTTTTACCCAGTCTTCTTCCTCTCTCCCATATCCCTGTTTGAAGCCATCATTACTCTTATTGACAAGCAGTTTGCAGATGTGACTAAATTTTTTGAGAATACAACTTAGTAGAACCATACAAGGATAACCCATTATCTAAAAAATGGACAACTTCAAAATCAGCATGTTACCAAATTGATGTTATTCGTTTTGGTAACAGCATGGCAATGGTTTTGGTCAAAATGAGGTACATCAAATACCACTACTCACTTAAGGGATGAATATATTGGCACAATAGAACTGGAGCTATGAATAACAGAAACTAAGTGCAACATGCTATCTACTAGAGGTTTCATCTTTAAGGCAGCCATATGTCTAGAGGTTTTTGGTTCCTTGAATTGAGTATGCACAGGCTTCCACTCTTTTTCTATGTCATAGGCTCGTTTTTATAGGTATTTAAGCTTTCTTGTTATTTGTTGGAGATGCTGACTAGTACTTGAGTAACTAGAGAGAATTTTCTGGTATTGAATTTTCAAATGTTCTGGAAATTATACCTGTCAACTGGCTGCAGTAATGTAGTGCTGCTAATGTTATCATAAAAAAGAATGAAAAAATATTTTTTTTCTTTTTCACTACAACTTTTATCTCATGTTGAGGCTTCAATACTTTTGTACATGTATGTTTTCCTTCTTAGAGGATATGGCCATGGAAGAATTCATAGCCAAGTCACTTAGTGGGATTAACTGATAAAAGCTTGTGACTGCTGTTGTATGTTGCCCTGCTGAACAGATGCAGAACCAATTATTACATTCAGAGGGTTCCCCCCTGTCCCCTAAAAAATAAATAAAGTAAAACCTTCAATCCGTAGGTTTTGAAATTACATGTTCCTACTTACTAATTCTATAGTGACATAGCAACTAAAGAGATTTCACAATATCCATTTTGTGGTGGCTCATCAAGGCTACTTGTTGAACAGTAACATCGGGATGTTTAACAATTATGCATTAATGTATTTGATGGAAATATACTTTCTGTTCCTTTTGCTAATTTTGTTTTTAACTGAGATATAGGTCTGTACCATTCTCTGAGATCCTCTGCAGTGGGTTTTGACAACAGTAACTGGAAATGGTCAAAAGGTTACTTCTATCTCACAAATGGTTCTCTCATGCGTGAAATTGACTACAAGAAATGACAATTTCTCTCCAACAGGTATGGAGTGTTTTGATGTGCAAGCTTTACCATGTTGCGGTGCTTAGACGGGATTAAGCATTTGTGTGCTCCCCTACTTCGCTGCTGTGATCTTGATTTGTATGGACAATCAAGAGACCTCAGAGATCCTGAAGCTCTTGCAAGGGAGACAGTGTGTATGCTGCTGGTCCTACTTTATTTACTTTAGCATAATATTTTGAAATTTTTTGCAATCATGTTGTGTTGTTTTTACCTGTTGAGACTAGCCTGGAGCATGTGACATCATAAAATCTTCAAAACAAAACAAAAAGAAAATGGCATCACACTCATTATCTGATCCAACAAGCTTATGATTTATGACCCCTTCTTTGGAGTCCTTACTTTAATACAATACAACTGTTTACTCATAAGTCAATGAAAATATGAAGAAAGAAAGAACTAGGAATGGCACAAGGGCAGGGCAGGAAGCGGGTTTTGCTGACCCTGACTCCCCATACCCTGCTTCACACCCTGGTGGGGCACAAATCTTTAACCCCATGCCTGCCTCCAATGGGGAATGGGGATCCCTGACCCCATTGCTTGAAAAAGAAAAAAAAGAAAATTGACATTTTGCCATCAAGAAGTTTTGTTGCCCTGCAGCAAGCTTGTTGAAATATCCATCTAAAAAAAGTTTACATCTTAGACCAAAAAAAAAAAAAAAAAAGGAAAAGAAAAAACATCTGACTATAAACAACTTAACAATCTATTTATATCTATATATGTTTAAGTTTGAGTAATTGGGTATTAGATTTGACGGTTGGGTTATTATTTGGGTCAGGGCATATATAGATAAATATATATTTAATTACATTTATAAAATATGTATTTATATAACGGGGAAGTTGGGGCATGGTGTTAAATCATTTGTCTTAGATTAGTTCAAAGGCTCAGGAGGATATTTGTCAGGGATGTATTCAATATTTCATTAGTTAGTTTTCTGTTAGGTTGGTTAGTATTGTAACGGTTTTATTGGGTTGTTATCTTGTAATGCCCACCCCTTTTGTATTATAAATAGGGGGTCGGGGGGTCTCATTTGAGAGAATTGGTTTTTCTATCTTGAGCGAGAAAGAGATCGAGAATGAGCTGTGTGAGAGAAAAGTTGATTGCTTTGTAATCTCAAGATTTTGTATAGCTTGTGTGATGCGGTCACCAATCAAGACTCGGCCCAAGGTTGACCCAATTAAATCGGGAATAGTATCACCAAAATAGTAGTGCCATAATGTTATTTTAATACTTCTTAAGTTTTAGAATTCTACTTGATTTAGGATTCTATTTTATATTTCTACTTGATTTAGGATTCTATTTCATGTTTCTACTTGATTTAGGATTCTACTTCATGTTTGATTAAAGTTTTATTTTTATTAGGATTCTAGTTGACTTTTATTTAGGATTTATTTCTATTAGAATTATAGTTGGATGGATTTGGATTAGCCAAACACTATAAATATACCTAGGATCTAGAGATTGTAATCAAGTTTTTATTAATCAAATTTTAGCAACCTATTTGGGTTTTCTTAGCAAAACAGTCTTGTTTTTGCGTCTTCTTGAAAGCCAAGCTTCGGCTATTGAAGTTTGCTCTTTCAAGGGTTTATTTTGGTGTGTTTTCTTCACACTCGCGCTACACGCTGCGTCAGGTGGTATCAGAGCGGTTAATCAACCAATTAGATGGCCAATCTTGAAGGTAACAGTAGCAACCAACCTCGTGACGGTGATCAGGGGTTGTCCGCAGTTTGGAGAGCAATCGAAGAACAGCGGGAAGTAACTCGTACTATCCAGCAGCGATTGGAGCAACATAGCAACCAATTGGGCACCTTACTACGAGTTGATGATGACAGGAACCTGAATAATGGGGTGAATCAAGCCGGAGCGGGAAGACCACCCATTAATCATGTCCTTGTTAATCCTAGAAGACCAGTGATTGAAGATAGCGATGAAGAGAATGATTTTGGTCGAGCAATAGCTAACCCTGGTGGTAGAGGGGTTAGGAGGAATGCATATCAGTACAACCACTGGGGCAACAATGAGTATAAACTAAAAGTTGATATTCCTACCTTTAGTGGAGATCTTGATATTGAGGGGTTCTTGGATTGGATCACTGAGGTTGACCGTTTTTTCGAATACACGGAGATCCCAGATGAACGACAAGTAAGGTTAGTGGCTTACAGGTTGAAAGGCGGTGCATCTGTTTGGTGGGAGCGATTAAGAGAAACGAGATTGAGGGAAGGCCGACTGCCAGTTAAGACATGGAGACGAATGAAGCAGCTGTTAAGAGGTAGATTTTTGCCCCCTGACTATGAACAATATATGTTTGAAGCTTATCAAAGATGTACACAGGGAATGAAGAGTGTGAATGAATATACCTCTGAGTTTCTACGATTGGCGGAGAGAAACCAATTATCAGAAAGTGACAATCAACAAGCAGCTCGTTACTTGAATGGATTGAACCCAGCTATTCATGATAAAATTGGGGTTCAGATGGTTCTGAGTGTGCAAGAAGCAAGGAACTTAGCTTTAAAGGCTGAGTTAATGTTGAGTGAGAGATCTCGTAATGACAACTATCATCGGTATAGTGGGAATGAAAATAAACAACCAGCTTTTGATAAAGGCAAGTCAGATCAAGGAGCGCAACCCTCCAATCCACCCCATACAGTCAACCCTAATAAGGTTACAACGGGGGGAAACATTCGAGGTACTATTTCTAATCTTCCAAAATCCCCTAATCCTTATGCAAAGCCTATTCTTTTAAAATGTTTCAAGTGCAATGAGGTTGGGCATCGATCTAGTGATTGTCCAAGGAGGAAAACAGTTAACATTGTAGAAAAGGAAGAGGAAGATGTTGCTGAAGAGGAAGTATATTGCGGGCTTCATGGGGAGGATGACGAAGAAGATTATGGACATGGGCAATATACCTGTGTAGTGAGGAAGTTAATGCTATCTCAAAAAAATGAAGATACTATTCAACGGCATAAGCTTTTTCGCATGAGGTGTACGGTGAAAAGAAAAATCTTTGAGTTGATTATTGATAGTGGAAGTCAGGAGAACATCATAGAAAGAGACGTGGTGGCAAAGATGCAGTTAACTCCTGAAAAACATCCAAGCCCTTACATGATTGGATGGATCAAAGAAGTTGGTGGCATATATGTGGATGAACGTTACAGGGTGCCTTTCTTTATTGGTAAGTACTCCGACGAAGTCTATTGTGATATTGTTGATATGGATGCTTGCCATATTTTATTTGGGAGGCCTTGGCAATTTGATGTGGATGCTACGCATTCAGGTAGAAAGAACACATATCAGCTTGAGAAAGAAGGTGTGCGTTATACTTTGTTACCCATAGTGGAAAAGAATCAAACCAAAGCTTCTAAAGTGGAGCTTGATTTCGAAGATTATGTTGTCCCAGCAACCTCAACGTTTGCAAACTCAGGTCTGATTTATGTTGCTAACATGATAGAAACTCCAAGGTTATTGACTCATATTGGGGTATTTTCCAGTCCCGATGGCTCAAGCATTGCTTTGCAACCCAATGATGGTGGTGTTTCCTCTGATTGACTTGCTACTGTAAAGGAGATGGAGGTCATGGCAGCAAATCCTTCTACAGTTTATTCAAGATCTGACATGGTTGAATCGAAGGCAATAAGATCTACTAGATTAGAGAAGCACTCAAGATGGAAGGTTCAACGTCCTCAATCTAACAGTAATAATGCAATGGAGGCAGAAGGCAATAAACATGGCGATGATTGGACCCATGCCAATGCTGATATGGCTAAGAAGGGGAGGAATGTCTTTGCTCATGTTCCCTTAGTAGAAAAGTTCAAGCGGTTCAGGAAGATGTCAAGCAAAAGTTGCACAAATAAGAAATATAAGGCGACAACTGACAAGCATAGGAAGCATAAGGTATTTGAGGTTGGAGATGAAGTCATGATATTCTTGAAGAAGGAACAAATTCCAGCAAGAAAGCAGAACAAGTTCAAGAAGTATGGTCCTTACAAGATTCCAAAGAAGACCAATGACAATGCTTATGTTGTGGATTTTCCTAATCATATTGGTATTTCTAAACATTCAAAGTGGCTAATCTCTTTTCGTACTTATCGGATGTGGATTTGTCCAAACAGGATCAAAATTCGAGGTCGAATTTTTTCTCAAGTGAAGGTGAATGATGCGGTCACCAATCAAGACTCGGCCCAAGGCTGACCCAATTAAATCGGGAATAGTATCACCAAAATAATAGTGCCATAATGTTATTTTAATACTTCTTAAGTTTTAGAATTCTACTTGATTTAGGATTCTATTTTATATTTCTACTTGATTTAGGATTCTATTTCATGTTTCTACTTGATTTATGATTCTACTTCATGTTTGATTAGAGTTTTATTTTTATTAGGATTCTAGTTGACTTTTATTTAGGATTTATTTCTATTAGAATTCTAGTTGGATTTTGTTTTCCAAATATTAGATGTATTTGGATTAGCCAAACACTATAAATATACCTAGGATCTAGAGATTGTAATCAAGTTTTTATTAATCAAATTTTAGCAACCTATTTGGGTTTTCTTAGCAAAACAGTCTTGTTTTTGCGTCTTCTTGAAAGCCAAGCTTCGGCTATTGAAGTTTGCTCTTTCAAGAGTTTATTTTGGTGTGTTTTCTTCACACTCGCGCTACACGCTGCGTCACTGTGTGTGTATAGGGTTGTGAGAGATTTGAGAGCAATGCGTGTAATCGTCTATTGTGATTTCAAGATAGTGGAGAAAGGCCAAAGGCAGTCTAGACGTAGGTTTTTCAATATAAGATTTGAACCAGGATAAAATCCCGGCTTCATATGCGTGTGTTCATATGTTTTTTATTTGTTTCTATATTATGTTCCACTCTTGAGTGTGTGGAGAGTTTCCTATTGTTCGTGAGGATTGAGGGTTTGATTGTGTGAGGCGGAAGATTGGGATTACAATTGGTATCAGAGTCAGTGTCGCCACCTTTCAAGAAATCAAGAAACTCGCGAAAAGAGAATTGATAAGGGCAGTTCATCATGGCTTCTTCTTCATCCATCTCAAGGCATGACATTGAGAAGTTTGATGGGCAAAACGACTTTGCCCTCTAGAAGATGAAGATGAGTGCTCTCCTCGGCAATCTTGGCCTTGAGGAGGCACTAGAAGGAGAAATGAAAATGCCCAAATCCTATACGGAAGAACAAAAGAAGGATATCCTCAAGAAGGCTCACAACACGCTGATTCTAAGCCTCGGTGATACGGTTTTAAGGGAGGTGTCCAAAATGAAGACAAGAGCGGAGATTTGGCTCAAGTTGGAGAGTCTTTACATGACAAAGTCCCTTTCCAACCATCTCTACCTAAAGGCTAGGTTCTTTACTTTTAAAATACATGATAATCAAAGACTTCAAGATCACATAGATGAGTTTAATAAACTCTGTTTAGATCTTGAAAACATAGATGTGAAGTACAATGATGAGGACAAGGCTTTAGTCTTGCTCCATTCTTTACCTAGGTCTTATGCGACTTTTGTTGATATCTTGAAACACGGTAGAGACACCTTAACACTAGAGGATGTGATAGGTGCCCTAAACTCTAAGGATTTAAGGAGAAAGGTGGAGGGAAAATCCTCCATTGGGGATGTCCTGACTGTAAGATCTAGAAGCCTTAAGAGAGACCCTAAAAGTAAGGGAAAATCTAGGTCAAAGTCTAGGACATGAAAGAACCCTATAAGATGTCACTGTTGTCATGAAGAAGGCCACATTAAGAGAAACTGCTCCAAGAAAAAGAAGGATTTTCTTGATAAGGAGAATGCTGATGGGGGTGTAAATGTGTGTGAATTTGGTTATGACAGTTTTGATGCATTGGTGGTATCAGAAAGAGTCGAGTCTAATGATTGGCTTATAGACTCTAGCTGCTCTTATCACATAACCCCTAAGAAGCATTGGCTACTTAATTATTAAGAAATAAATGGGGGAAAGGTCGTGCTAGGCAATGACCATGAGTGTAAAGTATTAGGGATTGGTTATGTAAGGTTGAAAATGCATGATAGATCATATAGAACCCTCTCTGCAGAGAAATTATGTTTCTCTTGGTAAGTTGGATAGGAATGGCATTAAATTTAAGGGCGAGGGTGCAATATTGAAAATATCAAAGGGATCCCTAGTATGCATGAAGATAGTGCCGCAGAATGGCATATACCTTCTGCAAGCAACTATCTTGAGTGGTGAAGCTGCAGTGGCAAGCAACAATGTCCAAAAGCAGGTAAGGTTGTGGCATCTACGGATGTCACACATAAGTGAGCAAGGGTGCAAGGAACTTGCCAAACAAGGTATTTTAGGGCATGGTCAAATTATTGGACTAAGTAAATGTGAGTCTTGTATCTATGGCAAAGCTGCAAAAGTAAAATTTAGCAAGAAAACCATTCATTCATCTAAATCACCCCTAGATTATATTCACTCAGATTTGTGGGGGCCAGCTCAAACCCTAACCCATGGTGGCTCTCGGTATTTTCTATCAATCATTGATGACTACTCTAGAATGTTATGGGTTTATGTCTTAAAAACAAAGGATCATGCCTTTGAAGCTTTTAGGACATGGAAAAATATGGTAGAGAACCAAAAGGGCAGGTGTATCAAAACTATAAATGGGCTTGAATTCTGTAATAGGGAGTTCAACCAAATGTGTAAGGATAGTGGGATTGTTAGACATTTGATTGCCCCGGGTAACCTTAAACAAAATGGGTTGGCCCAAAAGAATGAATAGGATCCTATTGGAAAGGGTAAGATGCATGCTTTTTCATTCAAATATGCCCAAGTCATTCTGGGGAGAGACAGTTTCAACAGTAGTCCATGTGATAAATAGGTCACCATCAACTGTTATTGATTTTCAAACTCTCTATGAAAGATGGACAGGGCATAAGCCAAGTCTAAGCCACCTTAGAGTATTTGGATGCTTAGCCTATACTCATGTGAAGCAAGGCAAGCTGGAACCTAGGGCCAAGAAATGCTTATTCATAGGATACCCCACTTGTGTAAAATGCTACAAGTTATGAAACCTTGAACTAGAAGGGCTGAGAACAATAGTCACAAGAGAGGTGACGTTTGATGAAGGTTCTACCATGAAAACAAGAAATAAGGAAACCCAGCCAAACTTAGGGAAAAATGCTAAGTCCATTGATGTGGAAATTAAAGGAGAAGTGTCTGAAAACACCCAAGAAGTATCTGAAAATGATTAGGATCTGGATGATCAGGTCTAGGAAGAGAATCAGGATTAGGACTTAACTCAATATGAGGAGAGTGAAGAGGGTAGTGATGTAGACTCTAGCCTAAGAGATCAGCTAGATGCATCTAGGTACAATGTGGCTAGGGACAGGCAACAGAGGAGCTGAAGGCCTCCTTAGTGATATGGTTTCTTAGACCTGGTGGCATATGCCCTAATAAGTGCATCAGAAAGTGTAGGAGATGAACCTCTCACCTATGAAGAGGCAGTGGCCTCTAAAGAATCAGGAAAATGGATAGAAGTCATGACGTCAGAAATTGCATCCTTAAGAAAAAACCAGACTTGGGATATGGTTGATAAGCCAAAAGGACAACGTGTAGTGGGCTGTAAATGGCTTTACAAAATAAGGGAAGGTGCTGGAGATAACCCTAAACCTAGGTATAAGGCTAGGTTGGTTACTAAGGGCTTTACCCAAGTTCAAGGAATAGATTTCAATGAGGTTTTCTCACCTGTTGTGAGACATATCTCAATCAGAGTGCTGTTGGCCATCATTGCTCATTTAAACCTAAAATTGGAGCAAATGGATGTAACAACAGCTTTCCTTCATGAAGACTTAGATGAGAAATTTCTAATGGATCAACCTAAAGGCTTTGAGTCTAGAGGAGAGGTGGAGAAGGTGTGTTTGCTTAAGAAATCTTTTTATGGGCTTAAGCAGCCTCCAAGACAATGATATGGGAAATTTGATATTGTTATGTGAAACAAGGGTATCTTAGAAGTTCCTATGACTGTTGTGTTTACTTTAAACATATCTCACCTAACATCTCAATTTACTTGCTTCTCTATGTGGATGACATGCTCATAGCAAGTCAATCTGAGCAAAAGATTCAACAACTAAAGTTGAGACTAAAATCTGAATTTGTGATGAAGGAACTAGGTGAAGCAAAGAAAATTCTACGGATAAAAATCTCTAGAAGCAAACAACAAAGGAAAATTTACCTATCTCAAAAATCCTATCTAGAAAAGCTGATATCTAGGTTTGGAATGGTAAATTCTAAGGTAGTGAATGTGCCATTTGCCTCTCATTTTAAGTTGTCCTCGGATCAATCTCCCAAGGATGAAGAGAGTATGAAGGAAATGGATAATATACCATTCTTGAGTGTTGTGGGAAGCTTAATGTATAATATGGTGTGCACTCGGCCTGACTTAGCTCATGCTATGAGTGTTGTGAGTCGGTTTATGGCAAACCTAGGTAAAACCCACTAGAATGCTATAAAATGGATATTTAGGTATCTAAAGGGCTCATATAATGCTGTTTTGTCTTATGGTAGAGCAAACATAGGAGAACTAGCTAGCATCATAGGATTCTCGGATGCAGACTATGCTGTTGATTTAGACAAGAGGAGATCCACAACCAGGTTTGTATTTAAGCTATGGAACTCAACAATTAGTTGGAAATCAAGCCTCCAACATGTGGTGGCTTTATCTACAACTGACTACAACTGAAGTTGAATACATAGCTGTATCGAAAACTATAAAGAAGCTATGTGGCTTAAGGGTCTAGTTAGCTAGCTCCTAGGGTCAGATGTGAAAGCCACTTTGATGTGTGACAATCAAAGTGCCATACATTTGTCAAAGAACTAGGCTCACCATGAGAGGACTAAGCATACAGACGTTAGGCACCACTTCATTAGAGAAATAATTGAAAAACAAGATGTTATATTAACCAAAGTTTCAGGTGAAGAGAATGCGGTGACATATTTACTAAAGCTGTACCTATTTCAAAGCTAAAGCATTGCATGAAGATACTGCAGGTTATTCCAGATGCTGAGTAAAGAAGAGCGTGGCAATATGGGAGGGTGCAGGTAGAAGTCCAGAAGAAGTCTAATCTAACTCAAATGGGTGGAGAATTTGTTAAATCATTTGTCTTAGATTAGTTAAAAGGCTCGGGAGGATATTTGTTAGGGATGTATTTGATATTTCTTTAGTTAGTTTTCTGTTAGGTTGGTTAGTATTGTAACAATTTTATTGGGTTGTTATCTTGTAATGTCCGCCCCTTATGTATTATAAATAGGGGGTCGGGGGGTCTCATTTGAGAGAATTGGTTTTTCTATCTTGAGCGAGAAAGAGATCGAGAATGTGCTCTATGTGAGAGAAAAGTAGATTGCTTTGTAATCTCAAGATTCTGTATAGTTTGTTTGTGTATAGGATTGTGAGAGATCAGAGAGTAGTGTGTGTAATCGTCTGTTGTGATTTCAAGATAGTGGAGAACGGCCAAAGGCAGTTTGGACGTAGGTTCTTCATTAGAAGAACTGAACCAGGATAAAATCCCAGCTTTGTATGTGTGTTCATCTGTTTTCTATTTGTTTCTATATTCTGTTTTACTTGAGTGTGTAGAGAGTTTCCTATTGTTTGTGGGGATTGAGGGTTTGATTGTGTGAGGCGGAAGACTGGGATTACACAGGGTATCCAAATACCAACCCCTCCTTGAACCTGGTCAATGGGCATTGACCCTGCCCCAACTGGGTTGGGGCCCTAGCTAGGCTGATTCATTTTACTATCTCTAAAATGAATTACAAAAACCTTTTTACTGAAGATTGTGATTTTGTGTTTGGATGCAGTCAGTGTAAGTGAAATAGAGGCTCTTTACGAGCTATTTAAGAAGATTAGCAGTGCCGTAATTGATGACGGATTGATCAACAAGGTTCATTTCTATCTTTTTGGAAATTTTTGTTGCATTATTTTTTTATTGTGGTAAGCTGAAATGCCGTTGCAGTAATACTAGTTTTTTGGATGTTGTATTTCTATCTTTTATTGCAGGAAGAGTTTCAGTTGGCACTATTTAAGACAAACAAAAAAGAGAGCCTGTTTGCTGATCGGGTATGTTAATTTTAACAGATCAGATATTCTTAAACTCATTTTTTGTTATGGTTTATTTATCTTTGATGAGCTTTTCCAGAGCACTGTCTTGTGAACTTCTCTATGCATGCAAATTATATTTGTTACAAGGTACCTGATTTGGCAAAGGTACCTGATTTGGCATTGGCACGGTACAGTACTGGTACTAGATGATACAAATACTATTTTGGATATATCACTATGATAAATTAATAATATATATGTATATGTGTTTAAGAATTGTAATATTGATTTTGATCATTGAAATTTGTAATTAATATGATATAACAGTCAGATGAATAAGAAATAAATATCACACAAACAATAAACAGTACCATTTCAGATATATCACTGTTGTAACACCCTGTTATCTTATGCAACTTTCTCTCATGTTAAATTTTTTGGAGAAAATAGCTTGTCGGACATATAAATAAGGAGAAACTCCGAAATAGAGAAGATTGGTAGTCGAGATGGTGGTTTATCTTGAAACAAGGTTCTCTTGAAAACAAAAATAAAAAAGTAGGGACTCATTTCAAAAGAAATTTCCACAAAAATAAGAATATGAAAATTTAGTGAAAATGAGGATTTTTTGGGAAAATGAATATCAGATTTGGATTCCTCCCATTGGGATGAGTCTATTGATATAAAATTCAATAGATTCAGAGGAGGTGTCTTTTGACACAATTTCAACTAAATATTGCGAGGCATGCAAAAGCAAAGAAATTGCCTACAAAGTTTTATATGACAAATTTTTGACTTGATAATATATTTCCCAAGTATGGTCTTGCATATGAAAATGATGGCCATGAATTAGATGAAATGAGAGGGGATAAAAAAGAGGTGGAAGTGTACTTGGTGTCAAGAAAGATGTGGGAAAGAAAGTTTTCTCTCAATCTTATTCCCCTTTGACGAGTAGAACCAAATATATATACAAACTTCATAAATTAGGAAGTTCCTAATAAGAAAGCTTCCAAATATGCTTTTGAAAACTTATACAAATTTGGAATACAACAACTAATGGAAAGATACAGCTAATAACATAAAGATATAGCAATAATCTAATCTAGAAGATACATCCTGTTTAGGAAACATATAAAACTAATATCAATCAATCACTGATTCGATCTTGTCCGAGAATAAGGGCAAGTTTTGATTTTTTATTGTTGACACTCTCCCTTAAGATTGGGAGTGGATATCGTGCATCCCAATCTTGCTTATCATTCTATGGAACATGACTGCAGGAAGTCCCTTAGTTAGTACATCCGTTAGTTGATCACTTGAAGAGACGTAAGGAGTACAAATCAAGCAGCTGTCCAATTTTTCCTTTATAAAATGTCTGTCCACTTCAACATGTTTTATTCTATCATGTTGAACTGGATTGTGGGCAATACTAATTGCTGATTTTTCCACTTCATAGGTGTTGTCCACTGAATCTTGAGATCATCTAACAATATTTTCAGCCACAATAGTTCACACATCCCTAGGGCCATGGACCTAAATTCAACCTTTGCACTTAATCGAGCAACTACCTTTTGTTTTTTATTTTGCCATGTCACCAAATTACCTCATAACAAGGTGCAATAGCTCGATGTTAGCCTCCTGTCCACCATGGATCCTACATAGTTAGCGTCCATGTAAGCCTCAATGGTCATGGATTCTCCTTTCTTGAATAAAATACCTTTCCCGAGTGTTCCTTCCAAGTAGTGGAGAATCCTATACACTGCCCTTAAATCTGTCTCCCTTGGATTGTGCATAAATTGGCTAATTACTCCAACCGCATAGGTTATGTTTGGTTGAGTATGAGCCAAATAAATTAGCTTCCCAATCATCCTTTCGTAGGACCCCTTGTCAACCATATCATCTTCCAAGGCCTCCCCTAGCTTGTGATTTGGTTCAATAGGAGTTTTAGTTGCCTTGCTGCCAAGCAGTCTAGTGTCATTGAGGAGATCTATTAATTTTCCTTAGGGTAGGATAGTCAATGTAATTTTCCTTCTTTATGCTATAAGGGTTGTACTTAGTTGGTGTCATGACCCTAGGGTCAACATTGTAAATAGGAAGGGAATTGACCTTGTAAATCGTTAGGGTCTAACTGGAGAAGTGGTTGGTTGATAGGCGGGAAGGGGTGATTGTACAACAACTATTTGTTAGGCTGTTAAAGTAGTTAGAAGAGTTGTTGATTTGGCTAGAGGTTCTATATACAGGAACCTACGGCATTGTGAGGGGCATCAATTGAATGAATGATCAATTCTTCTCTCTCTCTCTCCCGTTCTTATGTTCGGTATTACCAAATTGCCAACCCTAATTCAAGGGTTTGACAAAGTGGTATCAGAGCCAGTCGATCCGGTGGTAGGAAGTTGGCGACAATAGCGTCATGGCGGAAAGGGTGTCGAAAGAAGCGGGTAATTGTCACTCTGGTGCGGAAGGAAAAGAACTAACAAACGCGGGGCTTAGTGCGATTGAGGAGTAGGAAGTCATGGTTGAGGGTACATGACTAAAGCAACTGGAGATTAGGTTGGAGGCCATGGAATTTGGTATAGCCTAGACCTAAGATGCCATGTGCCAAATGCGAGAAGATTTGGTGAATTGGAAAGAAGTCATGCAAGCGGCAATGGAAAAGCAACAAGAAGCTACCGAAAGGCGTTAAAGAACAGTAGATCAACAGGGGCAGAAGATCAATAGTATGTTAAACATGTTGGCCTCTCTGCCCCAATTTTGGTTGTAGTTGGAATTTTCGCAAAAGCAGGCATCGGACCCGATCTTATTGCATTAGGGGCAATTGGTCGGGAATGCCAGGCATTTTGGAAGAAGTAGATCAACAGACAATCCAAGAAAATCAAGGAAGAAATCTGCAACAATTGACGCACGCCCATGTACCTATGCCAAGGTTAGAGATTCCCGTGTTTGAGGGGAAGAAACCACGGCGGTGGATAAGGAGGTGTGAAAGGTTCTTTCAATTATATTGAATTCCCGAAAATCAAAGGATTACCCTAGTAGCGGCCTATTTGAATGAAGCAACAGATTCTTGGTACCAAGGGTGGGTCCAATATGAAGGGCTGCAAGGGGATTGGACGAATTTCTTGGAAGGGCTATGTGAGCACTTTGGAGAGAAGAATATGGCAGATGTTGTAGAAGAATTCATCAAACTGAAGCAAGAAGGGACTATGATGGAGTACCAAGCCCGATTCAAGGAGCTTAGATCCATGGTATGTACTGTGCAACTAGGGCTTATTGAACAATACTTAGTATCTAGTTTTATTAGCGGATTTAAGGAAGAGTTGCAGCCCAGGTCCCATGGTGAAGATGATGACACCCACAATAGTAAGGCAGGCTGCAGAAAAGGCGAGGCTGTAAGAAATGATCCCATTGGCCATTTTCAAGAAACACAAAGTCCCCGATAAGACAAGTTTATTGGCCGGACAGTATGGTGGAGGAAGTTTGAGGCCTTTGCTCACATGGCCTAACCAACCAGCAGCCAAGGCAGTAGCAAATAATAATGGAGGCAAAGGGAATTTGATAGAACAGAGAAGGCAACTGGGGCTATGTTTCAAATGTGGAGACAAATATAGCCATGGTCATTAGTGCAAAAGACAATTGATGAAGATGGAGGGAATTGATAGAGAAGAAGAAGAAGAAGCTGTAGAAGAAGAAGGGTTGCAAGAACAAGAAGAAGTGCAAGGAGAGGAAGGAGGGGAAATTTCCTTCCATGCATTGAAAGGAAGTCTGATGGGACAGATTATCAAGGTGAGGGGCTAGGTGGGAAGAAGGAAGTTAGTGGTGCTAATTGACAGTAGAAGCACCCACAACTTCCTTAGTGAAGCCATCGCTATAGGCCTAAAATGCCCTTTAACAGCCACAACTCTTTTGTCAGTCACTGTAGCTAATGGAAGTAGAATGTACAACCACTATAAATGCATGGGGTTTAAATGGATTATGTAGGAGCAGGAATTTGTGGCAAATCTAAGGATTTTTGAATTGGGTGGGTGCGACGTGGTCCTTGGTGTGGATTGGATGAGGACTGTGAGTCCCTTGACTCTTGACTTCAATAAATTAGAAGTCATGGTGATAATTGATGTGAAGAAGTTGACCTTGTTGGGCAGCCTAGAGAAGGGAGAATGCAAGCTAATTAAAGGGGGAAGCTATAGAAGATGATGATGAAGAAGTGGGGACAGATAGCACAACTCTATTCTATAAGGGCTGTGGAAATGGAAGGTGATTAGAAGGTCATAGAAGCGTCTCAGCGTACAACCTCTCTTGATTCCCAAATCACAAATAAGGCACAATTTTCAGATGACTTGCATTCACTTTTGGTAGACTTTAAGGATCTATTTGAGGAACCAAGTTCTTTGCCACCCCAAAGACCATTCAATTCATCTTAAACCAAACTCAGTTCCTGTCAATATTAGAGCCTATAGGTACCCACCGATCCAAAAAACAGAAATCGAGAAGCAAGTTAAAACCATGTTAGACTCACTATCATCCAGCCCAACCAAAGCCCCTATGCTTCTCCAGTCCTCCTTGTCAAGAAAAATGATGGAACATGGAGGTTTTGCATAGACTACTGACAGTTTAAATCTAATACCATAAAAAATAAGTTTCCTATATCGTTGATTGACGACATTATTGGATGAGTTGTTTGGTGCAAAAGTCTTCTCTAAGCTAGACCTTTGGTCTAGCTACCACCAAATTCGTATGGCACCATTTGATATACATAAAACAGCTTTTCGAACCCATCAAGGCCTATACGAATTTACTGTTATGCCTTTTGATTTGATTAATGCCCCTGCCACTTTCCAAACTTTGATGAACCATATTTTCTTACCAAAGTTCATTCTCTTTTTCTTTGATGACATCCTCGTTTATAGCCCCAACTTGGAGCAACATCTAACACACCTCCGCACTAATTGTATGTTAAGTTCTCCAAATCTACTTTTGCTACAAAGGAGGTTGAGTATTTGGGTCACATTATTTGTGGTGAAGGGGTGAGGATGGATCCATAGAAAGTTGGAGCAATGATGGAGTGGCCTAGGCCTAAATTAGTGAAGGAATTGAGGGGTTTCCCAGGGCTGACTGGTTATTACGAGAAATTTGTCCAACATTATGGGTTGATTAGTAAATCACTTACTGAGCTACTTAAGGAGGGGTTTCAGTGGAACCCCACGGCAGAAACAACTTTCCTAGCCCTCAAGAAATCTCTTTTTGTGGCTCCAGTGCTAGCCTTATCGGATTTTTCCAAGCCATTTATAGTGGAGACCGATGCATGTGAATTTGGAATTGGAGCTGTCTTGGTGCAGGAAGGGCGGCCTTTGGCTTTTATAAGCTAAGCCTTGTCCCAAAAACCCTTGGGATTAAGTGTGTATGACAAGGAATTGCTGGTTGTGTTAAGGGCAATAGACAAGTGGTGCCACTACTTGGAAAGTAGCCCATTTGTGATCCGGACGAACCATGAAAGCCTACAGTTTCTATCCCAATAGTGGCTGCACACCCAATTACAGTGGAAGAGAGTCTCCAAACTTACGGGGTTAGATTATACTATTTAGTACCAGAGGGGTAAGGAGAACGTGGTGGTTGATGCTCTCTCGAGGCGAGATGAAAATGCAGGCTGTCACTCTATCATGGCTGTAGTGCTAGAGTGGATGAAGAAGTTGGAAGATAGCTATAGCAATTTGAGTGGCTCAAGGAGAGTTTGGCACAGCTGGCGGTGAATCCTACTGGAGTTGTTGGGTACACACTGACTAATTGGCTGGTGAGGTACAAGGGCAGGTTAGTGGTGGGGAATGACACTTCCCAAAAGGAGAAGATTCTCTGGGCCCTTCATTGCTCCCCATTGGGTGGTCATTTAGGAATACATGTCACTTATCAAAAGGTAAAACAACTATTCTTTTGGCTTAGGCAAAAGACGGAAGTGGTAGAATTTGTGATGGCATGTGCAGTGTGCCAACAATGTAAACACGAACAGGTGGCTTATCCCTGATTGCTGCAACCCTTGGCAATGCCGCAACACGCATGGGAAGGCATTTCCATGGACTTTGTGGAAGGCCTCCCAAGATCTGAGTATAAAGATGTGATTATGGTTGACTGACTTACTAAGTTTGGGCAGTTCATTAACTTGTCTCATCCACTTACGGCCCAAGAAGTGGCTAGGACATTTCTAGATAGAGTGGCCTGCATCCATGGTATTCCTAAAATAATTGTCTCGGATAGGGACAAGGTTTTCACCTGTTCATTTTGGCAAGAGTTGTTCAAGAAGTTGGGGGTAGGATTATGTATGTCCACTGCATATCACCCCTAAACGGATGGCCAAACAAAAAAGGTCAACCAATGCTTGGAAGCATATTTGAGATGTATGTGCTTCAACCACACTAAGAGTTGGAACAAGTGGTTGCCATTAGCACAAATAGTAATAGGTTGATAATAGTTCTTAGAAGATATTTTAGATATTTTAGCATTTAGTTAGAAGCACATAGGTGCTGTTATGCAGTTAGTTAGGAGCAAATATGCCTATATAAGGCTATGTAAACGGATGGGATTTTCATACTTTAATTGAATTGAATGAATTCTAATTCTCTCCCTACAATTCTATCCAATCTCCTCATCTCTCTACTGCTCTCCCTCATTTCTCTCTGCATTCTTTCCCCATTTTTGTCCATTTCTTCCTCCCTAGTATTCAATTCTTGATTCTACTCCATCAGCTCCTTTCAATTGTCATTCCAATCCTAGGCTAAACCCTAGGTACATGATAGAGTTGTTCAAGAAGTTGGGGGTAGGATCATGTATGTCCACTGCCTATCACCCCTAAACGGATGGCCAAACAAAAAGGGTCAACCAATGCTTGGAAGCATATTTGAGATGTATGTGCTTCAACCACACTAAGAGTTGGAATAATTGGTTGCCGTTAGCACAATGGTGGTATAATTCCACCTATCATAATGCCATTCAAAGGAGTCCTTTCAAAGTTATGTTTGTGTATCGACCTACTTTGCTGCCAGCCCTATCAGGTTCTTCACCCACTATGGCTGCCGTAGAGCAGTACTTCCAGCAGAGACAGCAGCTGCTAATGGTTTTGAAGAGAGAATTGGCTACTGCCCATAACCGGATGAAGCTGGTGGCAGATAGGAGACACAGTGAGAGAGCTTTTGAGGTAGGTGATGTGGTCTACCTCAAGGTATGGAGGTTCCTACAGCAGCCTTATACTTCCCTACCCGCTTCTAAGTTGAGTCCAATGTATTTTGGACCTTATCCAGTTGTGGCCAAAGTAGGGCCCGTAGCATATAGGCTGCAACTGCCATAAGGGGTGACTAACCATCTGGTGTTCCCATGGGCGGATGTAGGGGGGGGCTGGCACGGGCTGAATGGCCCCAGCTAAACAGCAGTAATATTATATATATATGTGTGTGTGTGTGTGTAAAAATCCAGGCAAAGCCCCAACTAAATATTAATATAGCCTAGTCCCATAAGTCCCCCTACATCCGCCCCTGGGTGTTCCATGTTGTCTCTTTGCTCAAGATAGCTAAAGGAGCTACTACTATTCTTGTCCAGCCAGATTTGCCCCCTAATGAAGAAGAGGTGAAGGTAGTGATTGGACCCTGCGCTATTGTGGAGAAAAAGGTGTTATACCAAGGGAAGATACCTCTCACTCAAGTGTTGGTGCAATGGTCTCATTTGCCATCGGACCACACTACATGGGAATATCTCTCAGATCTTTTGAAGCAGTTCCCTCGGGCTGTGGGCCTTCTTTGAATTCTTGAGGTCAAGAATTGTTTCAAGGGGTGAGAATTGTCACTACCCTAGGGTCAGTATTATAAATGGGAAGGGAATTGACCTTGTAAGCCATTAGGGTCTAACTGAAGAAGTGGTTGGTTGATAGGCGGGAAGGGGTGATTGTATAACAGCTATTTGTTAGGCTGTTAAAGTAGTTAGAAGAGTTGTTGATTTGGCTAGAGGTTCTATATACAAGAACCTACGGCATTGTGAGGGGCATCAATTGAATGAATGATCAATTCTTCTCCCTTTTGACTCTCTCTCTCTCGTTCGTATGTTCGGTATTACCAAATTGCCAGCCCTAATTCAAGGGCTTGACAGTTGGTTAGGAGCAGCCATTCTTCGCTGGGTGTACATTCCTGGTTGGTTACTCCACAGCTGTGAGCTATATATATGACCACAGCCAAAGATTGTAAGGCATGTGATGAATGAAATATTCCCCCCCCCCTCCATTCTGTTATCCTCTCTCTCTCTCTCTTGTCCTAAATTCTTCTCTAATCCTGAATATACCAAATCAGACCCTTTGTCAATTTTGGAGAATTGACACCAATTTCTAATCTAGATGTTATTGTATACATCTCGATGTATTTGTCATCCACAAACTTTCTCATTCTAATTGCATAGCCATGGTATTGATTACCGTTCTTCTAAGAATGCACCTTGAACTTTTGTATTTGATATTGTTGATTCTGTTGTACCCGTTATACAATGTATGTTACCATTTTTTCTTGCCTATTATTGTCATATCTTTTTTTTTTTTTCCTGTTTTATATTATGTGATTTACATTTTTATGGAGAATATTGAACCAAACCCTTCATATTATTGTTTGAGCATATATTTTATAGAAAGTGTTTACATGTTAGAGCATTTCTTCATGATATAACATGCATTTAAAGTTATTTTCTTAATTTATTGAGTGGCAAGGCTCACGTAGCACATTCATTGTGTTCTAGATGAAGCCGGGACATCTAAAGACAATGAGAAAATGGAGGAATGAAGAAAGAAAAAACCCTTAAAAACCTGTTCTTATGTTTATGTTGTTTTTAATTCAGTTGTGTTGGTTATTTTGCTAGGAATGGAGGGATATTTTTTTTTTTGTAGTGTAACATTTAACCTTTATTTTGGGGTATGAGGAACACAAAATGAAGGGCTATATACCCTTAAAGTGGACTGATTTTTGGGCTAAGAACAAATTTGATTTGTGTGGGGAGAGATCAGAAGTCCTTTTCCCTCTCTCACTTCTGACTTCCAGCCTTGCCTTACCTTGGCCAAATATCCCACCTAAATATTATTTTCTTTCCATACATCTAGAATTATCACTCATGCACACACACGCATGTCAATCTTCTATAATTTTACATACTTGAGTAGCTTAAAATGATCTCTCTCTCTCTCTCTCTATCCCATGACTTTGCCATGCATGGGGGAACAATATGCTTACTTGTTTTGCTAGCTTCTCACTTAAGTCACCTACCCCAAGTACACTTTCACCTCTTTCTTGTCACCTATCATTTCATCCAAATCATATTCATAATTTCTGTCAAGAATGACCGGAGAATGAATTCAATCTTATTTCCCTTGAAGGGATAACTGAATTTCTGTACAAGGCTGCCTATCAAACTAGGAAGTTTCCAAATCAGAATAGGAAGTTTCCAAATTCAGAATTGGAAACCTATACAATTTAGGACAACTAATTTAGAATACAATCACAGCAATCTACCTTCTAGAAGATATACCATAGTCTTTAGAAAGGAAAAAAATAATCACTGATATGTCTTTGCCCGAGAATAAGGACAAGATCTGTTACTTATCTTTGACAATTTCATATGCAAGTACATGTTTATTTTTGTCCGCTAATACACACATGTGTTTTCTGTGTCTGTTTGAAGAGCTATGCACTTGTGGATATAAAATATTTATGTGATTAGAGGTGAGAATTCGATTAATTTGGTCAGTTATAGTCTTATACAGCAATTTATGGGAATCAAGCTGAAGTAACTGAATTTATATGTAAGAAAACTGAACCCAACCGAAATTTTTAAAACCCAAAATAACTGAAATGATTGGAATTAATTAAAATAACTTAACCTTATTCAAAATAACCAAATTTGAGAAAGCTTGGTGGGAATTTAAGACAATTTAGTAGGTGGGAATTTAATGTTGTGTTAATTTCACAAACAGCCTAAAATTTAGTGGCGTTATCTAAAAATAATCATGCATTTTGGTCTATTTGGTTAAAAAACGAACTGGAAGCAAGATCTTTGAAATTTTAAAACCGAATAGAACCAAATTAACTGAAATTTGTGGGTTTGGTTTGTATATTCTGTTTTTACTGACTAATTCTGACCCCTATCTGTGACATGTCTGTGTTGAAATGTAAGTTATGTTGGGATAGCTCGTCATTACAGTAGTATCAAGTAATCTTCTAAAGCTACCATCTTCTTCTTTCTCACCAATTGCAGGTATTTGATTTGTTTGACACAAAACATAATGGCATCCTTGGCTTTGAAGAATTTGCTCGTGCACTCTCTGTATTTCATCCAAATGCTCCCATTGATGATAAGATTGAGTGTATGTTAGAATTCTGCAATTTTGCTCTGATGATGAGAATCATTTAGTTGCTCATTTATGTGAAATTTTTAGTTTACCTTTTCATTTCTTCAATAATCTTGTGTTGCAGTTTCATTTCAACTCTATGATCTCAAGCAGCAAGGTTTCATTGAAAGGCAAGAGGTAACTAAGTTTATTAGCATGAGATGTTTTGGCACTAAATTTATTAAACTCTGGCTTCAACGAACTTCCCCATTTCTTTTTGTGTTGATTTATTGTCGGTTTTAGTGACTGATGCTAATGGTAAGGTTGCTCCTTTGTGACTTGAAGGTCACAATTTTGAGTTGTGAAAACAGCCTCTTTACAAGAACAAGGATAAGGCTGCATACAAAGACGGCCCTCCCTCAACCCTCATAAAGTGGGGATCCTCATGCATAAGGGAGGCCTTATTTATTAGGGCCTTAGTTTGGATTGCTTTATGTTTGAAATCAGTGCTGTAAAAACTCATTTTTAATTCTTGCTTGGAGAAGACAGCAACTTGTTTTTTGTTATTGGTCTGGTGATGTGGAAGAGCAGAACATATGGCAAGATGGTTTGGAAGCCTACTTTGATTGTTTGTTTCCAAATGGTTGTTCCTTTCCTCTGTGATGTATATTTCAATGTTTTTTTTCATGGTTGATAATTGGGTTTTCTGAACACATGCAAAGTCTTTTCTGGGCATGCTGCAAGTAAAAGGATTTAGATTCATTGCCTTCAATGCTGAGAGATACCAATATCTTCCCCAATTGATATCTTATGCATTGACAGAAAAAATTCACTGCTTATCCAGTAGGTTATTCACTAGCTTTCACTGCTTTTAGCTGACCCCACATACTTGGTATGTTTTTGCTTTTAGTGAGATAAAGGCTTGGTATGTTTTTGTAGTTTCAGCCTGTTTGGCAATTTATCCCCAAGCTGAAAAATTTCTTAATTTTATATTTATCTATTGATTTTTTGAAATAGCTCAGGCAAACCAATCTTTGATATTTTGTTTGTGTGTGTGCAACAGTTGTCTGCTCTTATTGTGGACAGAAGTACTACTTGTCAGAAAATTAGATTAAATGATTAAATTGCTAGTGGATGAATTTGTCTGTGCAAACAAAAACACTCACGAAACAATGGGTAGAAAAGGGTGAAGTAATTATTGCAGTATTAATAGTTTTTAAGAAGTAATTACTGTGGTATTAATAGTGTTTAATCTTTTCCCATTGCTTTTCCATAATAAAAAATATTTTTAGTTTAGAGTTTAGACTTCTAATGGCTCCTGTTAATGTAGGTGAAGCAAATGGTAGTGGCAACTCTTGCTGAATCTGGTATGAATCTCTCAGATGATGTTATAGAGAGTATCATTGACAAGGTACTCCCTCTATCTGATTTAAAATGACATCTAGATACTTTTTGATAGTTTAATTCATCAAACTCACCAGAAAATTTTCTGAAATTACCCCGTTGATGTTTCCACTTGTTTTGATAGTTAATTTACTATAAGAGCACTATAGTTGTCTCATTCATTCTTCAACTGCAAAAGTAAACTAGTACTAATATAATATGTGTGTTATGTTGCTTATTGAGCCAAACTTTCCAAAGCTCAGGTTGCTAGTTGAAGCTCCCCCAGTCTCATATGGATTTTTTTCCCCCACTTCATGCCTTTAAGGCCAGCAGAGGAAGAACTTTAGGATCACAAGTTTGACTTGTGCACTCCCCCCCCCCCCCGCCCCCGTGAGTAGTTATGAAGGCAAACTCACTTGCGTGTACTTCTACAGGTTGATATAATGAGAGGACATCTTTTTAATTAGCATTCTTAGTTTAGGTCAATTGCACAACATGGTTCATTCTGGTCTTCCCTCCTGACAGCGATAGGAGTTGCCAAGGTCACATCTTGGCAAGGTAATATGCCGGTTACCTCCTCTCATCTGTTTTAACTAGCCAAAAAAAAAAAAAGAGAGAACAAAAGAAGAGAAAAATGCCAAGGCTCTCACATGGATGAGAAATATAGTTTAGTTTTGATCAAAATTCTAATAATGGCATTACCTTGTTATAGAATATTGTACAATACAATATCTAGATGTTCATGATTCGTTTCATGGGACCTTATGCTTGGATGCATAACTGAATACCCTAAAATTAAGGGTTTAATGAAGTCTCATGCATTGACAAACACCCACACCCTACTCAACTAAGTCCATGTAATATCACATTAATCTCATTTAACCATACCTGTGATATTTGTCTAGTAATTCACTAATTTGTACAAAAGCCATTATGAATACTCAAAATATGAACTGTACAGCTAACAGGTTTCTAATTTCTGATATTTAATTTTGAGTTTTGACTACATGAAATGTTGGTGTTAGCATCTAACGCCAACATAAGGAAGACAAAGTTACTAGCAGACTTGTTGACTCAAAATTGTTGAAAATATAGGATTTTGGGCAACATCATTTCATAGTATGTCTTCAGATGGGTCTGACTCACTTATCATAAATGATATACCAAGATGATAATGATATATTTGGGATAAGGTCCCTCATTTCTCCTTTAAACGGTGTTGTATGGGGGAGTTTTTAGCATAAATGTAAGACTTCTGTACTTATTTTCTTGCAAGAATCACAACTGACATTTTGGTTATGTTTTGGGGCACCGTTCAGACCTTTGAGGAAGCTGATACAAAACATGATGGAAAGATTGACAAGGAAGAGTGGAGAAGTCTTGTCCTGCGGCATCCATCCCTTCTGAAGAATATGACACTCCAATACCTCAAGTAAGCTGCTAATATTATCAATCTTTTTCTCTTGAATTCTTCTTATTCTCTTATATGTAGATCTTTTTTTTTTTTTTTATTCACCTTCCTCCTCAATTTATGGTTTGCTTAACTCAAATCCTTTGATGTTTGGCTCAGACTGCTCTCCTGGTTTAAAAGAACCATGTACTCTTCTATCATATATATACTTGAGATAAAGTAATGCATTTATATTATTTCTTGTTGGATATTCATCTTCCATTCACACCTGCACATACACAATCCCCGAATGTGTATATAGCCTCACTTTAATTCTTCAAATAATTCTTATAATTTACATTGAATATCACGCCATGGATCTGTTTATTTATGGATGCTTGCATAAAAAATCTACAACCAAGATTTATTAATGTTACTTGAGATCTTTAAGAAGCTATAGGATAGAAGATATATGCAACAATTCTGCAGAATCTACATGTGCTTCGATGCTTATATTTGTTAAATTTTCTTGAACAGGGACATCACTACAACATTCCCCAGCTTTGTGTTCCATTCAAGGGTTGAAGACACATAATTCAAGTTACTCAATTGCTTTTCTCAATGGTCTAGTTCTTCCAAGAAAAAGGGTGAGGGAAAAGAAGGGAAAGAAAGAAGAGAAATGAGGCCCTGTCACTTGTGATGGGGCCAAAACATAGTTCTGGCATCGTGTTTGTTCTTTCATGGAGATTGCTAAGTTTTGTGTTTAGTGAATGGTTGTTGCGTCCAATTTATCGTGTATGTTTTGACTTCTGCCGCCTGTTACATTTGAGTTCCATCACCTTCCTTGTCCCAAATTATGGGGGGGGGGGGGGGGGGGAAAGTGCTCTGAGTTGCAGGAAGAGATTCTAGGACAAAGGCAGGTATATATGTGTTGAATTAGTGCTGTTGTGATAATCGTCAATTATTAGTTACTGCTATGCTCATGTTTTACGTTATATAGATCATAAAATAAGATTGTGAGATAGAAATTTCAAATTCATCTAGGATGAGATTAAAACTTAAAACATGTGTGAATGTTTTGGCATTGTCATGGGAAATTTGACAGTTTTGATGTCTAGGTATTATAAATTGACACAAATAAGAAACTATGAAATTAAAATTTTAATTAACAAGGGTCAAAGATTGGTCCCTCCCAGCTGAAATAAGGGAATTACGGGAAATGCAATAAATAAGCGAGTCCATCTCCAACCACTTTATGGCACCACACTTTTAGTCCACCACTTCATTCTAATGTCTAATATTGCTGAACGAGCTTCGTCACATTTAAGACTTTTTACTATTTCTTTTTCGTTATTCTTTGTCTCCCCGCTTACAGACTTCCAAATTTTCTCCATCGCCGGACACATGCAAGAAGAACAAAACAGAGCCCATTAAAGCTTTTAAAACTGCCAACCTACTAGAACTTTGATAGCATTGATGAAACCAGGGAAAGACAAGACGCAGGAAAACAAAATTATAACCTAAATAGCTTTAGAAAATATTAAAAAAAAGAAAAGTACCATACCCGAAAAACATTTGATAATTGCTAGCACTATAAAATTCGGTACCACCCGCCATGGACAGACATGACCGACTAACAAGCAAGACAAATTCTAAAGAAGCCGGAGAGAGAGGGTCTAGACATTAAGGCCTAAAGATTATTTAGTCAACTTCCTCCATCTTGCTGCCCTCAGCATCTGCATCGGCAGCAACCTCCTCCAGTACGGGCATGTCCACGTCAGCATCCCCAGAATCGTCGTCGATGCTCAGACCAAGTTTCAGCATTCTGTGGATCCTGTTGCCGAAGGTGTTGGGTTCGTCAAGGCTGAAGCCCGAGGTCAGCAATGCAGTCTCAAACAGCAGCAGAACCAGATCCTTCACCGACTTGTCATTCTTGTCCGCCTCGGCCCTCTTCCTGAGTTCCTCCATGATTGGGTTCTCAGGGTTGATCTCCATGGTTTTCTTGCTCGACATGTACCCCGCCATGCTCGAATCCCTCAAGGCCTGTGCCTTCATGATCCTCTCCATGTTGGCAGTCCATCCGTACTCGCCAGTCACCAGACAGCAGGGGGAGTCGACCACACGATCTGAGACAACGACCTTCTCAACCTTGTCACCAAGAACATCCTTGATCACCTTGCATAGCCCTTCAAATTTCTCCTTCAGAGCTTCCTTCTTCTTCTTCTCATCCTCACTTTCATCAAGTTTTAGGCCTTCCTTGGTGGCAGAAACCAACTTTTTGCCCTCAAACTCCTTCAATTGACCCACTGCATACTCATCAATGGCGTCAACCATGAAGAGGACCTCATAACCCTTCTTTTTCAACTTCTCGAGGAATGGTGAGTTCTCCACGGACTTCTTGGTCTCACCAGTGATGTAATAGATGTCACTCTGGCCCTCCTTCATCCTCGTCACATAGTCCTTCAAACTAGTCATTTCATCACCACTCTTGGTGGAGTGATATCGAAGTAGCTCTGCAATCTTAGTTTTGTTCTGGGAATCCTCGTGAATGCCAAGCTTGAGGTTCTTAGAGAAGGCCTCATAGAACTTGTTGTAGTCTTCCTTATTCTCTGCAATCTCAAAGAAAAGCTCAATGCACTTTTTGACCAAATTCTTGCGGATGACCTTGAGGATCTTATTTTGCTGCAGCGTCTCTCTGGAGATGTTCAGGGGAAGGTCCTCAGAGTCCACAATACCCTTCACAAAGCCCAAGTACTCGGGGATCAACTCCTCACAGTTATCCATTATAAAAACACGACGAACATATAGCTTAATGTTGTTAGGCTTCTTCCTTGTATCAAAGAGATCAAATGGTGCCCTCTTGGGAACAAACAGAATAGCCTTAAACTCCAACTGGCCCTCAACTGAGAAATGCTTCACAGCCAAGTGTTCCTCCCAGTCATTGGTGAGGCTCTTGTAGAAAGCAGCATACTCTTCCTTTGCGATCTCTTCAGGCTTCCTCATCCAGATAGGCTTCTGCTTATTCACCAAGGACCACTCATGAGACACCTCCTTAATCTTCTTCTTTTTCTTCTCTTCCTTCTCCTTCTCTTCATCAACATCCTCTACTTTGCCTTCCTCATCTTTCTTCTCTTCCTCATCCTCATCATCAGAAATCTCCTTTTCTGTAGTCTTCTCAATCCAGAGAGAGATTGGGTAACTAATGAATTCAGAATGCTTCTTGATCAAATCCTTGAGACGGCGCTCCTCAAGGTATTCAAGCTGGTCTTCCTTGAGGAAGAGGGTTATCTTTGTACCCCTACCAAGGTTCTCGCCGGAGGTGTCCCTAGTAACCGTGAAGGAGCCACCAGCATGGGACTCCCAGACATACTGCTCATCATCGTTGTGCTTTGCGGTCACTATAACCTTCTCAGCAACCAAATAAGCTGAGTAGAATCCAACACCAAACTGCCCAATCATACTCACATCAGCACCAGCTGCAAGAGCTTCCATGAATTCTTTTGTGCCAGACCTTGCAATTGTACCAAGATTGTTCACCAAATCTGAAGCCATTGTATTAGAGATATAATAAGTAACCCGATAAAGATCACATCTTTATTAAGTAAAAGTAATTGGCACCCCCACATCAGTACGTACCAGCTTTTGTCATGCCAATTCCACTATCAATGATGGTCAATGCGTTATTGGCCTTGTCAGGTACAATGTGGATGAAGAGCTCCGGTTGTGCATCTAGCTTGCTCTTGTCAGTCAAACTCTCAAAACGAATTTTGTCCAAAGCCTGTTTGGTTTCCAAAATTTTATAAATAAAATCAGTCACCAGGAGGAAATTCCCCAAGGCGTCCAGATTATGGTTTTAATAATGATATTCTATGTATAAGTTTCTTACAAATACTTATCTAGATAATAAAAATAAATAAATAATGCACCAACCAACTATTATTTCCCATACAACTTAGCAAACATACAGTGTTTAACATTTTTCCAATATTCGTAATTAATAAGTTTTAACTTAACATAATAAACCTCTAATCTAAATAAATCAACTGTGGCATTATCATGTTTGACAGCTATTCTTTTTTTTTTTGGAACTTGTTAGGTTGTTGTCTAGAGTATAGGATAAAGTCAGTCCTAGAAGATCAGTGAAGGCAATGCACATGAGTGACTATTGAAGATTTAGATAAGAAATTGTATCCCATGTGAAATTAGTGACAGTTATGGGGTTAAACTGTAATTATCTAAAGTCTTCATTAGGATGTCCCCCCTATTCTATGAATAGAGGGAAAGGGTTAGACGAGAGAGACAGAATTTATTATTCTGTGCGAGTACAGCTTATGTTCGTTCTGAGAGGAAAGACTAGAGGGAAAGAGATGGTTCTTTATAATCTTGGTGAGCAATTGAGGGTGTACTCGCGTATTGCTTGTCCTGACCGGTTTCTGAATAAGATAAAAGGCTGCTCTCGAGGTGATTTGAAGGTTCAACCATTGCAATCCGAACCAAGATATATCACTTGTCACTTTTTTTGTGGTTTGATTGTTTCATTTCTGCCACAAGTGACATCAACATGGAGCATACACCGAGCTAGGATACAAGGAAGATATAAAAAGCAAGAAACACAGAGGGAAAAAGGCCACAAGTGACATCAACATGAGACAAGGAAAATGGCAAAAGCACGCCCCAAAGCCAAACACACAAAACTTTTGATTGGGCGAGGGGCGGGGTAGGAGATAGAACAGCACACAAAACAACATTACTCTCCCTTTGTTTGGAGAGAATAGAATGTAGAGGAGTGTAATGTAACTTTACCTTGTTTAGATAGAGATTAGACGGGGATGGAAATGTAAGGTCCAAAAACAAAGTAACCATTATACTCTTCACATTCTAAATAAATCACAGGGTCAAAATATGTTTATTCTTTTTGGAATGGATGAAAACAAGGGGTGAGGGCCACGGATCATTCAGGTGGGGATTGGGTAATCTCCATAACAGATTGTAGGTGATTTACCATGACAACTGGTAGCGCATAGCTATATTAACAATCTCCAGTACCATCAATAAACCACAGTAAAAGGATACCAAAACATAATCCACTGTAACAACAACAACGATAGAGAACGGAAAACCTTAAAACATCTCCATATTTTGCATGAAATTATATATTCTGTTTTCACGATTACATTTTCTTGCTGTCCCATTTGGGGGGGGGGGGGGGACAAGGCAATCGTTGCAAATTAATTCGTCAACAACAGCACCAAGAAATTAAAAAGAAGAAGAAGACGAAGCCATTTCTAACATTTCTAGCAAATTAAGGGACCCAAAGACATCAATACCTTTTAATGAATTTCCTCATTTACTAGATTTTATTGGCATTCGCTCCGATATCCTGGGCAACAACCAAATCATTCTACATTTTTCTTTTGCATAATCAAAAGAATCCACGCAACATTTACATACATCCAGCATATCATCCAAAAGAAAAAAAAAAAAAAAGAAGCAAAACACTGAAAAACAAATACGCAAAAGCTATAAAATAAATAGATCAAACCACATAAATGCCAAAGAGCAGAAGCAAACTAGTAGACTGTAAATAACATATGAGAGAGAGAGAGACTGACATCAGATGCATTGCTGATGAGTTCACGGAGAAAGATCTCCTTGTTGCTGTAGAAAGTGTTGATGATCAGACTCAACAGCTGGTTGATCTCGGCCTGGAAAGCAAACGTCTCTGTCTCCGCCATCTCTGTCGACCTGTACCTCCTCTACACCGGAAAAATCAAAATCGCAGAGGCGGAAGAGAGAAGAAGAGAGACAACGTAACCTAGGGTTTGCAAGAGTAAGAATTGGCAGGAGACGCAGAGATGAAAGCCACCATTATATAGCGGGTCTTTTAGGGTTTCTAGATTCTTCCATTTGAGAAAAATATCCGTTCATCTCAATATTTTTGGATAATTTAATTAATAATTTATTCCGTCAACAGTTGACCCGATTCAACCGGCCACTTCTAGCCCGCGTTTCGATTTGGGCCCATGACTGACCGGTTCGGCCCAATAACCTGGCTGAGCCCAAACATTTGGTAACACTTAACTTGGTCATTTTTTCAACTTACAAAAATTTCTCCTGTAATTTTTCTCTTGTCCACAATTTTTTTATATATGTAAAAAATATTAAAACTCAATATAAAAATAATTTTCCCAAAAAAATCTTTTAACCCAACACCATATATTTATTTATCTTTTTTTGTAAATAATTTCATTCATATTTAGATTTATTGAATAATAATAATAAAAGTGATGTAAAAGTATTCAAAGGACAAAAATTATCAAGTTACCCTAAAGATTAGCAAGTCGCTTATCTCTATTGTCAAGTAGTAAGAAAGTGACATACGACTCTTATCTAGTCATATCTAGATATAAGAGATTAATTCGGATCTTAATCTAAGAGGACTCAGATGATTTATCGGTCAATATTTAAATTCAAACAAAAGATCTCATTATTTAATAATAATTAAAATAAAATTTTTTAAATATTTATTGAGAATACCAACAAATACTTAGAATAATTTCAAAAATCTTGTTTCCTTCAATCTATGTAAAATAGGGACCTTTACGGATAAAATCCTCTAATTACAAGCTCATTATTCTAAATATTATTACTAATTTGAGCGTCGGATACTATACCAAGGAAATAAGCCCTGTTCATTCTTGCAGGTGTATATATCAAGACAAAGTCGTGATGATTGGTCCTTAACTCCATCATCATTTAAATTCAAAAATTTTAGATAAAATCTCAAGAATAACTCTAAAAATCTTTTCTTTTTATCTATATAAATGGGGACCCTATAGATAAAATCACCTAACTATGAGTTAATTATTACTTTTTATAAGTGTCATTACTAACTTGAGTATTGGAGATTATACCGAAAAAACAAGCTATATATATATTTTTTTTGTAAATAAGAAATTTATAAAACAAAAAAAAACACAAAAGCGCTTACTAAAAAAAGAAAAAAGAACTTGGGGCATACCCTGCTAAAAAAACTGGGGAATACCTTGCTTATAACAAAACAAATGAAACACAACACATTAGTTAAAATAAGAAACAACAAACTACAATAAAATAGGTCTCAAACATACGAGGTTGAAACCAAATAAGATGAAGACAAATAGAATACATTGAATAACAACAACCGCCCCAAAAAAGAAAAGGGCTCAAGAGAATAGCAAAACAATTCTAAAGGAAACGAGTGAAGCTTGAAACCAACCAACATCAAAGACAACCCCATTCCGTTATGAAATTTTTATATTCACCTCTTTAAACATAAAAATATATATATCATGAATGAAACTATCTTTAAAAAATAAAGATAATTTGAAAAGGAAACTTTTGTATCTTATTTCAAAATAAATATCTTATATATATATATATATGTGAAGTAATCTTTGTTTAGAAATACAAATAGTTTTATTGACATCACATCTCTCTTTATTTTTTTTTTCACTCACAATTTCTATTGAATAATAGTAAAAAAATTGAAAAATATAGTGAAAAAATGACCTAAATACTGATTTTTGTAATTAAATAAGTAAAATGTGACTAGAGTTTTAAAATTATTAAACTTCAATTAAATGACATTGCATCTTAATCATTTAATCATCTACTTTTTTTTTCTAAATTAATTATATATTTTACGAAGTACAATAAATAATTCAAGTCTAAAACATTAAAACAAAATGAATAAAATTTTGAAAACAAAATTAATGTTTTATTGATTGAAAAACAAAATTAATGTTTATGTCATGAATATATATATATATATAATACTTGTTAATATTTATATATATGAAAGATAGAGATGCCAAATGAGTTGGCTGTTGAGTGTTATTTGTCTACTTGTTTGACTTTTATTTTTTGAATCAACTCGACCCAACTTGTTAGTAGAGCCCAACCCATTTTCTATACTTAAAAAGTTTGATTTGCTCATGAAAATATATTTATATGTAAGTACATATATATTTCTTAAAAATCATATTTTGATCTTCTTTTATGTATCATGTCAATTTTTTTTCCATTTTTGTTAAAAAATCTTTACACCTCAAGGTTATATAAACAATGATATGACTTGTAAAACATCAACAGTTGACATCTAGTTTGATTTGTAGCCATTACTAAACTTGATATCAAAATATCAACATTATTGTTTTCTCTTTGAGCTCTATGAGAGTGTGTAAGTTCTTGAAAAATCATTAATGAAAGCCCGCTCTTGCTAAAGGTCATAGATGTTGTCTCCCCCTCTATAATAACTAATGTTTGAAATGAGACGAAACATGAGTGTGAAAAGGGAGGGGAGGGGGGTCATGCCCTCCCCCAATTTTATTTTTGTCGGATAAATGTTATGTTGTCCAACGCGAGCAACATGATATTATCGTAAAATCTTAACATATACAAATATTTAAAAATACTTTCATGTGCATTGAAGTCTTTCAATACAAAAAAAAAAAAAAAAATGTGTTGTTAAAGTTGAAGCATTGATTGAAAGAGATCTTTATTTACAATTTCTTTATTTCTTTAGTAATCAAACCTCGTTAATTTGTAGTGATTTTCTATTGGTATACATAAACACCCAACTTTAACAATATTTTTAGTGTGGGGGATTTATTCTTGCCTACAATATTTTTTCTTAGTTTGTTGAGGGATTGTATTGTTTTCTTGCTCTATAAAAAGTTAGGGATTTTAGTTTGTAGAATCTTTAAGAATTAAAATAATTAAATCTTTTTAAATTCCTTATTTGTATATGTGTTTCCCTCGATGAAAAAAAGAACATGTCGTCTCTTTGGCCATTTTAGATTAAGAAGATGTGAAAGTACGTTTGTCTATGTAAGAATAGTGCATTTCAAGCTGTGAAATAAGAGAGAAGGGTTGCCATGATTTAATTGGAATTTTTTAAATTTGAATGAAACTATGCTTTATTTATAATAAAATGACACTAATCAATCTATTTTTATTAATAAATTTTATATTTTATATTGAATTGTTTTAAACCTTTCAATTACGAAATTGGAAAAATGAAAGAACATTTTTTTTAAATATTTTTAATGCATTGTAACTACTTTAATAATCTAAACATTAAATTTGATAACTGCTTAGTAAATGTGAGGAATTATATTAAATAATAGTTTTATTCAATAAATACGAGAATTTATATTTATTCATTTAAAAGCTAAATTTGATTATTAATTAATTTATTCCTCACATTTAAATTTAAAAAGTATATTCTATGATTAATTAAAAATTATGATGAATTATTATATTAGTAATAAACTTGATGAACGAACACTGAATAAAATTGACAACTACTTATATAAAATGTGAGAAATTGAAATAGCAATGCACCGACGGTGGCTACAGACAAAGGGAACTTAGGGAAGGGAGGAGAGAAGAGAGGTGTCTCCGACTCCAAGGGAGAGAGAGGAAATAAAATGTCGTCACAGTATATGTCAAGTGGTTGATTTATGATAAATTGAAATTCGCATCAATAAATTATGAATTCGACTCTTTATTATACATAATGAGACAAAATTTTCATCTGTAATTTATTTTATCTGTCGAAATTAAGGACATGAGTAGTGGGAAAATCACGCAAGAACAGTAATCCTAATAAAGGAAATGAATGAGAGAAATTGCAAGTTTTTTACCCTAGAATTTAGGGACATTCTCTGGAAAAAAATTATGGGCATATTGGTCTTTTTGTTGGTCAACTTTTGCTTATTTGGCGTAGCTTTAAATAAAAAAGAGTAAAAGTTCGATTTATCCAAATTAATCGAACTGAACTAATATAACTTGTCTATTCGATTCGATTTTTTTCTTACATTAGTTTGATTTGGTTAATTTTTATCAAAGATTCAGTTTTTGATTTTTAGTTCAATTTTTTGATTGGAAGAATCGAACTATCCAAACCAATTGAAATTTAAAATGATGTTATTTTGATATTTATAAAATGATGTAATTTTTTTTTAATTTTATGTGTTTTTTATTGGTTATTTCAATTTTTTTTTTCATTTTTTTGATTTAACAATTTGGCTTTGATTTTTTAATTATCAGTTAATTCAATTTTTTAAGTTAATCGATCAATTTGGTTCGATTTTACTCTTTAATTTAATTTAATCAATTAATAAATTTCAATCAATTCAATAATTAAATTAATCCTTTGCACACCATAACTTTAAGTTTCAAAAAATTAAAAAGTTAGCCCAAACTAGCTTTTTAAAAATGTTTAAATTAAATAACAATTTTGCTATTTAAGCCTAGCCATACACCTCTAATCTTTTTAAAACATTAATGGCTAGCTTCAAAGCTGGTACTGACCAATTCTATATATATTTTTTTATTACGAGTCATCAATCGCAAAGCTGGTACTGACCAATTCTATATATTTTTTTTTATTACGAGTCATCACTCGCGCCTCTTGTCGAACTCGTCCATGGGTCATTATAAGGGAGGTAAATCAAGGGATATGCCCAAGTGATCAGAGTTTGAGGCTGCGTCTACTAACACTTATCAAAAACCACTCCTAAAAAGAATTACTTCCCCCAAGAATCGATCTCATACTAGCAGCCTTTAGCATGATTGCATCTTTTACAACCCCCTCAGCCTTAACCAAGGAAGCTTTTAGCAGCCCACATGGGCAAGAAGGGAGGCACAAAGTACCTTCCGTGGTGAATCTTGGACCAAGATCGAGGATCGAGTCTCGCAAGTGGCAGTATGGGGTACCTCTCTCCAAAGTGAGGGGGCTCCTTGTGCGCGGTGAGCTCGGGTCTAGCCATTGCGTCCAGCTGGATCACTATGATTAACCCCCCACGTCCTGTCAGTTAGATGTGGGGCGCTCAAAATGAGCGATTTCACCTTTTGAACTAAGGAAGCTCTTAGCAGCCTCATCTTCCATGTTAATGTCACATCACCATTCAATGGTTAACATTAACGGATGGTAATTAATGACCTTTTACAATTCAAATAAAAAAGAAAAAGATAAGCAGGTGAACGCAAAAAATAAAAAATAAAATCATTCTAAAAATGAAATTAAATTAAGAGTTTAACATTTTTAAATAGTAATTGACCATTTCAAAAAGAAAAAAAAAAGATAATTTGAACCACTTAATGATTGGGGATTAACACCATAAATATTAACTTTTATGTAAAACTATAATTCAAATTATGAGTATATCTCTACATTCTAAGTTATTATATTGGTGAGTAATTTGAATAGAATGATTTGATGATTTTAGAGAAAATAAAGCTGATTGAAGATTTTTTCTAACATTGGTATATATATTCTCAATGTTAAGAGGAATATAAATATAAACTAGTAGTATAGTCCTTTTTTCATTTTTTTTATTGTTGTTGTGATACATAAAATTGTAGATGCTTTGAGATTTATTTTATCATTATTTTTAAATAATAACTAAGAGAAAAAAAGATTAACATATTTTCATCCCCTAAATATAATTATTGATTTTGGGGGTAATAAATAGCAATTTTCTCATACCATAACAGCAGGATCTTTCCACAACACAATATAGGTAATGAAGGCCTAAGCTAAATTGTTATTTTGAGATGATCATTCTTGCGTGATTCTTGTCGCTCGTGCCATCGATTCTAGTAAAGAAGTTAAATTGTAGATGTGAGACTTTGACATACTTAGGGCGAGAATTCAATTCATGATCTACTGGTACGAATCCAGCATATCGCTTGTCCAACTGTTTAACTTGCGCTCGAACGGCTAAATTGTTTTCTTATTAGTTAGTTTGTGAATATGTAATATTTTTATTACTGTTTTTATGTGCATGATAAAGAGAAGATGGCATTGTGCAAGGAGGAATCACTTTTGTACTTTTTCTTTGAAGTGATGGTTTCCACCAAAATTAAGGTTTGAGAAAGCTAAAGTAAGATTAGAGAGCGTTGATCATACTTTGACAACCATTAGTGCTCTTTTAACAATCAAAGAAAGAAGGTTTGGGCCACCAAAATCCTGAAATTAGGGAAAGATTAAGACATCAAAGTTGAGATTAGGGGGACAATGAATGGACCGGACCCTTTAGATTGTACTTAATTTAGACTTAGGTAAAAGGAACTCAAAAAGAATAAGAAAACATTAAGAACAAACATATAAAAATTAACAGCAAAACAAAAGAAGCCATGATAAAAGTGTGACTAATTGTTATAAAATAGGGGCATTTGGCCTCCAATTGAGGAGGGAAAAGCAATCAAAGAAAGGGCAAAAGTGAAGTCTACCACTGAGTAGCAAATTAATTTGATTGTTTAAGGAACAAAACAAAAAGAATTTTAGGAGCAATGATGGGAAGCCCACAATACATCTGATTTAAAAGAAAAATAATATCCTTATAATGACTATGAAATATAAAATTAAGATACCATCATGGCATTTGTCACATCATATAGGACCAGCTTTTATGTGTAATCACCCACATACAACACATTTAACTACAAAAAAAAATTGTTGTGAACTTGCCTTAAATGAGATATGAGGTGTGAGTCTTGATAGTAAAAAGGTCATTATCGTCTTTTATGACTCTGAGATTAATAACAGTGTCCATAGGTTTGGATACACTTGTGAATTGAACAAAACCAATATGATTCTTATCAGGATGGTTCAATCTTTTCTTATTTTTAACTTGGTTTAGTTTTATGTGGTTGAGTTCACATATTAATAATATGTTTTGATGGTGATGTTGTTAATAATATATTAATGTAAAATTTTAATTATGTGTCAAATATTTAAGTGATCATTGTATGCATGATTCAAAGTGAATTCATATCTACTCGGGTAAGAGCTTCACAAATATTGAAGTAAATGAAGCGTGGAAGACTGATTTAAGTATCTTTCAAACCACCACTCATGTTAACATGTGTTAGGAATCGAATAGAACATATTTAGGCTTACATAATCGAGTATTAAAATAAGCTTGGTAAGACTCAAGTCGAGTATGAGCTTGTTAATCTCAAATGGCCTTGTAAGTTATTCAATCAAGTGCCCAAACAACTTTCGAGTATTGGTGAGCAATTGAGTTAATCTTATTCAACAATTGATTAGAGACAAAGATCTTAAAAATATCAAGTTTTTGTACTTGTACGAAAAATTGAGGGAACTACTCACCAATTGAGTGAAGAAAACGTGCTAAAATATTAGGACTTTATGCTTATATCTCAAATCAATTTAAAACTTCATTAATCAAATAAAAGATTAGTCGTAGAATTTCAAGTCTTTAAATTAAGTCAACAATTAAGTAAACTAAGTACCAATCGAATACTTAAACAAAACTGAGAGCAAGTTTCTACCTCTTGTGTGTTAAATTGACCGCTAGGAATCATATACTTGAGTGATAACATGAAAAATCGAATACAAAAATTTAGTCAATCGAGCTTTCCTTTTATAGTTATTTGAAAATTAATTGAAAGACTGTAGGTGTTCAAGTAGTGTTAATCATTCAATTGAGTATCTAGTAAAACCTAATTGAGTGAATTAGCAAAGTGATTTTTTGTAGTCTAAAGTGTTATCGACTGAGTATTCGTCTAGTCAAGTGAAGTTTAAGCAAAATCGATTGGTTATTTTGTCAACTTGAGTATGCACTGAAATCAATCGATTATTTCTATTTTTCACTCGAGTATCTGCATGACTAATTTGAAAAATATAGCTGTTACCTAACCATTACACAGTTATTAGGAAATGACAGTTTTGACCATTTGAGTTTGGTGTCTTTATTCTATATGGTATGTTGGTTGTATCTTTTAATGGAATGAAAAATATGCTTATATGTAATGCAAAATGCTTTATTTCTTGAACATATGCATATCCGTTATACTAATTTTATAATATCCCATATTTTTGTGAAGATGCCATGTATTTTAAGTGAGTTTAAAATATCGAAAATATGTTTGAATTGGCAACAAATGACCGAATCAGTCATAGGGAGTACCCTAGAGCTTAGATACCTAAGGTTAAAGGTATATTTTTTATGAGCGTCTCGAGGCGAGATTTATGACGCTGAAAGAAATCAAATCAGAAATGGTTTTTGGTTAAGCTAAGTTGTAGCCTAAAAAGACCGAATGATGGTAAGGGACTTCCGAAAAATTGTATATATTGAGTAATTTTGAGTTATTAATTTTGGGATTTTAAGTATCTCGATAAATTTGATGTTTGAGGGTGTAATTGTAATTAAAAAATTATCCAAACGAAATAAGGATGAAATTAAGAGCTTATGTGGTAAAAGATTGAAGTTGAGGACTTGAAATAAGGGCCAAAGTGTTATTTGAAAGAAGTTTGGGGTTTTAGCTTGGATTCCAAAAGTTCAATTCATTCTAGTTTTGGATTTCAAAAGCCACTCAATTATGGCTTTGAGTCTTTGGAGTCCATGGCTAAGATTTTGACAAGTGGCATAATGTGATTGGTTGGAGAAATCTATAAAAAGGCACCATGGGTTCTTCACAAATCATTCCAACCAAGTTTGAGGAGTGAAGCACTCTAAGAGGAGGAGCTTGCTCTAGAGAGAGAGAATGGAGTTCGGTAAGAAGGCGGGAAGAAAGCGGCGGAGAACGAGTCTCGTCGGGGTTGTGGGTCTTCGCCAGAATTCACTAAAATCAGTCAGTAAAAAAGCGAGGTAAGTCTTTTTTTTGATAATCCTGTAGAGAGGGAAGAGAGGGTCGCGTAGGTTCAAACGGGGGTCGAATCGGAGTTAAAACGAGGGAGATATGGCCGAAATACCAAACCAAGGCGTTGCTGTCCGAAATCTGCTGCCTGCGCATGAGTTACACGCGCCAGAAAATGCCTGCGCGTGAGGGGCATGGCCCGCCTTTCCAAGGCGCGTGAGGGGCTTATTTTTCTCCAAATTTTCTAGTTATACCCCTAATTGAATACCCTTCAACCTTATGTAAAAATATTTGAGTTTAGGTTTACAAAAACGTGTGTTTTTTGCAGAAACCTAGGCCATTTGCAATGAAACCGTACCGTTTAAGAGATAAACCAACAAGGTGAGACTCCTATACTCCAAATCTTATTTTTTATTCTCTTATGAGAGACTTTTATTGCATGAGACGTGTTTCATGAAGTTCTTACACATAAACGCATGTTATTCTCTTACGTGAAATCATGATGCATATATGAAATGTATTTTTTTGAAAATTATATGCTATTAACTTTTTAACTGTTGCATTTATAAAATTCGTGTGGCCATACTATTGTACCTATTTGTTGTTGGCCGAGGGCAAAAGTCGGATATCCCCCGAGAGGCGCTATGCGTGCGCCATCGAGAAAGCTCTCGTGGAGAAGACCGTGAGCCTAAGGAACAACGGATGTGGTGCTTGCATGAGTGCTATGAAGTCGGGCTAAATTGACATGGTTAGGGACCTCCCGAGAGGCGCTATGCGTGCGCCATTGAGAAAGCTCTCGTTGGAGGAGGTTAACGTGTTCACGAGGCACTTCGGAGTAGTTCTCGTTGTCCTCTCATACATTTTATACCTGATCATGCATCGATATAAACTGTTTTTGGAGTCTCACTAGAAGATTCATCTTCTAATTGGACTATGTCCATGGAATATTCAAACGTTCCAGGTTCGACGAGCGGGTCTAGAGGAAATGAGGTAGCTGAAGAATAAGTTTAATTTACTGTCTATAGCATGTTTAGAATATTTTCATTTATATGCGAACCTATGTATGTCTTGGATATGTTTAAGACGTTCAGTTATATCTTGCGAGAGATGATGTCCATGTAATTCATTTTGTAAACGTCTTGAACAATTTTATGATAAATAAAGTATTATGGTTGTGAACTATATCAGGTTCGATCTAGCTTCCGCATTAGAGATTTTAACGCCTGTCTTAGCTATTCGATTATTGGGTTTGTTAAGCTGAGAATGTGTAAATTTAGATTTTTGGGATATTGTGTGATGTATGACAACTATTGTGATATGAAAACTTTTTATATTCTCGAAATCCTAAGTCATAACACGCTCAAGAAATTTGGGTTGTTACAAATTTGGTTGTTATTAGTAAAATTAAAGAAGTTGTGAGTGTGTGCACATAACAAATGTTTTATTTAAGACTCCAAACTTCTATATAAGGCCATGGAATGCACGAGATGTTGACTTCCTATCCATTTAAAGATAATGATGAGCTAAATTTGTGCTAAAGTCTAGCCAAGTTGAATTCTCATTCTTTCACCTCAAGCATGTTGTTGGTCATGCTTCATGAATATTCTTTGAAAACCTACAAATCTCAAAAGAGTGGAGCATTGTGATTCTTATCCTTTTTACTTCTCTTGTTTGTACTCTCATGAGTTGTATTTCATATTCTTTGAAGGTCTATTTATTGTGAGTTTACTTCCTATTATTTCTTCCAACAAATGAGTGTAAGGGTTCTACATTGGCCTTTAAAAGGTATGTATGGTTACTATTTTATCCTTAAAAGCAGATATTACAACTTAGTCTTGAAAAGTTGAGGTTCCAACTTATCCTTGAAGAGTTGAGATTTTAGTTTGGTCTTGAAAAATTAACGTTTTAGTGATGTATTTTTAAATTCTTAGTGAAGAACTAAGATAATAAAGTAGGCTTGTTAGTTGAACCATTATAAATGTTATGTCTTATGATTGGTTCTTGTGTTTTGATGATTTTGACTTTCACATACGATGTTATGTTCGTTCCATAAGATCAACTTTTGTCTTTGTTTCTGTATTAGTTTGCAAATCGGATTTTACTATAATTAAGTTTCAAACTAAGTAGTCTCAATTTTTTTATTATAAATACAAAGTTTTCTCATAAAACTTGAAGTTTAAATGCATAAAGAAAGTTGATACAAATTTTGTTTTCAGTTCACAGCTTATTTCTTAAAATGTTCCTCATTGTTTAAAGTCTTCTAAGACTAATTCTTTATAAACATGATTTCGTAGCATTCTATCACTCTTTGAAAAACCATATCTTTAAACCAGTTTTGATGCATAATATTTTTAAAATGTCAACATTTTTAACACACTCAATTTATCTCATTTTGGGTGGACACTCCTATATGATCTTTCATATGTCATGACCTATTTTTACATCGGTAATGTTGGTATTTTTAGAGAGAAATCTTAATTAGTGTTGAAGATTTCCTAATAAGTTCATTTCTTGTTCTTAGTTGGTTTCTATTTAGTTTGTAATTTTATTTTCTAATCAGTTTCTACTTCTTGTTAGGTAAAGAAACCTTAACCTTAGTAAAAAAGGAAAATAATCTATAAATATGATACTTGACTTGTTATTCAAGGTATGCAAATTACTTGTGAGAGACCAGTGAGAACTAAGAATTGGATTTAATTAAGATTCGGGTTTAGAGAGAAAATATTGAGATTTATAATTATAAACTTTATTATATAGTGAGATTTTTTCTTCTCTTGTCCTGATAATCATGGTTTTTCCCTTTTAAGGCTTTCGATGTAAAAATCTCTTGTATTTAAGTGTGATTGGATCTTTTATTTTTTATCTTATTTTTAATAGATAATTTATTAGGAAGATGTTAAATATATAACTTAATCATCAATACTTAACTAACACTTTTATATGAATACCCATGATGTTACATTATAATTATATTTTTTTGGATCTAAAAGATCAAGTGTGGTCCAATATTATAGACCAGAGGGTTAATTGACCCAACATAAGCCAACTAAAATGAACATCATTTCATTAAAATTGCCCTTCTTCTCTGATTTATATGAGGTGGAATTCATTTGTTTTATCAAGCACATGGTGGCATTGTTTTAGAACTTACTTCAAAATGAAATTTACAAATCTTAGCATTATGGTTCGAATCGAATCCAATTTTGGGTCCAAAAACCTCATCATACTACTTGCTCATAATTAATTTGAATCTAAATTTATGTAAAACTTAGAGCTAACTGATCAAATCACAAAATAGCCCAAAAGTCAACCCTAAAAAATAAAGGAATCCGTGTTCAATTGAAGGGGCGTTTGGGCTTCACCCATGCATGTGGCCACTAGACTTCAACATTTTAGACATTCATTCATTCATTCATACATCCTCGGCCACAATTATTAAATTAAAAGAAAATAGCAAAGGCGAGTAGGTAGCGTCCATGCCATTGCCATGTGCCATCCCTACGGCTCCTCAACTCATGTGATTCAATCCGACACTGCGATGATGCACATGCGACGAAACTCACTCACGTGATGACATATTCCAATTTCCAAGCTCAATTCACTAATAAAAGTTCTTAATCTAATCTGGATTAAGCACAGTTTTACTATTCTTCTAAAATCTCTCCCTTATTATTATGGAATTTACTCTCTCGAAAAAAAAAAATGATATTTTTTTTTTCGCTTAATTATATATTAAACTTTGACGGTTATAGTATGGTTGATAAAGATTTTGATCTAATATAAAATTGTTAAACTCGTCATCTCTAATACCCAGTTCAATCGCTAAATTTTAGACCCTTTTTTTTTTTTATGGTCGATGTATTATCTATAAGTATTGGTTAATACTTAAAAAAAAAATTTCATAGAAACACTTTTTATAAGAAAAAAGAAAAAAAACACTTTGCCTAGATCAAATAGCAAAAGGATGAACGATATATCGGTATCATTTGGTGAGTCATGAGTTCGATTTCTTCTTTACGTAAAAGCCAAAGACCTAACTTACGATTTAACTATCTTTACATAATCGAGAGCATAAGTATAGGAGATTGTGTAAGTACGATTATTTAAAAAAAAAAAAAAACACTTATCCGAGGACTTATAGATTCTAGTGCTGGCTGGCTGCACGAATCCTAATGTGAAATGAAATACTAACAAAATGCAAAGTTGTTTGAATCTGAAAACATGGAAACTTTTGGTGGGTGTTGTTTCAGTAAGGAGGAAAGAGGGGGAGGGGAGGGGCAATAAAGAAGAGAAAGTAGAGGTGAGGTTGGGTTGGGTTGGGTTGGAAGAGGGGTCCATCTTAGGGTTTTCAGCCAGGTAGCGTTTGTCTGTCTCTTGCTTTCACATTGATGATGACGACGACGACGACGATGTTGGTCTCTGTGTTCAATTTCTGCAGCCTCTGCGCAGCCATCTTTTTCGTTTCTTCATTCTTCCAGTTGGATTTGTTACACAACTGGGGGCACTTGAAAATGGCCTGTCAACCTTCTCTTAACTCTTAACCCCCACCAATCTCTACAGCAATATTATTTATAAAGCTCTTTCCTTTTACCCCCTTTCTGACCATATTCTTACTTCCAATGCATTCTAAGGTTGTCAAATTCATTTTTGAATCCCACTTACCACACACACACAGATATGAAGCTCATATATGAAGGCTTAGTATTCATGATAAAATTATTATTATTATTTTTTGGTAATAAAAAGGATCACGGATTTAAATTACTCAAACAATGTCTTTGCAAAAGGACAAAAGATAAAGATGAATATTAGAGATCTAATTCAATTAAAATTATTGCTTGTAAATAGGACCACTTAATTTATTTGTTGATCGACCATACTCTACTAATAATTGATGATGTGATGTAAGTAGATTATTGTGGGTGGGTGCATGTAAAGAGTGTGTGCCCATAATCAGATTTACAGAATCCTTAGCAGGTGTCTGGCCAATCATCTGGAGCAATTCTTTTTCAATTTTGTCCAAGCAAAAATTGTGTTGAGAGGGTTTTTAATTTTACCATTCAAAACTACATTTAGTGAAGGGTAAATTTATATTTTTGTTTCTGTATTTTTATATTTTTTATTATGTGGTTATCTCTAAATTTTTTGTAATTTCGATTACATCTCTGAACCTGATTTTTGACTCAATTTAATCTCGATACTTTGATATTTTTTTGTGTGATAACTTGAATTTTGTGTTGTTTTGATTATAATTTTGAACCTGCATTTTTCAAATTAATTTAACGCTTGTATTTTCATGTGTAAAAAAAAAAAGATAAAGTGAGATAATAAAATACCCTCATATTCTATTCACGTCAAAATACAAAAGTTAAATTGACTACAAAATACAAGTCTAAGGGCGTAATTGAAATAATGAAAATTTTGAATTTTCATAAGAAAAAAATATCAAAATACTGAGTTTAAATTGACTAAAAAGTATAGGTTTAGATATGTAATCGAAATAGCAAAAATATTGATTTGGCATTTAGTGAATTATTCTATTAGACTGGGACTGTAAATGTAAGCATTAAAACTAAATCACATTAAAGTTAGGTATATTATTTTTTCTTGATTTCTGTGTATGAGCCGCAAAATGAAAATTCTAGAGTAGTAAAGACACTGTTTTTTGGGGGAGCGGGGATGCGGTGTTGAGATGAGGCCCATGAGCTCATAATGCTAAGAAGTGATGGGGTTCTGAAATTATATGCATCATCCTTTTGTCTTGCTCAGATCATTTGATGAATAAACAGCAATTAAGTAGAGACATTGTCTCTTCCACTCAGGACCAGTGCCATTTGTTTATACATGTGGTTGTTTACTTATTGTTGATTTTTAATCTCTTTACAGCAAGGCCAGCAAACCGCCTGACCAGACTTGCAGTTTATGAACTAATTAATCAGAGCCATTTATGCTTATTCCTCACCTTCCATGTGCACTTCACCATTCCATTTGATTCCACACTTTCACTCTCTATTATAATATTGGCCATGCCCGCCCAACCCCTTGTTCTTCTTCTTCTTCTAAGACTTGCAGATCCAGATCCCTAGACACTTCAGCTTAATCCTCAGAATATATATTATATCAAACTAATTAAATCTTAACTATGAGGTTACTCCTCATTTTCAGTGCATTAATTCTTAACTAAATTATTCATGTGAAAAAGTGGAAAGGTTTAATGGGTGCTGAGAAGAAATTGAGAAAGAAGGGCAGAAAAGTGTTGTGTGTAAAAACGTATCTCATGTTATATATATATATACACAAAGAGGATTAAGCTGAAATGAAAATTTTATGGAGCCAAAAGCAATGAAAATTCTGATTTTTAACTGCAAACCTTATTTACTTTCTAAAGCTGGAATATTCTGGGATAATTTTCTAAGGTGTTAAAATAGTTTTTTGTAAAATAAAAGTAAAGTTATGTATAAAAATAACGTCCTTTCTTTACTCTTACAAAGCAAGAAGTCTCGCGTAGTAAAAAAAATTCTATTTTTTTTTTCCTAATTTGACTTTACAGCCTATTCAGCATTAACATTTTTGTTTCTGACAGTGACTTGCAACAAAAACTACCCAATACACACAAAGTTACAAGCAGAAATTTCATTTACAGAGCAAAATCCAGATTCTACCTGCATGTTTAATGGCATCAGCAACAAAGCACCCACAAAATGGTGCAAGTACACACATCCATTAAAAAATCCAAGCTAGCCCATCTGCATCACCATCCCAACAGTACCAAATATAATAATAGAAAGGAAGAAAAAAGAAATGGTAGTATTGGATCTAGATCTTCTGCTTTTCTTCTATAAACAAAATATGGTGTTTCCCCCTCTACAATCCCAAAACACAGATCAATTGTTCTTTGCTCTCAGCAATGCCTGCACCTCTACGGAATCCTCTGCTTTCTCCCACAACCTTCTCTTTCACCTTATTTCTCTGGATAAACTCTCTTTTCTTCTCTTCTTGTTACTCCATTGATGCACAAGGCCAGGCTCTTTTAGCATGGAAAACCAGCTTGAACAGCTCAACGGATGCTCTGAGATCATGGAATTCTTCAGAGACAAGTCCCTGCAACTGGTTTGGGATTTACTGCAACTCCAATGGGGAAGTGGTGAAGATAAGCTTGAAATCTGTGGACTTGCAGGGCCCTTTGCCTGCAAATTTTCAGCCCCTCAAGTCCTTGGACACTCTCATCCTCTCTTCAACCAACCTCACTGGGACTATCCCAAAAGAATTTGGGGATTACCAAGAGATGGTTGTGATTGATATCAGTGACAATTCTATCTTAGGGGAAATCCCAGTGGAAATTTGCAGGCTGAGAAAGTTGAGGACTTTATCTCTCAACACAAACTTTCTTGAAGGTGAACTTCCTTCTGATATTGGAAACCTTGCCAGTCTTGTGTATCTTACACTCTATGACAACCAGCTCAGCGGTGGAATTCCAAGGAGTATTGGAAAGTTGAGAAATTTGGAGATTTTTCGGGCAGGAGGCAATCAGAATCTCAAAGGTGAGCTGCCATGGGAGATTGGAAACTGCACCAATCTGGCCATGTTAGGCCTGGCTGAAACCAGCATTTCTGGGAGCCTGCCTTCATCAATTGGGATGCTGAAGAGAATCAAAACCATTGCCATCTACACAGCTTTATTGTCTGGTCCAATCCCTGAAGAAATTGGGAACTGCAGTGAATTGCAGAACCTCTACTTGTATCAGAATTCAATCTCTGGTTCGATCCCCAGGCAGATGGGCGAGCTCAAAAATCTTGTAAGCTTGCTGCTATGGCAGAACAGCATAGTTGGGACAATCCCTTATGAGCTGGGAAGCTGCAGCAATCTCAAAGTTGTTGATTTATCGGAAAATCTTCTTACTGGCAACATCCCAAGAAGCTTTGGGTTTCTTCCAGGGCTTCAAGTTCTTCAGCTGAGTGTTAATCAGTTAACAGGTACAATTCCATCTGAGCTCACAAATTGTACAGCCTTGACTCATTTGGAAGTTGATAACAACAACATTTCAGGAGAAATTCCTGCTTTGATTGGCAACTTAAAGAGCTTGACTCTGTTCTTTGCCTGGAGGAATAATCTAACAGGCAAGATTCCAGAGTCTCTAGCTCAGTGTGATAATCTCCAGGCTCTTGACCTTTCTTACAATAACCTGTTTGGCTCAATACCAAAACAAATTTTTGCATTACAAAATCTAACCAAGCTGCTGCTACTTTCCAACGATTTATCAGGCTTTATACCGCCTGAGATTGGAAACTGCACAAACTTGTACAGAATCCGCATGGGTGACAATAGGCTATCGGGTACTATTCCATTGGAGGTGGGAAATTTGAAATTTTTGAACTTCCTTGATATGAGTAACAACAGCTTTGTGGGAGGAATCCCACCCTCAATTTCAGGATGTGCAAGCCTTGAGTTTCTTGATCTCCACTCGAATGGACTAACTGGTTCTGTGCCCAATACTCTGCCCAAAAGCCTACAGTTTGTGGATATCTCAGACAATAGGCTAACAGGTTCACTGAATCCTAATATTGGTTCATTGACTGAATTAACAAAACTAAACCTAGGGAGTAATCAACTTTCCAGTAGGATTCCAGCAGAGATCTTGTCTTGCAGTAAGCTTCAACTGTTAGATCTTGGAAATAATGGTTTCTCAGGTGATATCCCGAAAGAACTGGGTCAAATCCCAGAACTTGAAATCTCTCTCAATCTAAGCTGTAACCAGTTCGCAGGTGAAATCCCATCCGAATTCTCAAGTCTAACCAAACTAGGAATCCTTGATGTCTCCCACAACAAGCTCACTGGAAACTTAGACACTATTGCAAGCCTCCAAAATCTTGTCGCCCTTAATGTGTCATTTAATGATTTCTCCGGTAAATTGCCCAACACCCCATTCTTTCGTAAACTCCCTATGGCTAACCTTGCTGGAAACCAAGATCTATACATTTCCAATGGGGTTGTAGCTCCTGCTGACAGACATGCCAAATCTATAATGAAGCTAGCTATGACAATCCTCATTAGTGGCAGTGCAGTGCTAATGCTGCTTGCTGTTTACTCGTTGGTTCAAGCTCATGTGGTCACCAATGATTCCATGGAAGGTGGAATTTGGGAAGTAACATTGTACCAGAAGATGGAATTTTCCATTGATGATATAGTCAGGAACCTAGTATCAGCAAATGTGATTGGCACCGGGAGCTCAGGAGTGGTGTACAGGGTGACAATCCCCAGTGGAGAAACACTAGCAGTGAAGAAGATGTGGTCATCCGAAGATCAGGCAGGAGCATTCACTTCTGAGATTCAGACTCTAGGATCAATCCGCCACAGGAACATTGTGAGGTTACTGGGATGGGCTTCAAATCGAAATTTGAAACTGCTGTTTTATGACTATCTTCCTAACGGAAGCTTGAGCTCACGCCTCCATGGTATTGGAAAGGGGGGAGCCGACTGGGAGGCAAGATACGATATTGTCTTAGGCACGGCACATGCTCTTGCATATTTGCACCATGATTGTGTTCCCCCCATACTACATGGAGATGTCAAAGCCATGAATGTCTTGCTGGGACCTCACTTTGAGCCATATCTAGCAGACTTTGGGCTAGCCAGGCTTGTCCACCGTGATGATCATTGTTCAAAGCAGAATCAGAGACCTGTGCTTGCTGGTTCCTATGGATACATGGCTCCAGGTAAGTGTCCAGAACCAATAGGAACAGATTTTACTATTTTTCAGTTGGTTCTTTTTCACTAACCAAATTCTGTTTTCGGGTGTCACAGAGTACGCTTCAATGCAAGGCATAACTGAGAAGAGCGATGTATACAGTTTCGGGGTTGTTCTTCTGGAGGTGTTGACAGGGAGGCACCCACTGGATCCAACCCTTCCAGGGGGCGCACACTTGGTTCAGTGGGTTCGCGACCATATACAGGGTAAGGGAGATCCGGCTGACATTCTTGATCCAAAGATCAGGGGAATGGCTGATCCTCAGATGCATGAAGTGCTGCAGACACTGGCAGTTTCATTTCTCTGCATCAGCACGAGGATTAATGATCGCCCAACAATGAAGGACATTGTTGCGATGCTTAAGGAGATTCAATATGTTGATCCTATAAGGTTAGATTCGGGTTTGTTGAAGGGAGATCTGTCTGCTCTTCCTCCATCACCCCCTATTAGGAATGTGGCCTCTGTAGGATCTTCCAGCTGCTCCTTTGCCTTCTCTGATAATTCAATGTAATTAAGCTTCAAGGCAAGTGTCACCAATTTTGTGCATATTTAGTAGGAGAATCCATTAGAGAAGGGCAAACGCATTAGAGGAAAGTTAGTATAAGTTCCTTATCTATTATCATGTGGCAATGTTAATGTAATTAAGCTTCAATAGAAGGAATATGTTGGGGGGAAAGATGAGAAGCAGTGAAGCATGATTAGGGGATTGGGAAGGCTTTAACTGTCTTTTTCTTGGAGGTTGAAAGAGTATGCTAGAGGCCAAGTAGAAACTGGGCCAATGATTGGTTGTCTTGGATTTATATAATTAGAGTTTCTCACAAGGAATAAGATTCTCTCTCTCTCTCTCAAAGTGTCAGCCTTTCCAGCAGTCCTCACAGGGCCCCCACGTGTTCATGTGATGTTTTCTGCAAGTGGCTTTCCAGGGATGAGTAACCTTTCCCACAGCCTACTAATCTTGACCTACAAGACTTTGCACATCCTGATGACTCGTTACAAGCAAGATAATGGCCTCATAAACATACTCAAACACTAAGGTTAATGTCCGGTAAACAAAATGAGGATGAATGAATGGTGAGATCCATGCCGTTTTGTGAGGATTCAGAGAAAGTTGTCTTTATATGCAATCTTACTCTACTTTATAAAGCGATCGTTTTTGCAATTTAAACCTTGTAACTTTTCATTAAAGTATTTCTCAATTAACTGTGTCTCAGTATTTCTTCACAATATATATATATATATACGTGTGTGTGTGTGTGTAAGACAGTTCAAAGGATAAAACTATCATTTCTATGAGCAGCCTTTCGTCAGTAGCATCCAGGTTAACTAACCGTGTGCGCCCAACGGCTCACCCTGTCAAATATTTTGACACATCCACTCGTGAATCAAAGCTCTACTTTAGTAAAAGGAAATGATATGTAAATAGAATTTGTGAACAGAAAACTCGAACAAAATGGTGTCCGCTTTCTATGTCCAATCAATGAGAAACAAACAGCCTCTTATAGCGATTTATAAAAATGTCACTTTCACAATCATTCTCATGCAAATTTCCCAATAAAAACTATATGGGAACATCATTTCAAACAGTAACTGTTCCATTAGCTGGACAGGTGCACATCAGTGACTGGATAATGCACTAACAAGAAAATGGGTGTTCAAATACAATGTATTTTCAACAGAAGATATTGATCTGACTAATTGCGTCTAAGTGTTGAGACCTTTTAACTTCTTTGACGCCAAATGAGCTGCATCTCACAGCACACAATGTATTTACAAGAATTGGTGACAACTCTGATTTCAACAGAAGATATTGATCTGACTAATTGCGTCTAAGTGTTGAGACCTTTTAACTTCTTTGACGTCATATGGGCTGCATCTCACAGCACTTAGTTGGCACTGGGTAGGTTGACATAGAAAGCAGTTTATGACAATGGAGGGCCAACTATCTCTGGGGCTGGTAGTGCCACCAATGTGGAATGCCACCCTCTACCATATTGCATTAGGAGGCGAAAGAAGTGACTTGGGCGTCAACTCTTCTATCATCTGAAAGAGGAGAAACCATATCCTTGCTTACATCGAATGTGATCTAATGGGGATACTCAGACTCTAGCTTTTTCAACATTAAGTCAATTACACCCCAACCAAATCCACGGTACTGAAGCCACCTAATAATCCTTGATTTTCGTTTCTCATTGGTAACATCCTGGCTTCGGAGCCACTGCTTTGTGACCTGAACAAATAAATGATCCATAGAGACTTTAGACAAGCCTAGTCTTGACTCTTGATCTCCACTGGAATCATTGTCCTGAAAGACCAACTTTATTGCCTTCTCAGCGTCAGCTTCACTCACTCCCTTCTTGACCAATGCCTGAACCAATAACACTCCATTCAGTGGCAAGCATTTGCATAACAGCATTTTCAATTTCTACATTCTGAAGTAAACATAAAAGTAAATGCTCAATAAAGACCACATCAAGACGACCACTATAGCATACATTATTAAATCCATTGTCTTCAGATGCCAACAACAATGACAAATAAATTCTGTATGATGCCTGCTTCAGTAGAGGCTCAATAATGGTGTGAGAAAGACTCATAAAATATATCAATTAAAGTAGTGTCAAACTAGTCCTATACGCGCTTAGTTCCAGGGTTTCTTTTTCTTTCCAAAAAATCATACTTTGGAGAAAGGGACAAAAGCTAGCTATATAGATCTCATGACAAAGAGGTTCCAACATCAAGAGAGGCAGCCTCCTGAGTTTAATCAGCATGCATGTAGCTTTATCAGACCCTTTGTTTAACTAATGACTCATCAATTAATCAAATACCCTACTCTCTAAAACTCATGGCTCAGCTCCGAACAAAAATATAAGCAATAGAAAAAAGATAATCCATGCCAGGAATTTCCACAAGGAAGTTACAAAATCATCTCCTCTAAGGTTCTCTTTACAATCATAGCACATAAACGTTATCAAGCCCTCAAAATTAATAATTCTTATAGAGCAAAACATTAATAATTCTTATAGAGTGGAACATATCTACAACCAACAATAAATAATGTCTCTGAACAAACTTCAAAAACAGTTCTATGCAAGAAGATAGCATTTCTTAGGCAAAGAACAGCAATTGATAAGAAAATCAAGCTGAAACAAAAGACAGATGGGCCAAATCTAGTTAACATACAAAATAACTGTTCAGGGATACATTGACAAAATTGTTCCATAATACTTTAACTGGCAAAAGTAGATAAATAGAGGATAACCTACTTGCTTGATCCGCCTCGGCCCCCAACTTAAGGTAGACCATTTTGATTGAGAAAATGCTTCAGCATACAAGGTATCATTGATCAAACCCCTGCACAAAACAAGAAAGGGTCAAAGACATAAACCAGACTTATAAGGAATAGATAATGTTACCAACTTCACTTGCCAGTAAGAAAACAAGGGATTAATAGGCAACATGTAAAACTAGTGCAGCATGTCCAACAAACTAGTCGGAAAAAGGTTAGTTCAACTGAGTTCAGCGTGAGGAATCGTAACTAAGAATGTGTAGAAGTTTGTCAGGCATGAACTTTGTGATATGTTTGCACCAAAAAGTGGTGCCAATGAGAAAAAAAAAAAAGAAGAGAAGGACAAAAAAGAAGGAATCTGCTGTTACATAGTGACAAACCTGCTCTGGAAGTTCTTCAACAATGAATCAATTGTATCAAGAGCAAATTTATTCCCAAGCAGTTTCTTCCTCAGTTCAACGACTGTAAATGCTCTGTGAAGAAAGGAAATATGGTTCAAACATGCAAGTATTCTACTTCTTTTGTCTCTTTTTCTCACATCTTTACTTCTCAATTGGCTAGAATTAAAAATAATTCTTATTGTAAACACATTCACATTTCAGGGATGTGTCTCACATATGCAAAATTTATGAACTTAGTGTTACAGAACTATGACAAAGGAAGAAAGAATAAACTGATAGTAATACTTTGACACACTGAGATGCCAGCTCGATGGAATTCAACAATTATAATGTGTTTGCACTTTGCAGTCTGCAGTGATGGTGCAATGACAATGAGCTTAGGTTGAAAGGCATCAAGTTTCATCACCAAATAACCACCATCCGAGCATATCAATTTCACCTAATTCCAGTAGTAAAATGAATTACAGCTTCGGTAAAGGACTCGATGAACAAATCCATTAATGGCACTTCTATAAGCTTTAACATATCAATTATTCAAACGCCTTTGGCCAACTACCAACACTGTTGTCTAGACTACTATTGTCCAGTGCCTTATTATGCTTCATAATTTAAGCCACCAATATATCAACTCAGGAAGCCTAAATAAATTCTGAGAAACTTCAGATCAAAAAAGATAAAACCCATATGTTAAGATTCAAATTTTTTATGCTCCTTTTCTTTGACGGCAACAGCAACATGTCTATAAATCTTACCACTTTTTGTCATGTAAAAAATCTTATTACATGTTTTTTTTATCATCGTTTTGTGATTTAATTTCTTATTCATAAATTTGTGGAAAACAAAATATTTTAATATGAAAATGGAATAAGATTTACAGACATTAATTACTTTTAGTTGACTTCTAAACCCCTGCAAGATTTTTAGTACTAATTTATCTTTAGAGTGTTGATATGCCCTGCAAAGTAAATGGACAAAATGGATTAGTGAAAATAAACGAAAGAATCAGAGGAAGGAGATTGCGCCACGTGGCCAAGCAAGAAGCCCCCGCGCACATGGCCGAGACCTGCCACGCACCCCCGGGCGTGCCTGCATGCCCCTGAGCACGCTTGTGCCCACATTGTAGTGCGGCCCAGCCCGCGTGCACCCGCACCCCTAGTGACCCTCACTCGAGGGTGCCCCGCGTGGCCCCCACACACACCCATGCCTACAACCCCGAGTGAACTCACTCGGGGGTGACTCGCACGGCCCCCTCGTGGCCACCAACGCACTCGCGGCCACACTACCTCGCTGGCGCCTGCTCCCACTCGACCTCGCACGTGCTCACGCCCGCACCCCAAAGTGACCCTCACCCGGGGGTGCCCCATGCCCACACGACACACCCCCAAGTGACCCTCACTTAGGGGTGCCATGGGCACGCCTGCGATCCGCACGCCATCACCCTAGTGAAACCCGATCAAAACTAACTCTAGGTTAGTTGCCAAGAAAATTGCATCACCTAACACCTAGTAGCCTCTTCCATCGCTATAAATAAGGCGGTTCTCCCCCTCATTGGGTATGCTATCTCTCACACTCGCATTTCCTTCTTGTGTTTGACTACTCTATACTTTCGAGAAGCTAACTTAGGCATCAGAGGACTTGTGCGATGTGCGAGGATCCTCACGTGCCCCTAACCAATCTTCTTTTTAGACAGGTCATTCATCGCTCTCAATCCACCTAGGAGACTCATCCATCGTTGTCGCTACCCCCGGGAGAGTCATCCATCGCTGTCGCTCCACCCCAAGAAAGTCATCCATCGCACCCGATAGTCACCCATCTTTCAGATAATTCACATGTGAGTTATCCTAAGGCGGTTTTCATTTATAAATTCATTGTTGTAATTAAGCAACAACAATTGGCGTCGTTTGTAGGAAACCAACAAAAGGCCAAGAAGCAACTTACTCATTATGGCACAAACCCGAAGCAATCATCAGAACCTCTCTCGTGGTGTTCAATCACCCCAACGAGAAACCTTCTCTCAATCCACTTTCGAGAGGCTAACTTAGGCATCAGAGGACTTGTGTGATGTGCGAGGATCCTCACGTGCCCCTAAACAATCTTCTTTTTAGACAGGTCATTCATCGCTCTCAATCCACCTAGGAGACTCATCCATCGCTGTCGCTACCCCTGGGAGAGTCATCCATCGTTGTCGCTCCACCCCAAGAAAGTCATCCATCGCACCCGATAGTCACCCATCTTTCAGATAACTCACATGTGAATTATCCTAAGGCGGTTTTCCATTTATAAATTCATTGTTGTAATTGAGCAACAACAATTGGCGTCGTTTGTAGGAAACCAACAAAAGGCCAAGAAGCAACTTACTCATTATGGCACAAACCCGAAGCAATCATCAGAACCTCTCTTGTGGTGTTCAATCACCCCAACGAGAAACCTTCTCTCATGTGGAAGATCAACATCAGTCCACCCATGAAGGCCAACTACCCCTCACCCATCAGTCCTCCCGTGAGGGTCAGCTATCCCTCATCCATCAAGGCTAGGCACCTCTCACCCATTAGTCCTCCCATGAGGGTTAGCTACTCCTCATCCATCAGGGCCAACCACCCCTCACCCATGAGGGTCAGCTCCCCCTCATCCATCAATCCTTCCATGAGGGTCAACCACCCTTCACCCATCAGTCCCCTCGTAAGGGTCATCCATCCATCACTCATCAGCAGTGTTATTAAAGGCGCGCCTAGGCCCAAGGCGCACCTTGGGCGCCTGAAAGCCTTCCAGGCGGGCGCAGACCAAAAGGCGCGCCTCAAGTGCGCCTCAGCCCAAGGCGCCTTAGGCAAAGGGGCGCGCCTTGGGCTTTTTAGCTATTTTTCAAGCTTTTTATTTCACTGTTTATTACTTTATTTAATTTTTTACTGTTTAGGGTTTAAATTTATTGCTTCAACTACAAATTTGACAATAAATAAAAAGGCTACTACTTCAAATGCTCCAATTGAATTTGAACTAGATGAAGATGGATAGGGAGAATTGAACAAATTCAAGGCATGTAATAACAAAATGCAACATTAAGTCACCAAAACAAAGAAAGATGCAAATTCAAGTTTAGTATATTACCTACCAAAAAAATGTATGAAACTATCATCACACTTCTAAACCATAGAAATCATCCAACAAGAGGAGTAGATAATGTGGAAGAAGATATTAAAGATAATGCTTCTAATGATGAAAATATAAAAATGTTTGGTCTTTAAAGTAGTTTTTTTATAGCATGCTTGTTAAAATATTATTAGAAGTTATGACCTATTTTATGCCTTTTTCTTCAACTATATTTTTATTTTTTTATTCACTTGCGCCTAGTTCCACTAGGCTCGTGCCTCGTCTTGCGCCTCAGGCTCCAAGACCCTTGTGCGCCTTAGTGCGCCTTGCGCCTTTAATAACACTGCTCATCAGCAACCTCCCCTTTCGAGGCCTCCTCGCCCATTGAAGATTCAGCTTCAAGCGTCGCCCTTTAACACCTCATATGCCCCTCTAGGACCCTATTTTCTTGGTCACATTGGCTCAAGTGTACAGGCCCCGTCTATGGTTCCTTGGGCTGAGTACGAAGCATTGCAGCAGCAACATGCCGAGGGGGTGCAAGCCCTTTGTGAAATGGTTGGGATGCTACAAGGCTTGGTTCCTCATGGATCAATCCCAGCCATCTTGAGGAAGTTTATACTAGAAACAACTCTATCCAATAGGGCTCATCAGGAGACACCAGGAAACGGCTCTTATCGGGAGGCTACCCCCAAGACTCATGCTCAATCTGCCCCTTCTCAAAACGATCAACCAAGGTCTTCTATGCAAGGGGCTCATACCCAAGCTTCTCCTTATCAAGGAAATCAAGGAGGGACTGATCGACGAAGCCCTCAAAGGGGGAGATACTCTGAAACAGTGACCAACACCCCCACGGAAGGAGGTCGAAATTCTCCTAAACTAGCAACAAGGCAGAATGATGATCCTGACGACAACCTTACTGCCTTTAGTGCTTAGGAGGCAGCAAACATGAGGAAAATGATTGAGTGAGTGCTGCAACAAAATAAGTTATTACCAATTCCATAGGAACAATCTCGAGAGAGACTGTCATTTGTGGCAGAGGTAATGGAAAAGCCCTTGTCAAGGAAGTTTAAGATGCCTCAAATAACCCCTTATTCAGGCAAGGACGACCCTTATGATCACGTGCAAGATTATGAGTCTTTGATGATGCTCCATGGATGGGACGATGAGATAATGTGTAGGGCATTCCCACTAACCCTGGCTGAACATGCTCGGGCTTGGTTTAATAGCTTGCCCGAAGCATCCATTTCCTCATTTGGGCAGCTAAAGGAAGAATTCATTAAAGCGTTCATTATTAACAGCTAGAGGAAGAAAGACGCAACATATCTCCTTAGCATTCAACAAAGGAAAAAAAAGACCCTGCGTCATTATGTGGACAGGTTCCAGAATGCCACGCTTGAGATTGGTAATCCACCGATTGAAATGGCAGTGTCCGCTATGTTCTAAGGGACGCGACTAACTTCCTTCCAAGAATCCTTGTCATTAGACCCCCCGAAATCCCTAACAGACTTGTTTGTCATAACAAATAAATACATACACCATACGAAAGTAATGAGAACTGTGACAATAAATGAGGGCAGGGAATGAAAAAGAAAAGTGCGGGATGTTGGAGAAGACCATAATCGGCGACAAGAGAGGGCCCAAAGACTGGAGGATGTCAAGCCCCACTTCAATCACCACACCCGACTCACCTAACCTCGATATGCCATATTAGCAACCATAGAAGGATCGAGCCTCATCAAACTTTCGAAAAGGGCGGATCAGCCTATAGGGAAGAATCAGGATGAGTATTACCGATACCATAGAACTCATGGCAATTCCACTGATCAATGCCGAGAATTGAAAAATCAAATTAAGATGCTTATTCAGGAAGGACACCTACGAAGATACATACGGGAGGAAGGGGAAAACGACGGGGAGTCACGAAGAAAGGAATAGAGACTTGAAGGACAGAAGAGACATAATCAGAGACAACAAGAGAGAGAGCAACTACAAACAAAATTCCCCTCTGGATAATGAACAATACACCAGGCTATACACGTCATTTCGGGCGGCAAAACCCCAAGTTGTATTGTCCCCCTCATATGAATTTGTATGCTTTAAAATTGTTAATAATATGAGCCCAAGGCGAGACCATGGATGTAGGCACATTTAGCTGAACCACGTCAAAAAAGAAATGCTTGTACTCTCTCGTGCAATACATTATCTTTATTATGTCCATTATAATTTGTCTTCATTTTTCGGGATGAAATGAAAGATTAATCAAAGGTTCTCTTCAAAAAGCTCGTTGCCCCGCACAGAGCTCGACAATGAGGTGAAAACCAAAGACTCGTTGTTCAGCTAACAACCCGACAACAGGAAGACAAGAAGCCCGTTAGCCTGCACATAACTTGGCAACGAGGAGAAAAGCACACCCATTGCCCCACACATAGCCCGGCAATAAGGTGAAAACCAAATACTCGTTGTCCCGCAACAAGGAAGACAACAAGCTCGTTGTCCAGTTAACAGCCTGACAACCGAGAAAACACAAAAGACTCGTTGCCCTGCTCATAGCCCGGCAACGAGCCCATTGTCTCGCATGTACATAAGACATTGTCTCGCATGTAGTCCGACAATGGATATTCTTTCTAATCGCGGATGTAAGTGTTATGTCGAACCACGAAAACAAAATATAGATATTCTTTCCAATCGCAAACGTAGGCGTTATGCTACGAAAACGAAATATAGATATTCTTTCTAATTGTGAACGTAGGCACTACGTCGAACCGCGAAAGCAAAATATACGAATAGTCCTTCTAACTACGGATGTAGGCATTACGCCAAACCGTGAAAACAAAACTAACCGCGGACATAGACATTACACTGAACCACAAAAACAAAACTAATTGCAGACGTAGGCGTTATGTCGAACCGCGAAAATAAAATATATTGATATTTTTTCTAATTGCAAACATAGGCGTTACGCCCACAACACCAGCAAGCATATACACATGAAACTACGAAGTCGCAACATTATGACAAAAAAGACTCGTTGCCCTGCTTACAACCCAGCAACGAGGAAAACACAAGCCTCGCACATAACCCGACAATGAGGAAAAAACAAAAGGTCCTGCTACCCCTCTTATAGCCCGGCAACGAGGAGACAAACACATCCCATTCTCCCGCATGTAGTCTAGCAATGGAGGAAAAATAAAACAGTTGTCTCGCAAGTAGCCCGGCAACGAGGAGACAAACACATCCCATTGTCCCGCATGTAGCACAACAATGAAGGAAAAAAAAAACAATTGTCCCGCAAGTAGCCCGACAACGAGAAGGCATAAAATCGTTGTCTCGCGAGTAGCCATACAACGAGGAAGCATAATATATGTGACTTCGCAAGCGACTTACACTGTTTCACCTGGTGACCAAATGGCACAATAGCCATTGTCTTACAAGAAGAGATGTCATATTCGTTGTTCCGCAAGTAATCCAACAACCAGAAAATGGAACGTCAATCATCATGAACACCCCTAGATTCGGAGAAAATTCCCAATATGTCAATGCTTCTCTCGGTGAAATATAGACACGTATATGAGCCAATAACGGTGCGATCACCAAGTCCATGTCTGTCACTCTTGAGTTGATTTGAAGATCTTTCAAAGCCCCCTCCACCTCGAGAGTCGGGAGTGCATGAAGGAGTCGTGTCTATGTTCCCAAAGGGATCTCAACTACGAGAGTAGAAGCTTTAACACGACGTGCGTCCTCCCGAAGCATCTACCTCGTCACTTCTGAGCGATCAACCCTTATGTGAAGTCCAAATCCACCAAAGCCACAAATGATACAGAGAACTCAAAATGATTAGGAGAGCTGAAATGACCTCGAGGCTTGAAAAGTCGCTTGCATGGAGAAGAGCTTCAAGAGAAAGAAGTAAAGGGAAGGCATGTACACGATTCGCATGGCAAGATACTTTTCCGCCCGGGACTACCGAACAAAAGAGTAGGGAGTAATTGATATGCCCTCCAAAGTAAATGGACAAAGTGGATTAGCAAAAATAAGCGAAAGAATCAAAGGAAGGAGATTGCGCCACGTGGCCAAGTAGGGAGCCCTCGCACACATGGCCTCGACCTGCCACACACCCTTACGCCTACCTACACACTCTTGCTCTCGTGCGCGCGCCCCCGGGTGACCCTCACCCGGGGGTGCCCCCATGCGGCCTCGTACGCACCCATGCCTGCACCCCCGGGTGACCCTCACTCAAGGGTACCCCTCGCCCCCGAGTGACCTCACCCGGGGGTGACCTGTGTGGGGCCCTCGCAGCCACCCGCATGCCGTCACTCCCCGTTGGCGTCCGCTCCCACTTGGCCCCGCACGTGCTCACGCCCACACCCCCAAGTGACCCTCACTTAGGGGTGCCATGGGCGAGCCTGCGTGCCCATGCCCGCAATCCGCACGCCATCACCCCCATGAGACCCGGTCAAAACTAACTCCAAGTTACTTGCCAAGAAAATCGCGTCACCTAACACCTGGCAGTGAAGCACAGAAACAGCTCGGAGACGTCGTTTCAGAACTATTTACATCTATTTTTTTAGAAAAATACTTGTTTTCCCGTTTCCGTTTCAGCGCAACCTTAACACCTGGTGACCTTTTCCATCGCTATAAATAGGGGGGTCCTCCCCCCCCCCCCCCCCCTATTGGGTATACTATCTCTCACACTCGCATTTCCTTCTTGCACTCAACTACTCTATGCTTTGAGAAGCTAACTTAGACATCGAAGGGCCTGCACGGGAATCCTCACCCGTGCCCCTAACTGATCTTCTTTTTAGACAGATCCATCGCTCGAAGGGGTCATCCTTCACTCTCAATCCACCCGAGAGACTCATCCATCGTTGTCGCTCCACCCTGAGAGAGTCATCCATCACTCCCAATAGTCACCCATCTTTTGGATAATTCACACGTGAGTAATCCTAAGGCGGTTTTTCATCTATAAATTCATTATTATAATTGAGCAACAAGAAGTGTATATAAGTTGATGATTGAATCCTTAAACTTGAAGTTTGGTAGACAAGGAGGTTCCACTGCTCCAGCATGAATAAGCCAATACTGTAAATAAATTAAAAGGCACATGCCAGTAAAACAAAAGATTTTAAGATTCTTCTTTTACAAGCCATGGGAAGTTATTGGGGAAAAAGAAAGTATTACATAGCAATAACTAGATTCTCTTCAGATAAAAACTACCATTATTTATTGTTTTATATATTAAAAAAAACATTATAGAGACTCTTGCAAAAGAGACGATTAATGGTTTAACCATGTGAGAAGAGTGTTGTGTTTTGATTGAGTATTGGAGATCTAGAAGGAAGACAGATAGATCCCGGTTTGGTCTTTTGCGCAAGACAGTTAGTTGACTGCTTAGTGGTTTAACGGTCACTGTTAGTTGAGGGGTAATTTAGGTATTGTTATATCTTTTTTAATACTTTTGTTATATCTTCCCTTTTGTCTATATATAGAAGGCACGGGTAGGCGCATAGATCATCATTCATTTGTAAATTTCTCTATTGTGAACGAGTGCAGTGAGAAATCAAGAGAAAGGCTAGATTTTGGTAGTCCTTGTAATCTTGGAGAGGATTGTGCTCGTGTGAGAGAAAGTCTTGGAAACTCTTGTATCTGATTTCATTTATATTGGATTGCTCTCAGTACTGCTGGATGTACGACTGATTTATCAGTTTGAACCAAGATAAATTCTTGGTGCCTATTGTGTGGTTTGATTGTTCTTAACTTTGATCTTTGCAATTCTGATTCTATTCTTTAATTTCCATTTATGTCGTATGATTGTGCCGGTAAGTGAGAGTGTAAAGAGTGTCATATTTGTTGGCTTCTTGGGTGAATTAATAGACTGTCATTGCTCCCAATTGTAACAAAGATGACCACTATAGACTTCTGTGAGGAGAGTTGATGAAATGGAATAAGTGGTTAACAAAAGATGTAGAGGAAGACCCAAAAAAAAAATACTTGGTGGGGGAAACTTCGGCTTGATACTAAATATAAGTAATGGATAGAAATGAATTGCAAGCTAAAATTCCTGTACCCAACCCCCACATAGTGGGATAAAGGCTTGATATGCGTGTGTCAAAATATATATATATATATATATATTTTAACAACAATAAAGCAATGTATTAGCACCAGACTTAGAGATCAATGTTGATTCCCAAGTTGTGATTTCACCCAAATAAAATTGTAGGGGTTTGGGATGAAGCCCAGATCTACGGCACGACAAGCATGAGGCATGAACCCTAATAGGTTTAGGGTGGAGGTGGGAAAGGGAAGACCAAACTCTAAGCATATTAACAACACGAAAAAACACACACAAAACAAAATGGACATCTCTGGTTATATCACTGAGAACAGCTTTCTGAACCTTGATTAGCTTTAATTTTGCTCATATTTGTGGTTCATATGGTGTCCCAAACCCATGCATTTGGCCTAGCAAAAGCCAAAGAGAGAAAAAGATGCACGAAAAAAAAATCCAACAGCTGGCTTACCGGCTATTGAATTCTGTTCATGTAACCAACCTTGCTTTCCACTGAGCCAACAGTAATTATTATAAATTATTTCTTTGTTTATATTTCTCAGTACAAATATATACAGACATAGAAGAACATAAATTTAATGATCATGCCTGTCTCTTTGTTCATATGCATTCTGCCTGTTGTAAAACTGCAATTAAATTGGGGTCTGGTTTAAGTAGCTCTGAACTCCTAAAGTTGCATTTTTTTTTTCCTTTCCTTTCTTTTTCCATTGCAATGCTAGAAATATTCTCAATTCAAACATAGCCTGGTGCAGCCTTGACACAGCCAACAGCCAGGGAGGGGTGCGCCAAGGGCCAGGGCTCAACCAATGCAGGTCCTAGGTTTGCTCCATCAAGAAAATAACAAACCAAAACTACAAATCTCGTGCAAAATTATATACTAACCTTGTTCCAAGTAATTCAATTGCCAACTTCTCTGCATTTTGTCTATTTTTACCAGCCTGTAATGCATCTTCACTGCAATAATTTGTATTCTGATGAATAGCCAGTCTCTCTACATCTTCCTTAGGCTCTTCTACACTTTCACGCTCCACAACTCCATCATTGTAATCAATTCCTTCTTCCACTTCTGAGAAATTCTAAGTATTTAAGAATTTTCTTGGAGTTCTATACAAACAATAAATTATTAAATAAATAATACCTGCAATGTGAAAGCGCACCATGTCTACTTAGACACTCTATTATTTAAGAAAAAAAAAAAATGTTCCATCAGTTCGAGATGGTTGCTGGAAACTTTACCTTGATTTATATCATGAGTTAAGAATTGTATGGATCTTCTAACATGGCTCTGTGATTTTTGACCCAAGGTGACACTCCTCGTTAAACTCGTCAAGTCATTTGACACTTCAAATCTCAATACATTGTGGTCCAGACCTTTAGTTATTACTTCCTCATGACCTTTCATGGGTGCAGAAATTTGAGATTGTTCAGTCTTGGAAGTCTTCTTCGGAATGTACCTAACTGGAAATGAAGAACTATTGGTGCTATCGCTGGAGCAGCGAATGCCACAACTCTTCTTCATCCTTAATTATAAGAAAACACCAGAACAAATGCTCAAACAAAGACTACATAATTTAAGTACTGAGCACATTCACTGAATCATGCCCTTTTTGGTAGATTCATTGAACCGTGCCACTTTCTTGCCAGATTGAACTTTTCGTTAAACAGAAATATTAAATCCATACATCCTGTTTGGTACTGAGAAAGCATGACTCATGAGAGCAGAGAAAAGAAAGCTGGAACTAAATTGGATTAATTCCAGTATTTCTTGTTATGTTGCGACAATTTCTTGGGAACCAAACAGGAAAGTGAAAGCATATAAGGAAGATCAAACAATCTCTCACCAGGGAATCAAAATGACTCGACATTGAAGGCCAATCAACGGTCTGCAGACGAATTTCCCGCCAAAAATCGCCATTTTTCCTGTTAGCTTCCAGTTTGCGCGAAGCCGACCCTAATAAAAAGGGAATCGAGGAGCAATCCTCAAGGGTGTGTTCGGTATCACAAAAAGAAATATATAATAATAAAAAATAAATGACATGTTGGAAAAAAAAAACAAAAATAAAAAAAAAGCAAGGAACATAAAAAAATAAAAAAAATGAAACTGTATTTGCGTTATTTGACTACTTTGATTTAAAAATTATTTTAATATAAATTAATTTAAGAAACAACAAAAGAATTTTTTATCTGAATTTATTTTCATACAAAAATGAATATTCATGAAAATTAAAAGAAAACAATAAAAATCATAAAGAATAAAGAAATTGACTTTGTCTTCTTTTAAACGAAGTCCAACTCTTCAATTGATTTTTTTACCAAATATTTAAGATCTCTTGTTTAAACGAGGGATAGGGAAGGAAAAACTCTTTGCCTTGCCTTGGAAGGAAGAGAGTACTTTATGAATTTTGGAATGACAAGTTGAGTACTTTCTTCAGACAGCAAATCACTATTTTTGTTTCGTAGACCTCAAATTGCAAATTCAGGTGTACCGACACCATTTTTCTCATTTAGTCAATTTGCTCGATTGGAGCACATATTTATTGGTCTCTCGAGTGTTTGAATTTCAAACCCAAAAATTACTTTGTTAAGAGAGAGACAGAGAGAGGGCAGTGATAAGAAATTTGAAGCACTATAACTCCAAAGAATGAGAGTCTTCTGTTCCAGAAATGCTGATGCAGCATGCCTTTGTGCATTCTGCCACAGCAAAAACTAGAAGAAAAAAGATTAGTTAATTAATATAATAGAAGCAGCAGATTATAAATTATTACAGCAAGCACATCACTTGTTTGGCTCACAAGAAAGATCACAAAAGTACAGATTTAGAAAAATTTAGATGTTAATTACAGATACTCTCATATATATATATATATATATGATGATGATGATGATGATGAAATCCGCCGCACAAAAATTGGCTTTTAGCAGAAAGGTTTCCATTATCAACTCCGGGGGGTCCAGTGACTTCACCGTCGTCTTCTCTCAATCTTCGTAAAAGACACCGAGCATCTCAGGTTTCAATATCGATTTGTTTCTGTACAAAATCTAAAAGAATCAAGGAAATAAAACTTGCCGCTGCATTAGAATACGATCAACCCCTCAAGGCAAAATCATGAACTTCCCGCGGGGTGTAGACCGGCTCCTCCGGAATTCTGGCATAGCTTGGTTGCTGCTGGCTTCCTTTGGATGGCGAAATGCGCCATTTGAAACCTTCTGCTCGTTTTTCCCCGATAGGAGGAAGGATTCCACTGTCTGCCCTAGTTCCCTGCAGAAAGAAGAAAATGTCAGCAGCATGCAATTACCAAAGCAAATTTAGCCTGCAGAAATTGTCTAGCCCTAGAAATGACATGGTCAGGGTTATTTTGGAAGTTTTTAGTCATCAGACTATATGCTTTGGTGATCATACCTAGATTCGACATTTTGAGAATTCCTCGAGGAGTTCCTCTGAAGCTTTTTCACCCTCATGGTGCTGTGCACCGGTGATACAGCAAGCCCCTGTTCATTTTCTGGCTCAGAGAAGTCGCTCTTTCGAGGTTCCTCCATCCTTCCACCGATGTTGTCCATGTCAGAAAGCAATGTGGCAGGGACATCAGACTTCTGAACTTTGGCTGGCAGTTGATTGTTAGCCTTGATCTTATTTTCGGGCTTGGTTTTCCTAATGCCCCCTTGCCTCACGTTAAGGACTTGCTTAAACTGCTGCTGCTCTTCCTTTTCTGGATGAACTTTCTTGGAGATGGCCCTTTGGAAGCTGAAGAATGCATCGGAAATGTTATCCTGCTTCGGTACCTCTATGGTACCCAAAAATCCTCTCGTGCTGTGCTCTATGGATGGGATGACGGGTAGTGTAGCAACAGATTTATTGACAGGAACTCTGACAGGAAACTGGAGTTTACTGATCGGTTGGTTCTCAATTGTTTCAGGCTTGATTCTACCTTTAATTAAACTCCCCCTATCGGTTGATAATGATCTCCTCGCAGTTGGGGATGGTGATCTTGCTTTGCCAGAGTTCGCTAGTCTCTCTTCAGCAAGGAAAGGCATCTTTGGAATAGTGTCTTTGTCTGAGAACTTTGAGGGAAAACGAGACTTCCTCTGCTTCCCTGAAGAGCAACTCCTTACCTGAAACTCAAAATTTTGCCCCATGACAGACAATATAAGTGCATAATTTCTTCGTACTAGTCTAGCAATTCTGAAAACTAGAAAATTGAAACCAGATTAACGTAACATGGATTGACATTTTTAAGTTCGCAGAAAGTATTTTCTAAACAAATTGTAATTATTTTCACTGGGGATGCATGAAGTCCAGATCCACACGAAATCTCCAAATTTGTAAACCAAGCTTGAAACACCTAACCAACATGGCTCCATTACCTCGGAAATTCTAGTATCATCAACAGAGCGATGAGGGGCTTCAGGCTTTAAGGAGCCATTAATACTGTATTTTGGCATATGCAGAGGTGAAGCAGCGCGTGCTCTTTGGCATTCTATTGTACGAGTGGTGTTGCTTTTCAATTGATCCAGTTCAGCTTCCTTTCTCTCTAAGGTGAGTTTGAGATTGGATATCTGAAATGATAGCGCATGAGAAGGATCCGACTTCAGTCACATTTCAATCAAAAAACTATAACGAGGGATTGAGCAAGAGCAGACCTCTTCCTTGAGGTCTCGGATTTCACCAGTCTCTTTATTAGATCGAGCAGCTCCAAGCTCTATTGAAGCAACCCTTTCTGCAAACTTGAGGGTGCTAATGGTCTCACCAATGGCATTAACTTCAGGATTTATATGAACAAACATCAATGTCTTGGCATGCCCACCTACAAAGACAATTTGGATCATGTAGATTCAATTTAAAAGAAAATATGTGCTCTCTTGACAATAATAAGTCCTCCAAAAGAAAACTTTTTTTTTTTTTTTAACAATTTTCCAGAATAAAAGGCAAAGTGAATAATAACACTGGCCATTTGATTATTCAAATTTGAGTCAATACCCAGCAGTGTCGCTACATTTTTCATGGATAAAAATCTAAACTATCCCTTGCACAACTTGATACTTTTTCTCTTAAAACATGGGAATAAATAATTCACAACTTCTTCATTTACTATGATGTGCTGTTAATCTCTTTATCAGGCATTTGGTTATAGAGGAGCATAAGAAAATCCCAATACCTAAAGAATCTTGTAGGACTTGAGTGAGCTTGCTATTTCTGTAAGGAATATGTGCACTCTTTTGTGCTAGTGCAGAAATGACATCTCCTAGTGCAGAGAGTGATCTGTTTATATGTTGGGCTTCCTTCAACCTTTCACCAACAGCCTCAGATTTATCCACCCTCTCACTTCCAGCCAAGTCCACTAGATGAAGGCAACCCTTTAATATGGATCCAGAAACTAACTCCTTTCCTCGGACATGGACTGTCAAAACACTGAGCACCAATAGAAGAGACAATTATCGAGATCCACCAAACATTAGGCATTGAGAAAATACAATAATCTTTTGTACAATGGGCATACCTATGAGACCGGCTACTACGCTCATTTAAAGCAGTAGCACCCACAGCACGGTTTCTTTGGCCGATTTTCATCAAATCAAGAACATCCTCAGTACATTTAACTGGAACCAAGAATGCATCAGGCACATTGAGGCCATTCAATTGAGAGTTGTTCCGTATATCCAATGTGCATGTAGTTAAGGTGTAAGAACAGCAGCAGATGATTACTGGGACTCTTGGAAAATATACAATTTAAGCTATTACTGGGACAAGGAGATTCAAACAAGTTAAGCAAATAAGCAAATTATCAAAGGATATCGTCTATTAGATCCATCGATGACCAATAGATCTCTGACTTGTTCATTGTAGATCTCAATCATCTGGACTCCGACTTCATACTCTATTATGTCCATCCTTGTCTTTGAAATTTGAAACAAATCACGTAGAGCTCGATAATTTACACCCCATGTCTGTTCTGCTGCCAAGTCAGGACCACTCTGAAAAGTGAATGACAGAAAGATGGTAAGGACTGGACGAGACAAACATCAGATACAAAAATGGGATTGGACACTTTTAGAGAATTCATGAAATCAGAAGCCCATTGGTTGCCATAGGAAAAGGGCATGATTCAAACAAAATGTACATCTCATATGAGGATTGTTGCGTTGCACAGTTAAGTAAAATAACTCTATGCTACAGATTGTGATTGAATTCTTTGATATTACCATTGTGTATGTCTTCCCCGAGCCAGTCTGTCCATATGCAAAAATGCAAACGTTGTAACCATCAAGAACAGATCGGATCAATGGTTGAGTGTCTGCATATATTTGCTCTGCACAAAGATAGAGATATCACTGTGGTGAAGTTTTACCAGTATCTATTGCACCTAAAGAGAGGGAAAAGGAAAATGTAAATATTGCAAGTTCCAACACAAATTGATTATGCCTTTCTAACACAAATTGTGCTACATGGGCATCCCAATACCAGCATGGCAATAATTCAAGAACAGCATGTAAAGTTGCTTAGCATTCATTTCATAAACCTTTTCAGCTGTGTGATGGGAATACATCCGTGATCAAATTGACTTGTTTTAAATGCTAGATAATAAAATTTTATTTGATTTAGGAATTAGATAGAGTTATATATGGCTTTAGAGACTATAATCATATTTTGATTAGTTGTTATCTTTTAGATAGTTTATCTTTTAATTGCCTATAAATAGGCAACATAATGTAACCTTTTATTCAACTTTGGATGATTGAATAATATGATTTCTCTCTCTCTCTCTCTCTCTGTGTGTTCTCATCTCCCTTCTTCTTCTTCTTCTTCTTGTTCTTAATCTCTTCTGTTTCTTCCCCACTTTCTGCAATTCTCTTTTAACTTTTCCTTCTTCTAGCTTCTTCTCTTCTCCAGCTTCTTCTTCTTCCCTTCTTTTTAATCTCTCACCTTCCTATTGTCCAGCATCAAATTTGGTATTTATTAGAGAAAAACTCAATTCTGAATTTTCATCGGTTTCCATCTGTTCTACATCACCGAACCATCATTGTCATCAGCACACAGCAAAGGCCACACAGCAACATTCCTCCATCAACAGCCACATAGAGTCCATGAAAACCACCATCACCATAGCAATGGCAAAGAATCACAATCCTCATCACTAAGCCATCAAGCCATGGAAGCAGCAAGTTTATCTTACTTTGAGCAAGTTGGTGATGACAACAATACTCGACTACTAATGACACAAGTCTAGATTCACAAAACTCGAGGGCAAGTTTTTCTCCCACCTAGGGAGAATGATAGGGATAATTTCTATTTTTATTTTAAAAATAAGATTTTGATTAGGTTTTATCTTGTTTTGTTTTGATTTTAAAAGGTTACATTATATTGCCTATTTGATTTAGGGATCAGATAGAGTTATATTTGATTTTAGAGATCATAATCATATTTTGATTAGTTGTTATCTTTAGATAGGTTATCTTTTAATTGCCTATAAATAGGCAACATAATGTGACCTTTTATTCAGCTTTGGATGATTGAATAATATGATTTTTCCCTCTCTCTCTCTCCCCCTCTCTCAGCTTTTCCTTCTTCTTGGCTTCTCTTCTTCTTAATCTCTCATCTTCCTATTGTCCCACATCAGAAAACTACTTCAAACATTCAACCATTTGCATTTGATTTACTTAACTAGAACCATCATAGATCAAGGAAGTTCACCATATGGATAGCATCATTAAGTACTTTCAAATAGATAAATAATTCTTTAGAAATATAACATACCTTGGGTCACATTCATTCCAAGGACTTTATTGAAATTGAACACCCTTCTTGCATCTTTGCCCTGCTTAGAAGGATTGACAATCATGATACTTCCATTTTCTCCAATATAATCAACTGTTGACTGCCCACTGGATTGTCCTGGTAGGAAGGGCCTAACTCTACAGTAGACCCTAATTGTTCCTATCAGATAGAAAAATCCGCTGAATGAGAAGGCATTTCATTAAACAGACTAACGTTACGTTGAGAATTCAAGGAATCACCTTTTAGGTCTTGGACAAGATTGAAAAGTAGGCGGTTTTCCTCCAAAACTTTATGATAGGAAGAAGAAGCCACTTCAAGGCCCTTAATGTGATGCTCTAAGGAGAACGAATAGTGTTAGCTCCTAAAGGTTTAATCCATAACTTTAAATAAGCATTAAGCAATTACTTCAGACGCCAAAGCTCTAAGTTCTCACCAAGCCTTCTGTGTTCCTCATCCCAGCCAGCTTGGATGTGCTTGACTTCTAATTTAGTGTCTCGAAGACATGATTTTAGCTCCTACAAATATTCAATAAAAACATAGCACAAATATAATTAGGTGTAAAAAACAGGAAAGAGTTGTATATCTTTAATCATTCATATACAAGACATTTAGAAGATAAAAATGCCAACAACTCCTCCATTAGCTTCTATCATCTTTGTAATCTCTAAACTTCAGGCCTTGTAGATGTCCACCAAATCAACTAGTGACCAAACTCATTATCCCCAAACAATATTAATCATTTTCCAGAATTTTAACCACACCAAGTCTCTAAACAAAGCAAATCAGAATGCAGGAATAATACATATACCATTTAATATATGAAGAAAGGGAGTTTTAGGTTCATTATTCTGCAGTTGTACCTCAAGCTGTTTCTGTTGATGATGAATAAGTTCTGCATCACCAGCAAAGCGGTCAATATTGCAGTGGACTACTTCACGTTTCCCACCACAAATACAGAATTTGGACACATCACTTGGTGCTAAACTAGTTCGTTGAGCAAGATATTTTGAAATGGCCTCTAGAAATTCTGGTTTGGATAGAGGAATCCCATCACCTTTCAATATTTTCTTCAGAAGCAGTCCAAGCTGTAGAAGGTAGTCAAAGAAAATCTACGTCATCCAAATGCAGTCTAAGAAATGATTGCAACTTTGCAGTTGTACAGAACTAATACCATCAAAGTACTTAATACAAATAGTTCAAGAACAATAACTGCAGCAATCAACTTTTATTATGACCTGAATGCCTTGAGAAACAAGCTGTGCTGAGAAATCCTTAACCACCTTCCTGAGTATGATATCAATAACCTACATTTCACCACCAGAATACTATTAGATTCCACAAATATATATTTCTAGGCTAAAATTCCCACTATCATCATATTTAAAGGCATTATCCATTCTGCAAGAGTGTAATTCATGTAACAGGTATTGAAAAATTCTAGTCTTAGAAAGCTCATCCTAATAGTTATACCAACTATCAAGGGTTCATACCAGAGATCTAAGGCATTATCTTAATCAAACAGGAGAAGATTCCTAAATATGTTGGCCATTACAAAATTGGCTGCTAATATATTGATCATCAGCTGCTGTCCCCTTCAGTATATCAGATGTTGAATGTCATTTTCAAGCAAAAACAACCTTGTATAATCCAATAAAATGGACTTTCATGATTTCAAGATTGCTGAATTTTTTCATGGCTCCTTCTTAATACATTACATAAAATTCTAATTCTCATCACTTATATATGTCCTCAAAATGCTAGTATCAGACAGCATCCACATGATGTGCACTAAATATAGCGGGCCAAGCTAAGAGATAAATTAATAGCTAACTATAGGACAGAAACAGAATGGATCTTACCTACCATTGCATTCAAAGGCAAGTCTTCAATTTCATTCTGGTCTTTGAGATATGCCTGTAGCAGTCCAAGGCCAAAACCATCAAAAAGAAATGTTAATGCATTGGCAACCTTGGATTCTTCAACTGAGACCTCACTGGAGAGATGAAGAAATTCCAATAACTGTTCATATTGTGATGACTCAGATTCATCCACAGACTCGTCAGCACTTTCACTGCCAACTAATGAAGGTGGAGATTCCTTCGGAAATGATGTAATCTTCACGGTCCCACCATACCTCCAAACCCCAATTCCACCTGCTTGCTTCCACTCATAGTAACCTTTCAAGCAAAGAATGCAGTCTACAACTTTACTTGAGGAGCCTCCCTGTAAATCCAAGTTCGGCAAAATTTATGAATGGAATTGTAGGACAGTAAATTAATTAAATCAATCAGGGATAAATTCAACTTCAGAAATAGAGTCTTATAAATAATTAGAAACTTTTGTAAGCATACATACACCAACCAAGATTCAATTTTTAATATATCATATTGCTTGTTCCTTCACAAACACAAATCATAGACAGGTCACAGGTGCATGACGAAAATGCACTTAAAGACCAAGGCTGCCTGAAGCCAGTCATTGGTGCGGGGTATGCTCCACCTGTGTTTGTAGGCTTTTGCCATTCTTTTTTTCAATTAATATGATTCTTGCTTACCAAAAAAAAAGCCAGTCATTGAAGATGTTCTCAATAGTACTGAAGGAACTTGACTGGCTTGTAATGTGTTTTCTTGATAACTAAGAGTGAGAAGATTTATTATAAAAAAAGGAACATCCAATGCATTGATGATCTCATATCAGACTTTGAATTCAAGAATTACTGGCATTTCATTTAATTAATTTCTGTAGAATTGGAATGTTCCAACTGTCATTTTCTGTAACAGCCTCATTAATGTGACAATTGCAGCCAAACTAGTAAAACATACATAATTAGACATTCCACCATCCATGAGTATATACACGCATGCTTCGAAGTTTCTCTTTCAATCACTCAAACATCACTATCTACTAAAACATCATGAATAAAGTGATTCCCTCAGCAAGGTGATTTTCCCAAACTAAAATGTAGTGACAGAAACACATCTCAAAAGCAGAGGGCCAAATTCACAGATGGAAGGGTAGTTTTTAATGCATGCCGTGAATTAGAGGATATCGTATTGTTCACAAGTATTAGATACCACCACATGAATTGTGAATCTCCACTGTTTCCATTGCAATAGTGCACGAATTTATTTCTACTTCTGGTGAGATATTCAAGCAAAATAAATCCAACAGGTGATCATTTATAATTCAATGAAATTAATACTAATACACTGAGAGTATACGTCAGCATGCTGAAATCAGACTAATATAACAAGATTCGGTGAGGTTCAAGAAAAATGAGGAACTTTTAAAAGAGGAAAAGAAATTCAAACACCTTTTCGAGGTCAGAGGCCTCGAAGGTCAGGAGTTTCATGTTGCCCACGGCCACAAGAAAGTTCCTCATGTTCTCGAAATACTGAATCGCAGATTGAGCCGCGCCCTCCGTGGCCTGAACATCGAGGACCGGATTCTCCACCACCTGTTTTCGCACATCAAGCGAATCAAGTCTCTTTCCATTTCTTCAATTGAAGCCTGGGATTGGAAGGGAAAGGGAAAGAGGAAGAGGATGACCTTGAGGACGGCGCCGGGATTGACCTTGTTGAGGACGTTGCAGAGAACGAGGCCATTGCGGAGGGCGAGACAGAAGTCTTCCTCGGAAGGCTCCTTGGGGAGAACCTCCCAAGCGCCTTGGTCCATCTGCCGAAGCCATTCCACCGCCTGGTATCTCCTCGACGCTGCATATACATTCAGTTAGCGTTCATATCAGTCACGAAGAAGAATGAATCATCTGATGAAGCAGGTGGATCACAATTTTCCAGGGAAATTTGTCTTCTTCTCAAGTTAAGATTGGCGTTCCAGTCGTGAAACAGTTCCTTCGCAAGAGAAACGCCTTGTTTGGATGGGCAATAATAAAATATAATTCTTTTTTTTTTTTCCCAAACGGGCCCAGCATGCTACAAGGCTGGCCCGTAAGAGAATTAAGAACAGTGGAGCTGGCTGGGCACCATGATTTTGTCACTCCATCTTTAATTTTAATTTAATTATTATTATTATTATTTTCCCCTTTTAACCATGATTCCCGGACTCCCAACCTCGCCACCAACTCAGCGACTCTTTTTAGACTTCTTCTTAATGGAAGCCCACCAACTACAACAAGACCGCGTTTGGATGCCCTGCTCTCTGTGTTAATTTCATTGTAGTATAAAGCAAGCTCCAATTTAGATGGGAAATAGGGAATAAGCTGGTTAACAACATTCTCATTCCTTTTTCCTTCCTTGGTTGGTTGAAATATCTTCTCATCTTAAGCTTAATCAAAATTGATTGCTGCCATATAAAAACGTTAATTACTTAAACACTTACTTTAAAAGGGTAATTTTGAAATGTTTAAAATTACACAAATACCCAAAAATTTTATTTTAAGAGCATTTAAAATATATCTCTTTGAGGGTATTTTTGTATGTGTATATTTTTGAATACACTTAACGTTGAAATTGAATATTTTGCTCGGACCCAGGGCCGGCCCAACAACAGCGGGTGTTGGAGGAGTAATCCTAATTAAGGCAGCGACGTTCAATTCCATTCTTCTTGTAAGTTCAAACGACGACGATGACAAACAGTTCTAATATTGCCGTCAAACAGAAAGCGGTTTCAGAACCATCGAAAAAGTAACTTACCCGCTTCTTCGGCTTTTCTCTGGGCCAGTTCGTGGTCGTTGATGATCTCATCGCCGGCGAACGAAGACGCGTCGGAAGAGTTGCTGTTACTGTTGTTGTTGTTGCCGATGATGGAGTTCAAACCCTTCAACCCTCTCAAGTTCTTGCCGGGCGACGTGAATATGGAGCCGTAGTAATTGCTGCTCTCTTGAGGCATTCTTTCTTCAATTTCTTCTTCTTCTTCTTCTGTTCCAAAAACCATGAAATTCACAGAGAATTACCAATAACAATTGATCTTCAAGCACTGCATTTCTGGGTGCGAATGATGAATATATTTATCTGTGTGTGTGAAAAACAAGAAACTGATGAAGATGGGCAGTTTCGGATACCTGTGCTTCGCCGGAAAATAGTGTGGGAATTTTCCGGGGGAGGGTGGCCGTAAAGTTGTTGAAAGCTGGATCGGATCTGGAGTAGAAGGCGAAGCAAGCTTCTCGTGGGTTGTGGATGGAGGATTCAAAAATACAAGAGTCTCATTTAATGCAAGAGAGGATATATAAATATACAGAGAGAGAGAGAGAGTAGCGGTGAAATAATCAAAGTAAATGTCCCGGTGCTTGCTTTGTTCGACATGAAATGAAGATTTGACGGCAGGTTAACGGAGATATATATATAAAAAAAATAAGTTATATGTTATGATTTGAATTTAATATTTAAGGTCTTTTAGTAAAAAAAAAATAAGGATAAATTATTTTCAAAATTGTTATAATTTGGGTTATCTTATAGGAATATTTTATGAATTTGACTATTTTCAATTCGGGTTATATTTATTTTTTACAATCTAGATTATAAAATATTTTTAATAATTCTTTATTCTTATACACTTTATTAAGAAATATTTAAAATATTTGATAACCTAAACTACAAATAAACAAGTAAAATCCAAATGGAAAGTAATTTTATTCTTATAACTTAAATTTAGCATTTAATGTCTGTGTTTATTCTTTTTTAATATATTTTTATTAATTTAATTTTTTATGTAATTAATAAATTTATCAAAACAATGTTATTTCTAGTAAGCAAAGTTGACTTAAGGCAAATGCCACTAAATTTGTGCCTGGGGCTATAGAAAAATAACACATTAAGAAAAGAATGAGAGACGTCAAATAAGATGTCAGAGAAAAAAGACGTCAAAGAGTGAGAAATGCCAGAAAAAAAAGACTACAGACGTCAATGGAATATGACAACAAACAGAAAGAGACACCAACAAAAAGAGACGACAAATGTTGACGGAAGCTGAGAGACCAGGAGATGTGATCGTCTACAGAAAAAAAAAATCAAAAGTGAAAAACGACATATGCGCGATCATTGATCAAGTGGTGATAATGTTGTGTTAGTGTGCGTGTAGGACGACGAGAAAGAGAGAGAGAGAGAGTTACAATTAATTGTATCACTCTCGCTTAAGAATCTACCAACTTTTAAATTAGTCATGCTAGAAAGTTTCAAATGTTTAAATCATATAATGAGAAATAAATTAATATTCACTCAAATGTTAAGTTTAGGCCATGTTTGCTTAAATGTAATATCTTATCTATTTTTTAGTGTTAAACTTAGGCTATATATTTTCCGTTCTGAACATAACTTATCAAACCTGAAGGTGGAAAAGGAGAAGAAGTGCATTATTGTTGCTGGCTTCAGGAGGCGTGACGGCAATGAAATCAATTGCTTTTATGTCAAACAATAAAAAAATATTTTTTTATAAACGGAAAATTGCGCTGACGGAGAGACGGCGTCAAAGGGGGGGGGGGGGTGAAGAAGAAGTGGGGTCAGCGAAGACCGAGGTTGTCCTTCCACGTGGCAGTAAGAAGAACCCAAACACATGATGACAAGTGTCGTGATTTCACTGTGGGACCCATTTAACGTTGGACTGGGCGGCAAAATCCTCCCAAAATCATAGTACGTGCATGCCCCTCCCAGTACCTCGACCCCGTATTATATTTCTTTTCCAGATAAAATAATTAATAAAAATTACTTACATCTTAAATAATTACAAAAATAAAACAGACGGATGGGCTTAAAGATGGGAAAGAGTTCCCAATTTTAATATTATAATTTCTGCTGAGGATTCAGTGAAATTAAATAAATGGCGTTAAAAAAGAGGTGAAATAAAAAGATGGCAGATTTGGCATTTTGCAAGAGAATTAAGGAAACAAACAGCATTCAAAAGCATCATCACCGAATATCAAGGAAACAGTTTCTTTTAAATTTTAATTTTCCCAACCTTATAATATATAAGTTAATAATGCACAGTTATCGAAAGCAGCAGTAGTTCAGTGGAACAGGTGTAACGCTGTAACTAGAAAAAAAAAAAAAAAAAAAGGAAAGAATATAAATTTTTGTGGGTACAAAAATATATAGGAGACACTCTATGGTGGTTGCCACTTTGCCAGTGTTTGGAGAGAGAGAAAAGTAGTGGAAATTTTCCCATCTATTTTTCCTGCCAGACACCCAGCTTTCCTGTTTAAATTCTCCTGGCCCTGGTATTAAAACAGTGGAGTCCTGGGTGGTGTTTGGCGAGAGAGAAAAAAACATGGGTTGGTGAGAAAATTTACGGAAGTCAGTGGGGGTGGGATGCAGTAATTGAGATTGGGGGAGAGAGGCATGGGATGAGGGCCAAGAAAGAGGGGAAAGGAAAGGGAAAAAAGTGAACGTTGAAGGTTTGAAATGAACAAGAGGGCGAGACCAAAGAGGAACGTTGGATCCCCCAATTCAAATGATTGCGGAGGGGAAGCTTTTGAACGTGTCTTTTCACATGTTGTAGCCCACTAATTGGACCACTTATATGCGGGAATGAAGAATCCCACTCTTACTTAAACCCTAATTCATCACTCTTATGATATTCTATCTCTAGGTAAATTTGTTCTACAAAAGTTTAAAAATAAATTATATATGACCTTACAATATATTTTATACTTTTTACAAAAAAATAATAGTTCTTATCTCTTTTTTTGAAGAAAATTAGATAAATGGGAGGAGTCGTCTAGATTTTATTTTAGTATTATAAGTTCATATAATTTACTCACTTTTTTTTTTTCTCTAAGCAACACCTAAATATATGAAGCATAATACAAATGGATATATTTAAAATTACACCATTTTGATATGTACTTAGCAGGTGAGAGATGATTAGGGGTGTGCAATCGGTTGATTCGATTATCAAATTAAAAAAATTAATTATTGAACCAAAATTCACTAACCAATTAAACTGAATTGACCGATTAATTCGAAAAGTTAAACTAATTGATAATCAAAAAAATCGAACCCAAACCATATAAACCGAATCGAACTGATTAAAAAATATAAACACAAAAAAAAATGAAAAAAATCAAAAATAATTGATAGAAAATACACAAAATCGAATAAAATGACGTCATTTTATAAACGTTAAAACAACATAATTTTAAAGTTTGGTCGATTCGTTTAGTTCAATTCTTCCGACCAAAAAACTAAAAATCAAACTTCTAGGAAAAGTTAATTGAATCGAGCCGACGCAAGAAAAAAATTGAACCGAACCAACAAGTTTGGTCAGTTCGATTTGGTTAGTTCGAGTAAACTGAACTTTTGCTCTTCCATAGAGATGATGGCTAAGATGACATAATTTAAAATAAACTTAAAGATGAGTCGATGCAAAAAAGAAAAGATCAAACCAAACTAACAAGTTCAATTGGTTCGATTCGATTAATTTGGGTAAATTGAATTTTTGTTCTCACCTTGAGATAATGGGTAAAATGACATAATTTAAAATAAAACTTAGCAAGGAGAGTGAATTAAAGCAAAACGAATTCCCCAAATTAAAAAAAAAAAAAGTCTATATATAATATATCCTTGAAATAAATTTTAATTGCAAAGATACCAACATTTTATATTATTTGTGTGGCATTTTTTTATGTAACAATAAGAGTGTGCTTTTGTTAAAGGTGATGTGAGAGAGAAATCAACTTGTGTTTGAAGCATCCAAACGGATAGGTCAAAGGCCAACAACATTGATTCAATGCCCTTCTCTCTTTTTTTTTTACCATGGGAATGGTTGCTTGTGTCCCTTTTTTGTCATATTATCAACAGTAGTTTGTCTTTCTTTGTATTGGCAGCAAGTGTTGATTGCTCCAATATGGACTCCTTCTACCCCCCTCTCCCTCTCATCTCCAACCAAATCACAGCTCCACTAAATCTAAAGGTAAATTTTACACTTAAATGGCCACCCTAACCCTAACCCTAACCCTAAAAGAATCTATAAATACCAAAGCAGTGAATTCAAAATGGTGCCGCGATTGTGGGACTTACATTGCAAGGGAATCAAAGGGAGAGATATTCCAAAACCATGAGACAATGATAACAAGGGAGTGATCCATATTTTTGCTCATTTCTTTTGGCTTTTTTTTTTTTTTCCTCCCCCTCCCCCCCTTTTTCAAAGCATATGTTTTTGAAGCACAGATTATATAAGGAAAGATAAAGACAATGTGATGATGATGGATTTGGGGTCCCTTCTTCTCCCTTCTCTTCTTATAATTATGAAGAGCATGCATGCTGGTTGGGTATTGGCACAATAACAAAGTTGACATTGTTATAATGCATTTCATAATTTTTTTTTTTATAAAGAAAACAGGCATTGTTACATGGCAATTTAAATAAAGTAACTATAGCCGTCATCGTAGACATGTTGTTACTCAACGCAAGTAATATGTACCGGCCCAATTTCGGCTCATGGCCCCCCGGCCCAATCTCAGCCCAATTTTGGCCCTGCAGTAGCATTGTTGCAGCTGTATGTTGGGAACTCGCACTCCTGCTCAAAATCTTATCCTCATTTATGGTAAATCTCATTCTTATTTATGGCGGATCTCATCCACATTAATAAGGGTCATGTAGATGCCATGTTATCGCTTGAGAACCTCTACCAACGCCGAATATCCAGTCCCATCATCCTGCAAAAACACGATGCATGCAAGATGACTTCTTCTTTGTCTATATGAACTAGCTCTCTTTACAATCAAGTTATATTCTTTTTTTGGATTCACTGACACTGTCATTTTTCTACTTTCTTATTCACTCGAGTGTCAGAGTGTTTGCAGGTGTCAACCACCCTCAAACGGGTTAACTGCCAGAATTCATTCCTTATCGTTGCAAGCCTGCCTCCGATCCCTCTTTTTGGTGGAGAATGAATAATTACGTCAATATAGTAATATCAAATATCACTCTTAATATCAAAATTATTGAGTATTTGAAATAGAATTTCCGTTTCTTAAAGCTACCTGCTACTGATAGAAAAATCATTCCTAAAATATACTTTATTATTAGAATGTTACAAAATAACATAAACAACAATGTAAGGTGACGTGGATGTTGTTCCAATTTTTCATCAAATAGATAACGCCGACTCCCATCATTTCATTGGGTCGCACCTTGTTGTCCGACGTCGTTTCACCTGCAAATTAAATGCGCCAGTCACATCCTTTTATCTTTTCTCTTTTATTTTTAATATTTAAATAATTTTATATATAAAAAGAGAATAATATTAAAATATCCGAGTCAAACAAAATAAAAAGAAAACATGAGCCCTAATGGCACAAGTAATAAAGTTCATAAATTTATTTGAGAGTGGTGAGAGGCAATAATATTTTATTTAGTGAGGGTTCATTGCGTGTCTATTTGAAAATATATAAACTTATGACTGCATCTAATTTACTCGAAGGTTGAACTATAGGAGAAGACTGATCTCCTCAGAATTAGATGAACGAAGTCCAAATACCTAAATTATCACACAAAAAAAAAACAAAAAGGGGACATGAGTCCCACCCCCTTTCCCTTATATGCTTGCTTCACCCAACATGGGAATGAAAACAAATTTGTATGAAAAAAAATACTATTATTGCAAATGAAATTATTAGTTTAGTGAGAAAACGATAATAGAGAGACGGCGTTCTTGTTATAGTGCATTTGATAAGAGATGAAAAATGAAGGTGAAAAATATTTTTTATCCAAATTTTAAAAAATTCTATCAAATAATTTTTTTTTCATGAAATTCGAATTCTATTTTAATTCAAAATGTGAAGATTTTTCTTAAAATTAATAAATTAAAATTCCTGGGGTGGGATGAGAATTAAAATTATATGAAATTTGAATTCCGCTCCACTTTTTACCCCCAATCAAACACATCCTTAGTGTTAAAAGCACAGATTTTTCTTAACTATTTTCTAGCTTTATTGCTGAATTTGATTTATTTTGTATTAATTATAATTTAATATTTCGTTGGTTGTACAGCCAGTCTCAATGACACTCTCTGTGGTACTCTTCTTTAAATGCATTAACTTTTTATTTTATCAATATATATATATATTTAATCCTTAGATTAAAGAAGGTCGAAGCAAACTTAGTAGCCTGATAATAACTTTGATGAAAAATTAATTCAATTATGTTAAACCTTAATATAAGATATATGATATGGTGGAATGGATGAAAGTGAGATGGGCTAGAAATGGCCCAAATTGATACCCCATCATATACTGGGCTGCGGGCTCAGCCTGGCATTTAAATTATTTTTCTGTAAATATTTAAAACTAACAATAACAAAAATAAAAATGTTTAAAATTTCACATCCAAACTTGATAAGCTTTATCTCCAAAGGCGCATCAAATACCTTGCCAAGCCGAATAATGGCCACCCAAATGCATTTTCACACCTCTAACACTATTTGTCATCGTCAAAATTGATCGTAAAAAATTGAATGAAAACTAAACTCTTTTTTAGATTTGATAAGTGTTTAAGCCTCTTTCACCATCTTTTCTCCATAATAGTCATCTCAACACCGAAAGATAAATCCTAACCAAACATGGTGGGAGACAAACTTGGCTAGAGAAGACAAATTATACCAAACAAGAAGCAAGCAGCAACAACGAACAGATTCGAGCAACTATTGCCAGATTCCACGATGACAACTAGCAGAACTAACAACGGTAGCGTCTTCTTCAACGAGGAGTAGTCAATCACTGGGTTTGTGATTTTGATAAATTTTTTATTTATTTTCGTATTAAATGAGTGATATTGTGTGTTTATGTATTTGATTACTGATTTGTGTATTTAATTATTGATTTATGTATTTGATTATTAATTTTATGTATGTATGTATTTGATTATTAATTTGTGTATGATAAAATAAATAAAATTTAAGTTTATTAATAAATAAATAAAATATAGAGTCAAATAAAAAAAATAAAGAGCCTGATTAGAGTAAGTATAATTTTTGAGATAAAATGATAATAAAAAATAAATTATTTATAATATAATAAGTGACGAGATAAGAATGAGGAGATAGGCTCAGATGATTTGGATTTCGAAGTCATTTATATTTGCACGAACAGCGACTGTAATATTTGGAAAATTCAGATTGGCCCCACCAATTTGGCAATTTGTCTGGTCCAGTCCTGTCAGTCAGGCTGTCACCTCATTTTTCTAATCCAAAAATGACGGAAAGCAACTGGAGGGCCGTCACCTCATTTGTCTTCTGGATTGTAAGTAAGTGGTGAAACCGGAATTCAGCAATTGCAGGAGAGCGAATTTGCCATATCTTTCTCCTCACGGGCCCCACATGTAATTATCCATATTTAATTCGCCATTTCGTCAATTTTGGCAAACCCAAAGGTAATGAATCACAATGGATCAGAATTAAAATATGACATCCAATGAAACAAAAGGGTGAGATTAGAATTGTAATCTAGGACTTCAGCTGTAGAATTTAATTTTTATTTGTTATTGAATGGTTGAATTTTTTATTAATAAATAAAAACTTAATTTTTAAATCTTTTAATTGTGTACCATTAATTAGAAAACATCTAATTTTTTTTTCAAATAAATGCTATGACTTTAAAATATAAAATATTTTATTTTTTGTTTATTAATAATAAATTCTCGTACACATACATTTGTTAAAATATTTATATATATATACATATTTTATATAAGATTGACTATAACGATGGAAAAATCTGCTCGTTAAGCCAAAACTCGAGAGCCAAGATGAGAAAACCAACTCTAACAATTAGGGGCAGAGCTAAGATACTTAAGTAAGGGAGGTAAAAAATGATGACAAAAAATATAAAATTTAAAGTTATACACTAATTTTTTATATTGATAAAAAAAATATTATAATACGACGTCAAAATATTATATCAAACATCATTATAGTATTTATGTATTGAAAAAGTAAAAATAATTACTGAAAATTTTAAAAGACTTATCTTCTTATGGATCGGGGCCACTTTCACAGTAAAAATACAATCAGATCCAATATCAGACGGTTAGATTTTATAAAATCAATTATTTATGGATGTGTTCTTGAGATAAAATAAAAATGAAAGAGATTGGGGAAATGATGTTTGGGCTTTCAAATTCTCGGCTGGGGCATGAAGGAGATGGTGGGTGGGGGAGGAGAGAGATTAGTGTTGGATAAAATTTATAATAAATAAAATTATTATAATTTTTTAATTTTATTAGAGTGGGGGAGGAAAGAGTTTAGTAAGAGACATTTAAAGTGAATATAATATTTAATTTGATTAGGAATGACGAGTTTTCTAGATTCTCGATAGTGGTAAGGATAAGGGGAGGGAAAAAGATTGAGGGGGGCAAAATATATATTTAAAATAAATATAATATATATTCTTAATTTTGTCTAAGTTTGGGGGAAGTTGCCCCCCTTGCCCAAACAGTAAATCTACTCCTGCCAATGATGCTCACTATAGCTATTTCCTCTTGCAAAAATTTTGGCAAACTTGAAAAAGAATGTCATAGTTGGTGATCGAAATCTTAGCAACCTTCATAGCCATCTCTCTCACTTTCTCAACTACCATCAAAGTTGGAAGAGGCTGACCAGATGTTGCAAAGGTATAATTGGCTGGAAAAGAGACGTCGAAGAGACGACGACATCAAATTCAAATAAGAAGAATTGCAAGCGCGGTGAACGAATTGCCGATACTAGATCTGGCAATGATGGCGACGACAAGCAAAACCAGCAGCAATGGCGGCGTCTTCTTTGACGAGTCTCAAACTTGCGCTTGGTTTGTGATTTTGTACTTATTTTTGTATTGGATTAGTGATATTGTATATTTGATTGTTAATTTGTGTATTTGATTATTCATTTTATGTATATATGTATTTGATTATTTTTATTAAATTGTAAAATAAATAATAATTTTTTATAGTAGTGAAAATTATATGTAATGTCAAATAAATATAATTGCATTTTATTAATAAATAAATAAAATAAAGAGTCAAATAGAGTGAATAATAGAGAGTGTTGTTGAAGCAGACACAGTTTTTGAAACAAAATCATAATCAGAAGCGAATTGTTTATAATATAATAGAGAACATTATAAGAATTGTTGTTGGAGTCAACCTGATATAGATAAGGAAGAGGTACTAAATGTACATTCTTTTTAGATAAAAAAAATTTATTGCACCTTGCCTTTAGCAGTTCAAAAATTTGACTAGTTGATTAAATATTTTAAAATATAATACATTTATTATCAAATAATTATATTATTTGAATGATAAGAATATATGTATATATAAATGCACGATGTATATGTGAAAAATCTCAACATTAGTTGTATAGGAGTTAATTTAAAAAACTAGTTATTTGTTGGATTTCGATTTCATAAAATTCCTATTAGGATAGTTTTATTTTAGCAAATTGTCGTATTTATGATTGTTAGCTCTTTTTTTTATGATTCATCAAATCAATTCTATAAATAAGTAGACTAACTATAGATATTACAATTGTATATATATCGAATAATAGTTAGTTTAAGAGAAGTGAATCAAGATCACCTTGAATTTAAAAACTTGATGAAAAATAAACAAAGTAAATAATGCAGTACACATAATGTATAGTGGTTCGGTCTCAACTACCTACATTCATTATCTTAACTCCTTGTTAATGACTTTTCAACCACTTACTATTTAGCTTTTAGCAAATGTATCGAATCCCAAGGTACTTGAAATTAACTCAAACCAAATGATTAATGTTTAGAAAAACCATTAACAAGGATATGGAAGTGTTTAATGATGCAAACTAGGTCGGATCAGTTCAGGACCAAAAATTAACTTTCAAATATTGTTCATACATGTAGGGAAACCTTGTTACTTGATGTAGAAAAAAGCAATCTATTAGTTCTCGGAACATCACATAGCCTGAATTTAAGGCTATGGCTAACAAGTTCTGTGGTTGAGGAGACTCTTGCAATAAATGAAGTTTCACATTGAGAAGCCATTGAATGTGTTAAGTGACAACCAGTCTATTATTAACATTGCTAAAAATCCAATCTATCATTATCGAACGAAACACATAGAAATTGATTGACATTTTATCAAATAAAAGTTGGAAGAAAAAGTATTTCAACTCATCTATACTCTTATAACTAGTTAAGTTGCACACATACTAAAAGTCTAAAATCTTGCAGATAAAAACACTCAAATACTTGAGTTGCAAGATTGGTCTGAAAAAACAAATTCATTATAGCTTAAGAAAAAATATGAAAAATTTCAAAATTAGGGTAGTCATATCTTAAGAAGTTGCCATGTTTATGATTGTTAATTGTTTTTTTTATAATTCTTTAAATCAATCGTACAATTAAGTAGACATACAATTGTATATATTGAAGAACATTTAAAAGGGGGTGAAATAAACTCATTGTAAGTTTAAAAAAATTGATGAAAAATAAATAGAGTAAATAATGTACTACGCATAATATATAGCGATTTGACCTCAACTATCTGCATCCACTACCTTAATTCTTTATTATGGATTTTTTAATTATTTACTATTTAACTTTTAGCAATGTATTGAATCTTAAGGTACTTGAAATTAATTCTAGGAAAAAGATTAATGTTTAGAAAAGTCACTAACAAGGATGTGGAAATGTTCAATAATGCAAACTAGGTTGGATCAATTTAGGATTGAAAGTCAACTTTTAAATATTGTTCATACGTGTGAAAAACAATTTGTTGTTTCTTGAGGTGGCATAGAGCGTAAATTCAAGGCTATGTCTCACAATTTTTGTGAAGAAATGTGGTTGAGGAGACATTTGCAAGAGATGAAGATTTGCCTTGAGAAGCTAGTGAATGTGTTAAAAATTCAATTTATCGTGATCGAACAAAATATATGGAAATTAACAAGCATTTTATCAAAGAAAAGTTGAAAAATAAGTATTTTAGCCCATCTATACTCCTAAAACTAGTCAAGTTGCAGACATACTTATTAAAACCTTGCAAAGAATAACATTTAAAGACTTGAATTGCAAGCTTGATTTGAACAACACATTCATCCTAACTTGAGGAGTGTGGAAAATCTCGACATTAATTTTTTTTATATGAGTTAATTTAGAAAATTAGTTATTTGTTGGATTTCAATAAAGAATCCTACCGATTTTATATAAATCTTGTTAGGGTAGTCCTATCTTAGGAAGTTGCCATGTTTATGAGTGTTGGTTCTTCTTTTATGATTATTTAAATTAGTTCTACAATTAAGTATCCTAGCTATAGATAATACAATTGTATATATTAATTATATCCATTAATCATATGATTTAGTAGACTAAATATAAAAAGTTATGTTATACATATCCGACTAATATTGATGAATAATATCATCAAATAATTTCTCCTCATTTTGTCTACAGTATATATACTTATGCATATATATATATATTATATTATTCAAATGTATTTACATGTATATATTATACTTATTGAGTTTTAGATGATTTTCATGTAAAATATTTATTCAAACACTTAAATTTGATGACTATAGTAATATTAATTTCTTCACACATATATATATATATTATAATTCAAATGTATTTATTCAAACACTTAAATCCCAATAATTGCAGCAACTTCTACTATTATTTTATTTTTCAATTCAAATTTATAAATATATTCTTGACCATATTACTAATTCATAAAATTGGAGTTTTATATGGAATGTTTATGAAATGTGTTATATGTATTTCCCATACCACTCATTATGGACCAGACTCAGTCCAATGGGCAGACCCAATCGCTCGAACCCTAGAAAGTCCAGGCAACCTTGTCAAAGAAAGCTCATACACCACCGAATTTCGAATCTCATAAAGCGAGCTCCTTGTGAGCTTCCGGCGAAGCTCCTAGCGAGCTCCCAGCAATCAGTCTAACGAGCTCTCAATAAAATCACCAGTTCGCTGGACCAATCAGCTCATTGGCCTAAAAAATATCCAGCTCGCATAGAATACAAAACTGTTGAACAGCCAGAAGCAGGGCCCACTTACTTTATTTGAAACGGACCATACTCCTCGAAATGAGGATCACACTCCCGATTTTATGCAGATGATAAGGACTGTTTACTCCCATTATATCATCTTTATATTTATATATTTTATCCAAATTGTAAAGGCCTCTTATTATAAAGAGGAGTCAGAGATATCATAAGGGGGCAAGGAGAATAATCAGATACCGCCATTTTGAAATAATAATTAGAGTGCGATCGTGGTAATAGGCATTGTTTTGGCCGAACCACGTAAAAATTGCTAGTGTTCACTTATATCTAGGATTTTTGTTTTCTTCTTTTTGGCATTTCGGATTCACTCACCGCGGCCTAAAACGAATCACGATCGGCTGAAATCGAACGTCGACAAAATGTCTCATTGACCACGTATATAGTAAATAGTAAAATTAGTGTTGGAATTAGCGATAATTACTAAAATGGTATATAATTATGAAGTAAGGTAAATTATTAAAAAATGCTAAATTTTTTCTTTGTTTTATATTTTATAACTCAATTTTTAATTTTGTTGATATTATATTAAACTTTTTTTTAGTTTCAATTTTATTATACCGAGCTATGAGACTTGTGATGTTATCGAATACAAAACTTATTATATTTACTATAAAACTTAATTCAATTCACTTCAAATTCAATCTCAATCTCAATCTCGAAATGGACTTATAATATTGAGAAAATTAAAAATTTATTATAAATTTAAGACTAAAATCCACTAAACCCCATAAAAATTAGCAACTTATAATACTTAACCCCTTTATAGGTTTATTTTTTATCAGAACCTCTTTTAACATCATTTTTTTGGTGAAGAAAACTAGATTTACAAGTCAAACTACCACAATACCCCAATTAATCTTAAACAATTATATACATAATTATATTATTACAAATTAATTAAAAATTAAAATATTAAATTTACTCTTAAATAGAGGAAAGTCATGCCAATTGATGATTTGAGTGGAAAAATAAAGAGAAAAAAAAGTAACCACTAACCCTGATCAATCTCTAAACCCAAGCAAAATTATAATTTATGTTTAGATAAATGCAAAATTCAATGATGATATAAGCATAGCAATGGCATCAAAACCCAAGAGGGAAGTGAATTGGGTTATTTAAAAATTTAACTTAAATTTACAAAAATCCTTGATTGTAAACGATGAATGATAAACCAAAAATGAATAACAGTTTGCAATGCTAAATGAAATGAAAAGTAAAATACAATTGCAGGAGGCAATAGTATATAATGGTTTGGCTTTTCAAGTCTAATCCACTTTCTTAGTTTCTCACTAAGAATTTTACAAATAATTTTATTAAATCCCCATACTTAACCAAGTAAGTACTCTAGTTCAAGACTAGAAAGAATTACAAACTACTTAATCATGTAGGTCTTATAGCTCACGCTAGGTAAAATTCCATACAAAGATATAAGAGAATATAAGAGTAAAATCTTTTAGTTACATGTTCTCTCTACAAAAAATAAGAGGTTTGAAATGAATATTAGCTATTTGGTACAAAGCTTCAATAAGAAAATAACAGAGAGAAAAAGATTTAAGGTGCGATAACATTTTGAATGCTTGATAGTTGGGCAATGAATGTTCTCATAACATTCAATATTTCTTTAACCACATATTTATAATTAATGGTGAATAAATTCAAAAAATCAATCGTTGGGGTGGTTGAACAAATATTTAATACATCAAAAATTAGTTATTGTGGCTTTCTAAAAAACAAATTGTCAACAGACAAAGTAGTTAGTCGATAGATATGAAATATAATTTTGAGACATAGTCAACAAATAATAACTATTTATCGACAAATTTGATATAAACAATCTATTAGTCGACAAAGTAAAAGGCTTAGTCAATAAAGCAATACAAGATACTCGATAGAGCCAAGGCCTTTGTCAATAGAACAAGGCAAAAAATAATATAAACGTACTGATAGTCGACAACAGTATGACATAGTTGACAAAATTAAAATAATTTTAAAAACTAGACTTACTGTTAGTCGACAAAGAACAAAGACAATGTCTTATGTCAATAGAAACACATTTCAAAACACTGATAGTCGACATAAATGCTTTACTTAATTGATAGATTGAATGACACGTTTGATATTTAATTCAAAATATCTAAAAACTAATTTAAGATCACTCCAACTAATTTATCAATAATTTCATCCCATGAAATAATTCAATTTTAAAATCACTTAACTTCATTTATTTTGAATTCAATATGAGATAAAATGATTTTGATTTTGAATGCAACAAGGCATTAAATCCTTCATTTTCATATTAATTGAAAAATGTGTCATTATCAAAACTCTTTAATTATAAGAAGGGTAAAATATCAAATGAGTCCATCACCAAAGTGAAATCTAATTCATCTTTAAATTACAAAACAAATTAGTATCTAATTTATTTTGAATTGTGGTAACATAGTAATCTTTTAAAAAATAAAATTTTATTGAATTTCTTATTTTTTTCTTAGTAAATATGGTTTTTAATTTAATTTTCAAATACAAAATTCTTTAATTTTTCTACTAGTAAATACGGGTTTTGATTAAATTTTCAAATACTATATTTGTGTTTTTAATTTAAAAATTCAAAAATAAACTAGAAACCAATTTAGTTATGTGATTTAAAGATAAATTAAATTTCGCTTAAATTATAAACTAATTAACTCTTTCACTTATTTGGAAATTACTTGGGATTTTGCTTGGAGACTAATTAGAGTTGAGATTATATTTTTCTAATTATTTTTCACTATTTTCCCTCTCAAATCATCAATTGGTGTTATTTTAATTCACTTAAAAATAAGTTAGTAGTTTTACTTTGTCAATAAATAGTGGTGGACGGTTTGAGTTTTTAGGTTCGAATCTATTTTTTATACAGTCACTGCAGATTATATTTAAATTTATTTTTTTTACCAAAATCATAGAATCGAGAGATGGGTTCATAAGAAAGGGCATCCCAAGCTAGTAATTTTACTTTTAATTGATTTGTAATAATAGAAGAGTGTATAATTGTTTAAGATTAAATGAGTATTGTAGTTATTTTATTTTTTAGATTGTTAAATTTAATTTTTTATAATATTAAAGAGAGCTAAAATTACAAAAAGGTTAAACATCCTGAAATTATAAACTTTAAAAGAATTTAATAAATTTTAGCCTAAAATTTAAACAAAACAAAAAACTGAGTAGTGAGTACTATCTTTTTTGTAATTTAGTGACATTTTATTTAATTTTATTAAAAATATCGCTTTCTACATATATAAAGTCCAAACGATTTGACTTGAATATAAGTAGATGACGTGTCAAAATTCTATGGTTGTTGGAATTTTTAATTTTTAAAATTAAAATGTTACTACAATATAAAATATTATCTATATACACGTTAAATTTGAATAGTACTTTTATTTTAAAACACACCAATTTCTAAAAATAATTACATTTTTCGCTACGTAGTTTATTTTACTGCACAGTTGCCCCCCAATACTTACAAAATTATTCATTCATACCCATCAGCACCAAGTTTTCTATTGACAAAATAATTTTTTTTTTCACAGTTTTATTAAATTTGTATGTAAATTTAACATATTAGAATGTCATAATATCATATAACTCATTTTTAATTTGAAACTTTATTTTGTTTGATAATTTAATGCATATAATATATGTAAAATTAATAATTTTAAAAGTTTGGTTTATAATTATAAAGTCTTATATAGACTTTAATATATTCTATACTCTATACAACTTGACTCAAAAGTCAATTAAATATAAAATAAATTTTAAATTAAGAATTTTTCTACGACGGGACCCACATTCAAGTCCATGCCATTCTGGACCCATAAAAAAATTAAATGTATAATTTAATTTATATATTTATATATTTTGTATCTAGACACTCAAACGTTTTATTATTTATAAAATATTTATAAATTATGTAATTTTAAATTAATTATATATTTAATTATTATTATTATTTTAATTATATTATTAAATTTATTATGTGTAATTGATTTTAAATTATATAGTTTAGAGATATAATTAAAATAATAAAAAAATTAAAAATATAATTAAATTAAAATTATATAATTTAAAGATATATTTAAAAAAATAAAAAATTTAAATACCTAAATAAAAAGAAGTATAAGGATAGGACTAGAATATATATTTGGCCCACGCTGAGTCAGATTGTACGGAGCACGCGGAGGTCCTCCGACGTAATTTTGACAAACACTAGGGGCCAAAATGGAAACATCGGTCTTGGGTGCAAGGTCTCCCTCCTCAGATTTGCCTATAAATTCATCTGTCCTTATCGATCCAACCATTCTCTTTCTCTCCAGTCTCCACCCGCCTCTTTATAATAAATCGGGTCAATAAACAAACCAGAAGTGGAGGCCTTCAATTCCTGGTAGAGTCCATTCGCGCTCTGTAATCTTCCAAATCGCAAAGCCAATCGAATCACAAGGTATATTCTAATAAATCTGCTGTGTGTGTTCATGTTCCTTTTGTGCTGCTGCATTCCGGTGATAGGTTTTTGTTCGTTGTTGTGGTTCTATACTGGTCTTTTGGCGCATTGGATCTGTGTATCGAGGCTTCTGTTAGTGGAAATTGGTTGTATTGGTTTCGTCTTTATTGTACTGGCCAAGAAAAGAAAGAAATACGTCGACCTACCTGTGAAAATTGCAATCTGGTCTGGTCTGGTCTGTACAGTATGAAGAACTTTATTAGTTCGGTTTTTGTTTTGTTGTGTTTTTCTCTTATGTTCAGTTTCTGAGCTCTTCCCATGATTAAACAACTGAAGAACAGTCAAGAAAGGAGGTTTGGTTGGCGCGGGGGTGGGGGGGTGGGGACAAGACTTCTTGATACTCCAATTATCTAGGTAGCCGTTAATTAATGGCGTTATTGCACATCTGTGTAAGCTTTTAAAATTTCGCCTTGAATGACTATAGGAAGAATTGTCGTGCTAAATGAAAGAAAATTAATAAAATAAGATATGGACTTATAAAGCCGAATATATGCGGAGACTTGTAGCTACTATATATATGGAAAATGTTATGTTGCCAGGGAATATGTGAGAGGGCGGGCGTGGCCCCCCATTCTCCACCCTTGCTAGCCCGCTGCAGGCAACAGAACAGAACACCTATATATATATATATATATATATATGAGTAATGCTAGGAGTCTTGATTGATGATGTGTTGCATTCTCGTTGGAGGAGGTGCTAGGCAGATGAGACAATGACACATGATCTCCTTAGCCTCCTCCAATGAGGAGGTGCCACATAACTGATGACACCATCATTATTCATAACTCCTAACATTATTCTCTCTCTCTCTCTCTCTATATATATATATATATATTCAATTTTTGGGCAAATTACACATTTGTATTCTCCATGGACTGGACAAAAAGCATCTGGTACATGTAGCTTAAAAGTTGAATAGTTTGGACTGGACTGAAATATGAATGAATCTATTAGATTTTGGATTGCTTGTGCTTGATGTTATGATTAGGAGCTCGTAGAAACCGATTCAATACTTAAGTTTGCCAATCTCTCTTCACTCCTCACCCGGAAATTAAATCCACAACATAATATATAAAACAGGAAATGAAAACAGCAAAGAAACTAAAGTAAAAGAGCAATCAAACCAAACAAGAGGCGCAGAATTATCCTGGTTCGGGCTGCAAAATGCAGTCCTACATCTAGCCTTCTCTCGAGAGACAAATCCACTAGAAACCGCTTGAACAAGAGTACAAGAACCTTCTTTCTCTCTCTCACACAAGTTCGCTGCCTTCTATACAAGAGAATATCAAGACAAACTTTGCCTCTAAGTCTTTCTCTCTCTCGGCAGCATCACTAGTATTTAGAGAAACAATAGAATGATTTGTTATATCCTACTTTCAGCCTCTCGCCTCCTATTTATAAACTATAGGGGCGGTAATTACAAGGCTAACTACTTAGCCTATACAAAAGACTAATATATCCCTCATAATAGAACAACTAAGTTAACTAATCTAACTTAGAATAAAATCAGTTGGAAATCATCTTCGTTCTAACAGGTTCTATTCTTCATCTTCTAGAAATAATCCTCCATTCAAAAACCCAACACTTGAGGCTCTAATTTGGCCAAAAAAATACTTGAGAGCCACAAGGAGGTTATATGTTTTAGTTTCTACTTCCAATAATCTATAGTTATTTATAGCTGGAACTTGTTTACTAGAGGAGATATGGGTTAGGTGTAAGTCAAAGCTTAGACTTCAGAGATAGGGATCATTCACGTAATTTTAAAGAAAAATACAAGAAGCTGTAGAATCATTAAGGGATACTCTTGCATCTTGTCCTGTGTTCTCCCAATAAAGAGACTCTGAGTCTGATTCCTGTTAAGTTACTTATTAGAAAAAGTGCAGCAACTGCAAATTAATTGTTTACTGGTTATGAAATAAACCTGCTAGCTTCAAATCACTATATGATGACTTCTATATTCCAACTCAGCAATTCCAAAAGGTGGAAGAAAAAGTGTTTCAACTTGTTTTTCAAGTTGATATGAGAAAAAGGAAAAAACCAAAGGCTACAGACATGTCAACCAATTTTATTTAATATTTTTTTGGTGGTTGGGTTGGGGGGAGGAGGAGCAGAAGGTTTGAGAGCAGTGCTACTGGAAAATGCTAATACCTTGGATCTGTAAATTGACATGCTTGCTTAGTTACATCACACACTTCATTTAAAACAGTTAGTTGAGAAATGTGATTTCCAAATTTTTTATTTTTATTCCCATAAATATTTCGTGAAGACTGAAATGAACTTAATCAATTAAAATGTACCAAGTGTGGAACTTTGGCAAAAAAGATATAATAAATTCGGGCATTATTTCAAAAAATGTAATATAGGACAACCTAAAAGAAAAAATTAGTGTATTATTTGATTGCAAAACTAATTGTTAAGATTACTTTGCTTTTAAAATATTGAAAATTTCAACACTAATCCATATAAATTTACCTTTAGCATAACACAGTTTAACATGTGGAGTTCTGCATTCGCAATCCCTTTTTTAGATTGTTTAGCATTCTAGGTAACTTAGGGTGAGAGTAAAGTTGTGATTGGTATATAGGATAATCCAATTTTACTTGTAAAAGATGAAGTGATAAGGGAAGAAAATTTGTAAAATTACCAAAATAAATTTCATTCTACTTTTCAGAAGAAGAAAAAATGAACACCACACCCCCCCCCCCCCCCCCAAAAAAAAATAAATAAAAAAAAAAATACACGTTTTATTTAGGAAGAACACTAGCAATCCTACTGCAGGAGAGAGAAATGAATTTTTCACATGTTATATGGAAAAATAACAGACAAATGGTTTAGGAAGGCTAGGCTACCTTTTTTTGTGTGAAAAAGTTCTGATATCTTCTTCCAAATGGTTATTTGTTGTCTCTTCTATGACTTTACCAACCTTTGATTTTTTAAACATGCAGGCTGTAGGAGGGCTTGCCATATGGATTCTAATTCTAAATCAGTTGCTGATTTGATAGAAGCTTCATCGGGCACCCATTATTCTGGATTTCACTTGGGTGGATTAAAGTCAGGAAAGACACAGGTGGAGCAACCAACAACATCGTCGCCGGAACATTTCCATACGCAACCTTTTGTCATTGGTAAATATTTCAACTTCTGTAATATCTGCACATTTTCATGTTCATTGCATCTTGGCTTTAAATGATAAAACTCATGCTTTTAGGCTTTGGACAGTGGATAACATTGAAATGAATCTTTGTTTGAATTTTTAATTCTCCTGAGCATAAATACCACATAAAATTTTTGGATTAGTAAAAGTACACAGAGAAGAGAATAACCATCGAGCACAAATATTGGAAATTTGAGATGTTAGTCAGATCAGTTTGTCTTAGGGCAGTGGCAGCTAGGCTTGTGAGCTTTTCAACGGACATGCAACCAAGTGTAGGAGAGGTTATGGAACATAATGAGAATTTGTTATAAGCTTTCTTGCAACAAGTCATAACTGTTGCACACAATTGTTGTTTAGTTGGCTAGATCAGCTAAGTGGGCTGTTGTTGTTGGTTGCTTCACCCAAGCTAGGTCAAGATTGTGCTAGGTCAGTTGTAGGTATTAAGTTGAAGAGCACCTGCCTTTCTGCCTGTCAATTGGTTAAATCTACTTGTTTGATAGATAAGCTGTTAGATGATGGAAAGCCTGGAGTTTTTATTCAGTTGCTTGTCTTCCCACTCAATGATACCACCAATGTGAAGGGCAGGTTCTACTTTTGCTTTTGAAGCAACAGTTACTAAAGAGTAAAGAGCTTTACTTCCATTGCATCAGTCAAGTTTTTATGGATATATACTTTTGCTCAGTGATTTTTATTTTACCTGTATATTTGGTATATATCTAGTGCATAATGAGAGAATTAAAGTTCTTTATTTTGAACTAATTACATGTCTCATTTCATTTGATGTGCCTTTCCCCCTCAGTACATGTCTTCACTGAATAATCTGCATTGCAGGAGTTGCTGGGGGAGCAGCATCAGGAAAGACAACAGTTTGTGATATGATTGTTGAGCAGCTTCGTGATCAGCGTGTTGTACTTGTTAACCAGGTATCTTCTATTTCTTCATTGGGAAGTTCAACAAATATAGTTGCTGACAACGTTTGTTGCTACAAATCTTCCATCATTATTGGAACTTTCTTTTTCTTATTCTGACCAGCGTGTAGCGCGTGTGTGAAAAACACACATCAAAATAAACCCTTGAAAGAACAAACTTCAATGGCCGAAGCTTGTCTTTCAAGAAGACGCAAAAACAAGACTGTTTTGCTAAGAAAATCCAAATAGGTTGTTGAAATTTGATTGAGAAAAACTTGATTACAAACTCTAGATCCTAGGCATATTTATAGTATTTGGCTAATCCAAATCCATCTAATATTTGTAAACAAAATCCAACTAGAATTCTAATAGAAATAAATCCTAAATAAAAGTCAACTAGAATCCTAATAAAAATAAAACCCTAATCAAACATGAAGTAGAATCCTAAATCAAGTAGAAACATGAAATAGAATCCTAAATTAATTAGAAATATAAAGTAGAATCCTAAATCAAGTAGAATTCTAAAATTTAAGAAGTATTAAAATAACATTATGACACTACTATTTTGGTGATACTATTCCGGTTTGGTTGGGTCGGCCTTGGGCCGAGTCTTGATTGGTGACTACATCATATTCTTTCTATTATATCTCAGCTATATGGTATACCTTTATTATTTTTCTTCACAAGTATTGGAAACTATGAATAGATTTTCTGATTTTTTTTTTTGTCTTCAATTGGACATTTAAATACTTCCCCTACATTGGTCCTATCAAAAGCTTCCTTATTTTCGTATTTTCCTTCCTTTTTGTTCCTTGCGGGTGGGGATTGTTGTGGCGGGTTTTTCCCCCTCAGCAAACTTAGTCACTCAACCTTTACTTTTTTGCTCCTATTCCTGTCACACTACCTATAATGGATGGCTATACAATACATTGATGAATGGCATACTTATACAGCATAATTCAAGTAATGCAAATTACATAAGCCCTACTTAGTGGGTGGGTCTTTTTGATGGCTGTTTTGACAATCATCATACATTTGCTCATCCACAAAATAGTCAGTGGATCTTCATGTATTTTCTCCTGTTCCCATGACGCTGCCTATAGTAGCTATAGGACACATTGGCTGATCACTTACTTGTCAACTGCATAATTCAAGTAAGTAGGCTCTTTTTACATGGGTAATCTTTCATCATCTCACCTACATTCTTATTCAACTGTCCCTCTATCCCCTCACATTGTGTGTTGGCATATGGGCATTTGGCTGAGTGGGTGGTCTACAGATGTCTATCTGTGTTTTCTTTTCATCAGTTCATATGCCTGTTTAGTATTGCTGTGCTTTTTAAGCACAGAACCTTTTTATTAATTTTTTTAAAAAATGCATTGTTTGGTAAAGTATTGTTGTGCTTTTAAAGCACAGTTGCTTTTTTCAAAAAAGCAGGTTAAGTTGCTTTTAAGCAAAAGCAAGGGACCCCTGTTTTTTACAAAAAGCACAGCAACTTTTAATGGGCCCCACAATTATTAATAGGCTCATTCTTTATACTACTTTACAAAATAACTATTTAATATCCTAGTGTCTTTTTAGTCATTTTTCAAATTTACAACACAACAATAAAATATTAACCAACACTTATTACTTGTTTTTAACATTAATAAACACGGCACAACACTTAGTTACGAAACACTACTTTATCAACATTACTTTCACAGCACAACACAAAAAAGCATACAACACAACAGCCAAAGCACAGCATAGCAAAACAATACCAAACAGGGCCTATGAAACTTAAGTTTTGCCCACATTCTATAGATTGCCTGCTATATTTACAACAAATATCTGCTTTTTGGGTGATTTCTTTGAGTCATGATCTATTTGTCAATTGCTATAAATGTCTTGCCATGGGTGATTTGGCAGGATTCATTTTATCACAGTTTGACTCCGGAAGAACTTACAAGAGTTCATGAATACAATTTTGACCATCCTGGTAAATTCTGCATCTTGAATTTTGACAATTGTATCTTTGGTATTATTCAATTTTTTACATCACTGTTGCTTAAGGACTTAAAGGACCGTATTTATTCTTATCATTTTCTACATTATGCTGGCCATGACTCCAGCATTCTCTGGTGTTTTTGTTGTTGAAAATTCTTTGAATCGCTTTGCTTAGTTCCTTCCTTTTGTTTGGATAAATAAGTTTGCCTTTTAAATTTCAATGAGAAACCACTGCATGTGAAAATTTGGTATTGAAGTTCTATCTCCTTTTGCTTCAATTTTTTTATTCCTTTTTGCCTCCCTTTTACTGATGAGTACTGAACCCACATCCATGAAATTTGAACAGCGTGTTGCGACAACATGGAGATCTTGAGTCTTGAAGCTTCATCACATCAATTTGTGTAGCACTAATAAGATACTTTTTTGTGTGAGTATTGCAAAGGCTCAGAAATAATTGACTCATCAGCAAAAAAGAAAAGGCTTGTAAACAATTCAAAATTCATAAATAATGCAACTGTTTTTTCTCTTTATGCTGTTAAATTATGTAACTTTGCTAAGAAGTAAGGAGCCCTCTAAAATGGTGTCATGTTGTGTTGAATATTGTGTCAAATACCAAAACAAGGTGGATTCTCTTGAATACATGTAGCTAGGGATGACAATGGTTCACCCATTTACCCATTTAATAAATGTTCAAAATGTTTTATATCTATGTCCTTCAAATATGAATTTTTCAAACTTATTTCAGTTTGAAATGGGTAATTAGGGCTTATTTTAGTAGATAAAACAACATGTAAATTAGATGTTCCAATAAATTTTATCTATGACTCAAAAATGTAAAATTTTCACAATCATTTTAACTTTAAATGTGACCCATTTATTGACCCATTGGCATTCCGACATGTAGCACACTTTTACAAAATGTCCTATTATTTTTTAACTTTACTAGGGGCAGATACTTTTCATACACTTTTGAGGACACCTATGGTCCCATTTTGAAATATGCATTTGGAACAGTTAAACAAATTAGGTTTGCATTAAAAGGTTAAAGGATAACATGAAATCTGATTCTGAAATCAGTTATAAATAAAAAGGTGGATTTATACTTCCCCCCCCCCCCCCAAAAAAAAAAAAAAAGTGCATTTATATTTGTTCTTCCTGCTATAGCTTTGTAATTTTAAAAATTTGGACTCTGAAATTTTCAACTTGTTTGTCATTACAAACTTTCTAATTTGATATTAGGATTTTTTTATATGTTGTTGTTGTTGTTGTTGTAATACTTCTTTTTGAGATTCTTACTATTTTGTTCCTGTAGAATATAAATCTGTTTAAAATTTGAAATAAAAGACAAAAATAAGTGGGCTATTATTTTCTTGTATGTATATTATATATACTTGTCCGTTAAAGTGTCTTTCAGTAGTGCCATAATTTTTTGAAGATTACATGCCAAAGTTTATGAGTTGCATTAATATCCAGATCCGGTGCTCCATGTTTGTATGCATGCTTCTTATTAACTTAAAATAAGTTTTACGTTTGATTTGTTTTATTGCTTTGTATTTATTTAATATGTTCATTCCTCTATCAGATGCATTTGACACCGAGCAATTGTTGTGTGCTATGGAAAAGCTGAAACATGGGCAAGCAGTGGATATTCCAAATTATGATCTGAAGACTTACAAAAAGGATGTCTTCCCAGCGCGAAGGGTAAAATTCTTTGAACATGGAGCATAGAAAATGTCTTAGTGAAACTTCTTAAATAGGTGAATAACCATGGGATGGCCTTTGTCTCTACTTGTTGCTTTTATGTTCTCTGTGTTTATAATTTTTATGTTGCCTGCCTTTTGTATATCTTGACTTGCGTTCTCTGTTAACATAGTTTGCTATTTTAGTTTTAACACCAACTTATTGGATGCATTTTTGTAATTTCTTGCTGCTTTTGATTTGTTAGAATTTTCTCAAGTGCATGACTAGATATTAATGCACACTTTACGGAATCTACCAGTGCTATTAGTGAATTTTCATAAAGAACAAGATCCTGAAGTTTTAAATGATTAATCTAGATACTTCTTTCCAACTTATATGTTAATTTTCTGCTCTAATTACTGATGTCATGAATTTGCCAGGTTAATCCTTCAGATGTGATAATTTTGGAAGGCATACTCATTTTCCATGATCCCCATGTGCGAGACCTGATGAATATGAAAATTTTTGTTGATACAGGTTCATTTTCTTTCCATCTTTTTGGTGTGTGGATCCAGGGTGTGATGAGCAATTAGAATCATGAAATATTAAATGTTTGATATTAGGATTGCAGGTTTTATTTAAGTTTTAGAATTTCAGTTTAAATTTTAGATTTTATTCTTGATAAGAGTTATTTAGAGTTTATCTTTTATTTATAGATCTTTTTGAGGTTTGAATTATCTTTTAGTTTTGGCCTATAAATAGGGCATAGGATGTAATCAGAAAAGCAGTTTTTGATTGATATTGAATACAAATGGCTGATTTTCTTCCTTCTGAAATTACTGTCTCTTGTCTATTTCTTCTTCTCAAAAGACCAAACAATATATCCAAGACCTTCCTAAGACACTATCAGGATGGGATTGACTTGCAACAAACTTTTCTCTGTTAGGCTTCACATCCTTGTTAGACCACAATCATACTTTACCACAGTTTGATCCAGTATTGATTTTAAACATCTTTGCCTCCCCTGCCATGGTAGGCCTTTATAGGCTCTTATATCACTTGATGTCAACTCACTCAGTAGTTGAAGTAAATTTTTACACTTCTAAGATAAACAACAATAACATATCGAGCCTTAATCCCACTAGGTTGGGTTAGCAACATGAAATCTAGTTGGCCAATTTTTTTTATCAACCAATGAGCAGGTCCCCCTTATCTTATGAAAATTTACTCATATTTATGAAACAAGTTCTTTAATCCTCAAAAATAAATAAATAAACTACAAGATGATCATTTGTTTACTCATTTATTTTCTAGTTAATTTTGTGTGTGCTTCCCATATAAATATATGTTTTTTATTAGTTAAATATATTAAGACAAGTATTTGAAAATAAATATTTATATATGTTATATATATATATATATATGGACCTTGCTAAATATTTTAGCAAATAGCAATACCCCTATGGCTAGAAACATATGCATAAATGTAAACACATTTCTTTTTGGACGCTCAAAGTAATAACTAGTTAGGTATAGCATATGTATCGAAATGAAATCCTAAACTATTAACAATTATATATAAACATTTATATATATCAAGCACTTTCCAAAACACTGAAATTGCACTTCAAACAAAATAAGGAAATACAATTAAAAAAAAACTAATACAAGTTGGTGATATGCCATATGTTTATTTTTTTTTCCTTTTTCAGCCTCATTAAGCATTAATAATATTATGTCTTCCGGTGCATATCCTTATGGTGTCAGGTGGGGCATTACCTAGACAATCTAGATAAAACAAACCGGGTGAGTTTTTAGATAAACACAATAAGATGATATTTAAAATATGCACACTTACACTAGATGCCTATGTCACGGTGTGGGGGAATCACATAGTAAATTATTTTTCCAAAGAACATGGATTACCCCATGGACATGAGTATCTACATATAGTGCACCATGACCATGAACAGAATTTTTCACAGATTTGCATCGATGCCAGGTATCTACCTTGATGTTGCATTGTCAGATTTACAGCTTAGTGCTGTAACAGAAAATAGCACATGGATGAACATATGCATGCATGCTACCAACTTACCAAAGTAGTCTGTTTTTGTCATTTCACTTTTCTCTCCTTTCTCCCTCTTGCTTCCTTACTTTTGCTCAATTTGTTTCCTTTTTTTCTACTGCTTCTCCCATTTCAGCTTCTATTTATAGCTAGGTAAGTAAAACCATGTGCTTGTATTAATGCATCCTTATCAAAACAATCCTCAAGTGTGGCTGCTGCTTAGCAATTTAATTTTTGATTATCTGGACACTCATTATAGTGGAATTTTTGTTTATTTGCCTTATTCATTTTTCGGCCTCAATGGGTCCTGCACGAGCACCTCTTTTAGAGGAAGGAGGTTGATATTTGTTAAATTGTCCGTAATTTGGTCCCATTGTGGTTTTGTTCTTGGAGGAAAGCAGTAAGCAGTAACTCCTAAGGCACATGCTATTTGTCTCCTAGAATTGGATTGCTCTTAGGCTCGACTGTCCAATCCCTCATCATTTGTCATTAATTGCCAGAATTTGTGATATTTCTGCATCTGTTAGCAAGATAACCATAAATCTCATGTAAGTACAAAGCACAGCCATCAAAAATCCTATTCTGATATCAAAAGCTGGGAGCTAGAATTTTGCATAAGTGGATGGGTTTTCCTGAAAGTTTCTCACCTAGAAAGAGTTCATGGAGTCAGGAAGAAAGGTAAATTAAACCCTGATACATTGGGCCCTTCAGAATTATAGAGAAAGTTAGAAGGGTGGCTTACAAGTTGGCATTCCCCCAATAAATGACAGGAAGGGCTGTTTAGTGGTGGAAAATGATTTTCGATTTTCTATCTCCAATTTTCTATAAAATCTCTAGTTTTCCTTTTCCATAGAAAAGTTGAAAAATGCGTCCAGATGTTAGAAATACAGAAAATTAATTTCCAATCTAGATAATTGGAACATATGGTCAAAAAAAGGAGAGATGTTTTAATTTATTTTGAGTAACTTGTGTTAGAGAAGGAAATAGAGATTATTCAGGGAAATTTTTTGAAAAATTGCAATTTTCAAATCTCTAAATTAATAAGGAAAACTTTGAAAACTCATTTTAGAAGTTTTCCAAGTGTTGAATTTTGGAAAACCGCAATTCCATTTTCTGTTTGGAAATTTTTTGTATTTGAACAAGTTTTATAATTTTTCATTTTCTGTGGAGTAGTTTTTTAGATAACCACAATTTTCAAATATCCAAATTAATAAAGAAAACTTATCTCATTTTTGGAAAATTGCATTATCCAAATCTCCATTTTCTATTTAATTTTTTTTTTGTATTTGAACAAATTTTCTAATTTTCTATTTTCTGTGGAGTAAGTGTCCAATCCATGATTCTGATAATCCAATTAAATTAAAAAATTTCATATATCATGCATCAATGTACAATTAAGGCCTTAAGTGATAGTTATCATATTTGATCAAATAATCCAATAATCATAACCACGCGAATATATTCAAATAAAAGGCTTGCCCCAATAACCCAAGCTCTAAAGTGTAAGGAAAATATAATTTTCATAATATGTATATATGGAGTTTAATAAGGTTCTTAGTATAATTTTCATAAATAGTGTGATATTTATTTATTGTTTTGCTAGGATAAATAGTGTCATTACAAAATATGCAATTGTATGATTTTTTTTTTTATTCATGCATGAGGATAGTGAAATAAAAATGAAACCATGCATAATATAAATTATTTATGCACAGCGGATGTTTGGAACTTAAACTGTTTACTCATAATCCAGATTAGGAGCATCTGAAGAACCTAAGGCACGTAAAATTAAACAATGGAAGTTATAATTAATGGTAGTGAAATTTCTTTGTCGAACTCTAAATTTTAAATGCATCTATTTTTCTAGCTGCTATCAACTTAGGTAACAAAGTTATACAAATAATTGTACTTATTTTAAAGATTGGCCAAAACTATGTTTGGTGTATGTTTCTAAAATAATTTTTTTAGTTGATTTTTTATTTAGAGATTGATATAAATCTTTCAGAAAACAGGTAAACTAAAATATACTTTGAATAAAAGTCTGCTTTGGTCAAACAGGTCAAATTTGGTTGGTCAAAGGTGCAAAGGTTGGGAAGGGTTATTGATTTTGGGTTTGGTTTGGTTCTAGGTTATGGGTTGGGCTTCGTTTCGGGTTTACAGTTCCAAGTCACGTGGAGTCAAGATTCGAATCAGGATTTTGAGCATCTATTTTGTGCTTCTTTGTTTGATGTACTGACCTCAATTGGGTTGTATAAGGCTGGGTCTTGAAGCTCCATCTGGTTCCCTTTTTTTGGGTAAGTTGGCTTCTTTGTTTCTCAACCCCCCCCACCAAGCAATGTTCTTCTTCTCTTTTTTTGGGTAATTGGCTTCTGTTCAATTGATAAAGGTGTGGTTGTGGTCAGAGGGATTGGGATAGGGTGATAGGACCCTCGAGATACCAGCAACACTCATAATATAATGTTTAGCAGAATGCAAGGATGAGCATAACATATATGAGATATAAGTATTAAGGGAATGGCTTGTTACTTCCTATAATAACTTGAAAAAAAAAATGATTTTATTTTGGGTGTAACCCAGGTTTCCAATAGCCACATCCTCTAGTTACAAAAAGAGAATACTGACTAAGAGAAGGAACAATGAAGAAGAAAAGAGCTGAAAGCTTACCTGTGTTCGAATTGAGGCTTGTCATGGACAGGTCTTCTCAATGGCTTCTCTCTCTCTCTCTCTCTCTCTCTCTGTGATTGTCCTGCCTCTCTGTGGGTCCATTTATACATGTGGATTGATATGTATGCAAATCCTGTGTGGATGACACTTGAAGAAATTGCTATGGATGTGCTCTGTCTGTGATTTGGTTACCTGAAATCGTATTGCCAAGCCATTATTTGGATTGACCAAACACCAAAGTCCTTGTGGATTTGGCACTGGCGAGTCCCTGTGATGCTAAATAAGGAATTTTTTGTATTATTGTTATCATTTTCTTATTCTGCGTTTTAATATGTACCTTTTTGCAGTGGGTATTAAGTAGAGTTGGAAAATGGGCGGCCTGGCCCGGCCCACCTCCCGCTTGGCCCACCCATTTCGTGGGCCAGGCTGAATTTGACCCGCGAGGGAGGCGGTCCGAGCAATGGGAAATGGGGGCCCGAGGCGGCCCTATGGCCCTTAATAAATGGGCCAAGGTGGGCCGGGCTGGGCCATTTTGGTGGGCCACCCCCATTTTGGTCACCACCCCATTTTTGGTGGAATAGGCCGGGCCGTGGGCCACAAAGCACTGGCCCGGCTCAACCCTGCATTCTTGGGGTGGCCTAGCCCGGCCCTGTATTCTTGGGGTGGCCTGGCCCGGCAAGTTTGCTACAGTATCGGGCTGGGCGGGCGGGCAGGCCCCATGGGTCGGCCGGCCGGCCCATTTGCCAACTCTAAGTATTAAGTCCCTAAGTATTTAAGCAAATTGATTAAACAAACTCATTGGTCATGTAAACATATTGCCTGGAGTTAACTGTATTAGTAAAAGGTCTTTATGTCTAGTTGTATATTAGCTGTATTCCGACCTTAGACATAGTTCTTTTATGTTAGATATGTTTCAGATTGCCACTCACTTGGCATGAATAGAGAGGAGACTAAAAGTTTGTGCCCTTAAAAGGCAAGCCTGAAGGAACAGGCCTCATCGCCTTTCATTATAGCCCAATTGTAATTCATTGCTTTGAGCTCTTTCTGTTCTCTAACTATACATCTACAAATATCCTATTACAGTCTCTGGAAGATATAATCTGGTTGTATCAGGTGGAGTTTTCTACCTGTGTTCAGATGGAAATTGTGTATTCACTAAATGGAGTATTTTTTTTCCCTCTAGGTTGTTTGGTGAATGAGCCCTAATGTTTTTCTTTCCTTGACACCTTAGTCATGACATTCCATTTTTCTACATTCTCTGTTGTTTTTTCAATTTTTGCTTCACTGTTTTTTTTTTTTTTTTCTCCTTCATTCATTGAATTGGAGTATTTTACCATGGCAATCTTATAGGTCACTTCATAATGTTACAAGTTGGATTGTGGATGATCTTCATATTTGAAAATTTTCAGTGCAGATGCTGATGTCCGCCTGGCAAGAAGAATAAGGCGTGACACGGTTGAAAAGGGTAGAGATATCAATATGGTACTTGATCAGGTTAGCAAATTTCATTTTCCTTTCAGGTGACAAGCACATTTAAATATTTTCTGCTTAATTTTCTGAAAGAAATGTCTATGCTTTTCCAAGTTTGAAGATTGTACACAATATTGCATATTCAAGATTCAAATGCTGAAGTCTTTTGCACTTAAGGTATTTATATACCGACACAATCCTATTAAACTATGAACCAAAGCTAAAATAGGAAAACAAAATTGAAGCCAAAGAAAAATCCTAATAATCCTAATCTCATAGGCTAAATTCCTAATGAAATTCTAACTCATGATGTCTGTCACTAAGAGGCATACATAATAAATAAAAATCCACCCAATTTGTGAATGTGCAGAAAGCGTTTTGGCTTGTAAAGGTGTCAGGTTTTGAAATTTGGTTCTCTACTAGTACCTAAAGGTCATGTTGATTCCATTATGTTCATAACAGCATATATGTTTTCATGTATGGTTGACCAAAAGGTTGGGTTGGGGTGACTGTAAGGACAGTAAGGTTGCTAACTATATATTTTTGTATGGTTCTATAACCTCCCACCATGAGTTGAGATTCCACTGGAAAAGTTTCCGGTAATGGAAGTACTGAAAGTTAAATTATAGAACCATACAACCTAAATATCACATGAATACCGTTTAATTTATTACATATCTGGGTAAAGGACACTTATTTCTGTCATAGCTTGTGTTTGCCTAAGCACACTATTTCATAGTTAATGCGTAAGAACTGCCAGTAAACTTTGATTTGGTTTCTGATAAGTGAAATCAAGGTGTTAATATCATATTTGAAGAAGGTTGCCAGAGAAAGTGATGCCATCACTAGGGGGTTATCACATAGAAATAGGCTCTAGGATCAAAATTTATGGCCCGGAAACAATGAAAAGTTCAATGATTCATCCAAAGTTTGTCAAGTTTTGAGATTGGTTAAGTTCCAAATGCTCAACAAGTTATTCAAGATTAGTCACCTTAATGAACTTTGCCCTTGTATTGATAGCATGACTCAAAATGCTGAAAGATATGCTACTGGATTGTGTCGACACTGTTACTAAATATGATCTGAGATTTTTCTCCTCAACTCAGTTACTATGATTGAGGTATTTACAAATATTAGCTAGTTTATGTTTTCTGCGTAGAGTCAAATAACTTTTTTATGCTCTTATTATTATTTCTTCTGCTTTATTGCATCATGTTGTTGTTCTTTAATTTTGGATGTAATCTTTGTGATCACTTCCCAGTTATGTTAATTAAAGATTCATCATGCCTATCACAAGAATAATATATTAATTTTTCATGCAGTATTCAAAATTTGTGAAGCCTGCATTTGATGATTTTATACTTCCAACAAAGAAGTATGCAGATATTATCATTCCACGTGGAGGAGACAATCATGTTGCCATTGATTTGATTGTCCAACATATCCACACAAAATTGGGTCAACATGATCTTTGTAAAATATATCCTAATCTTTATGTCATTCAGTCAACTTTTCAGGTACTGCTCCTTTTTATTTTATTTTAGCATTACTCGCTAATTTAGTCCATGCATGAAATATGGGCATTGCTCCTGGAGGGCTATAGTGCCTGATACAAACTTTCCAAATACAATTTTAAGCTCAATTCCCTAATTTTATTGTGATCCTTTTGTGTCAATTGCTAGTAGCCAATAATCTGTTTTCCTCCGGAAAGAGGAATCTCTTCCTTTATTTGCTTCTTATGAGTTTTGGTTTTCCCATCAAGATTCGGGGGATGCATACTCTCATACGTGATGCTCAAACAACAAAACATGATTTTATTTTTTATGCTGATCGGTTGATTCGTTTGGTGAGTTTTTATTGATGTGAGATGGGTCCATTTGATCATTCCTCGTTCTCCAGTTAGGACTTACTTTCACCTCATTTTATCCAGGTTGTCGAACATGGCCTGGGACATCTACCATTTACAGAAAAGCAGGTGATTACTCCCACTGGTAAGCAGCAGCAATTTGTTGGTCTTATATGTGCCATTATTTAGGTTTAGAGTTTCTTAACATTTCTCTTTCAGCCAATCTAGTGCATATTTCTATTAAAATTGTCCATACTGTGTCTATTTGTAGGACATTTCTATCTATACCCCTCATCTCTGTGTGGCCATAAAGGGTGTTTATCATTTATGCTGCTACCCAATGCAATTATTAGTACTTGTTATTGTATGACATGTATTGTTTGTGTGAATTAGGTTCTGTGTATATTGGTGTGGATTTCTGTAAGAGGTTATGTGGTGTTTCCGTAATTAGAAGGTACGTAATGCATTTTTTCTTCTGTAAGAGGTTATGTGGATTTCTTTTCATGATTTGTTTTTAAAAATTCTCCATCTGCTGTGTTCTATAGTTATTTGAGTATCCTGTGCCTCTTCTGCAAGACATTTTTTATCCACTGTGTGTGTGTGTGAGAGAGAGGACTACTACACTTATGATTTTGTTGCCTTGCACCTTCTGCTGGAATTAAAATGGCTTCACTCCAGTTGGCACTGTCTGCTCTGTTGATACATGCATCTAGTTCTGTGTTCAAAGTTTCACTGATACATTTTAATACCTAAATAGCTTATAATAGTAATAAATCTACATGTTCTGCTTTCATTATTAAAGGTTTGAAGTTAGATTCTGCAACTGTATTTGCTTGTCTGATGAGCAAAATATAACGAATTTGGATAATACTTTGCTGTATTAAAATAAAATGTGGTTATCAACTGGCAGATAGCTTCCTTCTTGGTCTGCTTTAACTTTTGCCCTTTAGATGGGGTAATCCCTTAAATGTGTTGACTAGTGGAAAAGGCTGTTTCCTTATCTTAATTTCAACAGATTTACTTGTAGGCACTCATTACTACCAGCTAGGATGTTTGTTTTTATTCTCTTTGGCATCACCAACATCTGTTGTGGATTTATTCTTTGCTTGGAGGACTAGTTGCCCTCTTTGGTAGCAATGGTGAGATTGCTCCTTTGATACCAGAAGGTCACAGGTTTGAGTTGTGGAAACCTCTTTGCAAAAGAGCAAGAGGAAAGTTGTGTACAAACACAACCCTCACAAAGCAGGGAACCCTCATGTACTAGGGACGCCCTATAGAGAATAAGTTATCAAAGGTGTAGCTTGAGCTTCTTGTGGAATATCACTACCCCTTGTGTGATGAAGTGTATATGGAGAGAAAGAACAACATGACTTTTGAAGGAGTTGAGAGCTGTACATGTTTATACCTAAGTTAGCTTGTATCTTCTTTTGGATAAGAATTTGCTCCTTAAAGGCATTGTTTCAATATATACTTTTATTACCCAAATAATAAAAATAATGATGATAATGAGCAAGTGTTGTGTTAATCCTAGGGTCACTGGATCAGTTTTCTTAGACAAGAATTCAGCCACTCTTCACCCAAAATCAAAACCAAACAACATAAACATAAATCTAAAGAATTGACAAATGATAAAGATAGAGCAATCAAACCACATAAGTACACCAAGATTTATCTTGATTCGAACTAATCAAAATTAGTCCTACAAATGATAAAGATAGAGCAATCAAACCACATAAGTACACCAAGATTTATCTTGATTCGAACTAATCAAAATTAGTCCTACATCCAGCCGCAGTCCAAGAGCAATCCACTAGAATTCCAGTACAAAATCAGTACACAAGAAGCCCACAAAAACCCTCTCCTCTCTTTCTATCACACGAACACACATTGCCTTCAACCCGAGATTACAAAGAACTTCCTTATTTTCAAGTCTTTCCTCTCATAACAATTCTCGTATTCAGAAAGAGAAGAAATCGAATGATCATTTCAGTCCACCTATCTATCTTATTTATAGAGTAGGTGGATATCCCAATGAAGATATAAACATATTTACAGTTTAACCCCCCCCCCCCCCCCCCAACTATCACTAATTACAGATTATGACATAAAAGAGTTTTCTTGCAATTCAGTGAGAATTGCGAGGGAACTGGTGAATTAGAAGGAAAGAAAGAAAGAATAGAGGGAGAAAAATAGAGAGAGAGAGAGAGAGAGAGAAGTTGAAAGGGAAATTGAATCAATTGAATTCCCAAAAGATATCTCCCATGGCCGCGAGGGTTGGTTATATAAGTACCAAGCCTTGGCGCCAATATTACATTTGAATTAGACCCATGTGCTGTAACTGCCAATTTAATTCATATTATATTAGTACCCTTTTCCCTTATTATTCTCCTTATATACATAACAGTCCCGTGACAAACACCTATTTAATTCTTCATTGGCCCTCAAATGCACTGCTTTCACTGATCTTCTTATCATATTCTCGAGACAACTTTTTAACAATTATCCACCATTGTCTTGAGTATACTTCAACCTTCATTCATACAAGCCTTGGCCTTCCAATAGATGAACTTGACCTGCTCTCATCTGGACTGCTGCACAACCTGATCACTCAAAAACAACAACAAACATTAAGAATATCAAAATACTGCTGTAAATTTCAACAATGGAACACCTTGGATAATACTTCTAGCTGCATTACCAATACTTGCAACTCTTATTAGGATTGATCCTCCTTCTCAAGGATTTCCCTAATGAATAACTTTCCTAACATCAATATGATTGGTCCTTTCCATGGTGGGACTGAATCTAAGCCAAGTGGACTGTCCATTGGCTACTTCATCTTTCTCTACTTAGACATTCTTTTAGGGTTCCAGCTGTACAATCTGCAACCTAAAATACATAAATTTCCGTCTAAGTACACTCCAGCATAAACCAAATCCATACTTAATGTTATTTCTCTATCCCAAAGGGTCCAAACATTTACACAACATCACAACTACAGTGCACCTTACCCGGATTGGTCTTAACACTGCTAGGCTTACTCCTAGCTCCCAAAACCACTGTCTTTCCTTCTTATGTTTGCTTCAAACTCAAAGGACTGCTCATCTCTCTTGTGCCTCTTCTATCTGCCAGCCTATCAAGATATGCTTGGGTTTAGATAACCTAGGTTATCATAAGCTATCAATTTCTATTCCATCCTCTATGCCTTAGAATTTCCAGCTTCTCCTTTATCTTACACTCTCAAACACTGACCTAAGTTCTTAGCTACACCTTGAGAGTCTTTCATGGACAATTTCCGGTGAAGATGCCTTACATTTCACTAGGCATACCATTGAAATACTCACAGCTTCCTTATGCACTCCATTTTAATCCTTGGACTTATCCTAGAAGGATCAGATTTCTTATACCTTCACCTTGGGAATTACTACCATTCATAGAGAGACCTTCTAAGCAATCAACCTTGCTTACCTTTCCCTCTAACCTCTAATCCCTTGGGCTACTCTATAAGATCAATTTTCCCTTAATTTTCACATGGATAATGGCTGTTAGTGATATACCTATTTGACCTGAAATTAAGCCTTCATGTGCTGTTTTAACCAATGGCCATTTGTCTAGCCTTTTCCTAGACTTTTCCCCATTTCTAGCACCTTCCTTAATTCACAAATAGTCACTCCACCCCTTTAACCTAAAGGGATCTTTCACTTAAAGTCTAAGTTTCATATCTCCCCAAATTTTCATGGCTCCATGCCATTCATTTTGACAAGAGTGCATCTCCTCTTCTTATACAAGAGGTTTCTATTTTCCAGCCTATTCCTTAGCACTCAAACCAGTGCATAAGTATCCTTAAAACCAAACTTTTCTATACTTCACTGGTACCTATCTTGAGTTCTATCGTTTACCCATCCTAGGCATCACTCTAAACCTTTCTATTCCCTTGCTCATTACCTACAAGATGATTGTCCTTCCCTTTCCTTGCTTAGCCTGGATTTTGATCATCATGGGCTGCACCATACAAGACATCACTTGCATGCACCCTTTTCCCCTCACTGTTCACGAGGACCCTCACTACCCAACTATCTTAAACACTAGTTTCTTTTGCAATTCTGCCCTTGCTTACACAATGAGGATGATCAAACACAAAAGAAATTTCCAGGTTTACCTATTGCTATACCCTGGTTCATAGGTTACTTTAGGACATTCCCAAAGGACTATACTTGCTGTTCTTCTTTACACAGCATTCCAGATTCTTCCCTTGACCTTAGAAACAACTAATTTCATGTCCTATTGGTAGAGTTTTCCTGCATAGGTAAGAACCCTAGCTTTAGGACACCTAGGCATACCTATTCCACAACTCTACTACACCTAACCCCTCATACCAGAAGCAAATTCCAGCAAGATCATATTCAATTCCAGCAAGCTCTTACACGCTTGGGAATTTCTTAGGGACACATTATCTCCACTAGGTACACTTCACCTAGCTCCACCATGAGACAAGGCCTAGATAGATCCCCCCTAGATCCTAGAAACTGATCTCTAATGGGATTGACATATACAAGGTCTGTTTTGGAGACTCTTACATTTGGTAACCTTACCAAACTACATGATTCCTATTCCCTTATACCTTTCCCTCCCCTAATATCCTTAGCCTTAGATACCTTTCTCTATCTATTCTCCTATGGAAATTAGGTTTATAATTAAAACAGGGACAAGTTTACAGATTCTAAACTTTTGGAAACAGATCCACCATGCATCCTAATTTTCACATCTCCAATTCCCTTTACTCTTAACTCTTAATAATTGCCTAGTAATACCATTTTCTTATGAGGAGTACACCCTAAACCTAGAACCTATGCTTCTTTTCTAGCATTTCTAGAAAAATTGATAGGACATCCGCACTCTCATAACTAAATCCACTCAATGGTACTAGAACATTTCGGGCTGGTTCTTTCTTGGGATTCCTTTTTCCTGTTTGGGCAATTTCTCTTGATGTGGCCCTTCTCATGACAGTAAAAACACTTCATTGGTTTCCTATCATTCCTAGACTTGGACCTAGACTTCCCCTTAGATTTAAATTCTCTCTTTTCAGTCCTACTTCTAGCAGTTAGGACATCCCCGGCTGAACCCGTTCCTTCTAATTTTTACTGCAACTCCTTAGAGTTCAATGCCCTGAAAACATCTTCTAGGGATAATTTTTCCCTACTATGTTTTAATATATCATCAAAGGTTTCATATGTTCTTGGCAAATAATGCAATAATACGGGGGGGGCTTTATCTTCCTCACCATAGTTAATATCTATGTTTTCTAAGTCAATACATAGTTTATTAAACTCATCTATGTGATTATTTAGTTTCTGCCCTTCTTGCATTTTAAATGTAAAAACTTTGCCTTTAAATACAGCCTATTTGACAAAGTTTTTGTCATGTAAAGGCTCTCTAATTTGGACCATAAAGCCTCAGCCGTTACCATCCTTGAAATTTCCCTAAGAAAAACTTTGTCATTTGACCCATCAAATTATCTTCCTCACCATATGCCCTCTTGTTAATTTCTTTCCTACGCTCACTGAAATCATTTTTCTGTTCTTCAGTGGCATTCTCGGACAATTTCTTTTCTGCCTCTAAGGCTTCTTCTAATCCCAAGTTTCCCAACAACGCCCTCATCTTAATTTTCCATAGACCGAAATCATTTGACCCATCAAATTTTCCTACGTCATATCTAGTGGAAGAGGGTACGAAACCATGACAGGGATTAAAACTATAGATTTCTAGGGTTCTTGGCAGTTCTTGAAAGGGTTCTTGGCTCTGATACCAATTTGTTAATCCTAGGGTCACTGGATTAGTTTTCTTAGACAAGAATTCAACCACTCTTCAACTGAAATCAAAACCAAACAACATAAACAGAAATTTAAAGAATTGACAAATGATAAAGATAGAGCAATCAAACCACATAAGTACACCAAGATTTATCTTGGTTCGAATTGATCAAAATCAGTCCTACATTCAGCCGCTGTCCAAGAGCAATCTTCTAGAATTCCAGTATAGAATCAATACAGAAACCCTCTTCTCTCTTTCTATCACATGAACACATTGCCTTCAACTCGAGATTACAAAGAACTTCCCTATTTTCAAGTCTTTCCTCTCACAACAATTCTCGTATTCAGAAAGAGAAGAAATTGAATGATCATTTTAGTCCACCTATCTATCTTATTTATAGAGTAGGTGGATATCCCAATGAAGATATAAACATATTTACAGTTTAACCCCCCCAACTATCACTAATTACAGATTGAGATATAAACTCCTATTTAATTATTCATTGGCCCTCAAATGCACTGCTTTCACTGATCTTCTTATCCTATACTCGAGACAACTTTTTAACATGTGGGATTAGCTGTCAATTAGCTATTAGACTAGCTATGATTAGTAGATAAGTAGACAACTAGACCTTAATTTTAGGAGTTTTTTTAGCCTTAATTATTGTACATTCATACTATAAATCTTAATAGAAAGAGGTTAGACCTCACTAAGTTCTCTGATTCAACATGGTATTAGAGCCACCACTCAAACTCTAGTTGCAGTCACAGCCTCTTTGCTGCCTCAATGCCGCCACTGCCACGTCGCTGCCAATCTCCTCCACCAACTCCGGCGTGTGTCCCTTTCTCGTCACAATAGCCTCGAGCTCCTCACTGCACTGTCTGTCATTGTCGCAACATCCACCAGATCTTGTTGCCTTCTCCAGATTTTCCATCGTAGATCACGCTGACGCCACCAGATCTCGCTGCCTTCTCCAAATCTGCCATCCCATGACCATCCGTCACCACTGTCTTCTCCAGATCTACTGCTTTGCAGTTGTCCATCACATAGTTGTTAAAGACGCGCCTAGGCGCAAGGTGCCAGTTCAGCGCCTCGCCTGGGCCGAGGCAAGGCGATTTCAGCGAGGCCCTCGCCTTGCACCATGAGGCGTTGAGGCGAGAGACACACCTCATGAAACTTAGGTTTTAATGAAAACCTGGGCAGCCCAATTCCTCCCCTTTGCTCGGTTCCAGCATGTATACATTATAACATATTTACATTTCTTTAGTTTAAGTAAATGTCCACATTTTTTTTATTTATATTTTACCTTCCATTTACTTTAATACATAAATGTAAATAAGAAAGTACTCCCCCATTTGGATTCAATAAAAATATGTAAAAAATCAAAATCCATAACAATAAGAAAATAGAATTTTGGTTTTAGTACAAACTCGAGATTTAGCGATTTTACCACCCTCAAAATACATATCTACTATTTCTTGAAAAATTCATTAAAAATCATTTTAACAACAATAAATATTAGCTATCAAAATATCGGAAGATAGTTTTTCAAAATGAAAATATTTTCTTATACGTCTTCTTATAATGCGCTAATCTTTCAGACTTAGAAAAATAACATTTTTCAAAAAAAAATATTTTTTTGATTGTGGACTTGTAGTGTTTATATGCTTGTTTAAAACTTTGCATGATAATTGGTACTTGTTTGAGTTTGAGACTTTGAGTTTGAACTTTGATGATGTTTCTAGTTTAGAATTTGCATCATGAATGAATCAACTTTGATGATGTTAGTTTAGAATTTGAAGATAATGAATCATTAATGATATGCATGTATTATTATTGATAATTTGATAGTTTTTTATGATTTTAGAAGATTTTGAGTTTTTTTTTTTCTAAAAGGTACGCCTCAGGCTCCAGGACCCTTTGCGCTTCGCTGCGCCTCGCGTCTTTCAAAACTATGGTCCATCGCTGTTGCCCTCTGTAGATCTGTCACCGCCGCAACCGTCCATTGTCGTCGCTACTTCGTTCGCGCGCTGCCCTGATATGGCTAGATCTGACCAGATCCAGCCACGCCTTACTCAGATCTGGCTGCCATCGACCAGATCCGGCCACACCTTGCTCCAATCCTGCTGCGCCTTGCTTAGATCCGGTCACCACTAACTAGATTCGCCCAAATCCAACCGCTGACCTTTAGATCTGGACCAGATCTGCTGTTGCTGCCATCTCCCGTCGGTCGTCAACCTCTAGATTTGCTATTGTTGCCATCTCCCGTCGGCCGTCAACCTTCAGATCTGGCCGCGTCTTTCAGATCTCCACTGTTCGTGACATCCTCAGCCTTCATCGCTCCAAAACTTCTACGTTTTCAGCCTTTGAAGCAGAAGCCAAAATTTTAATTTGTGAGGAGTCAAAAGCATTCCTTAAAAAGGAGCAAGCTGCTACCCACTTAGATCTCAATCTAGATCTGGATCTGGCCTGACCCTCTAAGCACGATCTGTTTCAGATCTGTTAAGCCTAGATATGACCCATCAAACCAGATTTAACCTGCCAAAACTGTTCAGACCCACCTGAACCAGATCCACTCTAGTTCCAACAGATCTGCCATTGAAGACACTTCGAAAACTACATTCCATCCAAAAATATGGAGAGTCCTTCTGACATATTTACCATTGAAGACGCTTCCAAACTGCCTTCCATCCAAAATATGGAGAGCCCATAATCTTCAGTCACTTTCGGATCTAAATCTGCAAGTGTCTCTTCTCTTTTTTTCTTCATCACCTATCATTACTTATGACAAACTAGTTGGAAGTAACAATTACATGTCTTGGGCTACCTCTGTTGAGTTATGGTTCATGGGTTAAGGAATGGAAGATCACTTGAGCAAGAAAGTCGATGACAGTTTCTTGATGACATTCCTGCTGTTAGAGAGCAACGTGGAAGAAAATCGATGCTCTTCTTTGCAATATGTTATGGCAAACCATTGATCCAAAACTATATGTCATTTACAAGGCGTACAAGACTTGTGTTTAGCTATGGATAAAGGCCAAATCTCTTTATACAAATGATATTCAATGTCTCTACTCTGTTGTTTCCACTATTGTTCATTTGAAACAACCATACATGGATATGTTTGAATTTCTTGGCCATCTAGAATCCTTGAAGGAATAGTTCAACTCTCTGTTACCAGTTAGTAATACTGCAGAAGAATAGTTGCAATAAGGAGATAAGTTTTTTATGGTTTTGGGATTGACTGCCATTCGATCTGACATTGCTTCGGTCTGGGATCAAATATTATCCAGTTTCACTGTTCTGACGCTAGAAGATGCCTTTGTTGGACTTCTTCGAGTATCTTCCTCTTCTTCAGTCATCGATGGCTCTCAAGTTGATTCCTCCGTCTTGGCGTCACAAGCCTTTGGCAGAAGAGAACAAGGGAACAAATGAGGAGGTAACTCACGACGAGGTAACTGTCTTAAATGCAGTTACTATCATAGGTGGGGCCATCTTCGAGAATGGTGCCACAAACTACATGGTCAACCACCACGTGCTACTAATGTGGCATAGTCTGTCGCAACCAATTCCCTATCAGCACCTTTTGAGAATCATTCTTCTCCTTCCCTTGTTTTGACTGGAAGTGATTACGAGGACTACCTTCAGTATCAAGCTTCTAAACAGACTGTGTCGTCATCCACTACTTTTGTGGTGTACGCTAGTAATTCTATTGTTTGTGTTACTCATTCTACCACTCCTGGACCATGGGTTATTGATTCTGGTGCAACTGATCATCTCTTTGGTAACCAAAGTCTCTTTTCCTATCTTTCTACTTCTTCTGGTTTGCCAACTTTATTCTTGCCAATAGTTCCAAAACATTTGCTACATGCATTGGTCAAGCATGACCGCTCCCTTTGTTACCTTTAGATTCTGTTTTATATGTCCCCGGAAGCCTTTTTAATCTTGTTTTTGTTAGTAAATTGACACGTACTCTCCATTGTTCTATAACCTTTTTTGCTGATTTTGTCGTTGTAACTAGGGTATGGGATAGATGATTGGCGTCGAGCGTGAGTCACATGGACTTTATTATCTCAACAAGCCATCTTCACCAGCAGCCTGCATTTCTACTGAATCTCCAACTCTTCTTCATAATCGTTTGAGACATTCGAGTCTATCCAAATTACAAAAGATGGCCCCGTGTCTTTCCACTATTTCCACTTTAAATTGTGAGTCGTATCAGCTTGGAAAACAGTGTTGCACTTCGTTTCCAAAGCGTGTCAATAATCAGGCAACATTCCCTTTTGAACCTGTCCATAGTGATGTTTAAGATCTTTGTCATGTTCCTTCTGTTTTAGGTTTTCAGTATTGTGTCACTTTCATCGACGATTACTCTCGATGTACTTGGGTGTTTTTACTGAAAAACTATTCAGAGTTATTTACTATCTTTTAGGACTTCTGTGCTGAAATTTAAACTCAATTTAATGTTTCTATTCGTGCCTTTCGCAGTGACAATGCTAGAGAATATTTCTCAACTCCTTTCACCACTTTCATGGCTTCTAAGGGTATTTTACATCAATCCTCATGTGCCTATACACCCCAGCAAAATGGTGTTGCTGAGCGCAAAAATCATCATTTGATTGAAATCGCTTGCTCTTTTACTGCATAGTCATACTTCTTTTCATTTTTGGGCTGATGTTGTTCTCACTGCATGTTATCTCATTAACCAGATGCCTTCCTCTGTCTTATAGCATGAGGTCCGTCACTCTATCATTTTCCCTACTCAAGAGTCTTTATCTCCTTCCACTTCGTGTTTTTGGGTACATTTGTTTTGTTCATGACATGGCCCTTGGTTGTCCCAAACTTCAACTAAGGTTGTCAAGTGCATTTTCCTTGGTTACTCACAACTTCAGAAAGGCTATTGGTATTACTCTCCAGATCACTAGCGTTATTTCATCTCTGTTGATGTTACTTTTTTTGAGGCATATCCATTTTTCCTCTTCTCCCTTATCGAGAGCCGTCCAGTTTCTGAGATTCTTCCCACTTCTTACCTTTGTTCTCCTTCCTTTGATACTGCACCTATTGTCCTTGAACATCCCCTTCAGGTTTATCATCGCCATCCACATCCTCCTACAGTTGCTGACAAAGAACCTGATAACTCACCTCGTGCTCTAACATCTTCACCTGCCTCGGACCAGCTAGTTGCTTCTGAGCCAGATGTTGACCCTTCTCCTGAACCCATTGTCACTCGAAAAGGTATACGTTCTACTTGCAACCCTCACCCCATATACACCTTCCTTAGCTATCATTGTTTGGTTTCCCCCTATTATGCTTTTGTGTCTACTTGATCTTCTGTTACTATTCCTAAAACTACCAATGAAGCACTTTCAGATCTAGGGTGGCGCCAGGCTATGGTTGATGAGATGGATGCTCTACATTCTAGTGGCACTTGGGAATTGGTTTCTCTTCTTCTTGATAAATCTACTGTTGGTTTTCGTTGGGTCTATACTATGAAGGTTGGTCTTGATGGGAAGGTTGATCGCCTTAAGGCACGCCTAGTTGCCAAAGGCTACACTCAGATTTTTGGATTGGATTATGGTGACACTTTTTCTCCGATAGCTAAGATTGCCTCCGTGCACTTGTTTTTATCCATTGTTGCAATGAATCATTGGCCTCTCTATCAGTTGGATATTAAGAATGTTTTTCTTCATGGTGATCTTCAAGAGGAAGTTTATATGGAGCAATCACCTGGTTTTGTTACTCAGGGGGAGTCTGGATTGGTATGCAAACTTCGCTGCTCTCTTTATGGGTTGAAACAATTTCTACGAGCTTGGTTTGGATGATTTAGTACAATTATTTAGGAATTTGGTATGATTCACAATGAGGCCAACCACTCTGTTTTTTGTTGCCACTCATCCAATGATCAATGCATTTATCTAGTGGTTTATGTGGACGATATTGTCATCACTGGAAATGATCAGGATAGTATCCTTCAACTGAAGACACATCTCTACAACCGTTTTCAAACTAAAGATTTGGTTCAATTAAAATATTTTCTTGGCATTGAAGCAGCCCAATCCACAAGCGGCATAGTTATTTCACAAAGAAAATATGCCTTAAGACATTCTTGAGGAGGCTGGCATGCTTGATTGTAGATCGGTTGATGCTCCCATGGACCCGAATATCAAGCTTTTATCAGGACAGGGAGAGTTATTATCTGATCCTTGTAGATATTGTAGACTTGTCGGAAAGCTAAACTACCTCACTATCACTCATACATACATCTCTTTTGTTGTGATTGTGGTTAGTCAATTTCTGTAGGCCCTATGTGATAGTCATTGGGATGCCGCCATTCGCATTCTCATATATATCAAAGGTGCACCAGGACAGGGATTGTTTTATGAAGATAAAGGTTATACCCATGTGATTGGGTATTTTGATTCTGATTGGGCAGGATCTTCTTCAGATAGATGATCTACTTCTGGGTACAGTGTTTTAATTGGTGACAACTTGGTATCTTGGAAGAGTAAGAAGCAAGATGTAGTTGCTAGGTCTAGTGCCGAAGCAGAATACCGTGCTATGGCCTTGGTAACATGTGAACTTGTATGGCTGAAACAATTGTTTCAATAATTAAAATATGGCAAGGTGACACAAATGAAATTAATCTGTGATAATCAAGCCACCTTGCATATAGTTTCAAATCTAGTCTTTCATGAGAGGATCAAACACATAGAAATTGACTGTCATTTCATCAGAGAAAAGATTTTATTCGGATGTATTACCATTAGTTTTGTCAATTTGGTTGATCAACTGGAAGACATTTTCACTAAGTCTCTTCAAGGTCCTCGTATTAGTTTCATTTGTAACAACCTTGGTGCATATGACCTATATGCTCCAGCTTAAGGGGGAGTGTTGGATTAGCTGTTAATTAGCTATTAGACTAGCTATGATTAGTAGACAACTAGGCCTTAATTTTAGGAGTATTTTTAGCCTTAATTTATTGTACATTCATACTATAAATCTTAATAGAAAGAGGCTGGACCTCACTAAGTTCTCTGATTCAACAAGAAGAATATGAAAAATAATTATTACCCAAGCTTTGAAAGGACAAAACAAGTGCAAGAAATATTTTGCACAAAATGCTCTAAAGTTGCATTTGGATAGGGGAGCTCCAAATGATGCCATTTGAAAATGGTTAAGAAAGCCTTGTAGAAACATAGGAATTTGTATTTTCACATGCTTACATTTTAAATAACACTCATTGAAGTCATTTCAAATGCTTCATTTTTTGGGGGGCCAAACCATGTTGCATTTGCACCCAAATCCAAATACGCAGAAAAAAAATATATCTAAGCAAAGAATTTGAAATACCATTCCAAACAGTAGGCATAAATGACCTTATCCAAATGCATCCTAAGTGTCAACTGTGTGCTATCTCTGTTAGTCTTTCACAATTCAAATATAAAAGCATGGGATAGTAAACATTGTTTACTTTCACCATCATAAGTCTGATCTCTTAAAAGCATTCCTTCCATCCTCTTATAAAAACTCCAGTCATGTCATATATAAAGAAACTGAATAGTTTTGGAAAACTGGTAAGGATTCTCATTGTTTTCATATTTTTCCATAATCTTGACAGTTAAGAGATTGTGCTTGTTAATTGAAATTAATTTTGTTATGTTACATGTTACTCACTCAACAATTTAGTCATTGTACTGATTTTAAGCTTGAGAAAGACAATATTCTCTTCACTTCTCTTGCTAATTGTAATATAGACCCCAATCTGGGTGTTGATGCTGTAAACGTGGCTAGAAAATTGGATGTTTGTGTGTGTGTGATGTGTGATGCTTCTAAACCTTCCACAGAAAGTATTGAGTTGATATTGTGAGGTCCTACTGCAGTGAAAATATTGATGATCATGATGTTTGTAACATATTAGAGATTGTTAAAGTTTATGCAACTTGTCAAAACAAAAAAAGAGGTTTTGTGTACCACTGTCCATAGAAGTGATGGCATGCTAGGATCCATGTAGCTGGGGTCACATACTGGGATCAAGGCTTGAGGTGTTGTATATAATTTTTATTCACTATGTTATTTGCTTTTTATTGTTTTCTTTGTGTACATGCCCTGTTCTTCAGAAAATGACATCAAGTAATCAATTACATGTTTTTATAGTCATCTCATTACTAGAATGTCACTTTGATAGTGGTGAGAGTATGGAGAATGCTTTGCGGGCGTGTTGTAAAGGTATTAAGATTGGGAAGATTCTAATTCATAGAGAAGGTGACAATGGACAACAGGTTCGCATCTCTCTCCCTCTCTCTGTACGCACATGCTCGCCTCTATTTCCTAAAGCTTTAACAATTTTCATGATGTTTCAATTATCGAGCAGCTGATATATGAAAAACTGCCGGAGGACATCTCACAGAGGCATGTGCTACTGTTGGATCCTATCTTAGGCACAGGTTGGTCTTTCCTTGTGGTGGAACTTCTCTGTGGTCAAGCTGGTGCCTTATTGTATGCTATGTCAGGATTTATATGTATCCATGCACGTGTGCAGGGATGTACACTTTTTTTTTTTTACTTTTTTAGCCAGAATAAAAAAAAATGCAGCAATAGAAAGCTTATTTTACCCTGGTACCTCATCTTTAGTCATTAATGATTCTTGTCAGCAGCTAGAAATGAAATAAACTAATTTAGAAGAGAAATTTGTAGCTTGGAGAAAGCTTGCTCTTAATTATTGAATCCATTTTCCAGGGAACTCGGCTGTTCAAGCTATATCACTGCTAATAAAGAAGGGTGTTCCAGAGTCCAATATCATCTTCCTTAATCTGATATCTGTAAGTTAATCATCAGAGCCCTCCCTCGGTAACTTTTAGAGTACAAGTTGGTATGCTCCTTTCACTTGAACTTGATCTCTCACCAGGCGCCTCAAGGAGTTCATGTGGTTTGCAAACGCTTCCCACGACTAAAGATCGTCACGTCTGAGATTGAAACTGGCTTGAACAAAGATTTTCGTGTAATACCCGGGATGGGCGAGTTTGGAGATCGATATTTCGGCACGGATGACGACGATGACCAGGAGCAACAGGCAGTTGCACGGCAGTAATTTTGGGAGAAGAGTTTATTTTTATTTTTTATTGTTTTTGTTTTTGTTTTTGTTTATTATCCATATCACCCTCCCCGCCATTTCCCAACGGGCATCAACAGAGTCTGTGGGTAATGAATGAGGTGAGGCTGTTTTAACCCAATAATGTGTTTTGAGCACCAGACATGACATTTTTCAGTTTTACCAATACAAACAAGGCCAGTGATCAAGGAGGACTCCGCATGTAAGATTTTGACGGACATATATAGATTGCAGTATTCCGTGGGGTTGGTGGGGGTATTGTTGGTCTTTTGCTCTTTTTGCTTAGTTGGTTGTGGCTTTGTCCTACAAAATCTTAGGGTCCGTATCATTGCAAGTATGAAACTTGCATGGAAAAAAAATAACTTTTAAGTAATTGAATTGTCTAAAAATTATTTGCATGAAAATTATTAATTGAATGTGTTTGATTAGTTTAATTTTTTTATCTAGAAATTGTTGTATTTTTTTAACTTTTAGTGTTTGACTATTATTATTTTTTATGAAAATATACAATATATATATATTGATGTCTCTAATTTCATCACAAATCAAACTTGCCTATTTTTGTTGTTGGTATCAAATTTTGCCGTTGTTGCCACGCTTCTCCTCAAGTTTTGCCACCGACACTCTTCTCTTCCTGTAGTCATTGATGTGTTTCTCCTCCTCACGACCTTTTCGCGATCGTTGACTTTGTTGTTGCCCCTCATGATTGCCGGCCTCATTGCTCCTTTTGACTGTTGGTCGTATTGTGTCTTTTTACAATCATTGACCTTACTACTTTTCGTGATCGTCGATCGCGCTTCTTCTCTTCTATTGCATATAATATAAGATTTGGGTTGCTTTTCAATTTCTAAGAAAATTTAATTTCTTGAAAAGTTTTCTCGTCCCGAAAAATCTTTTTTCAGTAAAAGTAAAAAAACAACTTTTTTTAGTAAAAGTGAAAAAATAGTTTGCTTGAAAATTTTGGTTAATTAAACATCTCAAAACCTGAAACCTGAAATTTGGGTGGAATGATCAATCAAACGCACCCTTTTATTAAGAAGGTGAGTTTTACAGTATTGTTAAATTGTTCTTGTGTGACTTAAAAATAAAAAAAAAAATTGTGGAAGTGGGATGAATTAATCCTAATCAAGTTTCCCAAGTACTATTTTATGCCACTTCCATTATGGGGGTTAAAATTCTGAATCGATGGACCAAAATGTCTCTCATCTATATAAAAGCCTATCCTCACACACACACAGACACACTCTTCTTTTTTAGTTATTGTCTGTCTCTCCTTTGAGTAAACGTAGAATCAGTCATTTTGGAATTAATATTTAGGTATACTAAATATGGGATGGAATTAATTAAAATTAGTATTTTATTTCATCAGTAAATCCCATCAATACACTTAAATTTGAATCTTTAAATGAATCATATTTTAATAGTTGAATTAAGCGGTGCTTATCTTTTATTATTATTATTATTATTAAGCAAACGCTTGTTGTATCTGAAGCATTGAGCGTTTGATAATTTTGTTAAATAAAAAAATATTTAAAAAAAGTGTGTGACAACTGAACAAGCTATCTTGGACAGGCGAAGGAAAGACAAATTAAAGAGGAGAACAAAGGGAGAGCAGTCAGAAAAGCTGGCCTTTGGTTTGGAGTTTGGGGTTGGCAAAAGAACAAAAAAGAGAAGAGGATGAGGAGGGGGTCAGGTCAGAAGCCCCCCCCCCCCCCCCTTCCACACAAATCAATTTTATTATTATTATTAGTAGTGTTATGTTACATGCCTCAGTAACTGTTTTTCATAATGGTTGAGAGTGTGCAACATGCTATAGCCAACTTGACCAAGTTTTTAGGAGTTTGTTATTAGTTGTTTATTTTTAGTCTAACAGTTATGAGAACATGGGCAACGTTGCAGTTTGTTTGCAGTTTGTTTGCTGAGTTTTCTATGTACTTAAAGTGTTTCTCAGTTAAATTAAATTTTATGTGTCTTTCCAGCAACTTTGATTTTCTTTGTGAGTTAGGTATTTTTTGCCTACAAGTAGTAGTAGTAGTAGTAGTAATAGTGGTGGTGGTGGTAGTTAGTAGCTGCAGTAAGCTTGTCTTGTGGGCTTCTTCTCCTTCTTCTGGTGGCAGCGACAGCGATCACCCGTTCCTTTATCCCAGCCCGATAACCCTTGTTGGGCTCAACTTCCGACACGTGTCAGTCGCATCCCCTCCAATCCATTCCGCATATTCCTCCCTCCCTCCCTCCCTCTCTGCAGCCTTGCCCATTTGCCAGATGCCAACAACAATATTTGTGACCACCTATTTAGACCTCTCCTCCCCTCTTCCCTTTCCCTCCCACTCTCTCTCTCTCTCTCTCTCTCTCTCTCTCTTTCTTTCTTGCTTCCATCACCCACACACCATGTCTGCCTTCCTGGGAAAGTATGCTGGTATAATTCTCTCTCTACTCTCTCCTCCTCCCAACCCCTCTATATACATATGCACATTAAATTAATGTGTTTCTGTATACATACATACATATATATATATGTATGTATATTATAAGGCCATTGCTCCTTTTTAGAATCAAGTATGGTTGTACTCTTTACTCAACAGACCTTGGGCTTGGGTTGTTTAATTTTAGTCTTCTTTTGAGTTCAAAGTCTCGTTAGTATAGTTAGTATAGATATATAAATGATAAATTTATTAAAGATTTCACTTGTGATTTTAATGTATTCATTTGAATAAACTTGATTTGAGAACTCACTTCTCTCATCATTAATTATATTGTTCTTAGATGGCATTAAGGTTTTAATATATTTGTATGTATAGCAATTAAGATTGTTCAAATCTCAAACCCCCAACCCCAAGTACATGCAAAAGTACATCCTCCAAATTCTTTAGTCTTTCTATTCTCTCTCTCCCCCTCAAAACTCTTCTTTCTGAATCCATCCTCTCTTCAAGACTTCAACTGGGTTGCATTGGAATCTGTGGACTGGGGAGGGAAGACTCTTTGTTTTTGAATTGTTACGTACCAAGCCCAGCCCAGCCCAGCCCATTTTTTATGGTTTTAGTTGTAAATTTTTACTTTTTCAGTTGATTTGGGTGGGTTAAGATAAATAAATAAAATTATGAGGTTTAGTTTAGATTAGTAGGTTTCAACGCAACCCATACATACCCCCCTACCCTAATAACAATCATCATAATATATTAATTCATCATTAAATTAACTCAATGTATAAAGTGAAGCAACTATATTTTCTGGGTAACATTAACTATATATAATCATTCATAATTGAATTTTTCTATAACATGTCCTCATAAGTGTGTATTTATTATATTTTATTTTTAGAATTTAAGTATTTTTATTAATTCATCATGTGTCATGTGTGTTTGTTATTAAGCATATCTTAACAAGGGTATAGAGTTTTGGAAGGCCTTTTAAAATGTATTTATTTTTAACATAAGTTTTTTAAGGAGATACATGCAATATATTTATTACTAATTAGTAAAAAAAAATACTTAAATAGTAAAAATAAAATGCATTTAGGATAAATAAAATATATATACATATATATAAAAATATATATAAATGAGTGATCTGAAAATAATATCATGTGCGTTTAGAGAAAGCCATTCAAATTCGTTACATTAATTTGATGAAAATTTAAAGATTGATTAATCCCCTCCCGTCCGGCATGCATGCATGTCAAACTGTGCAAAAAAATTAACCAGATGAGTTGATCAAGACCGCCAAGTACATCGCCACGCCCGGAAAGGGCATCCTGGCGGCGGACGAGAGCACCGGCACCATTGGAAAGCGGCTGGCCAGCATCAACGTCGAGAACATCGAGTCCAACCGCCAGGCCCTCCGCGAGCTCCTATTCACCTCTCCCGGCGCCCTCTCCTTCCTCTCCGGCGTCATCCTCTTCGAGGAAACCCTCTACCAGAAGACCTCCGACGGCAAGCCCTTCGTCGATGTCCTACTCGAACACGGCGTCGTCCCCGGCATCAAGGTCGACAAGGGCACCGTCGAGCTCGCCGGCACCAACGGCGAGACCACCACCCAGGGCTTCGACTCCCTCGGCGCTCGCTGCCAGCAGTACTACAAGGCGGGCGCCCGCTTCGCCAAGTGGCGCGCCGTCCTCAAGATCGGCCCTACCGAGCCGTCGGAGCTCTCCATCCAGCAGAACGCGCAGGGGCTGGCACGCTACGCCATCATCTGCCAGGAGAACGGGCTGGTCCCCATCGTCGAGCCGGAGGTGCTCACTGACGGCAGCCATGACATCAAGAAGTGCGCCGCCGTCACCGAAACCGTTCTGGCGGCCGTCTACAAGGCGCTCAACGATCAGCATGTGCTCCTCGAAGGAACTCTCCTCAAGCCCAACATGGTCACTCCAGGCTCCGACAGTCCCAAGGTTTAATTAATTTCATCTCAAAATCTTCTCACTTCAGTTTTCTGTGGTTTGGATGAATGATTCTAATTGATTGTTTTGGGGCATGCAGGTGGGGCCAGTGGTGATCGCGGAGTACACGGTGACGGCGCTGCGGAGGACGGTGCCGCCGGCGGTGCCGGGGATCGTGTTCCTGTCGGGGGGGCAGAGCGAGGAAGGGGCGACGCAGAACCTGAACGCCATGAACAAGCTGGAGGTCCTGAAGCCATGGACGCTGTCGTTCTCGTTCGGGCGAGCTCTGCAGCAGAGCACGCTGAAGACGTGGGCGGGGAAGAAGGAGAACTTGGGCAAAGCGCAGGAGGTGTTCCTGGCCAGGTGCAAGGCCAACTCCGACGCCACCCTCGGCAAGTACGCGGGAGACGGCGCCGGCGGCTTGGCCTCCGAGAGCCTCTTCGTCAAGGGCTACAAGTATTAGCTAGCTAGCTAGCCAGGGCTAATGATGATTTTACTAAGCTGGTGCGCGTAATCTCTAATTAATTAATTAATGTGACCACCTTAATTTGCTGTTTTTTATATATCTATTGTGTGTGGGCTTATAAATTAATCTCGAATCATGGTACTTGTACATCACTTTTGTACGTCTTGAATTATATAAAAGAGTATATTATGATCAAAATACCACTCACCTTCATGTACCTCACGCGTCTCATGAGAACCTTTTTTGTCATTGGTACACTTTTATATAATTCAAGGTGTACACAAAGATATACCAATAACATTTTTCATTAATCTCGAGTACATATTTTTGTTGTCAAATAAAATGAATTATAATATATTTATTTTATTTTGATTAAAAATATATTAACACAAATATGTTCTTTTGCACGCGTTAAGTTTGCCCGACTCTATGTTACACGAAAATAGAAACGAACATTCTTTTAAAACAATAAGCATAAATATGGTTTGAAACGGAAATAAGAAACATTTTTGAAACGGGAAAACAACTCCTATGAGGTGTTTCTGTGTAACATAAGCCTGACTCACCCAATGCAGAAATGCAGGGGGTGGGCTCTATGCCCCCTTTCATTTTGTCCATATCAGATAAATGCTATGTTATGTTGTTTGATACGGACAACATAATGTTCTCATATATTAACATCAATGATGTTTAAAATTTTATTGTATTTTATCTTATAAAATTTGGAGAGAAATCTTTTTATCCAAAAGTCACTATTCTTTTTTAAAATAAAAAAGAAGCAAATTCTATATTAGGTACATATGAGGGGTAAATCACACTAAATGTCATAAAATTTTGATATCCTTTTTAATTTGATCACTAAACTTCAATTTCTTGCAAAGTGATAACAAAACTTTAAAATATTTTGCAATGTGGTCACTAAAGTGATTTTTTAATGGTTCTTAGCTGAAATTGCTGACGTGGCGATGATGTGGTGTAACAGCTGGGCGCCAGGCGGTGCCCATGCATGCGTCCGTGCGCGCGGCCTTGCCGCGCGCAGCCACGCGGCCAGGGCGCCAGACGCGCGCCCTTGGCCGTGCCGCGTGGGTGGCCATGCGCCACCCATCCCCTCTTCCTTGCTGCCACGTGGCAATGTGCAGGAGGCCCTAGCAGTTTAATTCCTTCACCCCTTGGTCGATTCCTCCTCTCCTGGCGCCTATAAATAGCAGTGATTTCACTGCTGAAATGCTCTGTAATTTTTAACGCGCCGAAACTCTGCCCGTGTGTGTACGCGAGGTATAAAAATGTTTTAAATTTATTTAATAATGTTATTTATGAATTAGTCGCATGTTTAGCTAAATTAATTAGCGATGTGTCGGTGATAATTAAAAATTGACTGTGCGTTTAATTAAATTATTTTTATTTTATAACTGTTTAGGAATTGGGACGTGAAATCAACACGCAGTTTGAGATTAACACGTGGTAAGGGTTTTAATATGCTTTGTGTGTAAATTTATTTTGGCATAGCTTGTATTAGACTGTGGAAAAAGTGTCTAGGCATGGGGCTGAAGATTTGGGCCGTGTGAGTCTCGAGATGGGGTCCTAAATGAAGGACCCACCAAAATCCGATTTAGGGTGAGGTGGACAGGCCAGCATGCATGATGCACTTCACATTATTCTATAATTGTCATGCATTTTAATTTACTGCAACTCATATTACCCTTACTAAGTCCCCGGGACTCACTCCTATATTTTTCCACTAACCCAGCAGGTGGCTCGGGATCCGAGAAAGGAAAGGCGGTGTTAATAAAAGAGCCGCCAGTTGGCAGCGACCGTTAACCGTGGGGGTGTGAGTTAACTCCAAATGTTAATAATGTAATGTAACTACTGTGTGTTAACTATAAGTGTCGGATATGGCTTAACCTGAAGTAAACCGGAACCTAGTTAAGGTTCCCACTATGAGTAAACCCAGTAGGGTAGGGAACTTGTACCTGTCGGCTACGGCCGAAAACTGAGATATGTTTAATTATGTTTGGTGGTTGAAGTAATTTATGAGGCTTGATGGTATTTGTTTGAAATTGGATTTATGCTCTAAGGGCCCAATCAGGTACGAGGCTTGAGTGAGTTTCCACTGTCATCGCAATTGACTCCCGAGTTCTCGTCCGGTCGAAGGCGGCGAAGCCTGTACCCCACCCAGGGTGCCCATATTATTTAAAAGCTTTATATTGGCAGGGGCATAGTCGTCCTTCGGTGCGAGCCCAAATTATAATGCGTGTCATACTGGCACCCGTTAGTGGGGGTCGGGGCGTCACATATGGCCATTGCCACATCAGCAATTTTAGTGAGAAATTGTCAAAAAATCACTTTAGTGACCATATTACAAAATATTTTAAAGGTTTGTGATCATTTTACAAAGAATTGAAGTTTAGTGATCAAATTGTAAAAAACACTAAAGTTTTGTGACATTTGATGTGATATACCCTACATATGAGTAGTTGTCCGGTCAAAATAGAAGAATATAACAATTAATTAAGGACTCTTACAAGTACATTGCGGGCTTAAAAAAAAAAAAAAAGAGCAAATGGCAAAAATATCTCTAATTTTTTATCCTTTCCTCTCATCTCTCTCCTCTCACCAAAAGATCCCATGGCCACCTCTTCTCTTATCATGGTTGTCTCCAACAATTGCTTGTTGCCACCTTTATCTCGCCTCACCTCTCGTGCATCGACTGCTGCTACATTCCCTCCTTAGAAAAGAGGGCGGAATGCAGTGGCGATTAGCATGCAAGAGGTAAGGTGGCGACAAGCGATTGTTGGAGACGATTATGAGAAATGGAGAGAGAAAAAGAGGAGCAAGGAGACAGTCAAAAAGAAGAATAAATTTGTATTTGAGTGAGAGACATTTTAATCATTTACGCGAATGTTTATAGCCCTCTCTATGAGGCTCCCTCTACAAGTAACTTGATCCATCAGTTAAATTAAACCCCAAGTTTATTCCCCTTCCCTCGTTGAGCTACGGTCTTTTCTAATCATTGTTGTGCTTTGAGCTACGATACAATTTGGTAATCTCTATGTCAATGAATAATGTCCATGGCAACTTCTCTTTTAGGTTAATCTTTCTTATATTATATTAAACATTTTTATATCAATATATTATATTAAAAGCTGATTAATACATTATACTCTGATATTTTTATATTAAAAAATTGAATATAAACACAAAAACTAAACCATATGTTCAGGTTTTAAGTTTCTGATTAAAAATAGAAGAGAAACTGAATACAACTTCTAAAATCTGAACCCAAAAATGAACATATGGCAAAAGGCCCATGTTTGTTTTCAGGCCGTTGAGAATAAGAAAAAAAGGAGTAGAGGGCCGGCCCAATATGCCAGCAAAACCCAGCCCACCACCGAGCTCATGGTTAAGAACTTTAAGAGAGTCCACACCGGGCCCATTAGGGTTTCTATTGTTTATTTGTTCACCAAAAACCGTGGCATACGAGGAGTTCAATCTGCCTCTCCTTCCCCCACCCCTACCCCTCTCTCTCTCGGTGGTTTCCTGTTTCAGATCCTGGTTTCGCTGCGGTTCGAGCCAATCGCGGTCTGGAGGTGTGGGCAGCGTTGCTATTCCATTGACGACGACGATTTTGTAGCAGGTGCGTATTGCAGTGTAGCGTTTGTGTGATTCGGAGTTTTGTTGAACCTTGTTCTACGATTTTCGCGCAAATTGCACCCGCCTTGGCTTCTATCCGATGCCGGTGGAACCCTAGATCTCATCATGAATTCCCTTACACTGATTTTTACAGGGAATTGTTAAAATGCGAATATAGTTCCACTTTCTTGTGATCACTGGTCTATCTTCTCTCACTTTTTATCTGATTATATGTTTTGTATCTCCCGAGGAATGTAGTTTTTGACCTCTCGCTCGGTGAAATTAGCTTTTTGTCAACACTTTTCAGATTGGAGTATGGTGGTTAAACGGTTTTGTATTTGTTTTTCTTTAGAATTGCTTTGTACCAGGTATATTGTGTAGTGTAGTGTTTGGCGATTTTAGGTTGATATTCAGATTTTACCCAATTAGCCTTCAAGCCATGTGCACCGCTATCTGAACCCACCTTCTACCTGATGCCGATGGAACCCTAGATCTCAGTAACAAAGCATTAACTCGTGATGAATGTAGTTTTTGACGTCTTGCTCTGTAAAATTAGCCATTTATCAACTCTTTCCGGATTGAAATAAATGGTTTTACAGTTAAATATTTGTTTTTCTTCTGGAGTGCTTTGTTCTTGACAAATTTTCTACTTGTAATTTCATTAGCTCTTTGGTCAGCAATATAGTTTGTGATATGTCACCTTATTACACTTAGTTTATGGGGCAACTTTGACTTGCATCTGACTTAGAATCTATATAATTTTTTCAGGTTTGCTTAGCATCTCTTCCAGAGCTACAAGTAAGAGGCTACACAATGCAGGCTAATGAAGGTACCACTGCCATGGAGGTTGAAAAGGTTTCCTCTGAACCAAAGCGTGTGTCATTCCCATCGAAGCCAAATTTTGAGCCTTTGAAGGCTCACGAGATAAGTGAAGGTCGAGTTCAGTTTAGAAAGGTCTCTGTTCCACCACACCGGTATACACCCCTCAAGAAGGCATGGATGGAAATTTATACTCCAATATACGAGCAGATGAAGGTTGATATCCGTATGAATCTCAAGGCTCGGAAGGTTGAACTAAAGACCAGGCAGGACACACCTGATATCAGTAACCTCCAAAAGTGTGCAGATTTTGTTCATGCTTTCATGCTCGGGTTCGACGTGATAGATGCCATTGCCCTCCTGCGTATGGATGAGCTTTATGTTGAATCATTCGAGATCAAGGATGTTAAAACCCTTCGAGGTGAGCACCTGTCCCGTGCCATCGGTAGGCTGTCTGGTAAGGGAGGGAAAACAAAGTTTGCCATTGAGAACTCTACGAAGACGCGGATTGTGATTGCAGACACCAAGATTCACATCTTAGGATCATTTGCCAACATTAAAATCGCAAGGGATTCTCTTTGTAGTCTTATTTTAGGATCCCCTGCAGGGAAGGTATATTCAAAACTTAGAGCTGTTTCTGCCAGATTGGCAGAGAGGTTTTGATCTCAGCATTTGTTATTATTTTGGGGCTTCTGAGTTGCAAACTTTGTTGGGTACGAATTTTCTACCACCCCAACTTGATTTGATATTTTTGCTCTGCTTAATCGTTTGAACTGTTAAGGTGTCGTGTCGTCCCTAATGATTTTGTTTGGGCATTCATCACATGTAAACTGTGCTTGTCAAAGTTAGTAATATATATAGAGTATGCCTTTGGTCTCCATGAATCATTTCAAATTTTGCATTAATGGCTTGAATTTAATATCGTGACAATTATATTATATTACTCAGAGACCAATTTTGCCTATAGGGCTGGGCTGGGAAGGAAACTCAGTTATAAGTTTTCGAGAGTGCTAATTGTTGATTGATCTGTAAATAAAGTTTGTTATTTGATGCTGCTGATTTAAACATATGAGATTTATCTAGTTAATTAATTAATTATTCATTTTGCTAAGTATTCTGAGATTTATTTTGGTGACGATGTTCTATGCTGGTTTACGTTGCTTTGGCGAATTTCTCTCTAGCTGCCAGTTTCAGCTGCATTGTGCAAAACCTGTTTACTTATTATTTGGGTCAATTTATTTGTTGACCATTTTATTTAAAAAAAATAACACTATATGGCTTGTGCTCTTCCTTTTTGCATATAACGATAATAATCTCGTGATTATTGTTATTAAATGCTTTAAGGCGGCAATTTTTGAATCAATTCAAAAATGTCTAATTTCAAAACAAAACAATGTAACAGGTTCTAAGACTAAGACTAAGCAAACCAGAGTAGACAATTCCCAGGCTCCAGCTGTATTCCTTGAGCTTGAACAAAAATGTTTTGAAGTTCAAAATCTAAGTTTTCATTCTCTTTCTTTTTTTAATTTTCATTATTAGTTTTGAATTTTAAATTTATTTTTTTTTATTTTGATAATTTATTTTTAAAAAATTAAAAATGCGTTTTTTTGTTATTTTAAAAAATTATTTTTTAAAACAAAAAATTAAAAAATATGTTCTCTTGAAATTTTAAATTTTTTTAATAATATTTTATTTAATAAATTTGATTATTCAGTAAATTAAAAATATTTAATGTTAATATATTTTTAAAATATATATATATGTTTTAAAATTAATAAATTTTGTAATATTTGTTTATTAAAATAATAAAATATAAATAAATATTTTTGAATTTAAAGTTTGTTTTGAATGAAAATATTTTAAATAATTTTTTATTATTTTAAATTTTTTTATAATTTTTTTTATTTTTTAAAATAACAAAAAAACTCATTATCATTATTTTAAAAAATTAAAAATTAAAAATAACTTAAAAATAACAAAACAAACGTAATTTAAAGTTACATTCTTTTTTACTGTTTTTTATCTGTTTTGAGTTTTTAATTTTTCAAAACACTAAAAATACATTCTCTTTGTTATTTTTAAAAATTAAAAAAAATCAAAACAACATTTTATTATTTTAGATGTTTTCGGTACGTTTAAAACTAAAAATTAAAAATTGAAATAAGAACATAACATCACACATTTCAGGCCCAAAGAATGTAGGAAAATACATTACAGTTTTCTGAGTTACACAGCAAGCCCTCTTTCTCTCTCTTTATAGTCGAAATTCATGATATAGTCCCATAAAATGACCAAAAAGAAAAAAAATCATGAGAAAAGAGGAAGAGACCATCTTCAGCCCCCAAAAAGATAACTAGCAGCCTGCTCTTCATTGCCATCAAAAAATTTTAGAGCCTGTATCACTGCCTCTCTTCCGAACCCCAACTCCACAAGTTTTGCGACTTTGGCTTCAAATTCAGGTCCCTGCACCCATTTAAATGAAAAGAAATAAATATAAGATGGTGCTCTCATAAAAACACCAAACTAATCAAACTGTGTGTGTGTGTGGCACTCACAGATTCAGTGAACACAAAAAGACACCTGCTGGCTAATGAAAATATGCACTATAATGACTGTACAGTACTTGGGAAAAGGAGAAAAAAGGCGAAGAAAATGAACCAAAATGCAGCAATTATAAAGATTGAAGAATATGACTCGAGATTTTTCAAAACATGTGCAGCATGATGAGATATGTAAAAATCACCTGTGTTGAATTAGGGGCACTACCTGCAAGACATGACAGAAGAAAAGTGAGTCCATTTACGAGAGAATATTCTCAGAATGTATAAATTATGAGTGATTGATATGTAATTTGATTGGTGATTGGAATGTACGTTATACACATTAAAGAAAAAAAGTCCCCTGTAATGCTATATGGTGTTTGCTGTTTTACAAAAGAAACCACTGCAACCTAGAAAGGGCTAGTGGAGCCCAATATCTCAAAGTGGATGCTTATACTTTCTAGGATAGTCTGAAAAAAGAGAAATAGATCTTTTGAGGTTAGGATTGTATAGTTGGGAGTTGAGAGTCACAATCCCAACTTTGGATGATTTTAGAGCTCCCTCATATGCATGGCATGTAAAGTTACCCTTAGGATTCTTTTTGTACACCGGGCTACCCCCTGGATACATTTTTTTTAATGCTATTACTTATCAAAAATACATCATCAATATCAGTAAAATAAAAATGCTTTGGCGTTAAAACATCGCCATGTCGAATATAGAGTTCAACAGAGAATATAGAACAAAACAAACAGATTAAATAAAGGAGACTACAATTTAAAACAAGGAAGATTAAACTACTTCAAGTAGCTAAAACACCAAGAAGAAAATGTGAAAAAAAAGCTTCTTCACAAGGACTATGAAGGAGATATCCTTGTCAGACAAGCTATACGAGGAAACAAAAGGGAACCTAAAAGATATCCTGAACACCCCTTCTGCAAGACGCAAGATTTTTAAAAGATTTAAGAGGAATGTTAAACCAGAATTGAATTTCAGATGGTTAGAACAAATGCTGAAACCTTGGTCTTGGTCTTAACATTACCAACTCAAAAAGAGCTCATCCATGTGGTATTTGCAAAATCAAGCTTAAGAGGGCACAATGAAATAAATTTACTTCTTTAGAAGGTATAGTGAAACATTTTCTTTTCTGAAATAAGGTGTGTTATTAATTATGCTAAAGCATGCATGCCACAAAAGCTTATGAGGAACTAACCAGAAGGCTGACCCACAGTTTGAGCATTGCTATTCTGTCTTGTTTCAGGTGTAGCCTGAAGAATCATACAAGAATAAAATCATGTTAACTCAACCACAAAATTAGCAGATTCTCAAAAATATAGGACTTTAGCATGCAAAACTAGCACAGGTTCACAACCTTAAACTTCAAAAATAAGCAGAAGAAATGTAGAAATGGTACCATGACGGTAGACACCATAAAAATTTTGAAATTTTTCAAAAACCCAGAGAATCTTAACTGACAGATCATTTTATGCATGAGGAAGGATCACTGACACCAATCAATTAAAGCATTATCAGAGATGTTGAAAACAGAGTCCTATTTTTTACACAAAGAAACTTCCCAGGCATTCCTCAAACTCTTCACTTGGGGTTTGAGGTCCTCTATTTTCATAGTACTTTTTTTTTTTTTTTTTGCTAAGTTATTTTCATATAAAATTTCATTCCCATAAATAATCAATGTTCCACGGCTCTCCAAAACAGAAAGGAAAAAAGCTGCATGCAATGAGATTGACAACAATGTTTAGCAATGCAATTACTCTGTGAATTCTAGTTCTGTTCAGTTATGTACCAAACATTCCTCTTTGAGCACTAAGTAAACACCCTAAAAATCCAAATAAAGGGCAATACAGAAAAATGCATTAAACAGCCATGAGATGCACTAGTTACATATCCGTTTACTAGAAACACAAGGAAAATAATATCCTTACTTGGGCTCCTGAGCTAGAAGCTTGTTTTGAATATCTCTCCTCATCCAGATAACTAGGCGGAATATCCTTTTCTGCAGTAAGTTGAGATTCTAAGCTTTTGATCGATTAAAATATTTTCATAACAGAGTCCAAAGTTGTCGAAAGATAAACCTAGCAATTAGGTTGGAATAAGCAACTAGTAAGTGCAATAACTCCAAAGTAATACAGCAAGTGCCGGAAACACAGAACTAACCGTGCAAAAATGGTACGGAAACCTCTCCTCCACCAACTCTCAAGACGTTCTCCTTCAGATCTATTATGCACTGCAGCCACTAGCGATTTAGTAATAACCAATAAATTTCAACAAAAAATTATTGATTTAAGCCACTGGAAAATCATGTATGTCACCTGGTGTTTACGAAGCATATCCAGCCCAAAAAGGAAATCCATATTGGGAGAATCCAGAACCAAGAAGGAACATGGGTAAAATACACTCCCAATCTAAAATTGATTTTAAAAAAGATTAAATGTCAGCACATAAACAGAGATGAAACATCTTAGATGTACCCAAAAAATAAAAAAAAATATTCTTCAAAACCAATATGAGAGACTGGTTATATATTCCGTAGTGTATGGTTGGTTCAAGACAGAACAGCATATGAAGGGATACAATCTCCTGGTATCTCCCTGGCAATGATATACACAGAAATATACCATGTTGACTTTTTTTTCCCCCCCCATGTTTGGTCAGCATGGAATAAGATGTAGAATAAAGGTTAAAAATGTTTAAATGCACCTGAAAAAGAAATAAAAGTAAAACAATAAATTGGCCTATGGCATTAATATGTTGAATATTATGTACTAGTAGCATATGTTTATTTTACACATGAAGAGATATGCTATTATAAGTATGCACAATTACTTTAAATATAACTGTTCTTACTCATGGAATAATATATCTTAATATAGCTAAAATACTTGCTCAAAATTACTTTGCATATAATTATTTCACTGTTCTATAGTAACATGTTTTAATATTATGTAACATATTATCAAGATATATTTATAACAATCATGCTCATATGTGTTTTTCTATATATTACCAAAATAAAAGCATAAAAATTATTATCATTTTACTTCATAAAAGTAATGCTATAATATTCTATAGTTTTTAAGATGTAATCACAGCAGTACCATGATTCAAATAATGATCTATAATATTATCTTATAACATGCAGTTAATATAATATCATAGTTAAATAAACTCTAAATTTATCATCATAATTATTTATTTATATTTTTGTTGGGTAAGAAAGGGTATGAAGTGACTCAAGGCCACCTTGTCAGGGTTTATTTTATAGTGACCCAACACCACACAACCTGGCCATCCATAATTAGATATTTATAATGTTAATATAAAGAGATTATATCTTAATATCGTGAATAATAATATAATATATGACATATCGTTATATTGTATATTTTAGGTTATATTTTTGCATTCAAATGTTATTTTCCAATTTATGTAAATATAATATAATAATACGTCCAATAAATATCATAATGTAAATAATGTAGCATACACACACCGATATGAACTTATGAGGATATTTTGATCATTTAGACGTAAACTATAAAAGATAATATGTCAATTTATACCTTTTTCCTGAAGAGTCCTTATCCTGGGAAATATATCTTATGCACATGAGATATTAGGTTAGGTGTAGACATGATATCCCAACTTTCAACATAGTATATTAATCCTTGTTACTGAAATGAAGATAAGCAGATCATTATGTCTTGCCTAGTTACATGCAGGCAACAAAAACACAAATAAGCATGGAATATAGAGAAAGAGCAGAAAGTCCAACCATCAGCGATGATTTATAAATGGGACAGAAGAAGAATTCATGGGATTATCATTAAAAATGAAAACAAAATGGAATTGAAAAAAAAAGAGCTAAATTTCTTTCTTGTCTGGGCTGGGGAAATGAGATAAAAAGAATGAAAATTGTCCAAGAATCCATTCTGTATATGGTTATCCATAAAAATGTGGCTCCAATTCCCTTTTTATTTTTTATTCCTTTCCAGTAATAAATTCAAATCCAAATTTCAGATGGGAGAAGTGAAAAATCAGAGCACAATAGGTGTAAACCTGCAGTCCTATATCCATGTGCAAATGCACTTCGGCACTGTATTAATGCAATAAAAAAGACACCAAACCTTTCAGCTTATCCCCATAAATCAGCAGGGATGCACATGCACACATAAATAGAGGCAGCAGGCAATTTTCACTGGCAGACAATAGATGCATACCTTGATCGGGGCAACATGTATCCGGCCTAGTATCTCTGACTGACCAACCCCATGAGCTATGCCCTTATAACGTTGATCTAAAAGTCTCAACAATCTGGCAGAAGACAAATCAGCTATCATAAACCTTCCTTTACTTGGATCTTAAATATAAACTTTGTTTATTGCAGTAGTTAGGTATTTAAATATAAGATAGTTTAGACAAACACCAAAATTGAGAATGACAAGCATGATAATTACTCTAAAGTGCACAGGAAAAACATTCAAGTTAAGTTATCAGGACCATGAAAACATAAAAGCACCCCTCATAGGAGCTCATGGATTTCATCAACTAATTTCTATATTTTTTGTAGATGAAGTTTGTTTTAACCGATAGTTGTCCCTCTTTATTCCATTTTAGAAAGCCTGTGCAGCCTAAATCTACTGGGTCTTTTATTTAAAAAACAAATTTAATTCTCAAAATAAAATAATGTTATCAATCAAATATGGCATTCAATTATATAACAAGGTAAAGATACAATAACCAGTGCAAAGGGAAGGAATAGAAAAAGGCATTGTTTGGGATTCCCACCATCAGGGATCAAGGGAGGTCAGACAACATAGGCAGCTACATCTCGTAAGGATAGATGTCTATTGATTCAAACTCATAATGCCAAATTGTGGCGACATATCTATTCATACCTTATTGAGGCCAACATCTTTCAAATTACATATGTTGATAATGTCATAGTACCCACATTCTTGTAAACCAGACCCTATCTCGAATTAGATAAAATTGAGAGTCCATCTAGGAAAAGATATTTCACATTAGCTATGAGTCATAACCACTGATCTTAAAAGAACTTTATTTTATGTAACGAAAATGGGTGATGCAGATACTTCCATAACCATCCTTGTTGTCATTCATTCTGCTATTCATATCCACACCACATTGCCATTCTTATTTTAAATCATCAGTAGCTATTGCAAACCATAAAATCATCCAAGTTAAACTGCATGAACAAAGAGATACTAATGCAAAAGGCAGAAATGGAAGAGTTAGTATGTTATCTTGCATGTACAATGCGTACATGGAGGTCTTTGTGGATATATATGTCCAAACAAATGAGCTCAATCATAACATTTAACTATGCTCTTTATCAAAATCATGGAACAACCACTATAAAAACAAAAATGACATAATCATTATAGCACTCACCCACAGCGCTCAGCACAGCTTTTAGATATGATTGTTGACTGAGCTCCACTATCAACAAATGCCTAAAAATGGAAGTGGAAGAAGAACACAAAAGGTGCATAATTATATAAAGCAACATTACAAGTGAAAGACTGCTCAAAGTGCCTGACTCAAATTTCCAGAACTTGAACTGTGACCCTACTGCCTTTGATTACACAAAAGAAAAGGGGGGAAAAAGTTAAAGAGAAGTATTTATAACAAATATACTAAGAGCTACGAAACCACGTTCCACAATAGTAAAAAATGTCCAGCAAGAAAAATTTAAGCACCGAGGCAAACCCTCCATAGTATCTTGCCAGTACCTTCAATGGGACACCATTAACTTCCATGTCAACATACAACATCACCTGAGAAGAAGTTGCATAAGAGTTTAAAATTTGTTTACCATGATAAATAAATAAAATTTTAAAACATAGGGGGAATCATACATACCACCCTTGCAAAACCTTCAGGATTGTATTCTAAGGCAGCTGCCCAGTTCTCATCAATTCCTTTCTGCAAACCATGTGGCAAAATTGCAAATGTCCAGATAATATGGCTATTAGAAGATTTTTTTTCCCTTAAATAAAAATGGTCACTGAAGAATAAATTAATTCTATGAGGAAAAATTAGTAGGTGCAGCCGGTAAAGAAATAGCTAGCAAGATAATCAACAAAGCCAGTATCAACTAAGTAATTCATGAACAATTTGACAAAACTTTTTTCTCACAAATGGTTTTCTACCACTCTGAGTTTGCAGGACACGTTGAACATAAATACTTTGGCAAAGCAATTCTTAATACCAATAATGGCCTGCTATCTTGAGAATATAGGGAAAAATGTCAAGCACGACAAGGCTAGATGTTCAGCACATCAAAATCGAGTTGCAACACACTTCCAAGAGATTGAATTCATCCAAGATGCTTGTGTAAAAAGAAATGGAGAATAAACACTAAACTTTTAATATCAAAACTTCAAGTTTTACATACCAAGGACATGCCTGCATTTTATTGTCTCATGGTTGGGTTGCTAGAAGTGACACAAAGGTTATCTTGCCTGTACCTCTTTCATGAATTGTATGCAATTATCCAAGTAAATTTAAATTTGTTTATTAAATCATGCCTTCCTTTTTGGTCTTCATAAACAAAAATTAGCCTTTGCATTAAGCACAGATTGAGGAATCTCAAAATGAGTGAGAAAGAAATAGCATGGGCCAAAGAGCTCATGAAAAGTACAAATCTAAGTATTTGTTATTAGTACGGAAAACACAAACAAAACACAATATAAGTGACCATGGATTGGTGGACAATGTACCTGTTCTGCCAAGATCACATTATCAAGCCACTTTCTATTGTCAAATATAAGTTTTTCATATTTATTTCAAAATAGAGTTGGTTCTGCATCTTGTCATGCAGCAGGTCCAGCAGGACAAGAATAAAAGATGAGAGGGAGAGAGAGAGAAGAGGAAGAACAAGGGGAGAGAAAGTTAATATGCAATCTGTATTTTATGTAAAATCAACGAAACTAAGTTTTAATTTCTATACTCTCCTATAATTATAAATACAACGTATAGTATAATCCAGCTCAGAAAAGAAAATAATAGCAAAATAATTCAAAGATAGTCTAAATACTACTACAAAACAGAAAATCCTAAATAGATTCCAAGTCCTAGATTATTAGACTCCTTTCTCCTTATCCTTCTATAACTCTTGTAAAATTTTACTTGCTTATCCCCATCAAGTTGGGGATAAAACTCACCTGATGCTCTTAAACTGTAAGCATCTCACCAAAATGGCCAAGATATTCCATGGAGAAAAAATAAATAAATAACAACCACCAACCTGGCGAATTGCAGCTTCAATTTTTTTCTGTGCTTCCACATCAAAGGGATCTGCAGTGAGAAGTGCCTGTGTTGTAGAATAAAGTCAACATACGTGAATCAGCCATGTAAGAGTAAACAATTATAACTAACCTCTAGAGACAAGTTAGTTTGTACAGATTGAATATATTTTAAATAGGTTGTTCAATCTTTTGATATCAAAATAATGTCTTATAAACACTTCACTAAGATGATATATCTTTCATTAATAGGTTATTTACAAAGTACAATACAAGGGATATACTGCTAAGAAATGAAGGGGGGTGTTGAATTATTAAGCATCATCTAATCTAAAAGCTTAAGTTGTTAGATAGAGGGTGAACTTTAACTTTTATACTATTATTTTACTCTTAACACGCCCCCTCAAGTGCGGCCAGACTTCATTGATAACTAGTCCAACCAAGTGCAAAAATTTAAATATTGGGTTGGTGGTGAGATTTGAACTAAGGACTTTTGTGTCATGAACCTAGGGTTTAGCCTAGGGTTAAATTGGGAATCGAAAGGATCCGGTTGAAGTAAGATCAAGAACAGAAAGATGGGAGAGGGAAATTGGACAGAATTGGGAAAGAATTTAGATAGAAATGAGGGAGAGTCGTAGAGAGAAACGAGAGAGAAATCTAGAGAGAGAAATGAGACATTTGTTTATCAATTCAAGCATAAAAATCTTCCATCCTCGGTTGTGGCTTATATATATAGCCTAACAGCCTCCCACTTGCACCCATTTGCATTGTAACAAATAGCCCAACTGCCTATTAGCTAAAGACAAAGCCTATAATAGAAAATACAAAAAGAAATGTAAACTCCTATTATATTAACTAATCTATCCTAGGGAAATCCTTAGGGTCATGACAATTCCCCCTTTCTTGAGAGTTTTTGTCTTTAAGAACTTGCAACAAGTAGCCATTGCTTCATCCAATTTCCGCATTGTCTATCTGATTTTTTTTTCTTTCTTTCTTTCTCCTTCTAGGACTCTTCTTCTTCCTCATTCTTAAGTGTCCAAGATCAATCCCAGTCATAATTTGGCCTAGAACTTCAATAGGAGTAACCTGATAGAGTTTAAGTTCAATATACTCACATTCTACAATAGCTGTCCAATCAAGATTGGTTTCCACTTTAAGAGCACAATCAGCCAGTGGTTCATCCCACCCTGCAATAAACAACAACTTGGATTTTCCAACTGGAGCAAGAACCAATAGAGTAGCTGTAGTTTTGTTCCTCACTACCAAACCTTTGACTTCTTCAACTATCTCCCTTAGCTTCCCACAAGTTACCAGTTGTCTCTGAAATTCCTTACCCAATCCACACACCTTCACAACGTTAGAAGATGTTTCTGCCGAGGATACATGCCCAATCATGCCATTTCCATTGATAGTAAGGGACTCAATCTTCTTTGCCAACCAAAAACCGCCTTGACATTACAGCTCACCAACTAGAATTTGAACAATTACAACAGTAGGAAACTCCTTCTTCAAAGTTGTTTCCTGATCATTGCCATACACCCCAGATTTATCTTCCACAAATTTATCCTCCAATGTTGTTTCTGTGTCCATCCCTACAATTACCCCTCCTGTCCGAACATTTTGATTGCATTGAGAGGGATGAGAACGTTCCATAGATTCTCCAATGGATAAAACATGGCCTCCATCAAGACCCTCACCCCCAACATGGTTTATAACCGAGTTCTGATCCAAAATGCCACCCAATCCCCCAGCCCATGTACTAACCATCAAGGGTAATGTGTCGGCCTTGACTTCCTCTATCACTTCATCAAATACTTCCCCACTTTCCTCTTCCATCCTTTCAGTAGGTGTATCCTAAGGTATTATTTCTTCTTCTAACTTCTCAATCACTGCAGCAAAATCCCTCTCCAATTCCAGAAATTCCTTGGTGTCTCTTGTCATTCCTGTCAACTGATTGAATGCCTCAAGCATCTCTTGTTTTGGACTTCCATAATTATCATCTGGATCATCCTCATCAACAACCTCCTTTCCAAAGGAATCAAAGTGTTCCTTTAATTCTCTTTTTGTCCAAACACCCCAAATCAAACCCTCAAAATTTTTGTTGTTGCTGCCAGCATTGTTCTTAGAGTCCCCTTCCTTTTCAATTCCGCCGAAATCAGTATACTTTTTTCACTCCACATTAGAGGTAAGCAATGAATCCCTTCCCACCATCTTGACTTCTCCTTCGGCTGGTCCATTTTAAGAAATTACTCTTTATTAAAACTTACATGATAATCATCAAAGAATTCAACGAGAAAAGTGTAGTGATACTTCTTAGTTAGTATTATCACAAACTCTTGCAACTGCTCGTGTAACATGCCGCAAAATTCCTTGCTTGTATCATGTACCACACTTCTTGTTTCCTTGTCCAAGTGGTTGATCTCATTCTCAAAACTTCTTTTCCCATGTCTGAGGCTTCTGGCCAAACTCCTCATGATGTTTGTCTCCAATTGAAATTGCAGCATTCTTCTGTTGCAATTGCGATCTCATATGTTTTATGTATGCACTGATCCCCATGGCCTCACGCGCGGGACATCCTACTGAAATTGTAGCATTCTTTTGCTGCAATTGAGACTCCAATGGTCTCATGCGTGCACTACTCTCCATGGCCCATTTTTCACAAACAGTATACTTCAAAGTCCAAGTAGCAAGAGTTCTATACATGACGAATCCCCCCTTCCGTAAGCTATTCTGCTCTAAATTAAAATCGCATCAACACAATTCAATATTTGATAAGGAATTTCGCCAAATCTATTGGATTAGTTGTTGTCTAAAATTTCTGACAAAACCAACGACAACTTCCAACTTGAGAGTTGCTTCTCCCTTCCGGTTATGATCGGTCTCAATTTCAACAACCGAGACCACCTAAACTTGTTGGAATGTTATGCTTCAACTTGCTGACCCACACTGCCCAACCTCGGAAAATAGCCGCAATCAACCTGCTCTTCCGCTTCACAACAGTCACCCAGGACAAGCAATCGCCTCACCATAGTTAGCGATCATCAATTCTCCAACAAAATGAATAGCTAGGCAACGGATCTGATTCCACCTTCTGGCTCACTTGTTGCAAAAGTCTCCTACACTCGCCTTGCCTTCTTGATCGATTACAACAACTCGGAAAACAACAACAAATCACCCTATTGTTCCACCTTCAATAGTCGCTTTGTTTCACCTTCAAAGTTGACAACCTAATCTGAAAGCGATTCACGCTTCCACCTTCACAGTCACTCTGTTTTCAATCCAATACTTATTGCGCCACTCTAATTTGACTTCAAATTCAACTCGGTATCACCGTCGGCACTCTCCTGGCTTGTGTCGTCTTCAATTCCGAGCCGAAATTACTTTGCTCGGCTTCTCCACTTGCAACTGATTCGTAATCGACAGCCTTCCTTACTCATCGGAATCTCAATTGAAATCGTTGGGGTTCAACGCTCGCCCACCTATTCCGCGCCTCCAAGTCCACCAAAAGTGAATCGAAAGACTCGCCTAGTCTGCTTCCACGTCGTGTCTCTTCCAATCACATTCTTGTAGCAAAGCGTCCCTCCAATACTCTTCAATTTCTGAATCGTCAGAACAACAACGTTCAATTTCGAATCGTCACCGGAATCGAATTGACTCAACAATCGCCTTCCAATTTCGCCGAGTCCTGATACCAACACTAATCACTATCCGCTTCACCCAATCACCGTCCAACACCTCCAACGTCCGCTTCTTGAATCATCCAGAACCACTTCAACAGTTGAGGACTGTCGCCTTCAAAATTCAAGTCCGACCCAATTATGGAACCAGCTTCGCCTACCAATCACCAAGAATCATTAGCGCCAATCCTTCTCGCCAGAAGCACTGAAAATCACCTTTGACTCGTCAAAATCAATTGAAATCACAGCCAAGAATCATTGGCTCTGATACTAATTTCTCATGAATCTAGGGTTTAGCCTAGGGTTAGATTGGGAATCAGAAGGATCCGATTGAAGTAAGATCAAGAACAGAATGATGGGAGAGGGAAATTGGACAGAATTAGGGAAGAATTTAGATAGAAATGAGGGAGAGTAGTAGAGAGAAATGAGAGGGAGATTGGGAGAAGAGAAATCTAGAGAGAGATGAGATATTTGTTTATCAATTCAAGTATAAAAATCTTCCATTCTCAGTTGTGCCTAACAGCCTCCCACTTGCACCCATGTGCATTGTAACAAACAACCCAACTGCCTATTAGCTAAAGACAAAGCCTATAACAAAAAATACAAGAGGAAATGTAAACTCCTACTATTATTTACTAATCTATCATTGGGAAATCCTTAGGTTCATGACATTTTGCTTACTCTCATTTCATGTTGAATTGTTAACCACCATATGATCTAAAAACTTAAGCTGTTAGATAGAGGGTCAATTTTATCTTTAATACTATTATTTTACTCTCAACAGGGAGAAAAACGATTTCACTCACTAATCTGGAAGCCTCACAAGATAATTTAAGAGGATTAAAGAAAATCTTCATGAAACCACTATTAACCTTATGTGAATTGCAAGGTCAACAAACAAAAAGACCATGAGGAAAAGTTCAATACCTATTTATTTATGCACATAGCAACCGCAAATAGCCCTTCACATGATGGATGCATCTTGAGATACATTAAAAGAAGAATTGAAAACGCATGCAGACTTCGCTTAAGCTCATAAAGGCTTGCACTTCATAGAATTTAATGCACAAGTAATAAGTTAAGATATTCTCATTATCGTAAGTGACAGCTAATTTTGAAATAATAATAGTTACAAATTATCATATAAAAAGTTACAAATAGTGAAGCAGTAATTAATCTAATAAGACGTAAGCTAACACGGAAGATTCTACAAGTAGTAGGGATTGAGGATGGAATATCAGAAACAGATGCTACTTACTAGCTCCTCTTCTTGTTGACGTCGTAATTCAGATCTTTGGCGATGACGCTGCCGCAAAAGATCCTGCAGCCTATTGAGATCATTTCCGACAAGAACTTGAGCGAGTTCAGGATCCCTCTAGTTCAAGAATAACAATTGCAGAGTTAAAGAACTCAATAGCTCGAGGGGGGGGAGAAGAACAAGAAGAAGAAGAATTTAAGCCAACATGGAGAAGGGCAGCAAGAAGCATATACCAGACCAGCCATAAAAAACAGTTACAGTAAATATCAGCCAAAGCTATACTGCAGAATTGTTTACCAGAAAAGAGAACCTTGTAACATGATATGCCAAAAGTGGAATAGTATAAAATCTGTTTTTGTAATGTAGCAGCTAAGGGCAGCAAAATATAATCCAGAGATCTTCACAAATATGTTGAGACAACAACTTTTATGCAATTAAGAATTTTTATAGCCATCCATATCGCAAGAACAATTAAAAGTATAGTTTTTGAATTATACGAATTATGTACAGCTTTACTTGTACTAACAAGTCTAGCACATACAGGACGTAAGCCCCTTCAATAGGAAATTTTAATAGCTTAAAACAAAAGGTATGAAATGGCAATAGAAGCACTCACAGTGTAAATATCATACAGGGAATAATGTACACTTTACATGTACTAACAAGTCTAGCACATACAGGACCTAAGACTCTTCAACAGGAAACTTTAATAGCTTAAAACAAAAGGTATAAAATGGTAATAGAAGCATTCACAGTGTAAATATCATACAGTGAATGAACATCATGTTTATGAATAAAAAAATAATAGCTTCAATAAAAAGGTATTTGTCAAAATGATGGAAAATTCAATCACCCTTTCATTGAAAAATTACAAGAAATATATATACAACCTATTCTCCCATCTAGGCAGTTTCCTAATTAGACAGTATCCTAATCTAGATTAGGAAATATTTACAATATAGTATACAATAAGAAGAAATATAGAAAGACAAATCAACTAAATTCAATCCATATCGATCCCCGAATATGGATAGTAATCTCTCGGGTATTTCTAACACTCCCCCTCAAGATGGCGAGTGTATGTCATGCATTCCCATCTTGTTCAATAATCTTCAACACACATGGCTAGGTAGACCTTTTGTCAGGATGTCTGCAAGCTGATCCCTTGTAGGTACAAAGGGAGTGCATATCAATCCACTATCTAGTATCTCTTTGATGAAATGCCTATCTAGTTCAACATGTTTTGTTTGATCATGTTGAACTAGATTATGCGCGATACTAATGGCCAATTTGTTGTCACAATAAAGTCTTATAGGAGCTGTCCACTTGATCCTTAAGTCATCCAATAAGATCTTAATCCATAGTAATTCACATACTTCTAAGGCCATTCAGTTGAATTCTACTTCAGGACTGGACCGAGCCATAACATTTTTCTTTTTACTTCTCCAAGTCACAAGATTTCCTATTAGGAATGTGCAATAACCTAAAGTAGACCTTCTATCAACAAGTGACCTTGCATAATTTGCATCTGTATATGCTTCAAGAAACAACTCTTCCTCCTTTCTGAATAATATACCCTTACCAGGAGTCCCTTTGAGATAATGTAAGATCCTGTGCACAACCTTTAGGTGAGTCTCCTTAGAACCATGCATAAATTGATTGGCCACACTTACTGCATAAGCAATGTCTGGCCGTGTATGTGATAGGTAATTGAGTCTCCCTACTAGCTTCTAATAGGATTCTTTGTCCACTGCACCATCTTCAGGAACATCACCAAACCTATGATTAGGCTCAATAAGAGTATCAATTTCCTTGCTACACAACATACCAGTGTCAATCAATAGATCAAGTATATATTTTTGTTAAGATATAAAAATGCCCTCCTTAGAACGACCCACTTCAATTCCCAAAAAATACTCCAATCTGCTAAGTTCTTCAAACTCATTGATCAGGCATCCTTTCAACATTTCTATTCCTTCCATATCATTATCGGTTACACTAATATCATCCACATACACTAGTAATGCAGTTGCTTCCCCTGTGGCCGAATGATGTACAAACAATGTATGATCACCTTGACTTTGTTTGTATCCCATACCAAGCATCACTTTTGTGAAACGCCCAAATCGAGCTCTTGATTATTGTTTTAGTCCATAGAGAGCCTTTTTCAACCTGCATACCACATTTTCCTTAGTTTTTAAACCAAAACCCGATAACACTTCCATATAGATCTCCTCCTCTAAGTCACCGTGTAGAAAAGCATTTTTTACATCAAATTGTTGCAATTCTCAAGCAAGATTAGCAACTAAGGACAGTAACACCCTTATTGTATTCATCTTTACTACAGGAACAAAAGTCTCCAGATAATCAACCTCATATGTTTGGATATATCCTTTAGCAACCAATCTCACTTTGTATCTTTCTAAGGATCTATCAAATCTATATTTCACAGTGAAAACCCACTTACACCCTATTGGTTGCTTTCCCTTTGGCAACCTAACCAATTCCTAGGTTTGGTTCTTCTCTAGTGTTGCCATCTCTGCCTTCATGGCACTTTTCCAATTTTCATTACCTAATGCTTCAGAAAAGATCTTTGGAATTGGAATGGTGTTTAGGTTGGTGAGGAAAGTTTTAGGTCCAGGAGACAAATTTGAGTAGGATATGAACAAGTGGAGAGGGTGTTTGGTACAAATCCTTGTTCCCTTTCTAATGGCAATAGGGAGATCAAGATTACTAGATCAGGTTGATTAGTGTAGGTGTAGGTTGATGGAGGATGGATTGGATTCAAAAATAGAATGCAAGATTCAAGACATGGTTCAGATATTGTAGGCTTGTAGCCCACATAGGTGGAAGAACTGGTACCTTTCTTCTTGAATACACCTGTAGTGGACCAAAAAAAGGTTGTAGATTTTTCTCTTGTATCATGCTTTGTGAGTCTTGTGAGATACAGACTAGCGGAGGCAAGGAAGATCAAGGAGGAACAAGTCTCAGTCTCTGTCTCTATCTTCCAAGAAGGCAATTTCCCCTTGAGGGTAAGGATGGTTAAAGTGGGAACTCTCCTCCACAAACCTTACATCAGCTGAAACAAAAAATCTCTTGGTAGGAGGGTGAAAGCATTTATAGCCTTTTTGAGTGGAGGAATGCCCAACAAAGATACATTTGAGAGCCCGATGGTCAAATTTATCTTTATTAGGGGTGTGAATATGAACAAAACTTAGACAGCCAAAAACTTTGAGGGAGAGACCATTAGAAGCCTTGAACCTAGGAAAGGCCTTTGTGAGGAGATGAATCGGACCATGAGAATCAAGGCTTCAAGAAGGTAGCCAGTTAATAAGATATGTAGTTATTAAGACTGTTTCTCCCCAATATTGTTGAGGAACGTTATTATGAAAGAGAAAAGCGCTTGTAACAGCTAACATGTGACCATTTTTTCTCTCAATCACTCCATTTTGCTAAAGGGTATGAACACAAGAAGACTCATGGATTATACTCCTTTTTTGGAAGAAAACAGACAAAGACTGATTAAAATAGTCTCTAGCATTGTCTGACCGAACTCTCTTTATTTCAACCCCAAACTGAGTTTTAATCATGTTATAGAAAATTGGAAAAATTGTACACACTTCAAATTACCCGTGTGTAATCATCCATAGATAAGACAAACCATCGAGCCCCTAAGACATTAGAAACAAGAGGAGGACATTATATATCACTATGAATCAACGTAGATGGAAGAGAACTTATGTTATTATTAAGAGGAAACGAGACTCTCCTATGTTTTGCAAGCTCACGCACATCACAATGAAATTCTCTAACATCTTGTCTCTTGAATAATGAAGGAAACAACAATTTAAGAACCCTAAAAGATGGATGACCAAGACAAAAATGATGGAGCTAAAGCCTATTGTCACTGCCAAGCAAAGACAATAGCGGCCTTCTTGGTTCAGTGTGAATCAGTAGTCCACGATAGGAAAAATGGGAAGAAGAATAGGGAGAAAGGAGTTGAAAAGAGGGAAGAGAGATTGAGAGAGAAGTAAGAGATCTTTCTTGATTTTCAATAATCCTTCCCCGAGGGCCTTCGGGAGTATTTACAAGACCTTAGGGTGATGCTACCACACCAAATCACTTCCCTAGACGATTGCAAATGTCTTCTTTGTCCTATTCTAACCCAAGCATGTGGCCTCTCTCTTACTAATTCTCTAACAGAAATATTCCCCAATTATAACAGTAAAAGAAAAAGAATTATAGAAACTACAAATAGTAAAGGAAATACAAAAGGAGTTATAGCCACTAAGAAAAACAAAATTGTTGTAATAAGACCCGATCCATGACAATTCCCCCTACCTTAGCAGCTTCTTGTCCTCAAGAGATGCTAAGGAGACTGGCAACTCCCGGAAATTGCTGAAGGAGACTCGGCAAGTATTCCCAAATGCTGCTTCCCATAGCTCCATTTTGCCATTTCACCAAAACTTGTATAAGAGGAGCCCCTTGATTGTAGACCACCCTTCTATCCAATATGGCCTCTTGTTCATTGCCTTGATTCACTTCCTTAGGAAGAGAGGGTAATGCAAGACTCACTTGTTAAGCCCCTGTTGATTTCTTCAACAATGATACATGGAACACTGGATGAATGTGTGTTCCTTCAGGTAATTGCAGACGATAGGCAACCCTTCCCACTCTTAACTGTTATAGGATACAACCCGAAATATCTTGGGCTAAGCTTAGACACTGGCCTTGGGGGCATGGATTTCAGATGAGGGTACCTTAGCTTTAGATATACCTTCTCTCTCACTTCAAACTTCCAGTCACTCCTCCTATCGGCACATTGCTTCATCCTATTCTAGGTTGACGCCAACTCTTGCTTGAGTTGTTGTAGAACCACCCCCCTCCTTTGCTGTAAATACTCTTCAATCAAGGTTGTGGTAGGTTGCCCTCCTATTGCCGACAAGAGGGGAGATTTGTATCCAGAAAATGCTTCAAATGGGGACATTTTCAAAGAGGAGTGGTGGTTGGAGTTATACCACTGTTGGACTAAGGCTACCCACCTATGCCAACTCTTTGGCTGTAAAATACAAATGCATCTTAGATACGTCTCCAAAACTTGATTCACCCTCTCAATCTGCCCATCCAATTGGGGGTGATAGGCAGTTGACATTTTCAGTTTAGTACCCAAGGTCTTCATAAGCTCCTGCCAAAAGAGGCTCGTGAATATCTGATCTCTGTTAGAAATTATGGCTTCTAAAACCCCATACGCTACTACCACTTGGTCCATGAATACTCTAGCTACTTCTTAGGTTGTATAGGGATGAGCTAGCCCTATAAAATGGGCAAACTTAGTTAGATGATCAACCACAACAAGAAGGTTGTCTTTACCTTCTGAACAGAGGATGTTAATGGGTTTGTGTTACAAGTGTGGTGACAAGTATAGTTGGTCATCAGTGTAAGAGGCATCTGCTATATATGGAAGGGGAAGATGAGGGCAGAGCAGGTGACATTGAAGAAGATGAGAAAGAAGAAAAGGGGGGAAGTGGTAGAGAGCTCAACTGAGGAGGAACAGGGACAAGAAGGGGGTGAGATATCTTTCCATGCACTCAGAGGAGGCCCAACGGGAAAGATCATCAAGGTGAAAAGGCAAGTGGGTAAGAAGAAATTGATGGTGCTGATAGATAGTGGCAGCACCCATAGCTTCTTAAACGAAGCCACTGCCACTTAGTTGAAGTGTAAGATGACAAACACCACCCCACTATCGGTGACTGTAGCTAATGGCCAAAAAATGTATAGCCACTGCAAGTGTGTGGATTTCAGATGGATGATGCAAGGGCAAGAATTCAGAGCTGACTTAAGAATCCTAGAACTGGGGGGATGTGACATCGTTTTAGGGGTTGACTGGATGAGAATAGTCAGTCCACTAACATTCGATTTTAATAAGCTAGAAGTTACCATGGAGATGGAAGGCAGGAAGTTAACATTGGTGGGCAGCTTGGAACATGGGGAGTGTAAAATGATTAAGGGAAGGAAATTGCATAAGCTAATATAGTACAAAGGGGGGCAGATTTCACAGCTATACTCAATACATGCAGTGGATTGGGAGGGAGTAGTAATGGAAGAGGAAGAAAAGGAGTCTCAAACAACTGAAGGCCTGATCACTAACTCAAGTCATACTAAGGTACAAACGCCTGATAGCTTACACTTACTTTTGGAAGAATTTAAGGATTTCTTTATTAAACCTAACTCCCTACCACCCCAAAGACCATTGGACCACTCCATACACCTCAAGCCCAAAACCACACCAATAAATATTCGAGCTTACAAATATTCACCCATACAAAAAGCAGAAATAGAAAAGCAAGTCTCAAACATGCTAGCCACCTCTTTCATCCAACCTAGTCAAGGCCCATTTGCATCCCCAATCTTACTTATAAAGAAAAATGATAGATCATGAAGATTTTGTGTTGACTACCGTCAACTCAACTCTAATGCCATCCAAAATAAATTCCCCATACCCCTCATTGATGACTTGCTAGATGAATTATCCGGAGCCAAAATTTTCTCTAAATTAGACCTGAGATCCGGATATCATCAAATCCGGATGAAACCCTTTAATACCCAAAATGGCCTTCCATACTCATCAAGGGCTATATGAGTTTGTTGTCATGATTTTTGGACTTACAAATACCCCATCTACTTTTCAAACCCTAATGAACCGAATCTTTAACCCTTATCTGAGGAAGTTTATCTTAGTCTTCTTTGATGACATCCTTATATATAGCCCCAGCTTTGAACAGCATTTAGCCCACCTCAGAACCACATTCGAGATCCTTAAATCTAACCAGCTATATGTTAAGCTATCTAAGTGTACTTTTGCTAAGAAGGAGGTGGGATACTTGGGCCATGTAATCTCTGGAGAGGGGGTTAAGACAAACCCTAGATAGGTCACAACAATGGTGGAGTGACCTAGACCTCTAACGATGAAAGAACTTAGAGGATTCTTGGGGTTAACAGGCTACCACATGAAGTTCATAAGAAACAATGGAATCATTAGTAGGCCCATGATTGAACTCCTGAAGAAAGATAGCTTCCACTGGAACCCTAAAGCTAAGGCAACCTTTTTGGCAAGGTAGTTAAAATCGGGATTTTAAGTGGGATCGAAAAAGGGTCCGTAAAATCGAATCGTAAAATCGTAAGATTTTAGAGATAATTAAAAATACCCTTTAATTTTTGTAAATATATATTTACAATAATATAATTTTATAGAAAATGAATTAATATCATTTAATAACCTGATTATTCCTTATTATAGCTCAAAAGATGATGTTTCCAAAATATAACTCAAAAACTAGTAGGTTGGTATAGGCAATTTAGAGGTAAAATATAGCTTAAAATTCTTTAGAGGATGCTTCCAATGTCTTCCATCATATTTAAGTTACAATTTTTACTTGATTTAACATTGATTAAATCAAGTAAAAACTCGATTCAGGGTTGGGTGGTCCATTAATTAATTACCTGTTTGTCTTGATTTACTTATACAATCAATGTTAAATCAAGTTTCAATTCAGAGGCAAAATATAGCAATTCGTTGCATAAGTTTCAATGTCAGATGCTATGTGACATTCAGACATTTGAAACATCCTCTAAATTGCAACTTAAATCAATGGAGGTGTCTCTAAATCGTAAAATCGTTTGAGGGGTTTTGAAGCGTAAAATCATAAAATCATATACGTAAAATCGAGATTTTATAGGATTTTACCTCAAATTAGATTTTACATGGGATTTGAATCGTTTGGGGGTTTTCAAAGCGTAAAATCATATACATAAAATCAGGATTTTAACAATAATGCTTCTTGGCACTCAAGACGGCAATGACACAAGCCCCTATATTGGCTCTTCCAGACTTCTCCAAAACATTCTTAATGGAGACTGATGCCAATGAAAACGAAATAGGAGCAGTGCTCATGCAACAGGGTGGACCTCTAGCCTACATCAGTCAGGCTTTGGCTCCAAGACACTTGGGGTTAAGTGTCTATGATAAGGAGCTGATGGCAGTGCTAAGAGTAGTGGATAAATGGAGGCACTACCTTGAGGGCAACCCTTTCGTGATTAAAATCAATCATGAAAGTCTACAGTTTCTATCACAACAAAGACTGCAAACTCAATTAGAAAAGAAGGGGGTATCTAAGCTAATGGGGTTAGACTACACTATCCTTTACCGTAAGGGCAAGGAGAATGTAGTAGTAGATGCTCTATCTAGGAGGGAGGAAAGAGGCAGTTGCCAAGCAATCACAACAGTGGTGCCTAAATGGGAAAAGGAGATAGCAAGGAGTTATGATTAGACAAAGTGGGTAAAGGATCTTCTGTCCCAACTTACTATTCAGCCTTCAGGTAGTCATGGATATTCTCTATCCAATGGCTTGATCATATTCAATGGGAGACTAGTGGTAGGAGACGATAAGGAGTCGAGGGAAAGGATCCTAAGGACCTTACATTGCTCCCCATTGGGTGGGCATTCAGGGATAAGAGCTACAAATCATAAGGTGATGCAGTTGTTCTTCTGGCCAAAACAAAAGAAAGATGTTGTTGAGTTTGTGTTGTCCTCTATACAACATGCCAACGTTATAAACATGAACAAGTGTCCTACCAGGGCCTACTACAACCATTGGCCATCCCTGAGCAAGCATGGGAAGGAATCTCAATGGACTTTGTGGAGGGGCTACCTAAATTTGAAGTAAAGGATGTGATATTAGCAGTGTTGAACTGGCTAACTAAGTTTGCCCACTTCATCAGCCTCACACATCCCTTTTTAGCCCAAAAGGTGGCAAGGACATTCTTGGATTCAGTAGGAAAACTTCATGGGGTGTCCAAATCAATTGTGTCTAACAAGGACAAGATCTTTACTAGCCATTTCTAGCAAGAATTATTCAAAAACTTGGGGGTAGGGCTACATATGTCTACTGCTTATCATCCTCAATCTGATGGCCAAATTAAGAGGGTCAACCAGTGTTTGGAAGCTTACATAAGGTGCATGTGCTTCACTAAGCCAAAAAGTTGGAACTGATGGTTGTCATTAGCTCAATGGTGGTATAACTCCTGCTTTCACAATTCCATCAAGAGAAGTCCCTTTGAAGCAGTGTTTGGGTATAAACCTCCTATCTTACTAGCAATATCTAATTCCACCATAACCATGGCAATGATAGAACAATATTTGCAACAAAGGCAGGAGATACTAACTATACTTAAGAAGGAGTTGGCCACAGCCTAGAATAGGATGAATCAGAAAGTTGACAAGCGAAGGAGTGACAAGGCATTCGAAGTAGGTGACGGGGTATATCTTAAGGTGAAAAGGTTCCTACAACAATCTTTTACAACCACTCCAACATCTAAACTCAACCTTAAGTACTTCGAGCCCTATACCATCGAATCAAAGATGGGAAGAGTGGCTTATAAACTGAAATTACCCCAAGGAGTCAATGCACACCCAGTGTTCCATGTTTCATTGTTGAAGAGATCTATGAACCTGATGCTACTACCAGCCAACATCTATCAGCTATGAGGGAAGAACTGGAAGAGGCTTTGGAGCCTAAAGCCATATTAGATAAAAGGGCGATTTACCAGGGTGAAGTTCCCCTGACACAAGTATTGGTATAATGGTCACAATTGCAACCAAACCATACCACTTGGGAGTACCTTCCGAAGCTGTTGAAACAATTTCCAAGAAGCCACAGGCCTACTCTAAATTCTTGAGGCCAATAATGGGTTTTGAAGGGCAGGGGAATGTCACGACCCGAGGGACTTTTTGAAAAAAAAATTGAAATGTAATGGCATTAGCCAACTGTGTTGATTGTCAATTGTACCCCTCGGTAATGTTGCTAACCGCAGGGAAGAGCCTATATAAGGCTAAGTAGATTGAGCATGGGAATTCATGTGAAGTACTATCATAATTCTTTCCCTCCTATTTTCTTTCCCTATCAATTCTCTCTCTCGATTTCTTTCAAACTCTCCCTCCAAAACTCTCTCTCTCTCTCTCTCTCGATCCTTCTAATTCTCTATAAATTCAAGTCTCATCCGAGAGACTTGACAAAATCCACCCCTTCAAAAATTATACAGTCAAGCTCACCCAAGTAATTCACATTATAGCAACAGCAAGATACATTCTTCCGTTCCTTTTCCCGCTTTGGCCACTTGCCTCTACAAGAGAGAATCCAAAAATCACTAGATCTAGTGACCTTGGCCCTTGGTAAAATTCACCAGTTCACTAGTCTAATGAGTCTCATCTTATGGTAAAGTTTGTTAAGCAAGAATGCCACTCTCTAAAACATGGAACAAATTTTCAATTCCACATAAGTTAGACCATGAGTTCAGGTCTAAATGTCATTCCACTCAAAAATAGTGAAGAAGTTAAGAACAGCACTCTCCATCAAAAGGAGCAAACTTCAGCATAGGAGTTCAAGTTAAAGGACAACAGTCAAAAAGCCCATTATTAGGTTACGGGGGAGAAGAAAAAGTAGAGAACACAATTTCTACAAGGTCATATATGGATTATCTGGTTGCAAACTAGTATTAATTATTGTCTAAATAACTAAATTGAAAGTGTACTATATCAACAAGGGCAATCCTACATCTGTGTAAAAGCTGCAGAGCTATAATTTTCAAACAACGCACATTTTTCTAGCTGTGAAGTTTTTACAGTGCAATGTACTACTTGAATTTCTAAGTGCTTTTCTCATACAAAATTAGCAAGATGGTTGAGCTAAAAGAATGGTGATTCACCACCTGAAACAGTTGCGCCAACATATTAGAATCACGTCGGATGTGCTGCTGGAAAGCTGCAGGGTTTATAGCAGACCCATCTGGATTGAAGCCCAAGTCATTGGTAGGTGCACTGGAAATATTTTATTGCATATACATTAGCACAAAACCATAACATCAATTCAATGCAAATTTGAAGCAGAACCCAAAGTTGAAGGCTGAAGTATGAGGATAAGACAGTAAGATGATAAAATCATCCCAAACTGAGGGCATAGCAACAAGTATTACATGAAACATTTATAAAGCTTCAAATGCAGGGTATTTAAGAATTATGAAACACATATGGGCTGTTTAGTTGTGGAAAACAACCCTAGTTTTCTAGAAAATTACTTAACAAAAAGAGGAAATTAGAAAACTGGTTCAAATACAAAAAAAAAAAAATCAAATAGAAAATGGAGATTTGGAAAATGCAACTTTCCAAAATTGAAATGAACCTGGAAAACTTATAAAAAAAGTTTTTTAAAGTTTTTCTTACCAATTTGGAGGTTTATAAAACACGATTTCCCAAATTTTTTGCAGAAATCATCTACATCTCCTTCTTGAACGCGTTTTCAGATTTTATACAGAAAATGAAAGTTAGAGACTTTATAAAAAATTGGAGAATGGAGATACAACACTGGAGATCATTTTAAATTAGAGTGACATGGATATGAACTGCGTAAGGTGCCAAAACCAAGCTCGGTGATCTATGGCTTTCCCCCTTTTCAATTATGCTAGCTCTAATTTAAAATGCAGTGTCAACCATGCCTCAAATTCTACTAAGAAATTCTATTCCACTAAATAAATAAATTTCCTTTTGACATATTTCATATTACACATCTTACTAAATTTGTGATGGCATAATATTCAAGCTTGCGAGGAAACCACAAAAATCATCGTTGTTTCACCAAGTCACCTAACATTAATTATGCTTATTAGAGTTCAACGGAATACCTAGACGAAGAGAGTGAGACCATCATCACTAAATCGCCATCCTGAACACCAAGAGCACTCAGTTTCTCTGCATTCCTCATCTCCTTCCCGTTGTAAAGCAGCTGCTGTTGCTGAAGCGGCACTCGCGTCTGCTCACATTACAAACTCCACAAAGCTCAATCCTTTATATTCATATAAAACTTAAATGTAGATAAGGAGAGAGACATTGAGAAGCCAGATAAAAGGGATTTCAATTCACCTCGACCTCGAGCAGAGCTTTCAAGTTCTCCACCTGCCAACAAGACAACAAATTGCGTCGAAACAGGTAAAAAGCTAAACGCGGATGAAGAATTAAATAGATGGAGCTAGGAATGAAAGAAGAAGTTCAACTAGGGTTTACAGATTCGTCTCGATCGACGTCTAGTGTGACGATCTGCTCATCGGCAGTCATTACAGTGATCTTCATCTTCCCCGGTTGAATTCGACTCGTTAAAATCTTGTGTAGAAAGAGGTCTTTTGGTTCTCCTCGCCCTGCTTATAGCTTGGCTTGTTCCCAAAGAATTCTCGGATCGAATTGACCAGTGTCCGGATCCAAGAACACTCCGTTTCTTTTCTGAATTCGGATCGTCCGCCCCAATTCGATCTCAACTTATTCACGACACACTTGTCGATTGCAATTTAACATGACGCTTACTTGTGATCGTTTATTTCCTTGCAAGGAAAACATCCAAGGATTCAATTTCGATTAAATTTATTAGTTCGGTTCAATTCTGTCGACGTTCAAAATTGGTCGACAGATATTTGTTAACCCGTACTTGTATGGTAAATTCGAGAAATGGATAATGAGGTAACTGGTTTGTTTCGTCGAGCCGACCGCCCGTCCCTACGAGGTACTCCGAAGGTCAAGTTAGTGAACGAGCAAGCGAAAATCTTGGATGTTTTTAGGTTAGTCGTAAAGAGTACATACCGTGGCCCTTAAGAGGGTTGGTTGATATATACATCAACAAAATGCTTTCTTGCCTGCTCCGTATGTGTAGAGGTGATGGGATGGAATAGCCGGCATGGTGTCTCTACCGCGGCGAGGTGTCGACGAGACCCTCATTAATGAGGATGGGATCTCCCATGCTGATGGGATATGTCATTAATGAGAATGGGATTTCAGGAGAATATTTGGAAATCCAGTTGCGACTGTAATGATGTTGTTGCCAGAAAGCCAAGATGGGACTAGCATAGGCCGGTGAGATGGGCCAAGAGAATGGGCCCAAGGGGCCCAGTCAAGGCGGCCCTTGGCTTGCCGGTATGTCGCAACACACGCCTCTTCTGTGATGCGAGCTTACGAGCTAAGCTGACGAGCTATGAAGGTCACTGGGAACTCGCCCAGAGTGTAGCCGGGGGCCATTTGAATATGCCAAAGAGTTAGAGATGCTACTGGGAGCTCGCTTGCCCCCGATGTTTGACCCCGAGCTTCAGCACTATTCGAGCTCGTTTTAACGAGCTCAGTTCGATCTATTGGGCCTCGGACGTTTGGGTCAAATCATCATGTTAAGTTCGGCCCACACAGAGTGAAGCGATAAATACCCATAACAGATTCGATTCAGTTAATTTTTCTTAAAAGTAAGATTTTTAATTTTTGATTAGGTTTTTTAGTTAGAATAATTAAAAGTAATTAAATTTTAAAACGATATTATTTTGATAATTATAAAATGATGTTATTTTTAAAAAATTTATATATTTTTTATTAATTATTTCAATTTTTGATATTTCTTCAATTTAATCGATTCGATTTAATTTATATGATTCAGGTTTAGTTTTTTTATTATTAATTAGTTTGATTTTTCAGGTTAATCGGTTGGTTCGATCGATTTTCCTCCTCTGTTCAATTTAATCAGTTGGTAAATTTTTGTAATTATTATTTTTTAGCACATATTAAGTAAATCTCATAGGTTAGTTTTAATTATATTTTCATAATAAATTATTTTAATAATAACAAAAATGTCCAAACTAATTTGTTTGATCGCGGACATTCATAAGACCTTCAAAAATTCAAATGATCATAAATGTCTAAATAACCGAGTAAATCACATCAAAACTCACCAAATTTTGATGTCTTTTACAATGTGGTCATTATATTTTAAATTCTTATAAAGTGATCACAAAAGTTTCAATCAAAATCACACGTTAAGTGTACAAAATTACCAATGAAAATGTGTTATGTGCCACAAAACCCCTTACACGAATCCCATAAACCCATTCTTCTTTCCCTCCCTCTTTTTTTTTCTCACTCGCATTTGCTACCCTCCCAAGTCGCCGATCGTCGTCGTTGAAGCTGTTGTCATCGACGTTTTTGCTTTGCCAACTGCTGCTTCGATCAATGCTACTTCATCATAAGGTCGGCCCTGAAAAATTAAAGGCCTAAGCAAAATTTTATATAGGCCCTAACATCTCAGGCCCCTAATATTATTTAATATTATATATATAATATGAGATGCATGCCAACAAGGTCAGGACTAACCTTGGTGGTGGGGGGAAGGGGGCCCAAGGCAACTGCCTTGGTTGCCTACCCTTAAGGTCAGCCCTGCTTCACCCACTAGTCACCACTACTTCGTTGTTGTCTCCGATCACCGTTGCTCTACCCGCTACTGTTTACTAATAAAATTTTATGAATAACTTGGTTAAATATAAAAATTTTCAAATAATTATTACATAAATAATTTTAAAATAATAATTTCACATGCTAACAAAAAAAATTAATAACAGTGGCAGAAAAACATCATGTTTGCATGAGCATGTGGCTTTAGAAAAATTATACAACTCTCTCTCTCTCTCTCCCTCTTCTTCTCACAAAATAATTAAAATTTAACTATTTGTTAGTAAAATTAACAAATTATCGAAATTTCGATTATTTTATTGGACAAGTAAAGATAAAAAAAAAAGAGAAATAAAATATAAGGATTTTTTTTATATTAAAAAGTTTAATAAAAATAAAAAATACAACTAGAACTGTAAAAAATATTATTTCTTAAATATTAAACATATATCCGTAGCAGTGTTGTGATGGCTAAACATAACTAGATTGATACAAATAATTTAAAATTGATTTTATGAAATCTACAAAAACAATCCAAAATTTGTAATTTTAAATTTCATTTAATTTTACTCTTTTTCACAGTTTCAATTTTCCCTTTGGTGATAGTGTAATTAGCTCTTATGTTGCACGGAAACGTGGAAACGAACATTTTTTTAAAAAAATAGACATAAATAGGGTTCGAAACGGGAATAAGAAACGTTTCAGAAACGAGAAATGACACCTATAAGGTGTTTTCGTGTAACATAGATGAACTCTATGGACAGAAATGGATCTGAGGCGGTCTTTGGGCCAAGCATAACAAAATTAATCTTTCTTGAATCCGTACGCAAATGCATGTTAGAACCAAATTCCTAAGAGTAGGTCATCTTTCATTCAAGATTCAATTTGTTATTTAAATAAAAAATTGTAATTGTTTATCCATCAATAACATCCATATAATTATTAGAAAAAATGAAGGGGAACACTTACTCAAAACACGTAAACTTTCTCATATTAGTTCTAAAAAACATGATAATATTATTACATAATTATTTATGTAATAATTATTTAAAAAATAATATTTAACCAAGTTATTCATAAAATATTATCAGTGAACGGTGGCGGGTGAAGCAGCAATGACCAAAGTAGTCGAAGGCGGGGGCAAAGCAACGAGTGATCGAAGGTGGAGGCGGCAACGAAGCAACAGTGATCTGCTGGTGAAGCAATAGTAATCGAAGTAACGACTGGCAAAACTGAAGCGTTGATGGCAGCGACAAACAATGATAGAGGCGGAGGCAATGGCATGTGCAACGACGACAATCAATGACTAGAAAATAAGGGTAACAAATATGGGCGAGAGAGAGAGAATGAGGGGAAGGGGAATGTGTTTATGGGGATTGAGAGAGGTCATTTTCATTGGCAATTTTGTATACTTAGAATGTGACTTTGACAATTTGTCACATCATCACCATGATAACAACTCCAACTAGCGTATGTCGAAAAATGTTAAATGTGACCAAATTGTAAAATATATCAAACTTTTATGATTACTTTGTAAGAAATTGAAGTTTAGTGACCACATTGTAAAAGAGACCAACATTTTGTAATATTTGATGTGATTTACCCCTAAATAACATCCTTCAAACTTTTGAACATATCTAAAATTATATATTTTTCTTTAAGTTTTATTTGGGCATACAAAGGGATCCTCGTGAACATGTGAACTCTACCAAAATTCCCTTTTTTTGTTTTAAGCCTTACTCAATGCTCAAAGTGATTGTTGAGAAATGTAAGAGTGTGCACCAAAAATAGGATGAATTGAGTGTTTCAAAATACTTGGATTTAATGAAAAATGTATACACAAACTATTTTAAACTTCTTTTATAGTTTTGAAAATAATGTTATAAGTATAAAATGAAAGTGCTTGCAATATAAAAAATATAATGCAATAGCTGAAATAAAACTTGTTAAAATGAAAATCAGAATAAATAATGCAGTACACTGGATTTATAGTAGTTTTATACAAGTTGGCCTACTCTATTATATTGGCTCCTTATCAAGGATTTTCTAATAATTCACTAACCATCAAGCTTTTACAAGTTAAGCTATAACTTCAACTTTTATGGGATTAGTTCAAACTATTACATAACTTTTGTAAACTATGTTAGAATCTCAATTTTTATAAAGTAAACTAGAATCTCAAATTTTACGGGATCAACTGGAACCGTTTGATAGCTTTTACAGGCTTAGCTACAACCTTTACAATAATTCTCAAAATATATAAAGTAAAACTTACAAAGTAGATAACCATCGAGGATGTGAATGAAAGCTCACGAGAGAATTTAAATTTACAAACAAAGAGAATTAAAGGATGAAAAATGAAAACTCTATTTTCTCCCAAGGTATGAAGCACTCGAAGGCTTTGAGATAGTTTAACAAATTGACTTTCAGTTCAACTCATTCTCTCTCTTTTTTTTTTCATATTCTTCTCATTCTCTTATAGAAAAAAAAATTTCAAATCAGCTTTGTAACGACTATATTTTTGCAACTATTTGATTATTTGAAATGAAAAATTGTGCACTTTTGCTATTGTTTATAATGATTATATTTTTTAAATGGTTTAATACATATAGGAACCCCCCAATAATTAAAAAATATGACATTTAGAGCCTAAAGTGTAAAATGTCAAGATTTAGTAATATCAACTATTAAAAATTATTATTTTAAATTCTTACTATAACTGAAAATAAACGAAGTCATTATCCATGTTATATAGGATGTCTATAACTGAAAATAAACGAAATCATTATCCATGTTATATAGGATGTCATGTCATATAAAAGAAGTCAAGTTAACGAGACATTTCAGACGATACTTTATACATAAATGACTTCCTTTGACAATTAAAAATTTTGAAATTTGATCCCTAATATGAAAAAAAAGACCAAATTTAATTTTAAAAAACTTAAATTTCATAAAAAAAAACCTAAGAATTTTATAAAAAAACATAAAAAATTTAAAAAAGAGATAAATTTCATAAAAAGACTAAAAATTTCATAAAAAATACCTAAAATAATTAAAAAGACATAAAAATTTCATAAAAACCTAAAAATATTCAAAAAAATACTTAAATTTCATAAAAAGACATAAACATATTAAAAAGACGTAAATTTCATTAAAAATCTAAAAAATAATTAAAAAGACATTAAAACATATAAAATTTAATTTAGCTCTTTTTTATTATTTTTAGGTATTTTTATGAAAATTTTTGGTCTTTTATGAAATTTGGGTCTTTTTTAATATTTTTTGGTCTTATTATTAAGTTTAGGTCTTTTTTATTTTTAAGTATTTTTTATGAAATTTTTAGGTCTTCTTGTGAATTTTAGGTTTTTTTATGAAATGTTTAGGTCTTTTATGAAATTTAAGTATTTTTTAAATATTTTTAGATTTTTTAATTAAAATTTTAGATTTGTTTATTAAATTTTGGTTTTTTTAGTCAAATTTAGTCTTTTTCATATCAGAGATCAAATATCAAATTTTATAATTATTAAGGGATCAAATGTCATATTTATGTATTAAGCCTAATATCTCACTAATATCGTTTTTTTTTTTTTTTTGTAACATGGCATCTTACATGGTGTAAATAATCTCTTTGTTCACTCTTAGTTACGGAAAAATTTAAAATAATTTTTTTTTAATAGTTGAGATATTGAATTTTAATATTTTGCACTTTAAGGACCAAATACCATATTTTTTAATTGTTGAAGGGCTGCCGTATGTATTAAGCCTTTTGAAATTCAGTACAACATTAGTCGAGCAAAATTTATGTTACTCGAGTAAGATGCACAATTAGTCAAGTATTCCTAAGAGTTAGTTGATTAAACTTAAAAATTACTCGACAACTAAATAAGATACTCGATTAAACTCATTAGTTGTATTAGTAATTACTCGACTAATATATTTGTTTATCGACTAAAGGGTGATGATACTTGATTAAGAGCATATCTTAATCGATTAACATTTTTAACGCTTGATAGTTTAAAATGCTACTCAATTAAAGAGGTTTTGATACTCGACTAAAAAGTATCATTATTAGATTAAAACTTTTTGTTAGTCGATTAATAATTTGAATACAAAGACTCACTATTTATCCAATGATTTTTACTCAACTAAATCACTTAGTTATTCGAGTAAGAACAAAGTTACTTGATTAAACAATTTGATACTCGATTAAGAAGTATCATTACTCGACAAAAAGTTTCTCTTACTCGATTAATAATTCGAGTATAAAAACTTGACATTCTACTATTGAATTATTACTCGATTAATAAAATTTATTACTCAACTAATTATATGAAATATTCGATTAACGTGTTCTTTTTAGTCGATTAATGATACAAGTCCATATATTTGTCATTTTGCTTTAAATTTATTACTCAATTACAATATATGGTTACTCAATTAATATAACACTTAGTCAATTAACTATTTGATTATTGAAATAACTCCATCACATACTCAAATAATACCATTGCATAATCGATTAATACATACATGCTTTGATCTTTACTCGATTACAATGATAACTTAGTTGAGTGCAACACTTGTTACTCAAGTAAAACATTTCCTTACTCACTTAAAACAATAGTTACCCGATTACACAGATATACTGGTTAAGTAATCTTCAATCCATGGCATATCTTACTCGATTAATAATATTTAATACTCGAGTAATATTTGAAAGTTAGTTACAATTAACATTCTCAAACATAATTACTCGATTATAATTTAACTTTACTCGAGTAAAATATGTGTTAATCGATTGATGATAGTCTTTACTTAATTAACAATCTACCTTAGTTTTAAGCATATGTTTATCTATTTTGAAACTCTTGTTTTAGATTCTTTCAAACACTTAAATGATTTGCTTATCAAGTAGTAACATTCAACATTTGAAACATATTTCCACTTGAGTGTTCATCCTTAAAGTATAGAGTCATTCACTAAGGGCTTGATGTTTGTCACCTAAACATCAAGTGTGCATTTGAAATAGATTTCTTTTAAACCTCGAGTAATGTTTTACTTTAAGCTCACTCTATGTGTAACTTGATTGACTCACACTTGAACAAGGTTGTTAAAATCGGGATTTTAAGTGGGATCGAAAAAGTGTCCATAAAATCGGATCGTAAAATCGTAAGATTTTAGAGATAATTAAAAATACCCTTCAATTTTTATAAATATATGTTTATAATAACATAATTTTGTAGAAAATGAATTAATATCTTTTAATAACCTGATTATTCCTTATTATAGTTCAAAAGATTATATTTCCAAAATATAGCTCAAAAACTAGCAGGTTGGTATAGGCAATTTAGAGCCAAAATATAGGTAATTTAGAGGTAAAATATAGCTTAAAATTCTTTAGAGAATTCTTTCAACGTCTTCCATTAGATTTATGTTGCATTTTTTTCTTGATTTAACATTGATTAAATCAAGTAAAATCCCAATTTGGGGTTTGGTGGTCCATTAATTAATTACTTGTTTGTCTTGATTTACTTATACAATCAATGTTAAATCAAGTAAAAATTATAATCTAAATCAAGTAAATTGAAACTTATGCAATTAATGTTAGATGCTATGTGACATTAAAACTTATACAATAAATGTTAAATCAAGTTCCAATTTAGAGGCAAAATATAACAATTTATTACATAAGTTTCAATGTCAGATGCTATGTGACATTGAGACGTTGGAAGCATCCTCTAAATTGCAACTTAAATCAATGAAGGTCTTTGAATCGTAAAATCATTTAGGGATTTCTGAAGCGTAAAATCGTAAAATCGTATATGTAAAATCGAGATTTTATAGGATTTTATCCCAAATTGGATTTTACATGGGATTTGAATCGTTTAGGGGTCTTCGAATCGTAAAATCGTACGCATAAAATCGGGATTTTAACAACAATGCACTTGAATACTTAGAATATCATTATAAGCTATTAAAGTACACTAAAAGGCAGTAAGTCATTTGATTTCATTTGTGTGCTATGGACACTTTAGATTTAACCTTGAAACCCTAGAGTAACATATTAAAGATAATCTTGTTGAGGTTCATTAAAGTTTTTCATTAAATACTCATCATCAAAACATTCAAAATCAAACTCAGTAGAGATCTTCTCAGATGTTTGAACTTTTTTAGAAACTCCTTTCCTATTGAAAATTTTATTTGGTCATTTAAAAAGTTTTTCCTCAAATGTTCGAACTTAAGAATCTTGTACTCATTCATATATCTTCTTCCACTTTCAAAGCTCGAGCAATATTTTATTTAGGTATCATAAAGTCTTTTAGTAAAGGTGACAATTTTACTCAACTTAATGTGTATTTGATAAACTTAATTCATTTAGCATATGTATGATTGTAAAATATTTTGTCTAATGTGACGACATGGACAAAAGGGAACACCTTACATATTTATATCGGTGGGAGACAAGTAAAGGCTTGTAATCTTACTTTTTTTACGGATATGGGACAAATAAAGGCATTTAATCATATTTTTCTTGCATTTACTAACCAATATGTGTGTATGGTATAATATTAGTGCATTATGCATGCGAAGACCATACATAAACAATTTACCTATTATAAGTCTAGTAGTTAACTATTGGTTATGGCCATATCTATTGTTATTGAGCAATTAGTTGTAACACCTCGCTTTTTTTTATAGTGTTATTATGATAAAACAAAGTTATTTTTTTATATATAAAATCTTCTTATTTTTATCAAACATCTCATGACATGTGATTTAAGATCCAACCTTACATTGAAAATTAAACATACCCATTCAAAATATGTCACCTTACACATCATGTCATGTACTTTAGCAATAATTATTATAACATAATACAAATAACTTAAGACGTTTGATCTATGAAATGAGTAGCCACTAATTGTTCTCCTATTTTTTAATCTTTTATTTTCTTTTGGGAGTACTTGACCTATTAGACATGTCAAATAGCCATTAAGTGATCAAAGTATTTAGTGACACCCTTAAATCATTTTCCATGCACATGCGTACTTATGATCTAACTATCCAGACTTTATCACAAAGGAATTGCAAAAACACTTATTTATTTATCAATTAAACCAAACACCATGGGTTGGGGTAATTAACACCATTTACTTATTGGTAATGAATTATAACATTTTCTTTTAAGTCATCAGATCATTAAGAAATGACATGGTTATGTATGTATATTCAATAACATTAAATTGAGATTTAATACAATTACTTCTAAATTTTAAACACAACAATTTGGTCTAATATGCAATTTCATAAAGTTAAATATGCATAAATGTCAAGTACGTGGTCACATATGCAATAAATAGTAACTTGTGGGGTTTCGATGAATTTTGGCCTAAATATGAGGGCGTAAGTAAAAAAATTCAAATTTGTCTAAATAAAACTATAATAAAATATAATTTTCTAGGGTGAAAATGTCCCTTTTTAAAGTTCTCCTTAGTTTCTAAGAATTGCACGCGTACATTTTTCTTCTGACAATTTTTTTCATCGTTAACGATGCTCCAACCATTTTCAAACCAATCTTTTTGCCACTGCCAACCACCAAAATGACTCCCTATTGTTCGCCAACCACCATGCCATTGTCCATTCACTGTAAAACTATGGAAAGCTTGCTCTTTAGCCAATTTTTTAACGATTCAGTATGTGGATTGGTTTTTTCAGCAAACTTGAATTTCTTACTCTCTTATTACTTGTTCTTGCTTTACAAAGATTTTCACCCTCTTTTATCACTTTCTCACTACTTGGTGCATCAAAACGAAGATTAAACTCATTGTTTATCTGCTTACCCTTTTATCCAATTATTGGTCACATTTGAAATTTTCATGAGTCTGACCATCACCACCACTAATGTCATTATGTCACGTTGTCAACTTCACCAATCATCCCCTACTATCTAATTGGTTGATTCATAGTGATTTCAAATTATTTTTGTAGGGAATATGGAATATGTATAAACCATTATTTTTTTCTCATTTTTTTTGCTAAATCTTGTAAGATTTCTTCCAATTTCCTTCTATATTTGGTTGCAAGATGAATTTGAGCTGGATTTGCATCAAATTTGGATCAAGTCCAAGCAATATTTAACTGTTTCATGGCTTTAATCATTGGTTGTTTGGTGTTATTTTTGTTTATTTAACCGCACTATTTCTTCAAATTTTAGCCTTAAATTTCTTGTTTGTTTGTGATTGGCATTTTGTATCGAAATCAATGAGTTACTTTCTTTAGTGTCGTATTTGAGGCCCATTTGCTGGTTTGTTTTGATTGATGACTAATCATTGCGAAATCGAGTTGAAAGTAGGCATCAAAAACTAATTTAATACTTTCACATAATTTTTTTCATCTTGTTTGATGTTTGATATCTTAGAGTCAGTTAATTGAACTTGGGAGTCGAAAACCTCATTGAACTCTAGTAACCTCTACTTTAAAAATCTTTTATTAGTTTGTTCATTTCAACTATATTTGTATTTTATCCAACCTCAAAAATAGATCGGTAGTTTGGTTGTTTTGAGTTAATTCCAATTTTGAATGTAAATATCTCTCGATTCACTCAACATATTTCAATGAAATGAAGTCCGACAAACTTGCTTCAAACTCGTGCACAAGACCAATAATAGGTTCTAGCCAATTTGACTCAATTTGCTCGAATTTTGGGTCCAAAATGAACTCTTTGACTTAAGAGAATTACCCTTAGGTCTTACTTATTTATCTATTTACTTTTGGCTCCATAATTTCTTCTTGAGTTTTTGATAATTTGTCCAAATACTGTTAGATCTCTGTTATTGGATTTAATTTTTGATTCATTTAAAATTAATATTTAGTATCTGATGAGGGAATATTTACAGGGGGGCAATTTTACTGTACTACCCCTGGGAGGTTACCATTAACTCGGAGCCATGTGTGCCAGTAAAGACCAATATGCGATCGCCACGTGTCAAGACTTAGGAGCTCCACTTATCTTTATAATCTTTATTATGATTTTGAACTGGAAAGAGATAAAGAAGAAGACTAAGTCAACCAATGATATCTTTAAATATCCCAAGAATTATCTCTATTAGGGAAGATTATCTTTTTTCCCCATGGAAAGAGGATCAACCTCTCCTTTTGAAATATATCTTATCTCCTAAGGGAAAGGCCACGGGACATCTATAAATAGAGGGCAACCTCTACAGGTATGGGATCTGACTCCTAAGGGACTCATATATTATTTTTCCATTACTATTATACTCCTCTAAAACCCTATGAACTGACTTGAGCGTCGGAGGGATCACGGGGAGCAAGTCCCCACCCTTTTTGCAGGTACTTGGTTCGAGACAGAATAAGGTGATCGGCTCCGCATCATCAATTGGCGCCCACCGTGGGGCCATCGTCTTTTCTTTCTGTCTGCCAAGCACAATCTCAAGTCGCATGAAGCCAAATCAAATCAATTGAGAAAGAAGGCATTACACGTATGTGATAATAAAATTAATGGTATGTTCCTTCAATTAATATTTTTGCATCTGTTGTCGCCGTTTCGTTTTTCAATTATTGTTTTATTCAAAAATAAAAAATAAAAAATTGAAAAAGGGCGAGAGGAATTTTATATATATTTGAAGAGCCTTTCATAGAAGTTGGGGGCAGAAAGCATTCTTATGTGTATATATTATGTTATAAAGATAAGCTTGCTAAAAATCAAGCCCAGAAGTAAGAGTTATTTCATTCATATATATATATATATATATATATGCATATGGAAGCTTCCTGGGGATGCTGGGTTTTAAGAAAAAGCTATTAAGCATGTACATATGCATATTATATTATAAGGCATATGAAAGCTTTTTCAGAAGCTGAGCCGCGTTCGGCGTCGACGGCGCAGCAGGCTATGATCTGCTGGGGCCAAAACGCCATAGGATCTCCGTCTCCCTCGTCCCCGAGCCCATAAGTGTATTCTTCCTACATCCCTTCCGTGGCTGCTCTATCAGGCGGCGACGGGTTTATGTGCGGTATTTTGTCGAACACCTCGCAGGCGTACTGCTGGAATTTGAATGATTTGAGTACTGATGTCATTCCCCCCACCTTCCAAACAATTGCATATTCACATATCACTGCCGGTAAATATCATTAGGGGCTCGTATTATTTTGATAATGATTTTGGGTACTGTTGATTGCTGGGACAGTGTAAAACAAACATATAATAGTTTGAGTTCAAAACAGATTGCCCTGTTTTATGATCCCAATGTTAGTACGCTTGTTTTCAAAAAAGTTGTTTCCAACGAAGGATTCAGTTGTGGCAGTGTTAGAGAAAGTGGAATGGTTTGTTGGGGACCAAAGTCTGCCAACTTGGGAGTTTCGGCCGCATTAGAGAACTTTGAAGCCTTAGCTTCGGGAATAACTACTATCTATTGGAGAATTGCTAGATATATAGGTAGAGGCAAAAGGTTTTAATTTGAATTGCTTGATATAAATGCTCCAATGACTTGAATTTTAATTAGTTATGTTAAAATCCAGAACACTTGCGGATGTAGACGTTATGTCGAACCGCAAAAATAAAATACTCTCTTTAATTGCGGACGTAGGCATTACGCCGAACCGCGAAAACAAAATATTTGTTATTCTTTAATTGCGGACGTAGGCGTTACGCCGAACCGCGAAAACAAAATATTTGTTATTCTTTAATTGCGGACGTAGGCGTTACGCCGAACCGCAAAAACAAAATATTTGTTATTCTTTAATTGCGGACGTAGGCGTTACGCCGAACCGCGAAAACAAAATATTTGTTATTCTTTAATTGCGGACGTAGACGTTACGCCAAACCGCGAAAACAAAACATTTGTTATTCTTTAATTGCGGATGTAGACGTTACGCCGAACCGCGAAAACAAAACATTTGTTATTCTTTAATTGCGAATGTAGGCGTTACGCCAAACCGCGAAAACAAAATATTTGTTATTCTTTAATTGCGGATGTAGGCGTTACGTCGAACCGCGAAAACAAAATATTTGTTATTCTTTAATTGCGGATGTAGACGTTACGTCGAACCGCGAAGACAAAATATTATCATTCTTTAATTGCGGATGTAGGCATTTCGCCGAACCGCAAAAATAAAATATCCAATATTCTTTAAAATCTCGGTCATCAACTATAATCCAAGCTATCATGTGCATATGAAGACCGAAGGTTCGAAAGGCCTCGACAACGAAAGTCAAAGGATCAGATATGATCATCGGGGGGCCTCGAACCCCCGAACACTCAAAAACAAAGGATCAGATATGATCCTCGGGGGGCCCCGAACCCCCGAACACTCAAAAACAAAGGATCAGATATGATCCTCGGGGGGCCTCGAACCCCCGAACACTCAAAAACAAAGGATCAGATATGATCCTCGGGGGGCCTCGAACCCCCGAACACTCAATATGAAAGGATCAAATGTGATCCTCGCAGGGCCTCGAACCCCTAACCAGAAAACATGAACGACTCAAAGGGGACCACCCCTACTAATTAAGGCACCAGTTCGGAGGCTACGAACCTCTGCCAAATGAAGACCAAAGGGGACCACCCCTACTAATTAAGGCACCAGTTCGGGGGCTACGAACCTCCGCCAAATGAAGACCAAAGGGGACCACCCCTACTAATTCAGGCACCAGTTCGGGGGCTACGAACCTCCGCCAAATGAAGACCAAAGGGGACCACCCCTACTAATTAAGGCACCAGTTCGGAGGCTACGAACCTCCGCCAAATGAAAACCAAAAGGCATCAGTTCGGAGGCTACGAACCTCCGCCAAATGAAGACCAAAGGCAAGCGGCCTCGGCCCCCATAGCCTCAGCCAACGGCCTCCGAAGACGAGGCACACAGCCTCGGCCACCATAGCCTCGGCTAGTGGCCCCCGAAGACAAGGCACACAGCCTCGGCCAGCGGCCTCGAAGATAAGGAAAATTCTCGAACGTCACTATCACCTCGAGCGACCTAATCACCCTTTGCATGGGAAGACTGAAAAGGCACTGGGAGACTTAAGAAGCGAATTCAGCATCCGAGACTGCTAACCCAAATTTTTAGCAGAACTTTTTTACAGAGGCTCAGAAAAACAGTGACAACTACTCCTTCAGCTGCCCAACCTTCTTACTCGATCAGCTCAAGGAGTGGGGGGCAAGTGATGAGGGAATATTTACAGGGGGGCAATTTTACTGTACTACCCCTGGGAGGTTACCATTAACTCGGAGCCATGTGTGCCAGTAAAGACCAATATGCGATCGCCACGTGTCAAGACTTAGGAGCTCCACTTATCTTTATAATCTTTATTATGATTTTGAACTGGAAAGAGATAAAGAAGAAGACTAAGTCAACCAATGATATCTTTAAATATCCCAAGAATTATCTCTATTAGGGAAGATTATCTTTTTTCCCCATGGAAAGAGGATCAACCTCTCCTTTTGAAATATATCTTATCTCCTAAGGGAAAGGCCACGGGACATCTATAAATAGAGGGCAACCTCTACAGGTATGGGATCTGACTCCTAAGGGACTCATATATTATTTTTCCATTACTATTATACTCCTCTAAAACCCTATGAACTGACTTGAGCGTCGGAGGGATCACGGGGAGCAAGTCCCCACCCTTTTTGCAGGTACTTGGTTCGAGACAGAATAAGGTGATCGGCTCCGCATCATCAGTATCTAAATTTTTTAAAAGATTTTAGATATTACAGTGTTGGATCTAATTTAGCTAAATAAAAGATGTAACATTCAATAACACTAATATTAATAATCTTATTTAAGAAAAAAATCAATAACCCTAAATTTTAATGGAGAGATTGAGATAAGAAATAAGTATGAGTATTCAATGGATATTAGAGAAAATGATTAAAAAAATAACAATAGGTTTGACTCAATCATTATTTTTAATATAATTAAGTTAAGGATATGATAAATTAGTGATGAGATTAAATAATACTAGATTGTATTTAGGTGACACTATAATTTACTTGGAGGGTGATTGACAAAATAGTTTGACCGCTTATAAGTTATGCAACTTATAAGCCATATAACATTTTTCTTTTAAGTGTTTGACAATACTAATTAGTTTAAAAGTTATGTAGCTTAAACTCTACTACAATAGCATTTTAAAAAAGCTTGTGCCCCCAACTTTTGCAAAAAACACTATTGCGTTAACTGACTTATTTACCTTTTTGCCCTCAAACATTTTTAATATTTACCCTCATTGTCCTTCTCTACTTCCATCTTCCCTCGAGCTTCTATCATTATCGTTGTTGCTGACATTGCCTCTCATCCAAATCTATCGTTGCTATCGTCCAGCTAGGTCACCGTAAGCCACAATCGGGTTGGTGAGTCGTACCCGTCGATCGCCACCCCCATCTGCTTCAACTTCTCCTTCGTTGCTAGCCATCCGTCACCTTATTGGCCACTGCTGGTCGTCGTCCCCATCCTCATCTCCTCCCCCTGTGTGTATGTATGTGTGCAGAGATGGCAAACGGGCCGGGCCAAATCGGTTCGCTTAAAAACGGGCCAGCAGATTGCTGGCCCTAGCCCGGCCCTACACGGGCCCGCGAGCCAAACGGGCCAGCCTAGCCCGCCCAGATTTTTTTTTTTTTTCTGTTTGATACCATTTTTGGCCATTTAGCCCACTTTGACTACGTGGCCCATTTCCGTTTACCTACTTCCTTCTTTAGTTGCAGGCCAATTCCTTTACACCTGCCATTCTCAAAGTTGTAATGTATTATATCAGAAGTTACAAAATAAACAAGTAATTTTATAGATATTTAAAACAATTAAAATTAAATTAAATAAGAAAATGGTAGCCACCGCAACTAAAATGCTGCAAGGTTACACATTGTATCAAAGAAAGTGGTATGTGGCAGAAAACTGGTAAAGCAATCCAATCACAAAACATTCAACTATTTAACCAGATAAGCAATTAAAATTACTACTATATGAGCATACAAATTCCAGATGAAGAAAAACAACATGCTCAAAGAGTCATTTCTGGAGGCCAAATTACAAATAAGAAGAAAAAAAATAATTAAAAATTATGCCTCTAATATTCATATTTTTCATCAACAACTTGAACTTATCTTTAGCTAGGCAACAACAGACAGGCGGCGTGAGAGCAAGGGTAAGCAGCAGCAGGCAATGAGCGAGAGAGGGCGAGACGAGGGCAAGGGCGAGGGCGAGAGGCGAGAGGCGAGGCTTAGAGCGAGGGGCGCGGGCTATTTGGGGGGGTGTGGTTGATTAGCGGGCCAAACGGGCCAGCCCGACCTGCCACCATTTGGCTCGTCGGGCCAAATCGGCTCGACCTTAAATGGGCCAGCAAAATGCTGGCCCTAGCCCGGTGCCGGGCCGAGCCTCAACGGGCCAGCCCATTTTGCCATCTCTATATGTGTGTGTGTGTGTATATATATATATATATATATATATAAACAACAATAAACATATATTTTATATATAATAATATTATATTATTATATTTTTAATATAAATATATAATTTATTAATATTTAATGATAAAATTTTACATCATTTAATATCATGTCTATTTTAATATTTTTGTTCAATTTTAATAACTTATCAACTCTTTCAAACCAAACACATAATTATTAATTATTAACTTAAAAGTATATTTATCTAAATACATTATCAACTTAAACACTATTTAATTTTTAATTTAAAAACTAAATAACTTGAAAAAAAAAAAGGGTAAGCCAAACACCCTATTGATTTGTGAAAGATATAAATATAATATGAATGTGTATTGAGTACATAAAAAAAAATAATAAGTGGTTCTCCAACTCAAAGAAGAGCTCTACAGATTTGACACTTGCCATTTCTGCTGCATAACCTTTGCATTTGAATTTCACGTGCCATTACTCCCAACTGTCTACAGAGAAGAAATGTGGAAAAAGGAAGATTAATTGAGTCTAATTTTAGATTGAACCAAATACGAGTTTAAGTCATTGTCAAAGTAAGTATCGTTAATTTGTCATAATTAAATCAAACATGTTATAAATGTTCCACTGAGTGAGTACGAGAATTAAAAAAGAATATAAATATAGATATAATTTATTAATTTTTTTAAATAATAAAGATAATATATTATCCGATGCGAGGTAGCAGGGTTGGGTACGTGGATCCCATTCCTTTAAGAGGTTTACGTCGTTTTTCTTTTAATGTGTTTGTGTCGGATAAATTTTATGTTGCTATGTAATATAAAAATTTGATCATAAATAAATTATAATAAATTTAAATATCAAAATATTAATCTAATAATAGATAATAATACTCCCGTTACAGCTCAAGTTACGTGGCCGTACTTGCCCAAAAAGGTTAACATGAGAACATGTAGTTTTGGGGCACAGACGGATTTTGGTAAAAACTTAGGCCAATCTGTCAATATATAAATATACGCTCAGAGGTTTTCGCAAGGCTCATGCCATTTGCACCAGGTGGCGCTGGCGCCCACAACCTCAGACGACGCGACGGCGATTGGCGGTCCTGCACCCGTCACTCCCAGTCTCTAAGCACAGGATCGCTGGTCTTTCTCCAATAGTATATATCTAGATCGCAAGTGGTTTCTCGACTTTCCAGCAGCATAGCCCTAGAAGAAACCGACTCACTGTTCTCTATTATTTTCCCTGCCCAAATTGTTCAGATCAGTGCGGAATTTTGTTGCCTTAGCTCGATTGGTTTCGATTTGATCCTCTCGTCTTTGTAATCCGAGAATGGGAGGCGGGAAGGTCGTCAAGCGTGCCAAGTACAAGCCTTCAGTGAAGGACCCTGGTGTTCCTGGCGTACTGGACATGGTGATTCTTTCAAATCTTTGTTTTTGTTTGTATGCGTGACTGCAATTTATGTCTGCCCACACACGGACATATGGTGTATCTGGAACTTGGATTTGCGGAGGGAAAAGGGAGAACGGGAAGAAGAAAAACACTGAATCGGAATTTTGATGGTATATGCATGTGTCTTAATTTGGTGGTTTGTGAGAAATGAGAAGAAAATAACTAGTCTTCCAAATACAACTTTTTTTTTAAGGTTTCCTTTTAACCTTCCTTTAATCGTCCCAGTTCCAAGCACCATTAACAAGCAATCTTTGATAAAGTAGAAGTCATCGGAGTAATACATAGATAATTTGTTTCATGGCAATTTCCTAGTGTGATTTTGGCGCAGCTGAAGCCAATGCTGAACTGATGTCATCCCTAAAAAAAAAAAAAAATTACTGTAGATGATTGCATGCCATTGATACCCTAAGCAGTGTTTAAAAAAGTGCAAAGTGCCGCATGCTTGGGGCTTTTTTTGTGTGAAACTCAGTGACTTTAGCTGAGTGCTATTAAAGGGCGTTTCAGAAATACACTTAGTTTTTTTTTCATCAAACAATATGGATGGTTGGATTTGTTTTAAATTTTTACAATAGTTTGGCTGCTTGTATGGAATCCTTACCCCAAAAAGTTATTATCAGATCTTCGAAAGATCTAAATAAAATCATATATACATTTGTTTAAAATAAGAAGAAGTCTCAGTTATATTTACCAAGCAAAAGATATTGAAGGAAACATGTTATTAGGTGTAAATTAGGGGTTGCTAATTTATTCTTAATTGCTTTAAGTTAGGGATTGATGATTGATTCCAGATTATTGTAAATTAGGGATTGATGATTGATTCTTGATTGTTGTAAATTAGGAATTGCTGATTGATTCCAAATTAGGAATTGATTGATTGGGGATTGTTGTAAATTAGGGATTGATTAACTGGGGATTGTTGTAAATTAGGGATTGATTAACTGGGGATTGTTGTAAATTGGGAATGATTTTTCCTTATTCTTCCATCCATCCTCTGTATAAATCATGTTATTGAAATAAAATGGATTTTTTTGCCAAACTTTTACAAAGAACAAAAGAAGACTCAACAAAATAAAAAATTACAAATTAAAAAAGAAGTTTTAGCATATTCAGATCCTTTAACCAGTTTATCTTCCAAGTTCCATCAGGATCAGCAATTGACCAGATTATATCCTTTTATATGTCCCCTATGTGTTTTTGCTATGGTTGCATGAACTTGTAAATTGTTATAAAGTATAAAGGAAAAATGGTATCTCATCTTTTGTTAGATTTGCAACCCTAATTCTTATTTAATTTTTTAATAGTTTATATGTTTTATGCATATAAAAGTTTATACTCTTTATCTTATTTATATGCGCTCACTTTGCACTTTGAGCTTAAGCTCCGTACCCTTTTGTGCTTAAGCCTTAAGTGCACTTAGTGCTTTTCAAAACACTAATCCTAAGGCATTGTGAGAAGGTCACTGACCTTGAATTTGGGTTAGTTGTATTGTTAGGAATTATGAAATGCATTAATAAATTCATGTTGTAGTGATTGAGGATTAAAGGATTCAAACCTTCTAATGGAGAAAGTTTAGTAAATGTCTATTGATGATGTATCCGTGGTTCTTGGTTGCAAATTTGAACCATTTCAACTTTTCAGACAGAGGAAAGGTTCATCTTCAGGCCTAACAACCCAGGATCTTCACCAAGCCTTGACGTACAGTTCAAGTTGATTAAAGGTATTACTTTGGTTCATGTTTGGTTTTTGATATTTTTCGTCAAGGAGCCTTAGGCTTCTTCAGTATTATTCATAAATCTTATGTACTTTTGGTCTACTAAAGCAATTAAGCAAATTATATAACTTGGAATGTTTTGCAGGAGTCTTTTAATAAAATTACTGTTCACTTTCTGCCTGTCTTTTATTCTTCCAATGCATGGTTTAATGCCTTATCTGGGAACTTGATGCTATAGAGGTATAATAAAAAATGAAAGTAATGTATCAAAAGAAGACAAAGGAATTGACAATAAATTTGTTTATTTGTTAGGATAGAAAATTTGAAAAAAAAATGAATAGATTTTTGCTGTTTGCATTATCTAGAAAAATGCATACATGTATGTAATTTGATTTGTTTTTCTCTTGAGAATTCTTGTACCAGAAAATAGCATAAATATTCGTCCTTCTTGCAAAGTTGGGAACCTCATGCACTAGGGATGATCTTTTTGTACATCTTATTTTTTCTATTGGTACCAAAATTACAGTTTCAAATTATTTTAGGTACTCACCCTACGTAGATATATATGAATTTTAAATGCCATGTGTTTTTGATTGAATTTTTAATGTGCCTCCATTGATCTTTGTCATGAACTGCCAGGACACAAGTTCACCAAGGAGGGATCACATAGGCAAGCACTGCTTAATCTCACTCATGGACAGGTTGCTTAGGCAAAATTGCCTTTTGTTTTTCTTTAGTTATTGAATTCTTGTTGCAGTATCTCAGTTCATTCTCAGCATTTAACCTCATGAATCAGGATTATCTGTTCATTTCCCTTTTTCTGACCTATTTAATGGACATGAGGTTAATTTATCATGAATGAAACATGAAGTGCTATGAATGCATTGTTGCAGGGTGGGAGTTACATTTTTGAGTTTGAAAACTTCTCTGATCGTGATGTTTGCAAAGAGTTTGTAGGTAGGTCTCTATTCTGGCTGCAATAATTATTCTTCGGCTTTTCAGCCCAAAATAAGACTGGATTTTCACTTTGGTTGATTTGGAGTCCATTAATGTTACTAGTTTTGCTGGTTATATTTCTTATATGCATTTTTGTAGCATGTTATGCCCCCCCCCCCCCCCCCCCCCAAAAAAAAAAAAAAAGAGAACAAAGAAAAAGAAGAAAGAGGGAACCGACAGATGTATTTATTTTTTTCACTTCTCGTTGTTGTTGATCTATCTCATATATCTTCTTTTGCCGATCTAGAGATTTTATTCTTGCATTATCTCTATGAATGAATTGTTTAACTTGAGCCATTAACTGTACAATTGTTTAGGATTTGGTTGTACCGGATCTGTCCTTGAGGGCAATTGTTTTATTACAAAAAGAAAATCTTAGGTCTTTTAGGGGACAAGTGTTAATTTGCAACACTTCCATTCTTCAAAGAATTTAGATATTAATCTTTTGTGTTGGCATTTGAAAAATAGCTTTTTGTACCAAGAGAAAGTTTAGATGGATTATCTAATTGACATTATGATTGTTCTATTTCTGGCTTTGTACCAGGCTATTTTATAAATGAAATTTAAAATGCTGTGTTCATGAATTACATCTACTTAAAGTACTCATCTGAACATTTTTATATTATTATGTGATAACTATTCATATAATAGCATAGAATGCTATTGAAGGTTTTTATATTTTTTTGTGTGTTGTTAACCATCATAGACAACTAGCTAAAATTTTTCTTATTTTTTGGTTGAACGTTTTTTACTTTAGTATCTTGCATCTGTTGCTTCTTGAATAGGCAATGCTATTGCCATTGCTGGAGAAGCTGGCAAAAGTGGTGGCAAAAGTGGCTCTGAGAAATCTGCTGTTACACCTCATGATGAACAACTTACCACTGCAGAAATGGAGCGTCGGATTAAGCTACTGCAGGAAGATGGGTAAGTTTATATTGAAAAGACAGTTTGATACTTTGATTAATGCAATCGTACATTCAGACTTATAAGAGTTTGATATACATATAAATGTGTGTGGAAAAGTAATAATAGACTTAAGTACTCAACTACATGTGATTGTTTCTATTAGATGAGTGATGAACAAATGTTCTCACCACTAGGAAAGCACAAATGTAGAAGTTAATTGAATTTGCTCATAAGACAGGCCACTAGCTTCTAAGCTCTTTGCTGGAGCTTAACACCTGTTTCAAAGATGTTAGCAATCTGGCACATAGTTCAGTTTGTTGGCACTAACATCTATCCTCCACAGTGAGTTGCAGAAACTCCATAAGCAATTTGTGATAGGAGGTGTTTTGACAGAAGCTGAATTTTGGGCAACAAGGAAGGTTAGTAGTTATTAAGATATGATTCAAACATTTTTGTTTTTAGAGCTTCATTTTCCTTTGAACTCCTGTACAGCACTGGGATGCTTGTCTGACAGAAAGTCGAATTTACAAATTAAGTGCAGAAGTTGCTGGAAGGAGACGCCCGAAAGGTGAAAAGACAGCGGGTGGGGTTTAAAAGTGCAATGCTTGCAGATGTCAAACCATCAGCTGATGGTCGGGTACAACATATATGCCTCTCTTTCTCTTGGTTTGTGTGTGTGTGTGTTTTTTTTTTTTTTTTTGGGGGGGGGGGGGGGGGGAGGGTGTGCATGCCCCAGTGTCGTATGTTCATGTGTCTTTGTGTGTTCACATTTAGGTTTCTCTGCATTTGCATTTCCTTTGCATGTTTATTAGTATGAAAACATGAAGATTTCTAGATAAAAAAACCTACTCGAAAATGTTGAAGCTCTAAGGTAACAGATTTTTCTATCCCAATCCAAATGCTAGTTTCAAAACATCTGGATTACTGACTAAACCCTAATAGGCCGTTCTGTAGCTAAGTTAACAGACTTTTTTTCTTTCCTAACATCTGCGATGAGTTGTTGAATTGCTTCATTCCTTGCAAAAATATGTGGTTATGTTCTTCAGTAAGATTTGTTTTCTCAACTATTTGGATTACTATTTTCTTGTAATCACATAGAAGGTTTTGTTGTTAATTTATTTTGAATTTATTTTTCAGTCAAATCGAGTTACTTTCAACTTGACGCCAGAGATTATTCATCAGGTATGATTTCTATCTTTAACTTTCCTTAAGCATTACCTTATTTTGGATTTTGAGCTTTTAGGATTCCTTTTATCCTTTTTCAGTTCATATAAGCTGATGTGCTTTTGCTTTGGCTGGTTATTAAACAGCTGTAAGCTACATACATTACAACTTCCTCTTTGTGGAGGTCAAAGTTAGGCAATTGGAAACATACTTTGTGACACAAGTTACGTTATTGCTTGGGCATTTAGAATAGGGGTAATTTATTGCTTGTTATTCTTGCTTGTTACACACCTAAGTGACTATCACATTCTTGTCAGTATCTTCTTTGAATTGTAACTAGTGGCTTATGTCCTGTCAGTAGAGTCTGTCTCATGTGTGGCCCACGATAGGGGTGTAAATGAACTAGTATGTTCGATTAACAGTTCGTGAACAAGCTCAACTTGAGCTTGTTTATCTTCATTTATTAAGTAAACAAATGAATTTGAACAAAAAATCTCTGCCCATTTAATAAATGAGCTGGGCTCGAACAAAAGCTTGTTTTGCTTGTTTGTGCTCATGAACAAGCTCATGTTAAGTTCATGAACAAGTTCATTTTATAATTCATTTAAAGATCATTCATTGTTCGTTTAAAATATTTTATACTTATATTTTATATATTATAGTCCATATAGTGTATTATTTATAAATGATTATATAATCAATTTTATTTTTAATTAATTATATAATTAATTTATCCTTTTAATGAACAATTTTTTTTTTTCCAATGAAGATATTTATCTTTTGAATATGCTAGTTTATTATTCGAGAACAATAAGCAATTCTGAAAATGGCCAACTCATTTATTAGGTTCATTTTTTGTTCACGAACAAGCTCGAAATGAGTCTCGTTTAAGTTAAACGAACTGAACACGAATATGAAAATATATAAATGAATTGAGCTTGAAAACATTCATAAGTAAACGAGATTGTCACGCCTCAAGGTTTAACCTAGGGTTTTTAAGGGAATTTGGAAGAAATCGGGGGAGAGAGAAAGGAAAAGTAGGGGGAAATCAGAAGAATGGAGGGAGATTTCAGAGAGAACAGGGAGAGAGAGTTTGAGGGAAAGAAATCAAATATCTTTCAACACCTGCTATTCTCTAGCTACTCTAGCCTATTTATAGGTTGTCTAGGCTTCTAGTTGCTAGAACAACTGAAAGGTACATATAGGGAAACAACAAAGTACAATAACTAACTAATACATATAATATACTATGACTAATATACCCTTGGGGTCGTAACAATCCCCCCTTATTGAGAGGTTTCTTGTCCCCAAGAAACTACTACAACTGTGTTGATGTTTCGTCATCCAATTCCCGCTTGCTCTTCTTCTTCGTTTTCTTCCCCTAAACCTTCCATATTCAGTAATTGTAAGCACCCCCGCCCGGATATCCCAAGCACCCGGACTACCCGAACGGGAGCACCTACGGGAGGAGAAAAGAATGAGACACCAGACAAAAACCACCCCGGCATGCATACTCAAAGATGAGAGCAACGGAAGCGAAGAAAAACACATGTATGCACTACGGGTACCCCGCTAACACAGCGGTCACAAGATAAATAAACAAACACAAACTCCTGTGCCGAAATACACAAGAATCGAGAAAACACCTGGCACAGTAGAAAATAATAGAGTAGACCCTACACAATCATCAGAGTGGATAGGGATTGACGAGACTGCCTGTACACCACACCGACTCTGCCGTTAAAGCTGACTCCCTTGCTATGGCCCACGTAAGCGCACCACAATTAAAATCTCAATGAGTCTTATATTTATTTTAAATTAAATCACGCTAATAAAATCCTCGAAGCCAGCTTAATAAATTAAATTTAAATCAGACGACTCAAATTTTCATAATTAATAAACGAATCGAAACAGACGAAGGGAGGGTATAAAATATGAGAAATCACAGGGTTTCTCACGGGAATTAAAGAATACGAGGAAAGGATTAGGATCTTGCCTGAAATTAGCTGATTCCGACCTCTCTCAAGCTCCCGAGGTAAATTAAATCATTTCCTGGCAAATAACACCACCGGGACTCAAATTAATTAATTTTAATCGCGTAAAATTTATAATTTAAACATATAATGCTTCTACAAATTATTACCCACGTACCTGATCACTTCCCATGCCGACAAATCCCAAAATTCATTTATTTTTTTTCCTTATTTATTTTTCTTTCCTTTCTTTTCTTCTCTTTTCTTTCTTTCTTCTTCTTCTTCTCTTCTTCTTCCTTCTTCTTCCTTTCTTCTCCCACGCTCACGCTCACTGCTCCAGCGCCATTTTTCTTCTTCTTCTCTTCTTCTTTCCTTCTCCTTCTTCCTTTCTTCTTTCTTTTCTTCTTCTTCTTCTTCTTCTTCTTCTTCCGCATCTTCCTCCATGCGCACAGCCGCTACCAGCCACCGCCTCGGCCAGCTTCCATGGCTGCAACAGCTGCGGCCGTGCCACCGCCGTAGCTCTTGGCTGCTACTTCGCGCCACCACGAACCAGCGCTCCACGTCGCTGCAAGGCCACCATCGATGGCTGCCTCCCCTCGCGAGCTGCTGCCCTGCCTCACTCAGCGGCCATGGCCGAGCTGACTCGGAGCTTCCATGGCTGTCACCTCCCTCTTTCTCCCTCGTTCGATCTCTCTTTCTCACTCCCTCGGTCTTGATCTCTCCCCCTCGCATGAGCTCTCGGCCTTAAACTCTCTCCCGAGCTCTCCCTCTCCAACTCTCACCCTCTGCTCCTCTGTTTTCTTTTTTTCACCAGAAGCTTCAAGAAGCTTCAACGAGAGACACACAAAAATAACACTTTTTTTTTAAATAACTTAAATTAATTAACTAAATTTAATTTCAGTAAATTTAGTTTACACTTTTATTATTTTTATTATTATTATTTTTTTTGGGGGATATTACAATTCTCCCCTCCTTAATAGAATTTCGTCCTCGAAATTCGCGTTCAGTCCATGTCCTCAAGATACACTCACAATTCTCATGATATTACTCATCAACATTTCTGGAACATTCCATATCATCATTTTCCAGTTCCTATTGACTTAACACACTAGCACAACTTCACAATCCATCACCTCAATAGGGCCACGATATAATCGCCAATACCTTAACTAGCTTAAAGAACGTCATCAATCATATATTACATACAACCACAATGTTCTCCTATTACCACTTCATAACTCAACCGTTCCCCAAAGCTATCTCGACCACCTATCAACCTAAAGGCAACTCAAAATTCAGTGGCATTCAATCCTAATGATAAACTGACTCGCACCACCAGGCTCAATGCGAACCCAGCTAATTCCAGATACAACCGGTAGTGACAGGAGTAGAGCCACCTCCTTGCATGTCGAGAAGCTAATACTCGATAACGTGACCGGAACCTGCCACGTACTTACGCTCCATGAGAATGTGGAAACGATACGACATCCTCAATCAAGAATTCAACAGCAATATCCTTTAGTCTGACTTTCGCCAACTGATTCTTAACTAGGTACACAGCATTTTCTCGGCAGTACTTTCTCTCATAATTTGCCGCGAATGCTCGGGGTCTCGTTCATAAATACGGGTAGCCGTTTAGTCAGGACTATCAAGGAAAAAAAAACACTCTCCACTCAATACATCTCGGAATCTAAAACGTCACCAGATCTCCCCTCCTTATAGGAATCAAGATACCCAATTGTGGTTTATTCAATGACCACCAATCCTAAGTCTTGTCCTTGCTACTGATCTTAACTCCCAATAGCTAATTGGACCGTACCTCTTCTTGACCGTTAATTACGAATCCTGAGCTCCTCGAAGACTCAATAGGCTAGTTAGAACACGAGCTCTAGAACTGGTGTTATCAACTCCGTAGCCTACTCGACTGATAGCACATCACCGTGTCAACAACTGTTCTAATTCCTAAGGCATCTCATAAGTCGCCTCAAAAACGAAAAGCAACTTAAAGATGTGGTTAAGCGTTCATCTGACTGGCATAACAAGCCATCTCATGTTTCTGCCGATGTACCACTTGACCAGCACCCAGGGGAATCTCATTTTCTCACTCGGTCAATAATTGACCCTAGGGCATGTGGTCCGTAATCAGTACCGCGCGTACTCATAGCAACCACTACCCTTACAGCAAAACCCAACAGTTACTTAACCCTATAACTAACTTCAGTCCTAGCCATACACCTTGGTATCTCCCACCACATCAAAGCTTAGAGGGTTTTTTTTTTTTCTAATTCACTTTATCACAGACGCTCCACAGCGATCCAAAATGTCTACTATCACCTTTGCTTTACCCTATTTATTACAAAATCTCACAACCTTAGTCTTTCGACACGCCAATCGCGGCGTCACCTGAACTCTACTTCACCTGTGAGAACTAAAGACCTATACCCTATTTAGGTCGTGATGCTAAATCTCCAAATAACATAACCACTGTAACCTCCAAGTCCATAATTCCTGTAATAGTCCCTCGGTTACTTCCCATCATAGATCTCTCTTGGAATAAGATCGACCCTAGCCTTATCGTAAATACATTCACACCAAGCACACATCTCGGTGCCTACGGATCTACCATTAACCATCGAACTCCTATAGCACATTTTCACATGGTGGGACCTTCCCGTATCACTCTTGGCAAAATTCAATCATGAACCTCCAGGTCACATTCTACCACGACCTCATTACATAATACCCTCAAACATTGCACATGATGTTTCTCACATAATTCTCATCCTTATAAAACTCGTAATTTACAACCACACATTTGCATTACAGCCCCCTACCAATCATACTAACTAAAACTCCCCTCGTCACCCTTGGCAACCGAGATAACTTCATCTTCCAAGTAGGCTAAGTCCTTATTGCTAGCTATGCTAGAGCCGGGTTCAACAGGTCCCTCTAATGGCTGCGACGGTTCCCTCACGGTGGCTTAGACTGACCAGGTGTCAAGTAGTGCTTCAATCCCGAGCACATCCTATATCGCCCCCTGATAAGGTTCCCAAATGACAACTTGTTAGCTCCTAGCCCTGGCAAAAGTATTATAATGGGAACGAAGACTCACATCATTCATCATTACTTTAGTCAGTCGCCTCCATATGTCCTTCATGTGCTCACGGGCGAACAGGACTTGTCTCTCTGACAATCCCCAAAAGATCTCATGAATCGACTCTTGAAACAACTCATCAAGACGATATATATAACTCACACGGTATTCCACTTCGTCTTGCCCGCCTCCCTATCCAGAAGCAAACTCCTGTTACCACTGACACCATTAACAATGCAATTCTGGGAAGGCATCCAAATTGGGTAGGGGTACACTGGGATCTAGACCTTCGGGTCCTATTGGGAATACTCAAAATCTGCATACAACACTAAACATCCGACAACTTTATGAAGGCGAAATCACCATCTTACCCAAACACCTAGGGGCAGGCACGTGTTCTAAATAAACCTTATTCATACCATTTCACAGTCCCTTCCTAACGTGCATTTATCACCCTTGCACGAATATAAATTGGGACACGATCTCTTACACGAATCAGCAAAACACAACTGGGACACAGTCTAACCCTATTCGGTTCACTTAGATATCCCTAACTCTACTCGACAACCTTGGTGTACAGGAACTCGTCCCTCAAAACTGACTCAAACTACGCTCTGATACCAATATTGTAAGCACCCCCGCCCGGATATCCCAAGCACCCGGACTACCCGAACGGGAGCACCTACGGGAGGAGAAAAGAATGAGACACCAGACAAAAACCACCCCGGCATGCATACTCAAAGATGAGAGCAACGGAAGCGAAGAAAAACACATGTATGCACTACGGGTACCCCGCTAACACAGCGGTCACAAGATAAATAAACAAACACAAACTCCTGTGCCGAAATACACAAGAATCGAGAAAACACCTGGCACAGTAGAAAATAATAGAGTAGACCCTACACAATCATCAGAGTGGATAGGGATTGACGAGACTGCCTGTACACCACACCGACTCTGCCGTTAAAGCTGACTCCCTTGCTATGGCCCACGTAAGCGCACCACAATTAAAATCTCAATGAGTCTTATATTTATTTTAAATTAAATCACGCTAATAAAATCCTCGAAGCCAGCTTAATAAATTAAATTTAAATCAGACGACTCAAATTTTCATAATTAATAAACGAATCGAAACAGACGAAGGGAGGGTATAAAATATGAGAAATCACAGGGTTTCTCACGGGAATTAAAGAATACGAGGAAAGGATTAGGATCTTGCCTGAAATTAGCTGATTCCGACCTCTCTCAAGCTCCCGAGGTAAATTAAATCATTTCCTGGCAAATAACACCACCGGGACTCAAATTAATTAATTTTAATCGCGTAAAATTTATAATTTAAACATATAATGCTTCTACAAATTATTACCCACGTACCTGATCACTTCCCATGCCGACAAATCCCAAAATTCATTTATTTTTTTTCCTTATTTATTTTTCTTTCCTTTCTTTTCTTCTCTTTTCTTTCTTTCTTCTTCTTCTTCTCTTCTTCTTCCTTCTTCTTCCTTTCTTCTCCCACGCTCACGCTCACTGCTCCAGCGCCATTTTTCTTCTTCTTCTCTTCTTCTTTCCTTCTCCTTCTTCCTTTCTTCTTTCTTTTCTTCTTCTTCTTCTTCTTCTTCTTCTTCCGCATCTTCCTCCATGCGCACAGCCGCTACCAGCCACCGCCTCGGCCAGCTTCCATGGCTGCAACAGCTGCGGCCGTGCCACCGCCGTAGCTCTTGGCTGCTACTTCGCGCCACCACGAACCAGCGCTCCACGTCGCTGCAAGGCCACCATCGATGGCTGCCTCCCCTCGCGAGCTGCTGCCCTGCCTCACTCAGCGGCCATGGCCGAGCTGACTCGGAGCTTCCATGGCTGTCACCTCCCTCTTTCTCCCTCGTTCGATCTCTCTTTCTCACTCCCTCGGTCTTGATCTCTCCCCCTCGCATGAGCTCTCGGCCTTAAACTCTCTCCCGAGCTCTCCCTCTCCAACTCTCACCCTCTGCTCCTCTGTTTTCTTTTTTTCACCAGAAGCTTCAAGAAGCTTCAACGAGAGACACACAAAAATAACACTTTTTTTTTAAATAACTTAAATTAATTAACTAAATTTAATTTCAGTAAATTTAGTTTACACTTTTATTATTTTTATTATTATTATTTTTTTTGGGGGATATTACAGTAATTGTCTTCTACATTTTTGGGCGGGACTCAATTTATCTCTACATTTATAGCACAATCCTAACTGCCTTCTCTGCTCCATGGTAGGTGATTTAACTGCGTTAGGGTTAGGATAAACCCTAGAATTCAAATTTCCTTGATTTCCTTCTGACTGTTGACTGAATGAAGGCTGAATTTCCGTTAAGATTGTGTACTTTTTGAAAATCGCTTCCAATGCAAGCTCCTGTAGCCCTGCCTTCTCAGCAGCCTGCTTAACAGTAGCAGGCTGCATCATTTTTGCAATTGGCCTTAATTCATCCTTAAGGCCACTTATGAAACTGGGAACAAAATATTGTTCTGTTAAAGCAGGCTGAGAATTAACATTAAAGACCTGAATTCTTCAAACCGGATCTGATACTCCATCACAAATCCGTCTTGTTTTAGTTTGTTTTACTCTTCAATCACATCGGTCATTGATTTCTCTCCAAAACGATCACATAGATCCTCCACAAAGTCAGTCCAATTAGCCTCAATTATCCTCATCTTGATCCAACCTTGATACCTCGACTCAGCCATATCATTAAGATAGGCTGCAGCAAGGTTGATCTTTTGTCCTTCCGCAATATTATAAATTATAATACTGGAAAAACCTCTCGCATCTGCAGATCCACCTTCTCGATGTTGATCCTTCAAAAACCGATATCTCCACCCTTGGCATGGGAGTATAATGAGAGGTTTGAGAAAAACCTCTTACCCAAATTACTGGCTCCAGGCTCTGAAATTCCTTAGCCTCTTGCAATCCTGAAACTCAAGGAAGAATTCCATCACCGGGCAGGATTGGATTGGAAGCAGATCTTGGTGGAAAATCTAGTCCTGAAACTTGAGGAAGAATTCCATCATCAGGCAGGATTGGATTGGAAGCAGATCTTGGTGGAAAATCCATTAATAAATGAAATTGAGGCAATAATGTTGACAGCATGTTGAACATGTTGTTTATTCTCTAGCCAAAATTATCAAGAGGTTCGTTGTTTTTCTCAAGTTCTTCTCTCTGTTTCTCAAGTTCTCTCTGCACACTTTCTCATGTTGCAGCACTGTCTTCCTTGCTGCGACTCACTGCCTCCTGAGTCTGCAGCATTCCTAATTTCAGTGCCTCCATTTTCGCCTCAAGCTGTTTCATCTGTGTTCCTTCAGCCATTTCTTCAATTCACTTGCTTCAGAAATCATCTCTAATCAATTCAAGGATCGCCTATGAGCAACAGTCACCGATGATCAGCAATCGCCTGTGCAACTACTTCCAAAATCGCCTAAATTTGTTTTCTAAAATCATCTGCCTGAATTGCCTAAGTCCAATGCAGTAGCTGAGGATTGGCTGTTATGAATCCACCTCCTTAGAATTGAGTGGCTCAATTACAGCTTCTTGAAAATTGATTGGATTCTGCTTCACTAGGACTGCTTATGATCAGCCAAGAATCAATCGGAATCATAGCCAAGAACCATTGGCTCTTATACTGAATGTCACGCTTCAAGGTTTAACCTAGGGGTTGAAAGGGAATTTGGGAGAGAGGATAGAAAGGGAGGGGAAATCAGAAGAATGGATGGAGATTTCAGAGAGAACAAAGAGGGAGAGAGAATTTGAAGCGAAAAAATCAGATATCATTCAACAATTGTTATTCTCTAACTACTTTTGCCTATTTATAGGCTGTCTAGGCTTCCAGTTATTAGAACAACTGAAAGGTACAAATAGGGAAAGCAGTAAAGTGCAACAACTAACTAATAAATGTAATATACTATAACTAATATACCCTTGGGGTCGTGACAGAGGTTGAGCCCCAATAGAGCCAAGTTGGGCTCAGTTTGGCTTGTTTACTCCCCTACCCAACAAGGACGATCAAAGCGGTTTATTATTGGGTTAATAATCCTAATCTCTCCTTTTATCCTACTACAACTCCTAGTGTAAGATGCTGATTTTACAATTCTAAAGACTACTTTTTCTCTGCTGAAGGTTGGTCCAACATACTACCAAGATTGTGTCCAACAACCCAACTTATTGAAGGGGCATCAATGCCGTTTTATGATTTGTAACTAGTAATGACGATGCTTACTTTTTTTCTTTTTTGGCTAAATGAAGTTTACCTTTTTTCAATAAGAAAGGGAAGAATCCTTTTTTCACTCCCTTTTTCTTCTCCTAATGGAAGGGTTCTATGGTTCCTATGCCATGTGTTTCCAGTCCAATGCCCTAGTCTGATGGTTGGGTAGGGCCATCCTAGCAGGGAGTTTTTTTTCCCACTGCAAGCTGTCAATGAAATCTGAAAAGACAGGCCTCCTCTTATTCAAAAGTTGGCATATTAATGCATATTCTTAATGAGTTGGCTGAAAAACCTGGGACTCTACTTCAGAGGGGTTTAAGCATAGGAATACACAGGAGATATTGTTGTAGATCTGTAAATTTATTTTTAATTTATAGAATAACTGTGTACAGCTAGGAAATTATATATTTACTATTTAGATTAGTTGATTCTTGATTCTTAGGAATCCCAGATATTTAGGAATTGATAGACAGGTGAAATCTCCTTAATTAGGTAGACCTTTGTGTATAAATATTGTCTATGTGCAACACATTCAGACAACAAGAAAGATTTTATTTTTCTCCACATGGTACCTGAGCATTGTGCTCTCTAATTTTTTTGTTTTTCTTTCTGATCATCTACAGCCTTAATTTCTGAGCCCTGGGAAATCCCTCTGCCTTCATTGCTAATTCGGCCTTCATAGCCAAACCCTCCTAATTTTGCTCTTTGCCTAAAAATTTCAGAAACCTCTGAAAATCCATCAAATCCCTCTGGATCTGCTATCAAGTTTGTGCCAAATCTGTCAACTGGGGAACTTCAGAATATTAATTCCTCATATCAACTGAACAGAAGAAACTATCTGCAGTGGTCATTGATCGTGAAAACAATTTTGAAGAGGAGAGGAAAATTAAGCCATCTGACTGAAACTGGTCCAGATTCCAAAGATATGAAGTTTAGTGTGTGGGACATGGAAGATTCGATGATTATGTGTTGGCTTTGGAATTCAATGAAGCCTGAAATAAATGGGAATTGTATGTTTCTCACAACTGCTCGAGAAATCTGGGAAGCTGCTTGCCAGAGTTACTCCAAGATGCAAGATGCTACTCTAATCTATTAAATCAAGACTAAAATATCATCTACTAAGCAAGGTACACACTCAGTCACAAAGTACTATAACCTGATGAAAGTTTTTGGCTTTAACTGGATCATTACCAAAATATTAAGGTGAAGTGCAGTGTCAATGCTGTGATGCTCAAGAGTTTTGTAGAAAGGGAAGGAATCGTTGAATTTCTTGCAGGTCTAAATGCAGAGTTTGATCAGATCGTGTTCAGGTGTTGGGAAAAGAATCTCTTAATGATACTTTCGCAATAATCCTTCCTGAGGAGAGTTGAAGAACAATTACGCTTGATTCCCAAACAATAGAAGGCTCAACCATGATCTCTACAAAGTTCGTGGATGATGGAGTTAAGGTAAACCTGAGAATAAAAAAACTAGAATACTCTAAGACACTAAACCAAGAAGGAATCTGGTACATATATTGTAAGAGGCCACACCACGAGGGAGAACTGCTTTAAACTCCATGGGAAAACTCAAGTTCTCAATTAGAATGGGGGGTTTATGATGCGGTCACCAATCAAGACCCGGCCCAAAGCTGACTCTCGACCACGCCGGAACAATATTTTAATACTTCTTAAGTTTTTAGAATTCTACTTGATTTAGGATTCAATTTCATATTTCTACTTGATTTAGGATTCTACTTCATGTTGGATTAAGATTTATTTCTATTAGGATTCTAGTTGGATTTTGTTTTCCAAATATTAGATGGATTTGGATTAGCCAAATGCTATAAATATGCCTAGGATCTAGAGTTTGTAATCAAGTTTTTCTTAATCAAATTTCAGCAACCTATTTAGGTTTTCTTAGCAAAACAGTCTTGTTTTTGCGTCTTCTTGAAAGCCAAGCTTCGGCCATTGAAGTTTGCTCTTTCAAGTGTTTATTTTGGTGTGTTTTCTTCACACTCGCGCTACACGCTGCGTCAGGTGGTATCAGAGCGGTTAATCAACCAATCAGATGGCCAATCTTGAAGGTAACGGTAGCAACCAGCCTCGTGACGGTGATCAGGGGTTGTCCGCAGTTTGGAGAGCAATTGAAGAACAGCGGGAAGTAACTCGTACTATCCAGCAGCAATTGGAGCAACATAGCAACCAATTGGGAACCTTACTACGAGTTGATGATGACAGGAACCTGAATAATGGGGTGAATCAAGCCGGAGCGGGAAGACCACCTATTAATCATGTCCTTGTTAATCCTAGAAGACCAGTGATTAAAGATAGCGATGAAGAGGATGATTTTGGTCGAGCAATAGCTAACCCTGGTGGTAGAGGGGTTAGGAGGAATGCGCATCAGCACAACCACTGGAGCAACGATGAGTATAAACTAAAAGTTGATATTCCCACCTTTAGTGGAGATCTTGATATTGAGGGGTTCCTGGATTGGATCACTGAGGTTGACCGTTTTTTCGAATACATGGAGATCCCAGATGAACGACAAGTAAAGTTAGTGGCTTACAGGTTGAAGGGCGGTGCATCTGTTTGGTGGGAGCGATTAAGAGAAACGAGATTGAGGGAAGGCCGACAGCCAGTTCAGACATGGAGACGAATGAAGCAATTGTTAAGAGGTAGGTTTTTGCCCCCTGACTATGAACAATATATGTTTGAAGCTTATCAAAGATGTGCACAGGGAATGAAGAGTGTGAATGAATATACCTCTGAGTTTTTACGATTAGCGGAGAGAAACCAATTGTCAGAAAGTGACAATCAACAAGCAGCTCGTTACTTGAATGGATTGAAGCCTGCTATTCGTGATAAAATTGGAGTTCAGATGGTTCTAAGTGTGCAAGAAGCAAGGAACTTAGCTTTAAAGGCTGAGTTAATGTTGAGTGAGAGATCTCGTAATGACACCTATCGTCGGTATAATGGGAATGAAAATAAACAACCAGCTTTTGATAAAGGCAAGTCGGTTCAAGGAGCGCAACCCTCCAATCCACCCCATACAGTCAACCCTAATAAGGCTACAACGGGGGGAAACATTCGAGGTACTACTTCTAATCTTCCAAAATCCCCTAATCCTTATGCAAAGCCTATTCTTTTAAAATGTTTCAAGTGCAATGAGGTTGGGCATCGATCTAGTGATTGTCCAAGGAGGAAAACAGTTAACATTGTTGAAAAGGAAGAGGAAGATGTTGCTGAAGAGGAAGTATATTGCGGGCCTGATGGGGAGGATGATGAAGAAGATTATGGACATGGGCAATATACCTGTGTAGTGAGGAAGTTAATGCTATCTCAAAAGAATGAAGATACTACTCAACGGCATAAGCTTTTTCGCACGAGGTGTACGGTGAAAGGAAAAATCTTTGAGTTGATTATTGATAGTGGAAGTCAGGAGAACATCATAGGAAGAGACGTGGTGGCAAAGATGCAGTTAACTCCTGAAAAACATCCAAGCCCTTACATGATTGGATGGATCAAAGAAGTTGGTGGCATACATGTGAATGAACGTTGCAGGGTGCCTTTCTCTATCGGTAAGTACTCCGACGAAGTCTATTGTGATATTGTTGATATGGATGCTTGCCATATTTTATTTGGGAGGCCTTGGCAATTTGATTTGGATGCTAAGCACTCGGGTAGGAAGAACACATATCAGCTTGAGAAAGAAGGTGTGCGTTATACTTTGTTACCCATAGTGGAAAAGAATCAAACCAAAGCTTCTAAAGTGGAGGGGCGAAATTTTCTTACCATTACACATAAACACACAGAGTTTGTGAGGGAGTGTAAGGATACTCGAGAGGTTCACTTATTGGTTATCAAGGGAGAGAGTGTGAGTGAGCTACTGAAGGTAAATCAAATTCCAGTGGAGGTGCAGGGATTGTTGGAGGAATTTCATGATGTGGTTCCTGAGGAGTTGCCTAATGAGCTACCTCCTATGAGAGATATTCAACACCACATTGACTTGGTTCCTGGTGCTAGCTTGCCTAACCTACCACACGACAGGATGAGTCCTAGGGAGAATGAGATTTTGCGTGAGCAGGTAGAGGAATTGTTGAGAAAAGGGCACATTCAGACTAGCATGAGTCCATGTGCAGTGCCAGCATTATTGACACCAAAGAAAGATGGGAGTTGGAGGATGTGTGTTGACAGTAGAGCCATCAACAAAATTACTATTGGGTACAAATTTCCAATTCCTAGGCTCGACGACATGCTTGATCAACTTGATGGGGCTGTGATTTTTTCCAAAATTGACCTTAGAAGTGGTTATCATCAAATTAGAATTCGACCTGGAGATGAGTGGAAGACAGCTTTCAAGACAAGAGATGAGTTGTTTGAGTGGTTAGTCATGCCCTTTGGACTAACCAATGCACCAAGCACTTTCATGAGACTAATGAACCAAGTATTACGCCCTTTCATTGGTAAATTCGTTGTGGTGTATTTTGATGATATTTTGATATACAGTAAGTCTATTAATGAGCATGAGGGGCATATTCGACAGGTGTTGAGTGTGTTGAGGGAAAACAAATTTTATGCTAATTTGAAGAAGTGTACTTTTATGAGTGAGAGCTTGTTGTTCTTGGGCTTTGTTATAAGTAAAGAGGGCGTAAAGGTAGATGAGGAAAAAGTACGAGCTATTAGAGAGTGGCCAACTCCTAAAAATGTCAGTGATGTGCGAAGTTTCCATGGGTTAGCAACTTTCTATAGGCGGTTTATCAAACACTTTAGTAGTATTGTGGCTCCAATTACTGAGTGTTTAAAGAAAGGAAAGTTCCATTGGGGTGAAGAACAAGAGCAAAGTTTCACCTTGATAAAAGATAAATTATGTACCGCTCCTGTCTTAACTTTGCCAAGCTTTGACAAATTGTTTGAGGTTGAGTGTGATGCGAGTGGAGTGGGTATAGGTGCTGTGTTGTCCCAAGAGAAGAGACCAATTGCATTTTTCAGTGAGAAGTTGTGTGAAGCCAGAAGAAAGTGGTCTACTTATGATAAGGAGTTTTATGCAGTAGTGAGGGCTCTTAAGATATGGGAACATTACTTGATTGCCAAAGAATTTGTTCTTTACACGGATCACCAAGCTCTTAAGTACTTGAGTAGCCAAAGGCAATTGAGGAGTGATATGCATGCTAGATGGTCTGCTTTTATTGATAAATTTCCATATAAAATTGTACATAAGTCGGGACAACATAATCGAGTGGCAGACGCTTTGAGTAGGCGTGTGGATTTGATCAAGACCCTTAGTGTTGAGATTGTTGGGTTTGAGTGCTTGAAAGAATTATATGCGACAGACGAGGATTTCAAACATGTGTGGGAACAATGCATGTCTCAGCAACCATCAGGAGATTTTTATGTGCATGATGGGTTTCTCATGAAGGGAAATCAGTTGTGCATCCCTTGCACATCTCTTCGTGAGAAAATTATTCGGGATTTGCATGGTGGTGGCTTAGCAGGGCATCTTGGCAGAGACAAGACTATTGAAGCTGTTATGGGAAGGTATTATTGGCCAAGAGCAAGGAGAGATGTTTCTATTATTGTGGCGAGGTGTTATATATGTCAAATAGCTAAGGGGCACTCTTCTAACGCCGGTCTTTACATGCCATTGCCTGTTCCCAATGCTATTTGGGAAGATTTGTCTATGGACTTCGTGTTGGGTCTACCGCGAACCCAACGAGGTATGGATTCTGTTTTTGTAGTGGTTGACAGGTTTTCCAAGATGGCGCACTTTCTCCCATGCAAGAAGACGGCAGATGCAGTAGCTACAGCCAAACTGTTTTTCAAGGAGATTGTTAGACTATATGGAGTCCCTAAAACTATACTTCGGATCGTGATACAAGGTTTTTGAGTCACTTCTGGATTACCTTGTGGAGAATGTTCGATTCATCTTTGAATTTCAGTAGCACAGCACATCCCCAGACTGATGGACAAACAGAGGTGGTGAATCGTACCTTAGGAAATCTGATTCGCAGTGTTTGCAAAGACAAGCCAAGACAATGGGACCTAGTCATAGCTCAAGCAGAATTTGCCTACAACAACGCCGTACATAGCTCAACAGGAAGATCACCATTCTCTATCGTATACATGAAAGTTCCTAATCATGCATTGGATTTGGTAAAATTGCCAAAGGTACCAGGTTTCAGTGTTGCAGCCAGTGACTTAGCCGAACACGTTCAAGCAGTTCAGGAAGATGTCAGGCAAAAGTTGCACGAGGCGAATAAGAAGTACAAGGCAGCAGCTGACAAGCATAGGAAGCACAAGGTATTTGCGGTTGGAGATGAAGTCATGATATTCTTGAAAAAGGAACGGATTCCTACAGGACAACAGAACAAGCTCAAGCCAAAGAAGTATGGTCCTTACAAGATTACAAAGAAGATCAATGATAATGCTTATGTTGTGGATTTGCCAAATCATATGGGTATTTCCAAAACATTCAATGTTGCTGATCTTTCTTTGTATTTGCCGGACGTTGAGTTGTCATACCCAGATCATAATTCGAGGACGAATTCTTCTCAAGTGGAGGTGAATGATGCGGTCACCAATCAAGACCCGGCCCAAAGCTGACTCTCGACCACGCCGGAACAATATTGTAATACTTCTTAAGTTTTTAGAATTCTACTTGATTTAGGATTCAATTTCATATTTCTACTTGATTTAGGATTCTACTTCATGTTGGATTAAGATTTATTTCTATTAGGATTCTAGTTGGATTTTGTTTTCCAAATATTAGATGGATTTGGATTAGCCAAATGCTATAAATATGCCTAGGATCTAGAGTTTGTAATCAAGTTTTTCTTAATCAAATTTCAGCAACCTATTTAGGTTTTCTTAGCAAAACAGTCTTGTTTTTGCGTCTTCTTGAAAGCCAAGCTTCGGCCATTGAAGTTTGCTCTTTCAAGTGTTTATTTTGGTGTGTTTTCTTCACACTCGCGCTACACGCTGCGTCAGTTTAAAGGACAACAACAAAGCCAAGCATACTTCACAAATGGGGAAGGACCTTCTCAGGAGAAATCCAACCCCAATAGCGATGAAATTGGAGAACTCAAGAAAGAAGAAATTTAAAAACTTAGAAATCTTTTGTATTCCCTTAGTAAACCCTCTAGTACATGTTCATTGAATCAAGTAAGTGCCTTGTCTCTTATGCTTTGAATGCCTTGGAGTCACCTCTTTCTAGCTCCTGGGTTTTAGACTTAGGAGCTATTAACCATATGACACATACTCCGACTAGATTTACCACTTATAACTCATGCCCTGGAAATAGAAAAATTACTGTTGCAGATGGCTCACCCATGACTATTGCTGGCTAAGGAACAATATGTCATGTCCCTAGGAGGATTAGAAGGATAATATTGGATAGGGATATAATAAAGGGGTGATATTGTAATAGGTTTATATTAGTTTGTTATGAGATATTTGGTTGTTTGTTAGGAGCACATGGGTGCTGTTAGAAATTAGTTAAGGAGCTACCTATGCCTATAAAAAGGCCCATTGTAGGAGGAGATGAATATGCTTGAATTGATTAATGAAAATCTGATTCTCTCTCTACAATTCTCCCTCTCATTTTCTTTTTACTTCTCTCCCTCATTTCTCTCTATATTCTTCCCTCATTTCTGTCCAAATATCCCTCTAAACTTTCTGTTCTTAATCCTAAGCCTCTCGGATCCCTCCGAATGCCAATTTCAGCCCGTTATGAACCCTAGGTTCATGACAAATTGGTATCAGAGTAGTCCATCATTGGATGTGGTTTTGATTCGAGTTCTGACGGTGATTATCGGTGAGTTCCAATGGTGATTATCAGCTGTTGATAGGTGATTGTTTTCAATTCGATTCGGAGGATATTAAGATCGGTAGTGAACGAGATAGAGCAAAACAATTCTCGCCAACTACATCAATTAATCCTAAGCAGTTCGAAATTGAAAGGTGGAGTAGCATCAGGAGGTGACGGCCACGATTCTTAGCAACCCAGGCGAATTCAAGGAGCTACCATCGGCTAGTGGTCCTCGGCTCAAGAGGTCACGACTAGCGCAGGAGTTCCAAGCGATCGTGGTTGTGCAATGGGTTTTTGGCGATCGTGGTTTGGTTGGTGATTGGGTAGAACTTGAGGAAGAAAGCGTTGATTCATCACTGGTTGGGTTATCACTGGCAAGAGGTTCGCGACTACAAGTGATCGCAGGTAGAGCGAAATCGGAGGAAGGAGATGAGAGGCTAAGCAAATTTGCCTACTGATTGGGTGCAAAGTTTTCCATTAGAGAGCACAAGTCTGACCAAACCTAAGGGACAATCGTTGTTAGAACTTGGAGTGATTTTTAGAGTTGCAACAGGCCAATGATTGTTGGAAGGGATTTTTTGGAAGCAAGGCGATTCCAACCGGGAGCGTGCGACTCAAAAGGGTGACCTCAGAAGCAGAGTTGGCATCAGGTTTTCGAAATCCACGGCGAGCAAGCAAGTTCGATTCAAACGGTGAGAAGCGATTTTGGGGGAGGCGAGCGCGAATCCAATTAGGTGCATTGCTGATGCTGTTGCTTTGATCAATTGGGGATTCCGACCCAGACGGTGACTGTAGTGGACGTTTTGTGAGGTGAATTTGGAGGCCAAACCGATTCAATCAAGTTTCGGAAGTATTTGCATAGCAGAAATGTTGAGATTTGGACTCGAGAGTGGGTGTAGCGGTTGAACTAGCAGTGAGTTCTGGTGATTTTGGAATCAGAAACGAGCGCAAATTGGGCTAGGAGCCTTGGACGGTGATTGGGCAGTAGTTGATCTTTAGCTGTGATTTTTGATTTGAGTTGAAGGCAGGGAAATCAGTTTCTGTAGTTAAGGTCCAGGGTGAGAAGGCTTGAAGGCAACTTGGCTAGGCGGAATTTCCAGGGAAGTAGATACAGGTTGTTTTCCAAAAATTGATGCCAGTGTCTGGGGTTATATACGACTGTTGTAGCATTGAGGTTTGGAGTTCCGGAGGTGGATGTCATCGGCAAACTAACCAGGTAAATTTCGATCCGTTTAGGCTATTACCAGCTAACGTGGTTAATTTCCAAAAGAGAGAGCAACCCTTCAATCAGGCATTTGAATTTGGGAGGCGAAGTAAGGTGGACAGTGCTCCGAATCCTTGGCTCGTGTCCCGTTTTGCCAGTGAAGGTTCTGCCAATGCAAGCAGTGCGCACATGAGGCCATGGGGGACTCAATTGCAGCAGAATGAGGCTGCATTTTCGGTAGGGTGTCCTACTCGTGAAGCTAGGGGAGGTAGTGCATACATGAAGCATAATGCTTCACTTTCAGCTGGAATGGAGCCTCAATGGCAGCAATAAGGAACAGGAGAAGAGGATCAACCAAGTTGACAAGGAAACAAGAAGTGTAATACATGAAGAGTGCAAGGAATTTGGTCGAATGTTCCACGAGAAACTGTAAGAATTTGCGATGATACTTATTAAGAAGTATCATTACAACTTTTCGGTGGAATACTTTGATGATTATCACAGAAATTTTAACAAGGAGGAATTCCTTGGAGTGGAGCAGTTGAAGGAGGAAAATGGGGAAGCATTTGATGAAGTGACCGAGGAAGCCAAGGCCAATTCGTTACCTCTGTTGACTAGTGCAAGGACTGAAGGATTGGAGGGTGTCCAAGATCAGAATTCTATAAGAAAAGGAATGGGTGGTGGAGTTCCTAATGATAAGGTTCCATTGCCTATGGTTTTGGATAATGCTGAGGATTCCTTAGCTAATGATAAAGCGAAGACAACACTAGCAGGAGGAAGTCTCGCTGATCCTAAATGGTGTCACCATGTTGCTGTTGAGAGTTTGGCTGGAAAGAACAAGTCTCATTCCATTATGTTCGTTGTTGCTACAGCTGGCCGATTAGAATTTTTGTCACCCTTGTTGAAGGGAGGATTGAAGACCGGAATTGATGTTGCAGCCCAGCAGGTTGTAAGTGGTGCCATGCAAGGAATTCATGGTATAGTGTTTACTTATGGTGTTACTAGCAGTGGGAAGACTCATACCATGCATGGAGAGCAAAAGTCACCTGAGATCATTCCATTGGCAGTGAAGGATATCTTCAAAATTTCTCCATCTAAGCTGTGGAAGAAAAGGAAAAAGGGAGCATAATGGAAGCTGTGAAGGTTTGGCATGTCTTGGGGACAAGACATGTTTCAAGGCGGGGAAATTGTCATGTTCCTAGGAGGATTAGAAGGATAATATTGGATAGGGATATAATAAAGGGGTAATATTGTAATAGGCTTATATTAGTTTGTTATGAGATATTTGGTTGTTTGTTAGGAGCACATGGGTGCTGTTAGAAATTAGTTAAGGAGCTACCTATGCCTATAAAAAGGCTCATTTTAGGAGGAGATGAATATGCTTGAATTAATTAATGAAAATCTGATTCTCTCTCTACAATTCTCCCTCTCATTTTCTCTCTACTTCTCTCCATCATTTCTCTCTACATCCTTCCCCCATTTCTGTCCAAATATCCCTCTAAACTTTCTATTCTTAATCCTAAGCCTCTCGGATCCCTCCGAATGCCAATTTCAGCCCGTTATGAACCCTAGGTTCATGACACAATAAATTTAGAATAATGCTATTTCTACAGATAAGGTTTTTACAGGTGGGTTTATAGGTATTTAAATAACTATTTTGCCCTTTCCTCTCTTATCACAATAACCGTTTTACCCTTCCTCTCCTCTCTCTTCCCTTCCCCCTCCAGCACCGCCTCTTACAACCTTCCTCTCGTTGCTCACCGTTGCCTCGCCCTCGCTGCCCGCACTGCATCCTTGCTTGACTAACCGCCGCCGCCTGCCTTGCTACTCGCCTATTGCATGCCAGGTGAGGATGTCGCGGGCGGTGGCTGTCGGTCAGGCAAGGGATGCAGCGGCGAGTGCGAGGCAGCGGCTATGGCGAGAGGAAGGCTATGATAGGCGGTGTTGGAGGGGAAAGGGGAGAGAGGAGTGGTTGTTGAAGGGGGAAGGGGAGAGAGAGAGAGAGGAGAGGAGAGAATATTGCGATAAATCCTCCTATTTATTGTGAGAACATCCAGCTGTAAACCCCCCCTGTATGAATAGCATGACTCATAAATTTAATGCCCTCTCTTTCTTGAAGAATGTATTGCATGTTCCAAAGTTGTCCACTAACATTGTATCCGTTCACCAAGGACTTCAATTGCAAAATAGCTTTCTTTTCCACATGTTACATCTTTCAAGTTTAGGTTTCGGGGAGGACGATTGGATTTGCTAAGAAAAATGGGCTCTACTATCTTGAGGAAATGAATGTGGACAAAGACAACAAGCTATCTCTTTCCTGCTCATCAAATTTTTTCTTTCCTCCAATCTCACCGAGATATGGCTTAATCACTTCTGCCTTGGACATCCAACTTTTAATTTTCTTAAAAGCATGTTTCCATCACTTTTTAGAAATGTCAATCTTAGCAGTTTTCATTGTGAATTTGTGATACTTGTGCACTTGCCAAACACAACCGTGTGTCATTTCCATTAAGTAATACAAGGTCTTCCAAACCTTTTTCTTTGCTAGATGGTTCTTGTCTTTTATTGATGATTGCACTAGAACTACCTAGTTATTTCTCATGAAAGAAAAATCTGAGATAAGCAATATTTTTCCAATTTTTCTCAAAATGATTAGTACATAGTTTGGGGTTTAGCTTTGACAATGCAAGAGACTATTTTAATTGAATTCTCTCATCTTTCTTCCATAACGAAGGGGTTATCCATGAGTTCTATTGTGATGATACCCCCCAACAAAATGGGGTTGTTGAACGGAAAAATAGGCATCTACTCAATGTTATATGAGCACTATTGTTTCAAAACAATTCTCCAAAAAGTTTATGGGGAGAGGTGGTTTTGATGGCAGCATACTTAATAAACAAAGTGCCATCTAGAGTGCTAGGATACCGAAGCCCTATAAATGTACTCTAATTTTCACCCTTATTTTAATGGTTCTTGCAAATTACTACTTAAAGTGTTTGGTTGTGTCTCATTTGTGCATATTCATGCTCACAACGGGGGTAAACTTGATCCAAGGGCCTTAAAATGTGTGTTTGTGGGGTACTCAACAACCAAAAAAGGTTACAAGTGTTACCACCCAACCACTCGAAAAATTTTCACTTCCATGGATGTCACATTTCTTGAAAATGAGCCTTTCTTTCAGGTTCAAGGTTCTTATCTTCAGGGGGAGACGGTTGTCATGTACCTAGGGTTTAACCTAGGAAAAGAAATGGGGAGCCGAGAGAAAGAGAGGGAAATTGAGAGAGGTAGAAACCAGAATTGTGAATAATAACTCTTCAATGCCTTGCATTATGCTGGATCAGTCTTATATACTGATCCAAGAAGCAGTGGTTTGGCGCCAATAGGGCTGCCAAATATTTAAATTAAGTACAACTGAAGGCTTCTACCTTCTAGGTACAACTGTTGGCTAATCTCGAAGTACAACTGTGTACATGCTATTAAAAGGTACAATCAAACCTAAAAGCAGGTGCATCACAAATTTCCCCCCCTAAAATTTCTTGTCCTCAAGAAATACAATGACCTATAGGAGTAGATTTCCAGCCCTCCAATTTCAGCCTCTTCTATTTCTTCTCTCTTCCACATCTTGCATGGAGGAATCTTGAAAATTCTCTGTAAATTCCTTCCAGAAATCAGTTTGCTGGTTCCCATCTTCAAGCTTCCAGTAAGAGTTATCTTCTTTCCTCCCTTCTCAAAGGTAACCTCCAATTTGTTGAAGTCAAATATTATTGGACTGAATGTTCTCATCCAATCCACTCCTAACACAATATCACTTCCATCTAACTTTAGTAGCTGTAAATCAGTGATATATTCTTCCCCTTGCATTTCCCAGCTGAAGTTAACACACTTGAATTTACTATACACCTTGCTCCCATTTGCCACAGTGACCGACAAAGGAAAAGTTTTCTTCAACTCACAATCCAAGTCCTTGGCAGTTTTCTCATTAAGGAAACTGTGTGTATTGCCACTGTCAATTAATATCATTAACGTTTTACCCCTTACCTGACCCTCCACTGTGATGATTTTATTTGAGGGACACCCCTTTAAAGCATGTAATGAAATTCCTCCTCCTTCATACGTGGCTTCCATTTCTTCTGTTGCGCTTCCTCTTCATTTCTGCCTTCCAAAAGTAACAGCTGCCTGTTACAGTGATGTCCAAGAGAATATTTTTCTCCGCATTTGAAGCAAAGTCTCATCTGCCTCCTTTGTTCTGTAATATCAGCTTTTGTTATATTCAGTTGATTGGGTGAGGATGGGTTTTGGGGAGGTTTTTGTAACAGTTTTCCCTTATTGGTTCCATAATTGAAATTTCTAGAAACTGAGGACGCCAATGCTTCCCCCAACTCAATTCCTTTATATGGGATTATGTTCTTTCTCATTAAGGCTTCTACTGTAAGTTCTTGCAGCCTAGCACTCTACTGCCTGTTTGACGGTTGGTAGGGAGATTGATTTATTTGTCTCACACTAGACTGAATATAGCTTATGTTGTGAGCATAGTGAGCTAATTCACGCGTGATCCGAAGGAAAAACACTTGCAAGTTGTCCACAGGTTTCTACACTACCTTAAGGCCACACCAAGAAGAGGGTTCTTGTTCAAGAAGAATAAAGAGCTTAATCTAAAAGTTTATACAGATGTAGACTATGCCAGGTTTATTGTAGATAGAAGATCCACATCAGGCTACTGTACTTTCCTTGGAGGCAATAGAGTGACATGGAGGGGTAAGAATGGTTGAGAGATCAAGTGTTGAGGCTGAATTTAGAGCTATGGCACATGGAGTTTGTGAACTTCTAAGGCTGAAGATAATCTTTGATGATCTCAAAGTCAGAAGGGAAGGACCTATGAAACTCTACTGTGATAATAAATCTGCCATCAATATTACACATAATCTAGTGCAACCATGCTGCACTAAACACACCGAAGTGGATAGACACTTAATAAAAGAAAAGCTGGACAGTGGCCTGCTCAGCCCTCCTTACATGCCATCAAGTGATTAGCTAGCAAATGTTCTAAGTAAGGGACTACCTACATCAAGATTTTAAGAGATTACAAACAAGCTGGGAACGGAAAACATCTATTCACCAGTTTGATGGGGAGTGTTGTAGATCTTTAAGTTTATTTGTTATTTATAGAATAGCTATGTACAGCTAAGAAATTGTATATTACTATTTAGATTAGTTGATTCCTGATTCTTTGGAATCCTGGATTTTTAAGAATTGATAGAGAGGCGGAATCTCCTTAATTAGGTAGACCTTTGTGTATAAATATTGTCTCTGTACAGCACATTCAGACAATAAGATTTTATTTTCCTCCACAGATATTTCAAGCAGTACAAATCTAACATGGTCTCCCTGGTTTTACACGAGTTTTGCTTTCTAGGGCCCATATGAAGGCAAGCTTTGATGGCAATGGTAAGTTTCATCCTTTATGACTGAAAGGTTGTGGATTCGAGTTATGGAAATAGCATCTTTGTGAAAAAGAAAAGGCAAGGGAAAAGCTGCGTACAAGTATAACCCCTCCCCTACCCTTTTAAAGCAGGGTGTTTGTGTATTGGTGATGCCATTGATGGCCCAGGTGTATAGAAAATTGCTGAAGCAACTCAAGATTAGCTGCGCAAAACAATCAACCTGCTTTCATCGGTGGAAATGTGAGAAATTTTTGGAAGGTGCCAAACTATTTTTATGCCCTAACCTTAGGGTTGGTAAAAGAGTTACTAACGAATAACTTGTAGAAAGATTCTTTGGTAGGAAGGAATCTCAAATCCTTTACTATGCTTCCAACAGCTGATATGCTACAGCTGTTTTTGGCCTTCTGAGCGGCGTAGCATGTCTCTCTTCCCTGCTCACTGGTAAGCAGCGGGCCCTTCCATTAAGGCCCGCTCGAAGCTCCACTTCATGCTTGAGTTGATTCACAATTAACTGTTGGTGTTCTTTGATTTTCTACTTGGAGTGGCAGTTATATTTTTCTCTTGTTTATTTTTTATGATATGCTCTACTGAGGCTTTCATGATATATAAGCTTCTTAGTGAGTAAAATTTTGTGGAATACCATGTTTTCCAAATCTCCAAATTAGTAAGGAAAATTTGGAAAACTCAATTTAGGAGTTCTCCAAATTCATTCAATCTTGGAAAACTGCGGTTTCCAAATCTCCATTTTCAGTGGAGTAATTTTCTAAAAAACTGGGGCTACTTTCCACAGCTAACAGCCCTTTAGTATTTTTGTTTGATCTGAAAATCTATTTTATATTGATGGTTAAATGGTGAACCTGTTGTAAGGTTTGCAGTTGGAATTTAGTTTTGTCTAAACTTCCTGTGTATAATGTTCGAAATTTCCCCAGATTTTTGCTGAGAAACCAGCTGTTCATCAAGCATTCCTGAAGTTTGTTCCCAATAAGGTAATGAAGATGTTTGATTTGAACTTGTTGAGCCTTTATTTTTTTTAATATCAAAGATCAGTTACCTGAATTTATATGCTAACTGAATCAACCTTGTATTAGAATTTTTGTTTCTTATATTTTTGGATTCCAGATGACAGAAAAGGACTTCTGGACCAAATATTGCCGAGCAGAGTACCTTCACAGAACAAGAAATACCGTTGCTGCTGCAGCAGAGGCTGCTGAAGATGAAGAGCTTGCTGTTTTCTTGAAACATGATGATGTATGGCAAAATGAAGCTCGGCGTAAGGTGCTCTCTTGGAACATTTGACTTTCCATCATTTTAGGCTAACAATTTAATATTGGAAAGATTCTATATTTGCTGCATGTTTCTGCTTCTGTTCTCACTTTTTATCTTTTTCTTTTTTTCTTTTTTTGTTTTCCAAAATAATCTTAGCCCTTTGTGTCCTATCTACAATTGCAGATTAGACAGGTTGATCCAACTCTAGACATGCAAGCTGATGAAGGGGATGACTACATTCATCTTCCGGTATTTTTGTGATGTCCATGCTTTCCTATCTTATCAATAAGACCTGGTTTATAGTTATGCTAGTGAAGATGATGTTTTACCTTTTCCTTACACTATTGCTTCCAATTCATAATGGATGGCTTTCACAACATGTATTTCTGTGCATTTTTTTAGATGATAAATGACAAATTATGTCAACAATGCCTTAGCTCAATGAATGTTAAGCTGAGTGTTGTGTTTTATTTCATCCTTTTCATCTTAATATCTGGAATATATCTAAATGCATTTTGGAGGAAAACACTCTGTGCTTGCTGCTGGATGTCCAATAATAGAGGGAGGGCTGCTTATTGTAATCTATAGTGACTTCAACTTACCCTGACCAATAACTTACATTATCTTGCACCTAATTGCACTTTTCATAAATGTAGGATCATGGGATCTCTTGTGATGGCAGCAACGATGCTATTGACTCACAATACGAAGAATATAGAAGGTCTCTTTCGCAAGTCCTTAATCGGCATGGTGCTGTTGTTCTTGAGGGGAGATCCATAGGTTGGTTACGCTCTGAAGTATATTCTATTCTTTGAAAAAAGTGCCACAAGGGTGTTACCAAAATCTGTATGTAACAACCAACTGTGAGCTCAAGTAATTCTATGCCACCATTAGAAGGGGAAATGGAACATATCCGAAGCAGTAGGTGCAAGTTTTTAATCCAGCGTGGACATGAATATTTATAACTTTGGCAAGGAAAAAGAAAAAGAAAATAAATTCCTGCATAAGGTGCCGAGGACACAATTTCCAACACCTTTTTATTTTCAAATGATTTAAAGGCCAGGCCAGTTTGAAGTGAGTTTAATGTAAATGAACTAATGGGTTTCTATAATATTATGATTCGATCCTTTACTGGCACATGGCCTTTTATAACCACCGGGACAATCCTGGAACAGACTAATATGTTTCTTAAGTCTTTTTCTGCCACTATTTAACATGGAAACCCAGTAGCATGCTTTTGTGAGCCTCTCATATGCTTTTTATAGACTGTCACAGATAGATATGTTCATTGCGTTGGTTGATAGAGTTGTTGGTTGTCAATGGGGGTAATTAAATGATCTATAATCTCTTCCCTTTGTTGATAGAGTTGTTGGTTGTCAATGGGGGTAATTAAATGATCTATAATCTCTTCCCTTTCTTCCCAAATCTTTACCCTTTTCTTACTTTACTGTCCAATTGGCATTCTAGGATGTAATCGAAAGTTTAGGAGCATATATATGAAGGAAAAAAAAATCTTTCTTGCTAATATTAACTGACTATCTGTTGATCCTTTTGAGTATATTATAACTAAAAAATGTGAATAAGTTGCTTGGATCAGAGACAAGGAACAGAATTTACTAAAAGCTTGAAATTTCAAAGTTTCCAATGAAAACATTTCTATAAACACACTGAAACTTGCACTCTGAAATGCTAGCTTGTTTTCAAGGTATGAGCAAAGCTATAAAAATTTATTATAAAAATATGTTCGAGAATAGAAAAACAAGATTCTTAAAATATATTAGAAAGTTTGACAAAATGTAAATTAGTGGAATGTTGTAAAATAAAAGTGGCATTAACCACTAGTTATTTGCATGCTTTGTTGTTATAAGTAGGTATCTTTTCTGTACAGATGCTATCATCATATTTTCATTTTTTCATCATAGTATGACCTATATAATCTAGGTTTTTTTGTGAATTCTATTTTGACACAGAACTTCTGATTCAAAGGTTTTTGTATTCAGATTATCCTCCATTGAGTTGCATTCTTAATGTTGTTACTGAGGAAAACAAAAAATAACTATGTTTCACTAGTCTTCTCAAAATACTGTAGCATTTGTTTACGAATTATCTATTGTGTTCTTTGTAAATATTAGTTAGTTGGAATCTTCTTCATATTTAAAAATGTAGGTGCTTGAGATTCAAAAATTAATTAATGTGGGTTAAATTTACTTCTAAATTATTTAATTCAAAGCTTTACGTAGAAAGAAGTGTATACCTCCAAAAATATTCAATTATTAAGCTTACATAAATATTTATACAAATATCAGTTATCATTTTCAAACGTTTTCATTTTTGAGCTAACCAAAGAAATGATATTTTAATCTGTTTAGAAAACATAATTTGATAAGTCGTCTAATATTTTAATTGCCAACTAGTGCAGTTCAGTAATCTGGTTTTGTTTTATGCTTCATTAATTCTTGCAGATGTGGAGTTGGGAGACACAAGGTCTGTAGCTGAAGCTCTTGCGAGGTCAAAACAGGGTTAGTAAAGTCTGATTTTCCTTCTAATTAAATTTGGTCCCACCCCTCTTGAAGCAAAAAGAAAACCTATTAGTTTCAACATTAACCTGAGTTTTTCTGCAGTTGAGTTGGCTAACGAAGCAAACCAGGTACGCTTGGATCGAATTTCTCAGATGGCTGAGATTGAGGATCTTCAGGCTCCTCGTGAGCCCCCATTGGCACCACTTTTCATCAAGGTATGCCATTATAGAAGCAAAGTACAAATTGCTGTAGTTTTGATGGCTTGTACTTAGTTTTTTTAACTTTTGGTTCAGGATCCTCGAGACTACTTTGATTCTCAACAAGCTAATGCATTGAAAACTTTGGGAGATACACTAGCTGGAAGAAGAGAAATGAAGTGCAGTCTGAGTACCAGAGAAGCCTATGGTTCTTTGAGAGACTGTATATGTGAGATTAAAATTGCTGGATTGAGTGAGCCCACAGTTAAACCTGAAGTTGCTTTTAAGGTAAACTTTTGGTGCAAAATGTCATCATGATTTGATCTATAAATAGAGATCACTGACCAATATGATAATGTAGGTTTTTAACGGATTGACCCAGAATATTTCAAGTTCCAAATATCATCTTGGGAAGAATCCACGGGAGAGTGTGTTGGATAGGTTGCCAGACATTGTTAAAGAGGAACTCTTACTTGTGAGTTTGTACAGATGTTTTCTACATCGTATTCTGAATCTACCCTTCATTGAGGATACTTGCTTGTTTCAATTGCAGGTAGAAACTCATAGGTTATATCTAGGAGACAATTGGACCCCCCAAAAAAGTTCTAGTTTCTGTTTGCCTCATAGTTGCAGAAACTGTTAATAACTGGATTCAAAAGAATAATTTTTAGAATAAACTTGGATGTTGTTTTCTTTCTCTGTTCTTTCTTTTTTACTTGAAATACTATAATACCTTATAACATTTCAATCTTAGAATTTTCCCCCCTTCACAGAACAAATTTTCAACTATTTTTTTAGAACTACCAAACTGGCCCATTGATATAGCATCAAAATCTACGAGCAATCTTTATCTTGTTTCCATTTTTCGGTATTATTTCCTATCCTGTTAAGACTGATTTTGCTTTCTTTCAGCATTGGACATCCATTCAGGAATTACTTAAGCATTTCTGGTCATCATATCCAATCACAACTTCATACCTTTTTGTCAAGGTAAAAGCTAAGGTTCTTTATACTTAATTAAGTTTGTTTGTGCTGTATTAAAATAGAAAACTTGAAGTTAATTTCTTTCTTTCTTTTTATATGCTTATTGAACGGGTCATTGGTGGAGCTTCATGAAAGCAAATCTTTTTTGGCCCAAATGGCTTCTATAGAAGAGGCATTTTGGTTAGTTCCCATATATAGTCTTTGATAGAAGCCTTTTCTCTGGAAGTCCATTCAAAAAGCTACATATAGTTATAAGAGTATGAGGATGTCTCAAACTCTGAACTGAACTTGACTCGTCAGTGATATGTGAGTATGTGCAAAATTTGTGAATGTCTTTCTCATCAAGCTATTAGAAGGATCCACAGAAGCTAGTCTTCGCTTTTCACTTTAATTTTTGCCTTTATTTTTGGTAACTTTTGCTTAACTGTTTTGAATAAACTCATCATGAGGCTTTACCAAGCATATATCTTATGGTTACAATTCTCAAAAACTATATTGACTTCTTGATGCAACCAGATATCCTCCATGTCAATGTTGGCTTCTGGTTTCTTACATTCAGCCTTGGTTCACAGTTATTTCCCTAGCAAGATACAAAAAGCTTAAATTTGATATAAAGGTGTGATCAAGATTCTCTAGGGGCCAACAATGACGTGCATTTCGTTGAAAATGTGTTTGTATGTATGTATATTGGTGTATGAATATAGGCATGTGGGTAACTTACAAATAAAGAGAAGCATATGGGAAAAGTGAAACAAGTTTTATCTTGCAGTTTGGTGCAGATACTGTCCTGGAAAGCATATCAATTTCCCTTTGCCCTTTTTTTTTTGGTTGCATGTGTGCACATGTATGGTTTAGATTAGCTTCACCAACAACATTCTACAGTCATATTTCTCGTGGTGGAGGACTTCATGGAGTCCTTGCCAAATGAAGGATTTAAATTGCCTAAAGCCATGCCAAACAAAAGCTAGATTTTGATGAGATTATTAGTTGGATTCCAGAATGTTGTGTAATATTTCAAACCAAAGTTTCACTATCACCAAAAACAAAAGATTTCATTGAGTCGAAAATTTTCGTTTGATATTTCTTTTGTGTAATCCCACCTAGTGAGAGTTTAAGGCTTGTGATTGTTATTATTATTGTATACAGAAGTTTGAATTCATTCTACTGTTGTTCCAAACATGATTATTGTTGCAGCAAGGAATAAAACATATCTAATCTTTGGGTTTCTGAAGGCTGTTTGTGTTGCATTTATAAACAATTAGCATTTCCAATTTATCCAACCCGCCTCCCTTTAAAAAATGTAAAGTGAAAAAAAGAAAGAAGCTTAATCCATATAAATTTTTTGAGGTTAATAAAGGTTTCCTGGGGCTGAGGTATACTTATCACCACGAGAGCAAGTAAGAAAGATTTTTTATGACGGTGATACTAGAAGTTATCTAATATGCATTTATGGTAGCAGAATTTCTTTTGACTTGTGGTTTCATTTTACTTAATGCTATGTTTGTTTGGCTATTAATCTGCAGGTAGGAAGACTGAAGGATGCCATGTCACAAATATATCCGAAGCTACAGGTACTCTTCTTGTCCAAAACCTTCGCAGTACTGTGATTATTTCTTGCTTATCACCATATAATTGCTGCAGTTACCACTTTGTTTATTGCTTGTGAGTTACAGTTGCAGTTATGTTAATGCAGGCACTAGAATTACTCTTCCGATTTTCATTTGAAAATTTTAATATGTTTTACAATGTCTACATATTTGTCAACTTCCTGTTGCTACCACCGTTTCCAACAGACTACTTCCTAGTATACAGTTAAACCTGCTTTTAGTTCTTTATGTTCTTCTGTCTTACTCCTTGCTTTAAATTTTTTTTTTTTCACAACTGATACTGTTATTTCAACTTCATTGTACTGGAGAGATATATTGATTCTATCTCTGGGTTAGTACTTATTTCCTGTGTTGAATTTGAAATAGGAAAGCAAATCTTTTGTGCTTCAACAAATATTACCTTGCTTTCATGTCTGTATCTTCTGAAACTCGTTTGCATATATCTCTCCAGTATATCTCATATTTTCCAAGGTGCTCCCTCATGTTTCTAATGGCAGAGGTTTGTCTTTACTTTGTTTCTGTGTGCTAGATCATTTGTATGTTCAGATCACAAAATAGTATAAAGCACAGACACTTCCTAGAGGTTGCCATATCGGTTTCACCGATGTGTCAGACAATCCGACTGGCCTCCAACACATATTGGACGTGCCCACATGGCGTGTCCGACACTTTCTTAATTTTTTTTAAAAAGATATGGGAGGGGGCATGCGTAGGACACACGCATCCCCTATAGGACACTCGTAGGACATGTGTCCCCTAAACGGACACTTTAAAGACAAAAAAGTGAGGGGCTTCTTTTTTCTCTTTAGTTTTACGACTTGGTAATCTTGCGTGATTCTTTTATTTTTCCATGTTTTGATTGCATGATTGTTCAGTTTTTATTTCCTTCACAATTATATTCTCTATCTCTTTAAACATTGACTAGATTGTGAGTCGATTTCTAATTAGATTAGAGTTATTTATTTGAAATTTTGGCTTATGAATTTTAAATGCATATTTGTGAATTTGAAATATAGTTTTGAATCTTTTGATACTTTATTATGTTTTAAAAATATAAAAAAATATTTTATTAAATAACATATCTTGATTGTGTTGCGTCCTATTTATTTTTGAAAAATCTCATCTCCTTGTGTCTGTCCACACTTCATAGCCACTATGTAGTCTTTTTGATATAGGTGACCCTTGAATGTGCTACTAGCTAGTTGATTTTATTTGAGTGTAGTGACAAATGCGTTTTGGGGTTAGATGATGGTAGATATTCCGGCATGCCTGAAGTTTAGTTCTGACAAGTTAGTGCATTCATGCATGGTCATGACACTGAAATGTAATGGACCTTTTATGCCCTTGATCAAAGGCATGGGGTAGGATGCTAGTTCCAAGATATTTTTTCCTCTCCCATCTTTGTAGTGAATTCACACTTTTTTAGCGTATGCCCAATTTGAAGATTCTGTTTTATTCTTTTTCAATTTCAGGAGATCAAGGAAAAGGTGCAGTCAGATTTCAGGCATCAAGTTTCCCTTCTTGTTCAACCAATGCTTCAGGTTAGCGGTTCACCTTCATACTCCTTAGCATCCTGAGTTTTCTAGTATGCCAATGGTGAATGAACTTGCAACGAAATATGAAGGATTAATTCAAAGCAGTTGGCATCTATAGACCATGTTAGAGTCTATTACCCATTTGAGTTTAGGAAATGCATATATAACCGTTTGAGTAACCTAATTATTAGATAGATAAATTTTGGGGAAGAATTGGGAAGTGACATGGAGGTAAACAATAAAAGTTGTCACCACCATGGAGTGATTTCATGTGAGTTCAATTCTTACTATGCATAACAAATAATTTATTTATGTGCAAGTCATTTCTCAGACAAGTTTGTCAAAAACAATGCATCAATTCTTAGTTCCATCATGTAAGGTCGACTACGTGAATTCTAGCTTGGTAGTTATTCTATCTATGGATACTAACTGTTTTAGCCTGTTGGTCATTTTTATCTATGGTGTTATGTAAAGTCCTTATAACTCGTATAATTTCTTGGACAAGTGTTACTTCTTAATAAACGGAAAAGTTTGGGGTTTTTTCTTGCTTTATCGCCGCCCCGCACTTGTGTTGTTAGCCTGATGCACAGAGACCATTTTGGTGCAGGCTCTGGATGCTGCTTTTGCACATTATGATGCAGACTCGCAGAAGAGATCTGGCAAGACGGGCGATAGACCCAATGGAGTCGTGTAGGAGACTTTCCCTGTTGGTGATGCCTATATAGCAGTTGCAATTGTGTGCATCACAGCGATCAAATACAACTGTACATCTAATGAAATTTTGCTTTTGTCTTGAGAGAAAAGGTTGGCATAATATATGTTGCATTGAAATGATGATACTATCTATTAATTGTCCAATTTTTGGCTTATAGCTTATATCCAACGACTGTGATTCTACTACAGCTCTGTTTAGTTTTTCTCTGATTCTTCTTCGGGTTATATCACACTTTGACAAATATATTTTACTTTTCAATATACAATTATTAAGAAACCATATCAAAACTTTGTAACAAATGAATTATTCATACATAGTTGATTGTTACTACAATTATCAAATGAGATGATGATGATGACATTGTCGGCTCATCAATAGAAAAACATATCATTACCAATTGGTACCAATTTGTTGTTTTGTGTGCTGCCAATTGGTACATGTTTCTTTAGATGGCCAATACATTCCCCCCTCCCAATCGGCCAAGGTAAGGTAAGTGCTTACGCCACGCGCATGTACCTCCTTGTAATTCGTCAATTACGCTATTATTGCTCTTCTGAAATTAAAAAAAAAAAAAAAAATCTCTCCCTTTCTATCACTGTCAAATTTTGCTCTGTCCACTCTGCTGCGATTCTTGATATTTGATATAGGAGAAGTTTTTAAATTTTTAGAATTCATGATTTTTAAGAATGTTCTTTGAGAATATTTAATTTTTAGGATTTATGTAATTTTATAATTGGCTAGTTTTAAATATTTTCAGAAATGTTGGGTATTCTTTTATGAAAATCTTATATTTCTATATTTAGTTTAAATGTAATATTTCTAGGAATTCATGTTATTTTTCTAAAATTATTCTTATTTGATTTTTTATTTAAAAATGATAAATTCTTTATAGTATATAAATTATTAGAACTCACAATCTCTTTAGAAAGTCAAAAAATATTATTTTTTTTACACATTATATATTTTTGTGTATATATATATAATATATATGTTTATATAAGAGGGTAGAGGGGGTATTTTAATTTTTTTTTTATTTGTTAAAAAATTTTCTTAGTCCATGGGAATCTAAATTTTTTTTGTGAAAAATTGATTAAAAATAAATTTTATGAATGCTTTTTTTTAATATTTTTTTTAAAAAAATTGTATCAAATATAGAAATGTAAACTTCCAACCTAGCATTTTTAAAAATTTAAAAATTTCTCTTATACCAAACGCCTCCTAAAAATTTATTTGACCTAATTTCATTAAATGAAACAGAGGTACTTTGTCATGTTTATATTTTAATTAGTCTGTATAAAATCTCTATCAAACATGTATAGATTCTCAGATTAAACAAATTCATATATAACCAAATTTTCTTAAAATTACTTTAATCATATTAATCAAAATAATTGAAATTGTCAAAACTAATCAAAATGATCAAATTTTATTCAAAACAATCAATGTTAAGAAGGTTTACTGGGAATTTAACGTATTTTAGTATATACAATTGTTGAAATAGATGTCAAAATTGTTTGTAATAGTGGCAATTTTGTAAATAACCTAGAATTTTGTGGTATTTTGTAAAATATTAGATTTTAATCAATTTAATTTATTTTACAGCATTTTTGGGGTGATCTTCCCAAAAGTATATAATTTGTCACCGCCTTTAATAACTGACTTAATACAGGTTGTTTATTGTGGGGTTTGTGTGAGGTGGTACCACGTGAACGCATTAATTAGGGGAAAGTAAAAATTTAGTTTATCCAAACTAATCGAATCTATTGGTTCGGTTTAATTTTTTTTCTTGCATCGATTCGATTTGGTTAATTTTTTTCAAAAGTTTGGTTTTCAATTTAATTTTTTGGTTAGAAGAACCAAACTAATTGGACCCACCAAACTTTAAAACGATATTGTTTTGATATTTATAAACCGACATCATTTTTTAGATTTTGTGTGTTTTCTATCAATTATTTCAGTTTAATCGGTCCAGTTCTGGTTTAAATCCTAATTAAATTTGTTTGAGTTAAAAAATGAAATTTTAAGATGTCAGTTTTTTTTTTCTTAATTTGAATGTTCAGTGTTAGAGTTATCTCTATCATATATAAATATGTTAATTTTAATAATATTGAAGAGACTTGTCTCACTATAATAAATTATGAAATTATTATATTATTTATATTGAGCAATATAAGATTTGTCCGATATAGATAAACTTAGAGAGAGTGCATGAGCCCCACTCTTTCATTGTCTTACTATAATAAACTACGAAATTATTATGTTACTTGTATCAGACAACATAAAATTTGTCTAACGTGGACAAAATTAGAGAAGGAGTGTGGGCCTTACTCCTTTCCTCCCTCCTCCCCAACACCCCCTGCATGTTGACATCGGATATCAAAACACTACTCTAATAAATTAAATTATTATAACAAATTATTAACAAATATAACAAAAATTAATAATAATCTGGCTCTTGAACACTTAAACTACTTTTAGTGATTACATAATATAATAAAAGAGTATTTTTATATTTATATTTTTATACAATAATGTCATCATAATAATAAGATAGTAATTGTTTTTATAATTATATTATATCTTAATACATGAAAATTTAAAATTTATGTAACCGACTCTAAGAATAAAAACCTAATACATTATTGTTTGTAGTAATGATGAATGAATAAAAATAAATAAAAGGACAAAGCCCAACAGGGAACATTTGGCCTATACCCAGGCCACGGGCCAAATGTCTCCCATTCTGCTAACATCTCAGGCTTCGAAGACACTCTGGACAAATAATAGGCTGCCAACTGGCATGATTTGTAAAAAAAGAAAATTTTTTTGAGAATCAGATAAGTTGACAGATAAATTTACAGAATAGGAGTTAAAAGACTAAAATGCTCTCGTCCATATTACATTGCACTTTTTCCAATGCAACGTGGGTGAAAACATTTTAGTCTTTTGTAATTTCTAATAAAAGATTATTTGCCCCCTCAATTTTAAATTAAACTTATTGTACTCTGAGTTTTTAATTTCAAATCTATTATATCTCTTAACTTTTAATTTTATAATAATCACACACTTAGCTCCAATAAGCATGATGCGTGAAACATACACACAATTGATGTACGTGAAGGTAAAACTATCATCTCCTTCTTCTTTATTTCTAGCGTCGACAACCTCTCGCTTTCCTTAACCCAATTGATCTCGTCTTCTTTGCTGACGATCGACCCTAGTCCTTTTTTCCTTACCACTAGCCAACCTTAGTCTCGCATTCTTCATCACCAAATTAAGATTGAGCAATCGAAGTTTATGTTTGTGAATCGAATCTGACAAGGGATAGTGACGATTAGTATTGCACAGAAATGGTAACACCAAGCACTAAAACATTAATTTGTGTTAGTGAATTGACGACCACCGAGCAAACAGAGTTGTGAATCAACGACATCTAGTACTGCCTTCCTTTTCCGTTGTCTTCATCTTCATCATTTGTAGTGACAACGATAGCACCGAGTACAAAAACGTTGATTTGTGTTCATGAATTGATGGCGATTTAGCCCAATTTGTGTTTGTGAATCAACAACAATATCAAACACGTTGTCCACTGTCACGTCATTCACTTTCTCTCTTGCAGCGTCATGTCGTTCGCCGTCGGCCCCACCTTCTCATTGGCCCAATCAATGTTGGACCCACATCAGACTGCGCGTGTAACTCACACGCCATGCTTACTGGATCGAGTGCATGATTATTATAAAATTAAAAGTTGATGGGCATAATATATTTAAAATTAAAAGTTAAAGAACGCAATATATTTTGGGGAAATTGTATTGGCAGCTCGACGACTTACTCTTCACAGCCCACTCCATGCAAAATTATGCATTAATTTTCAAATTCCCATTTTAACCCCAACCCATTACCTCATCCGACTACCGCCTTAGCTCTCTCTTTTTCTCCCGCACCATATACACATATACACACACAAACACATACACCATATATATATATACACGCACTCACTCACACATATATATATACACACATGATTTCATGGCCGTGGCTATTGTGTATATATATATATATATATATATGGTGTATGTGTTTGTGTGTATATGGTGTGGAAGAAAAAGAGAGAGCTGAGGCGATAGTCGGAGGAGGTAATGGGTTGAGATTAAAATGGGAAGTTGAAAATTAATGTATAATTTTGCAGGAAATAAGCTGTGAAGAGTAATTTGTCGAGTTGCCAATAGAATTTTCCTATATTTTGAAGTTGAGGGGCATTTTTATGCCCTTTACTAAAATCAAGGGTCAAGTCAACAATGGCTTCACTGATTTTTTGAGAATATTATGAGTAAATAATTATTTATTTAAAATTTAAAATAATTATAAATATATATTTTAAGTAATAGGGACAAATTTTATTTAAACATTTACTAATAAACTCTAATTACATATTTTAAATTAAAATAAATTTATAAAAAATATATTTAAATGATATAAGAAATAAGATGTATTTTAAATAAATATATAAGTAGACTGAGTAATTATTATTCAAAAAATCTGGTATGATCACATCCAAAAAAATATGATATGAAGGCTACATAAGAATCATAGGGAGCCTTCCCATTATTCTATTATCACAAGGAAAACCCTTTTGAAGATGAATTTCATATCTAGCTTATAGGCATGTGATGTTATGCGAGAATAAATTTGTGCTTTTTTAGTCTAAATAAATGCTTCTTTTTGTAGTCTAAACCATGCTAAAGTATTTATTTTGGAGTATTGTTCTCCGATTCACATTAGGTTTGCCCAATGTGCTGATGTTGGGGGCAGGGGGGCCCACGCTACCTTTCTAACGTTATTTGCATTAGGCAAACATTATGTTGCTTGGTACAAATAACATAATAATAATTTTGTTTTAATAGATTTGTTAATTTGAATAAAATTAGTACTCATAAAATAACTCAAATAATTGTGAGAAAACTTGATTTGAAGTATCTTTCGATATTTAAATCAATAATTAGATAAAAGCATGGGTGTTTGATAGTTTGAAAGCATTGGAAAAATATAACAAAAACTAAATGGTTATAAAGAGGGGTGTGAAATGATACCAGCATATAAGAAGTTGAAGATGGTGATGATATAGTTACCTTTTATAGTATTTATAAGTGTTAATACCCTTTATTTTGAAATGTCTTTAATCACAACATTTTTCATCTATCATTCAAGTAATCAATGTGATTCTTATTTGTTAAAGTCGCAACCATGATGGTTTTATTTTGTTAGGGGCATAACGTTAGTAGTCCTAATGTTAAAGGCACAATTTTCAATAATTTAGTTGGTTGATATGTGCTCACATGGTAAAAGCATTCTAGTAGTCAAGTCAATTTTTTTTTTTTTTTTTTGGGGGTGGGGGGGGTGGGGGGGGGGGGGGGGGGGAACCAAAAGGTGAAATCTCTCATTTTAGGACTTTCGTAGCTCAGCCCCAAGATTTCTGCAAGAAATTAAATCACAGAACTCAGTGACGAGATTTGAACACGGAGCCTGCACCGACTATATAACAGCTAAATCCAAAACTCTATGAAATCAATGTGTGTAAGGTCCCAACCATTAAGCTATACTTAGGCTAAATCAAATTTTATTTTGATTTGATCTAAAATGTAACATGTGGAGTAGAGGCGAGGCTCTTTGGTCTAGATAGGGGTGTCACTTATTAGTATCACCTTGTTAGATTTTTCATTTTTCAACTTTAAGGGTGAGTATTATGTCAATTAGTTATAAAGTAATTTAATAATTGAATTAAAGTGAAATTTTTAAAAATTAATTAATATCGAAACAATCAAATTGTGAAAATTAGTTAAAATAATAGAAATTTATTCAAAATAATCAATGTTTAAATAGGTTTATAATGAATTTAAGACACTTTTGTATAAGCAATTATTGTGATAGACCTCCATTTAAGTTTACATAGTAGTGATGATTTCATTAAATAATTCAAAATTTAATAGTAATTTTCTAACATGAAAAAACCATTGTTAAAACCTAACTATAATTTGAAAATCAAACTTTTATATCAAATCGAATTGAACTGAATTTAAGAAATATCAATATGGATTAATCAAAATTAATCCATCCAATTGGAAAATTCAATTTTAACTAAAATAATACTTGGGATGACCACCTTTATGCTACCCTCGGTGCTTGTACCTTCGATTACATCATGAGAGGTAAATCACAAGTTGAGTCTTTAGTCTTTGCGTAGCACGAGAATCGAACTCATAATCCACCGAATTATAACGACATATTACTAAGGGCGAAGCCAGGAATTTTAAGCAAGGTGGGCAAAAATAAAATAATACTAAAAAAATTAAATTATTTAATTTTAATTATTAAATTAATAAAAATTATCGTAAAAATTATTTTTTAATTATTAAATTAATAAATTTTGCGACCGTTGTTAACCACTCCAAATGTTAATTTAATTTTATTTTTTACCCATTTAAATTATTTTATATATTTATAATTTAAATAAATATATTTGATTGATGAAAATAACATCTTGAAAAAGTTCTTCATTTCTCTCAATTCATTTCTCATTATTACATCTTAATAAATCATACACATAATAAAAAAAAAAATCTAATTCACCCACTCAATGGTGAAATTCATCGACATTTTCTTTTGGGATATGAACAAAATCATTGGCGATGCTCAAATCCAGTTCTAGAATAAGGTTGGTTTCTGGGTGAAATCGAATTTGAATATTTTGAAAGTTTGCATAAGAGTCTGCAAACTCCTTAAAAAATGATAGATAAACTTGCAGATTGTTAACCTAAAAATCACACATAATTAGTAAATTAAGTTCAGAAACTCAAAAAGATTAAGGATTTAGAGTTCATCATACCTGCTGTTAGAGAGAAAAAATTTTAGATACACAATCGTAAATCGGATCTTGAATCATAGCTTGAAGTTCATACAAAATTGTAGCGACAGCCTCATTACAATCTCTTATCGAAAGATGGGTCAAGAGATTGAAGGCATTTCTAACACCAAAAACCTTGTGAATAGTTTCAAAATCAGTAGTTCATGCTTTGTTGCAGAAATAAGGGGTAAAAATGCACAATTAGATACATCTTCTTCTCAAGTACTTGCACGCATTGCATAGAAAACCCAATCTTGACATGATTTTCTAGTTGCTTCTAAAGAAAATGAGAAAGGATAAGCTGAAGAACTCCTAGAACCTAAAAACGCACACGAATGAACTGAAAACCCCCAAACTCATTTCAATCTCCAAATTTTCTCAATTCCTACTCCAACAATATTTCTTTGAAAGATTGAGGTGATTCATGGTCTTATTCGGGTTATAAACCCATTTTATCAAAATTTCAAAAAATTATTCACAAATAACAATCAATCGAGTTTCTGCTCAAAACCCTAAACCATCACAACAACCCTCGATCAATTCATGACTTGCTCGTGAACTCACTATATGTGCATATGCATATATATATATATATACATATATATTGTTTGTTAAACATCTGAAATCAAGAAGGATATGTCGTCTATGAAGACCACGGCTTCGTTAAACCTCAAGATCTTAAAATGGTATGATGATGTATCAACTGTATAAAGACAATAAACATGATTTTTTTAAAACATTAGATAATTCGGCAATTTAAACTATCAGGTACTAGTAAAGAAATTGAACTAATATGAACTAATTTTTTTTTAAACATAAGATAATTCGGTAGTCTACGCAAAATAACAACTTGAACCAGCCTCGTCGCCACCGCCAGCCACCACAACCAGCATTTTATAATGATCTAAGGCCACTACTCGACTCCCTTACCCCCTTCATCTAACATACTCAAAAACCAGTAAGATCCAACGGTCGAAACTCCATAGATCTAAGCTTAAAATTTCGATCAAACTAAATAATGCATATATACATAAACACCTCACGAATCTATGCTAAAAGTAAAGCTAATAAAACTAAAAAGCTTACCTTATTATAGATCGGGATTGATTTCACGGTGAAAATATGATCGGATTCAAGATCTAACGATTGGATTTTGCAAAATATGTGATTTACAGAGCTTTCGTAGGAGAGATAGAGGAGGAAAACAAACGAGAGAGAAGAAGACGAAGAAGAAGACATGTGGGTGAGTGAAATCTGAAGACATGCTAGAGAGAAACACAGAGATGTCCTACATTTCAATTGATCATGATTTGCTTTTCGAATTAGGGAAATATTATTTGGACACAAGTTTGAATGTTTACATAATATTTTTATTCAAAATAATATTTGGATGCAAGTTTGAATGTTTAACCCGAATTCAGACAAAAAAAAGTTCCCTGTCTTTGGGGCCCACCACATAAAGCCCACTTGCACTTTATTTTATTTATTTATTTATTTTAACTTTTTTGGTTTTAACATTTATGGGAGTACCAGTTGGAAAAAAATAATACTTGAAGGGTAGGCATTTATAGCCCCTGGTGGCTAGATATTCAAAAAAAAATTAAAAAAAAATAAAATACATATATACTTGAAGGATTTTTGAAATTGAAGGGTTGGTTGGGCGTAGCTCCGCCCCTACATATTGTTCATTCGACCACTTGACATATGCCCTAGTGGCAACTAAAATAATACTCACCTTTTACCTAGCATGTCTTGTTAGGAACACTATTTTCGTGTTTAAAATGGCTAAATGAGAAGGTTAATCTAGGGGTGTTTGGTTTACCCTTTTTTAAAAGCGATTTTTTATTTTAAGTTGCTTAGTTTTTAAATTGTGTAAAACTTAAAACTTGAGTAACGTTTAAACTAATAACATATTTAGATAAATGTACTTTAAATTGTCACTTATATAATTATGTGTTTGATTTAAGAAAATTGATAAATTATTAGAACTTGATAAAAAGACAAAAACAAATATATTGTTAAATAATACAAATAAAATATATAAAAATACTAATTTTTAATTAAAAATTTATAAATCAATATCCAACTGATAAAATTTTACCATTACATGTTGATATATTATATATTAAAAAATATATTAATATAATATTTTATTAAAGTTAATATATATTATATGTGTTATCTTTATGTATATAAAAGTAGGATAGTTTGCAAAATAATTCCCCCCTCCCAAAAAAACCTTGCATTAATTACTAAAAGTAGCAGTAATTAAATGCTTGTATTTTTTAATAAATTAAACATATTAATTAAATCAAAAAATTAAGCATGGGTTTCGAATACTATTTATAATATTTATTTATAACTTAATTTTAAACTCAATTAATCTTCTCATCAATTAATTCCTCAATTAATTATAAATAAGTATTATTTTTTTATCAATATTATTAATTACAAATATTTATAATATTATTTTTGATTAATTTCTCAATTAATCCCTCAATCAATCAAAAATAAATATTATTTCTAAAGAATATGAATAGACAACTTAAACTATTAATTAAATCATAAAAAATTGTTTATTTATATAAAATAAAAATAATTTGTATTTAGTACTTATTATTCCAAAGCAATTGGAGATCTCCTATAAAGTACCTTGGAACTTTTCATTATCAATTAAATAAATATTATTAATAGAAAATTTGAAAAGACATTTTAAATTATTAATTAAGTCATGTATAGATATATAATTTCTCAATGAATTAAAAATAAATATTTTTTTATAAATATTATTAATCAAAAATATTTATAATATTATTTTTTATTAATTCCTCAATTATTAAAAAATAAATATTAATGTATGGGTTTTTTAATATTAATTAAGATTTAACAAATCACATTTGCAAGATTATGCAAGAAAATTAATATATAATGAAAGAAAAATAAGTCAAAATTCATATTTTCAAAGTTTTGTTATCACTGCAAAAATTAAATTTCAAGATCAGAAATTAAAAATTTCAAATGAATTTTTAATTAGCATTGAAAAATCCATATTTCCTCACATTTATAAGTTCTAATTTATATTTATATTTATAATTTATAAATAAATATATAATATAATAAATAATTTTATTTTAATAATTAACCACTCACTACCTTTAATTTAATGCAAGACCAATGCATGAGTTTTTCAATACTAATTAAGATTTAAGATAGTGCATTTTCAATACTAATATATAAACTTTTTAATATCAATTAATATTTAATTTTTAAATTTATTGTGATTACACCTATTGTGCATTGCACGGATGAACACTAGTATAGATATAAAGTTATTAAAATCAATATATATACATATGTATGTATATATATATATATATATAGTAAGGGAAGCGGTGATGGGCAATGGCAACAGAGGTGGCAAACGACAGAGAAGTTGATGGAAGAGGCAATGATGGAGGCTGAAGGTTGGAGGCAACAATTGATGGGGATGGAGACGATGGCCAACGACCGCCATGAAAGAGATGGAGATGCTGACAATGACAGAAAAAGTTGGGGATGAGTTTGGAGAGAGAGAGAAGACAGAGATAGAAATATAGTGTGTAAATATTTAGAATATATTTGAGAGTAAATTTGTCATTTATTTGGTTAACGCAATAAGTTGTTAAGAACTTATTTAGAAAAATTGGGGAATGAGCTTTTGAAAAATACTACTGAATTAGCTTAAAAACTGGGTAGCATTTAATCTTTTAGATGTTGCTAAATGTGTACAAAAAATAAGTTACATAATCAGTCAAACGGATAAGCCAAACACCTTCATAATTGACTCTAAACCCTAAATTATTTTATTACTGATTTTGTCCAAGATTTACTTGACATTCCAAAACATTTTTAAACTAAAAAGGAAAATAAAAAATAAGAAATAATCAAATGTTTGAATAACTGAATGATTTAATGGTTGGTCCTTCTATCTTGTCCCTAACATAATGACTAAATTAAAATATAACATAAAAAATTAATTCAATAATAATTATAGATTCAGAAGTCACTACAATAATTATAAGTTATGAAATATTATTATGACATCATTCTTTTGATATCTTTTTTTATATACTCGTGGCTTTGGTATATTATCTTCTACACAATCAATACTTTAGGGTTTATAATGAATCCAATGAAATGATTGAAATTGCAATTTTTATTGGTTTTCCTTTTTCTTACTACCCAAAATTTGGTTTCTTCCATTTTACAAGAAACAATGGATTAATAATATGATTGAGTTTCTTCAATACAAGATTAAAAAAGTTTGTCCCATAATATACTTAATATGATAATAAGTAATAATTTAGTTTTTAATGGGTTTTTATTTGGATTTACTTAATCGTACTATTAAAATAAAATTTTATGTCTAGTTTTGACGGAAATCAAATTTACATAGAGATTAAAACTCTTTTTGATCGGTTGTCATTCATTTCAAGAGACTTGAATGATTATTTATCTTGTTTTGAAAGGATTTAGGACTATAAGAATTGATGAGATTGTCCTCATAGCTCTTTGAAGAAGATTAGTTAGTGGTTTATTTGCAAGCGATGCGAGAAATACTACGTGTTTTAAATTAGTTCAAGAAACTAATTTTATATGCAAGATATGGGTTCAGTGAAATTTATTATATATATATATATATTGATGAGATATATCACGACGACAAATTGGCATCTTTACGCTATGTTAATCAATTATATGGACTCAAACGTCACTTCTCGTATTGGTCAAATGGATAAAGTTACAAAAACATCACATTTTAACTTATTTCTTTTTTAATTTATGCTTATAATAAGAAAAAAATTATAATTCTTCGTATTTGATAGTAACGTTACAAAAACAATTTAAATTTTCAACGACTCTAAAAGTTGACGATCGAGGCTACATGCATCCATAAAAAGACATTCTCACGAGAGTACATGCAAAGAAATGTTTCTCAAAATAATTTATCATTTTTCACCCTCAAATGGAGTAGCATTTACTAGAATGAATAGCTTTTGTTTATTTATTTTCCTCTTTCTTTGACATAAGAATCAAAGCGGATTTTGAGGGCACCTTTCACAGTCCAAACACTCATTGGTTTAGAAGGAAAAATGCTGCAACCGATCCAAACATGAAGAAATTCTCCTAATTTTAAGTAGAAATGTATTGGTGATGTGAGCGAGGACCTCAATTACATATTCCTGGCCGTTCTCGGGAGTAAAGTGATATTATCCGAAAATTGTCTAGCGCTCCAGAAAAGATTGGAAAATAACATTTCTGACCCGCTTCCATTATTTCCACCTATTTTATCACTCGAGCGAGGCCCTGTTTCTGGATTTCTGCTCTCCGCCTCTCTCTCTCTCTCTCTCTCCAAACCCTTTCCAGTTCCCGATCTCAAATCTTCCAGTCTCTTCTCTCTTTCTATCTCTACGAATCCATTTCCCTCTCTAGATTTATATCGCTATATACAACGCTCGTATATACTCATCTTCAGATCTCCGTATCAGCGGCCACAGATTCGAATCGAAATCGAGTTGAGTTTGAGTCTCTGTTCCATGGCGAATCCGAATTCACCAGGGCCGGGAGGCCCGTTCGATATGCAGAAGTTCTTCAAGCCCCAGGCGAGCCCTATCTCTCAAAACCCCAGCCCCAATTTGGGCTCTCCTTATCCGCCACCCCCCTCTGCTTCTTATCCTCCACCCACTGGCCCTTACTCTCAGTTTCACCACTCTCCTCAGTTCCCGATCCCTCCTTATCCGCAGCCAGATCACCTCCCCCACGTCGCCAACTTGCACCATCAGAGGTCCGTGTCTTTTCCTACGCCCCCGCTCCAGGCCCAAAACCCTAATGCCGGTGCCAGGCTCATGGCCCTGCTGAGCGCCCCGCCGGCGAATTCGGCCGTCCCGATGGCGCCTATCCAGCCCTCGTCTTCCGGTTCTTCAGAGTTCTCGGCCTCGGTGCCGCCAAATGTTAATGTTGTTAATCCGGGGATGATCGCGAATGCGCCTCCGATGCGTATGCCCAGCAGCAAGCTGCCCAAGGGTCGCCATTTGATCGGCGATCGCCTCGTGTATGATATCGATGTTAGATTGGACGGCGAGGTGCAGCCACAGCTCGAAGTCACTCCAATAACAAAGTACGTATCGGATCCCGGTCTCGTTTTGGGCCGGCAAATTGCGGTCAATAAGACTTACATATGCTATGGACTGAAGATGGGAGCTATTCGGGTCCTTAACATAAACACTGCATTGAGATCATTGCTTAAAGGTCTAGCCCAGGTTGGTAATTTGCTCTGTTTTGGTGGAGAATAAGTCGAGTTTTATTCTCTCTTAAAATTATTCGCGTACACGGTGATCCTAGATATTGTGAAATTGAAGTCATATATTAAACGTGTGTTCTGGTTTCTGCGAACTTGTTCTCGGTCTTACCCCTAGATACAGTATAATGGTAGCGTTTATTAGTTTGTTTAAATGGAAATGGTTCACTGTGATCGTGATCATGGCTGTGAGGGTAGAATCATGTATAGAAATTCCGTTTTCATTTGTTTTGTCATCTTATGAACAGAAGCGAGATATGGTTTTAGTTTTTAGAGAGATATCAAGTTATTAACTAAGGCCATAGGCGGGCTAGAATACCATATTGAACTATCTAAAGGTAATGGATCAAATGATTTTCTTGTGAAAGATAGGGTAATTTTTAGAAAGGGCCAAGTTTTATAGTATTGCCAAGAAGTTAGTGGTTCGTCAACCCTTTGATCAGCCTCACGGTATTGATGAGTGTGTACTACTGTTCAATAGACAGTCACATATTGAGGAAATGATCTATATATAGTGATTCTTGCATCTGTGGCCTATCTGGTTTCCTATATAATTTTCCTGCTTACCTCAGGTAAAGCTAAGCATGGTTTCCGTCCATGTAAATTAGGATTGAGTGGTCTCTTTAAGTGTATGCTACTTTGTCTTTTTATAGGGGTGCATTTTGAATTGTTAGTTTGAATTGGGAAAATATTAAGTTACCTTGCATCCGCAGATATCATAACAGAGGCAACAGTCTTAAGTAGTAAATAATAATGATTTGACCATTTCTGTAAAAAAAAAAAAATGTTTACTTTCCAATTCATCATGAGAATTAATTCTCCAAGAAAGCTGGGGACACCAATTACTTATGTCCAAATCGGACTCAGAACGTGTATTGTCAATATCACAGACCACAAACAGGTTGATTTATCCTGGAAGCGGAAGAATTATTAAAACCATGTGAAAACTCAAAAGGGATTATGCACAAAGACAACGAGCCCTTGTAGCTTTTACCGGAAGACTTGAAAAGATATTTTTATCTCAACAGTGGAAGCCCAAGCTCATGAAATTGTTGATCATATAACCCCATTGAAATAAATAGCATGAATTTTGCAAAAAAAAAAAAAATTGATTTTGAAAATTGATTTTCTCACCAAGTTTGTTCCATCTCATGTTTATTTTATTTTCTTAAATCCTTTTTCTCTTGGGAGGTTAACTCACCAAATTGCTTGTGTCATTGTGGGGCTACTTGTTTATTAATTTAAGTAATTTCTTTTCTACCAGAGGGTCACCGACATGGCTTTCTTTGCTGAGGATGTTCACCTTTTGGCTAGGTAATTCTTGATCTCTTTCTTGATAAATTCTTTGTCCAAGTTTGTTCTCTGGTTATTCTCGTGTGTTTTCATGCAGTGCTAGCGTAGATGGGCGGGTTTATATATGGAAGATTACTGAAGGTCCGGATGATGAAGATAAACCACAGATTAGCGGAAAGATAGTCATTGCCATTCAGATAGTAGGAGATGGGGAATCTGTTCATCCACGAGTTTGTTGGCACTGTCACAAACAAGTATAGAAATTTTTGTTTATAAATAATGCTGCGAATTCTCTGTCAATACATCTTGGTCCTGGACCTCCTAGATTTCTGGGTTCCCCTAATTCTTTTACTATTGTGTCAGGTAACTTCATATTATAGTTTCCGAATTTTTTCTTAGTCTTTGGTTTTCCTTTTGTCTTTTGCAGGAAATTCTGGTAGTTGGAATTGGAAAACATGTTCTGAGAATTGATACTACAAAAGTTGGAAAAGCTGAAGTATGTTCAGCCGAAGAACCTCTCAAATGCCCTATTGATAATTTAATTGATGGAGTCCAACATTTTGGTAACCACGAGGGAGAGGTGACCGATTTGTCAATGTGCCAGTGGATGACTACCCGCTTGGTTTCTGCTTCAGTAGATGGCACGGTAAGATATTCCTCTTTTAACGGTCTTGCATCTTAGGCCAGGGCTCATTTGTGCGAATTTGTTACATATGGAACCTAACATTTTCCTATGCATCCCCTTCCATATCATCATCACAGCTGCATCTTATCCTAACCAAGTTACGGTCGGTGGCATGCCATTAATAATGTTAATTGACTTCTAAATATCACATTGACACCATGCAAAAGCTTGTGTCCACTTAGGTAATCGTGAATTTGTTATGATAACAATTGATAAAAATTTTTTAGAACTGAAAATTCGTTTTCCATAACATACCGCATTGTATGAACGAGGGATTTGAGAATTAATGGAAACCGAGTCTTCATTCTAAGAATCCAGGTACTGTATTTGGACATCTTTCCTGCTTGTTTGCATATGAAATTCAGAAAAGGGTGAGTTTTTGGTCCAATCTGTGGGTGCTTCATTACCATGATCCTTTTTTGTATGAGTTGGCAGTAAAATGTTGCTTATGTTGTTGGATCCAATAGAATATACAAGATTGATATTATTTCGATTTTCCTTTTTTTTTTTTTTTTCTCAAGGCCTGTTGGTGCTTGATTTTTTTGATATGTTGTGAGGGACGAAGTTCAATAAGGGGGGGGGGGGGATATAGAATTAGTTAGTTCTTTTGTGGGGTTTGGACAGGGGGAATTAAGTTCCATACTTTTTCATGGAGTAGTTGTGTAATACCTCATATTTGATTTTAGGACATAGTGTATAAAGGATGAGAAGAAGTGGTGACAGCAGACCTAAAGTAGATTTTGGCATTGGCTGTCTTTAGTTTGCAATAACAACTGACCATCAATTCACTGTGGAGATTGACTGTGTGAAGAATTTGAGGACTAAGGCCAACAATTGTGGTGATAGATGATTGTTGGGTCTTCTGCTGAAACAGCTGCACTGAATAAGGCAAGTGGTTGACTTTAAGCTCGATTTTGAGGGATTAAATTAAGAAATATTTATGCACATTTTAGATGTGGTAGGCATAGTGAGAGTTTCCAAATATATAAAAACTTTTAATTTTGGTTAGGTTTGTGGAAGTTTGGATTAAGGGTTAATCAGTGTTTTTAAAGGCCCAATGCACACTAAGGCGCAAAAGAGTGTTGAAGCCTAAAGCACAAGGTGAGGCGTGCGCCTGATTGAACTAGGCGCATGGTAACTAAAAAAAAAGAAAAATATATATACTAGTTGAAGAATAAGGTATAAAATAGGTCCTAACTCCTGATAGCATATTCAATGTATACTAATGAAAAAAACAATAAAAAATGCCAAAAAATACAATTTAAAAGTCTTTAAGTCAACTTAAATTAAATCTTAAAACAACTTCTAGGTATTAAATCTTAATCAAGATTAACTAATTATGCATTTTAAATAATCTAAATTTCATCCTCATCATCAAGATCAAACATTTCCATATTTTCATCATTAGAAGCATCATCTCTAATATCTTCTTCCATGTCATCTCCTTCTCCATCTCCATCTAGCTCAAATTCAATTGGAGCATTTGAAGTAATAGCCCATTTTACTCATTGTCAAATTTGTAGTTGAAACAATAAATTTAAACCCTAAATAGTAAAAAATTAAATAAAGTAATAAACAGTAAAATAAAATCCTAAAAAATAGTTAAAAAATCTCAGGCGCACCTTGTTGGTGTGCGCCTGCCTAGAAGCAGTCTAGGTGCCCAAGGTGCGCCTTTAATAACACTGGGTTTAATAAGGTGATTAAGGAAACTAATTGAGATTAGCTAGATTCTTAAACAATTCCAGCCCGTTCTTTAGAGATCTAGAGGCTTATAGAAGCAAGCATGAGGTGGCCAGTTTGTTAAAGTAGCTTCTGAGGTGTATAGATGAAAATTTGCTAATGAATTAGGACTAGGTTGCAAGGAATGGGAGAAACACACTACCAAGCTGATTCACTAGCTTGTAGGTAGCTTGGGTTTGTGTCACGACCCTAGGGTTATAAGTGTAATTGATTGGCATTTATCTTGTATGAGCCATTGGGGGCTAACTAAAAAGGGTTAGGCGGTTAGGTATGTTAGTTAGGTGGTTGAATTAGCTGAGGAAGTGTACTAGAGGCTCTATATAAAGACCTACATAGCAGTAAGGAAGGATCATCGGAGAATAATGACAAGTCATTTTCTTTCAATCCCCCCCCGCTCTCTCTCTCTCTCTCGTTCTCTCTTTTTCCCTTAATCTGTTCTGTCTCTCCCTCTAATTCTATTCTTCTTCTTCTAAATTCCAATTCAAATCCTAGGGTCTTGACAAGTGGTATCAGAGCCAATATTCTTGGCTGTGGATCCAACTAATTCTAGTAGTGATTTTGACAATTCCGGCGACAAAGAATCCAGTAGCGGACCCAGATTTTAGCTGGTTGAGTTGGGCCGCGACATTGGAATTTATGAGTGAGTAAGTCTGGCCCGATTACAGTAGGCAAAATGAACAGACGAAAGAAGGTGATCTGGGTTGAACGCAGGCAAGGCGCGACCCTAGACGAGTCAGTACGATGGACCCGAAGATGGTGTAGGTGCAAGAGGCGGTCTTGATTAAAGCTTACAGACGGACATGAAGCGGATGAAGCAATTTGAGTTTGTGGTGGAATTGACCAAGTCGCTGGAGATAATTCAAGAAGCGACAAGTTCGATGATTCCGAAACAATTAATTTCATTAGAGTCGGAGGCTTGCGGCCTTTGGACGATGATTGGGTGAGTGAAGGCATGGCGTGGAAGCAGGTCGGGCGATCTTGAATTCCTTGGTGCAATTCTTGGCAATGATTCCAACAAATTCTGACGTCTAACCACTGGTCGACGATTGGGTAAGAAGTGGACGCAGGCTTGGGGTGATCTTGAATCTGCAACATAGAATAGAAGGTTGTGACTACGGAGATTTTCGGTCGGAATTGAAAGATGAAGCTAGTTTTGGAGACGACGACTCGGATTTTAAGTTGCAGCAGAACAGGTGACAAAGGAAGTCGGGCGTTCTTGGGTGCAAAATTGAAGTGAATTTCTGTCGGACGTTTTTGGGTGCAAAATTGTAGTGATCAGGTTGGTGTTAATTTCTGTCAGAGGGTTGAAGACGTGGACAGGACTTGAGGCCGCTAAAGAGGCAAACTAGGTTACAAGAACCAATTCTTGTTTCTAAGGGGATCTTTAGAAGCTGTGATTTGATTCGATTATCGGTGAAATTAATCTAGCAATGACTCAGCGGATTTAGTTTCGTTTCTCGACACTGTTAAGATCCAATGTGGAGCCATATTCTTTGGCTGTGATTCCTGGAAGTTCTCCAGCGATCTCGGCAGCAAGATAGGCTGGCGAAGTATTGATGACTAAAAGGTTGGTTGGTGAATTGCGTTGATTCCAACAAACTCAAGCGAGCAAGCAATTCTTGGTTCAAGTCTTGGCCAGGTGTTCCGACGGTACTTCCAACGACTCTTAAGAGCGAGTTTGAAACTATCAGAACCCAACCCAAATTTCGCAAGACTCTAGTTAGAATTGTGGAGGGCGATTCTTACCGTAATGAGAAAACAAGGCAGACCTAGGGAATTTCGGCCGGATTCTGTTGACCCAAGAATTGGGCGATCGCAATTGGGTCCAGCATGGTGAGACGAGTGAGCCTAGCAGTGTTCTTGGCATCAGACAAGGTCCAAGAACGGATCTTGGAGGCTAACAAGAGGGCGTAAGAGACTCGATGCAGTAGGTGAGCCAGAACAATGGTGATATTGGTGCGAATTTAGAGCCAAGCTGTCCTTGGCCACTGTAACAGATTACAAGGTCAGGTTTGAGGAATGGAGAGTGTTGATGCTCAACTCCCATCTAACCTTAAAATGAGTCTTACTTTGTGTCAAAATTCACTAATGGTCTTGATGATGCGCTAAGGCTTAATGTGCAAATATGTTGTCCTACTACAGTGGAACAAGCGACGGAGAAGGCGAGGTTGCATGAATTGGCGCTGGAAGTCATTTACAGAAAACATGGACTGCAACTGGAAAATTATCATAAGAGCAGCTTGCAAGTTTGTAATTGACCACATGTAGCTAAAGGAGTTTTGACGGAACAATTCGGATCGGAACAACTTTACATTAGCTTCAAGGAAGCTGATACTGAAGTTGTTGGGGGTGAACAGGCAACCGATGAGGATTCAGACCAAAGACAAAAATTGGAGGCTAAGGGCATGAATGGTTCTAAGGAAGAAGATTCTAAGAGTATGGTTTCTTTTCCTTTGGTTTTCGAAAAGACTGAGGAGTCACAGGCTAAGATAATTCTAGCGGAAGAAAATCTCCATGTTGTTTTTGAGTAATTTTGATCTTGGGCAATATGATAGTATTGCTGTCATGTCACCTGATGTAGACCAGATTCGGAAGATGAAGGAAGAGAAGGGTGTTGCCATTTTGTTCGTGAGTTTTGATATTGTAGAAGAGGAGGTTGTTGCTGTCACTAGAAGACCCTCTTTTTTGAGTTATTTTAAATTTTCTTGTTGCCAACTATTATTGCTTATTACTGCTTGCTGTTATTTTCACTGCTGTACCCCTAAGTTAGTAGATTAGCTCTTCATTTTACTGTTGTAACTTCTAGAAGGCAGGTTGTTATTGCCACATGCAGGGAAGTTAGAGATTCCTGAGTTTGTTAGGCATGTAGGGCCCACCCTGGCAGGAGAATCTTCTCCCCCAAGTGCTGCTATAATTCCCCTAGTCGTGTAAGGGGAAGGCATTATGAAAAATTTCAGAATTCTCACGGTCTGTCTCTTCCTATTCTCTCTGTTCTTCTCTCCATTCTCACTAATTCTTCTTTTTCTTTCTGTTCTATTATCTGTTTGGGTGTAAAGTCCTAATTCTTATTGGATTGGGGAGGAAGGGTATTGTTAGGCTTAGGGCGTGACAACTGCCATCTGGTTCAGGAAATGGGACATTGGAGAAGGGAGCCTGGACATGGCGATTCTTGGAGTCTACATTTTATTTTTACAAGAAAAACAAAAGCAACAAAGCGTAAGAGAAGACTGGCCAAAGCTTCGAAGGAGAAAGAAAGCAAGGAGAACGAGGAGAAGAATGAACTAGATTGTTAAGGCTAGAATTGGCTGAAGAACAGGGTCAGCAGTTGTCAATTCTTGGGGATAAGAATTGTTTGAAGGGGAAGGGATTGTCACTACCCTAGGGTTATAATTGTAATTGATTGGCATTTATCTTGTATGAGCCATTGGGGGCTAACTAAAAAGGGTTAGGCGGTTAGGTATGTTAGTTAGGTGGTTGAATTAGCTGAGGAAGTGTACTAGAGGCTCTATATAAAGACCTACACAGCAGTAAGGATCATCAGAGAATAATGACAAGTCCTTTTCTTTCAATCCTCTCTCTCTCTCTCTCTCTCTCGTTCTCTCTTTTTCCCTTAATCTGTTCTCTCTCTCTCCCTCTAATTCTGTTCTTCTTCTTCTTCTTCTAAATTCCAATTCAAACCCTAGGACACCCTAGGGTCTTGACAGTATGCTTACAATTAGCCTCCCATCCTTTCAAGGGTCGAGTGGGGAAGTGCAGAAGAAAAGGAAATAAGGTGATGGAAAGCTGAGAAATAAGGAGGTTCTACCAGATTCTGGAAGGCTGAGAGACAGACTTGAGGAGCTGAGATTTGAGTGAGCTAAGTGCACGGTTATGGTTAGTACATGGCATTATGCACAAAATGTTTTGAGGCAGCTTGGTGAATGTCATAGTATTATTTTTCCATGCATTGTGTACATGCTGTGAGATTGTGTGGGCTCAGTGTCATAGGTGAGAAACTCCCCTTATGTTGTGTGGAGTAACGGTTGCCAAAGGTGAACTTAGTGCCCTTTGTGTTGTGTGAGGTGATGTTTGCCAAGGTAGTATAGGACATGAGCCTAGGGGTGCACTTGGGGGAAGTGATTTTGAGAACCTTGTGGCTGCCTGCTTGCTGTGTGTGAATAGATTGATTGGCCATGACTTACTGAGATATGTTTCCGTGCATTGCATAGTCATTACTTGAGACCATACAAGGGAGGAGATTGATGACCAACAATGTCTTGGGGGAAGGCTTGTGTGGTGATGCAATACTTAGCATGTGTTAATCTACCATGTTAAATTGTATTATATTAAGCAAAGCATGATGATGAAATGCTGATATTATGTTCTTTTTGTACTTGGGACCAGCATATTATAATGATAGAAGAGATGCATATTTATGTGTTTTAGTGGATGGATTATGTGATGACTGATGAGATAGTGTGAATGATATTGGCAGATAGGCAAGAACAGTTGACTGAGAGATTGGCTGTGGCATTGGCCAGGCCAAATGACCTTCTAAAACATCAATTGTGGCGACTGGACAATTGTCTGTGAGGTCATTTGTCACCTGAAAGATCAACTATGAAGGGAGGTTTTTGACTATGGGCTTGTCTGTGGGAGAAAAGCTGATTATGGACATCTACTGGAGGCTCTTCGGGGCTGAAATGAGATAAAGCACTCACTTTGATGTAGGTTTTACTCATCTGGGTGGGGCATAAGACTTGCACCTGAGGATATGTTCATGCCTTGTGTCCTAGGCTGGTCTGAGGGCCACAGCAGGTAGCTTCCATGCAAGCATATACCAGGTGAGGCATTGGAACAGCGAGCCCCTGTGGATGGGGGCAGGACACTACATATTGGGTCTTGAATTTTTTTTCTCTGTCCTAAGTGGATTTGGCAAGTTGTAGCTGTTAAGGTGGCAGCAGATGGAAAAATTCTCACCCTTGGTGAGTTGATTGGGATGAGGGATGTCGTTACATAGTAGTTCTTCACGGAGAGGAGAAGGGGGAGGATGCAATCACCTTTAGTGACTTCGATGACTAGAGCTGGTTTTTCATTTTTCCTTCTTATAATCTCCAAGACAGTGGTTCATTTACATATTTGTTTCTGGAGAGATATGACATTAGAGAAACGGGAATAAGTGGTCCTTTGACCAATTGGACGCCTGGACATAATTCCAAGAGTCAGTTGTAACTTTTTGATTAGTTGGGTCACCAGAAGTCTATGCTCATCCAAGGACAGCTTTTGGAACTGTGTTTGGATGCAGAAATTGCTTTTGTGTCTTTTCTGAGCTTCTGGCACTGTTTACTAGACTTGACCAGCTTTACAAATTATAATTCTTGCAAAGAAACTTGATTTTTAGCACTTAATGTTTAATGTTTGAAGTTGAAAGTTGTGCCCTTTAGTATTAATTTTTCTCTCTGATGTAGGTTATACCTTTCTCATGCTACTTGTTTCTCCATTTCCATTTTGGTTAATATCTTTCTCATGTCTGTACTCCTCCGTTGCCATTTTGGTTAATATCTTTCTCATGCCTCCAATTCCATTTTGGTTCAGTTTCCTAACTATTGTGTGCTTAATGTTTTTGTCAACAGATAAAAATTTGGCAGGACCGAAAACCAGAACCACTTTTGATACTGAGGCCACATGACGGTCAACCTGTTAATTCTGTTACATTCTTGACTGCTCCTCACCGCCCTGACCATGTTATACTTATAACAGGGGTACAATTCCAGAGCATTTGACTTCTTTTTTTTAAAAAAAAAATCAATTTCTTTAAGTAGTTTTTCTAGCCTTGCTAGCTGGCTTAGGTGTTAGATATCTTCATTGAAGAATAATAGCATACTAGGTGCTGTAACATTATGAAAGTGTCTTTTTATTTTATTTCAGAGCACTGGCATAAATAATGTGATATTGGATTTAAAAACTTTAAAATTTGAGTGTTATTAGCTAATTATATTCTCTATGATTTGTATAAAAACTTTTTGGGCAAGACTATTCATCGTGTAGACATTCCAAAATATGATAACAGGGTCCACTAAATCGGGAAGTGAAGATATGGGCCTCAGGAAGTGAAGAAGGTTGGCTACTTCCTAGTGATTCTGAATTGTGGCACTGTATCCAGACATTGGACTTGAAGAGTTCAGCTGAATCTCGAGTTGCGGAGGCATTCTTCAATCAAGTTGTGGCTTTGTCTCAAGCAGGGCTTCTCTTATTGGCAAATGCCAAGAAGAATGCTATATATGCTGTACACTTAGAGTATGGTCCTAATCCAGCAGCAACCCGAATGGATTACATTGCTGAGTTTACTGTCACCATGCCAATTTTAAGCTTTACTGGAACAAGTGATTTGTTACCTCATGGGGAACACGTTGTTCAGGTTTATTGTGTCCAAACACAGGCTATTCAGCAGTATGCTTTGGATTTATCTCAATGCTTGCCACCTCCACTGGAGAATGTGGTTTTAGAGAGGTTAGACTCTGGTGTTTTGCGTGATGTGACTAGTACTGAAGGATTTCCTAATTCAGAACCTTCTGGAAGTAGAGCTATTGAGATACCTTTAAGTAGTTCAGCACCTAAGCTGGCTCTGCATGATAGTGGCCCTGATAGTGTGTCTATGATGAGGCATCCGGCAAGCTCTGCTTCATTGGATGCTTCCACTTCTATGGAATTTGCCACTCTGAGTTTAGATACTAGACCAATTTCGTTACCTGCTGCAACTGGCAATAGTGATATTTCTTCTGTTGCATCCCCTCCTTTACCTTTGAGCCCAAGGTTGTCTGGTAAACTTTCTGGTTTTAGAAGTCCAAGAAATGGCTTTGAGCCAGGTCCCGTGCTTGATGATCGTGGTGGAGATCAACAAGTTATTGAATATTCAGTTGATAGGCAGATGGATAATGTTCATGCAAACCTGTCTGATGTCTCTTCCTTGGATGATGATTCAAAAAGTGGCGAAAACAAGATTGTACGAGATGATATTTCAACTGTTCTTAATCAACCTATTAAGTTCAAACATCCAACGCATCTGGTCACTCCATCAGAGATATTAATGGCTACATCATCCTCTGAGACTGCCCATGTTGTTGAACAGAAGGTTGAGGGGGAGCCAAGCATTCAAGATGTGGTCGTCAACAGTGACGTGCGCAATGTTGAGGTGGAGGTTAAGGTTGTAGGTGAAACTGGATTTAGTCACAATCATGAAACTGGCCCTCAGGGAGAATCTCCCATTATTGTTCCCGAAAATAAAGAAAGGGCATTTTACTCTCAGGCATCTGACCTGGGTATTGAGATGGCCAGAGAATGTTCTGCACTTTCTTCTGAAACATATATTGTAGAGGAATCTAGGCAACTTGATGGAGCTAATGTAAATGAAGCTCAGGCTCAACCTTCAAGTGCTGATGAAGAAGTGAATGATTCCACAACAGATATCTCTGGAAAAAATGAGGGTTCCATGTTGCCTGCAGCAGTTCCACAAGCTGTACCAACCACAAAAGGTAAAAAGCAAAAGGGTAAGAATACTCAAGGGTCAGGTCCACCATCGCCATCCCCAAGTGCTTTCAATTCAACAGATTCTTCTGGTGAGCCAGGAGTTACTTCAGCTATCCCTTCTGTGGATGCTGCTTTTTCACAAATTTTGTCTATGCAGGACACGCTTAATCAGGTCATTGTTTTACCCCCTGTTTTTTTTCTCAAATTATGGCTATTTTGTTTTCAATGTGAACGGACATGGATACCGTTCTCTTTGTTTTTAGTTTGTTGCTATTGTGCCCTGTGAACTTGGTATTTGTGTGTGTGTGTGTCTTTCTCTCTCTCTCTCTCTCTTCATTAGAAACTACTTGTATCATCTATTGTAAACTACTTGTATCATCTATTGTAAACTACTTGTTTTCTTCTAACATCTCTCTCTGGTTTCATTTCTTCCAATACTGGATGTAAGTCAATGCTGCTACTCTCATTGTTCATGCAGAATGTCCTGTATTAATTGTATCTAACTTCCTTTGGCAATAATTTTATATTTGCATGGTAGGTTCATCCATTTGTGGTGTTGTCAAAGATAGTTTTTGTTTCATGTGGAAGGATGTCGTGGGTCATCAGGTTTATCATGCCTCCTGCATGATTGTCTTTTGTTCTCATCATCTCCTTGCCTTTTTGTTCAACTATTGCAGTTGACAACCATGCAAAAAGAAATGCAGAAGCAAATGACCATGATGGTCACTGTCCCTGTTACCAAAGAAGGTAGAAGGCTTGAGGCAGCCCTTGGGAGGAGCATGGAGAAAACTGTCAAGGCCAACTCTGATGCATTATGGGCTCGCTTTCAAGAAGAGGCAGCAAAACAGGAGAGGTTACTACGAGAGCGTACTCAGCAAATAACAAGTTTGATAACTAACTGCATAAATAAGGATTTGCCTGCTGTGGTGGAAAAAGCGGTGAAGAAGGAATTTGCTGCAGTTGCACCTGCTGTAGCTCGGACAATCTCGCCAACTATTGAAAAAACAGTATCTGCAGCTATTGTGGATGCCTTCCAGGTTAATTTTGTAAAGGTCTGAGTGTTGTACCAGGACTTACTCTTGTTAGGAACTAATTGATGCTGTGTGGTACAGAGAGGAGTTGGCGACAAGGCAGTGAATCAACTGGAGAAATCAGTTAATTCAAAGCTTGAAGGTACTGTTGCTAGGCAGATCCAATCTCAATTCCAAACATCTGGAAAACAAGCTCTTCAGGTATGAAGTGGTATATGGTGGAACCAATGTGATCCTATTATAATTAATTTATTTAACTTCTAATCTAAATGTTTTTGCCTTATCATCTATTGAATAACTTAAATTTTGTTGTTGGCTTTTGATAACTTGAACGCATTGTAATTATGAATTCTCCTTTCTACCTGCTCCTCCCCCCCTCCCCCCCCCCCCCCCCCCCCCCTCCCCCTCCCCCTCCTCCATACATACATACATACATATATATCTGTAAAGTGGACAAGGGGTTAAGGTAGAATGGCAACCTTGAAACTTTGTTAGGCTGTTAGGCACCTGTTGAATATGAATCCTATAAACATTCATTGCTAATGACACAGGATATGTAGGTGACCTCAGATAGTTGGGAAAAAAAATCCTTGTTGGATGGAATTATTTTGAGACCTTTTTCTTTTCTCCAAGTAATAAATGAGTGTCTGTATATATAAAATGCCTTAAAGAGGCTAATTCCAGACAACGGAATGGACAGGAAACTACTGTTCCCATTAAGTAGAACCAAACAATGGAGAAAGGAAAAAGGCATGCCCATCCTTGGCAATAAAAATAAAATGAAAATAATATCACCTATAAAAATAAATTGAAAATGACTTAGCTTTCAATTCCTTTAAAAATCTAATTACAAAGGATGGTTTAACTCATTGAACTGTCAAAGGGGAGAACAAAAAACTCGAAAACATCCCATGCCACCGGGCAGTGGAGGGAGAATATATGATCAATTGACTCACTGCTGCTGTTGCTGTATATATAGCACTATCCAATGAAACTTGCTTATGCCCAGTAAGATTATCTATTATGAGAATGGTTCCTTGGACAGCTTACATTACAAATAGGGTAACTTGGAGGGAAACACTCAATTTCTATAGTTTTCCAAGGAAATCCAGAGAACCCAGAGATGAACATGAAAGAAACTCATCTGTCTACCCCTTGTTTATAGGATAACCCTTGATAAAGCTAAAAACAGCTGATGCCTAGTCAAATTCTCACTGTTGGAAGTTTCATCTAAAGCTAGGTCCCCCTTATGTAGGGACTTTAGCAGTGTTACTGTAAAATCATTGTGTTCATTGGGTGGGAAAAGTACTCGTCATTACTATTTTCTGATGATTTACTAGTGTTCCTCTAAACCTGATTTGTAAATTTGTAATTTCTGCGTTGTTTCTTTTGAGTATTATGATGTACATGTGCGACTTATTTGATGTTGTGGAATTTTTGTTTGGTACTTTAAATGGTTTTATGGGCCTCTGGTGGATGGAATCAACTAAATCACTACCACTTGAGGAACTGGATGGTGGTGTTGTATATTTCTTTGCTTTGTTGAGAGTATAATGCATGTCAATGGGATTTATTTGATGTTATGTGAATTTGTTTTGATAACTCTCGATGATTCTTGGGTTTCTATCTGTTCCTAGGTTGGTGGGTGGTGGACATGAAGAGTTAATGTTTCATTTCACAAATATGAAGACCTTAATTTAATTAATTTGGCCATATAACCCATGCAGGATGTATTGAAGGCCAGTCTGGAAGCTTCAATTATCCCTGCCTTCGAGAAGTCATGCAAGGCAATGTTTGAGCAAGTTGATGCTACTTTCCAGAAAGGAATAATTGAACACACGAGTGCCGCTCAACAGCAGTTTGAGTCCACGCATTCACCATTGGTTCTTGCTTTGCGGGTATACATCCATGTCAATCACTCCCATGTCATGTTGCTCTTTTGTATGTTTCTATGTTTGTTTTCCCTTGAATCATTTAGTTGATTGTGTGAGAAATACCAATATCACCCCAGTTGAAGATTCAACACTGAATAGTCCTGTTTTTTTACTGCAGCAGTATGAGAAGGTGATGAGTACTCTTATATGTTGTCCGTTTGATTTTCACTTATTTTATACTTTTTTATCTGAACTTTTAGGATGCGATCAGTTCTGTATCATCCATTACTCAAAATTTAAGCGGGGAATTGGCTGAAGGTCAAAGAAAGTTGTTAGCTCTTGCTGTTGCAGGAGCAAATCCAAAAGCAGTGAACCCCTTGGTTACTCAACTAAGCAATGGACCTTTGGGCGGTCTCCATGAGAAGGTTTATTTCACTTTTCTTTGTTTTCCTGCAAAAGAACAAGGATGTCCTAAATATCTCTTTCAGGTTCCTTAATGCCATTCTGATTTAATTGCTTCTGTTTAATAGATTGAGCCACCTCTGGATCCAACCAAGGAACTATCAAGATTGGTATCTGAATGTAAATATGAGGAAGCTTTCACCGCAGCCCTTCAAAGAAGTGATGTTTCTATAGTGTCTTGGTTATGCTCTCAGGTATATTCATATCGTGGAATTCAACAGCTGTGATAATGATTAGGCTGACTGAATAGCATGATGATGTGACTGAGTTTGTTTTGGTTTACAAGCTGCTCCTTTTGTTTTTGGGTTATTTTTTCTTTTTCTGGTTTGGGGTTGCCTGGGGGGGGGGGGGGGGGGGGGGGGAGATTGGAGATCTCTTCTGGAGCTGCTTTTGGGTTTTTGAGATTTCCTTGGTTGGAATTGGGCACTTTGATTTTGCATCATTAGTTTGCTCTGCAAGTGAGATGATTATTTCTCCAAAGATGGCATAAGGTGGAAACTGGATAGGCATTTTCCATGTTGGCTAATAACAAGTCGCCATGCAACTTTACTTCCCGAAAAGGGGAATGCTTCAAATGTTTATGTTATATATCTTTTCAAGATTTTGTTGACAAAAGCTTGCCTAATTATCCATCCCTAGGCACGATTGTAAACTATATCAAGTTTTAATGCTTGCTATCAGTATATGCCTTGGAATAGCATATGGTGGGTGACTGGGTTTTCTAACAACCAACTGATTGGAACAGTGGGAACAGGGCAGCCATATATGCATTTATTCCTTCACATGCATCTTCTACATACCTTTTATTGTCAAGCTAATGTAGAACTTATTTTGGCTACAATTTGTCCGGATTTAGATACGTCAACTTATAATCTTCTTATAGCTAAAAATGATAGTTTCGTTCAAGTTTTTCCTTGCCTTTTTATAGTTTGTCTCTAGCTCTTCTGTTTGGAAATAAATGGTTTCTCTTTTTCTTTTTTGGAGGGAGGAGAGGGGGGGTGGGTTAGATTTTCATTTTTTAAAACCTATAAGTTTTCACTCCTTTGGATTTCCAATGGAAAAACCCTGTACTTCTATGATGGGGTTTTATTCTTTTAGTTTGTTCCTGATAATAAGATGTCTTGACTTTCTAATTGACCTGTAGGAGAGAAAAATGTTTGCCTTGAATTTTAAGACGGACTGACCGGCTTTCTATGCCTTTTTGCTCTCACCAGGTTGATTTACAGAGGATCTTGACAATGGTTCCCCTCCCATTGAGCCAAGGTGTACTGTTGTCACTTCTGCAGCAGCTAGCCTGTGATATAAGCAAGGAAACTTCCCGAAAGGTGGCGTGGATGACGGATGTGGCGGTTGCTATAAACCCGGCCGACCCTATGATAGCAATGCACGTGCGGCCGATCTTTGAGCAAGTCTATCAGATACTAAACCATCATCGCAGCCTCCCTACAACTTCCAGTAATGAGGTATCTAGCATCCGTCTTCTCATGCATGTTATCAACTCGATGCTGATGACTTGTAAATGATCGGTCCCCATTTTGATCTTGTGAAGATACAGACTAGCAATGTACTAGGTGGTGGGTTTGTACAAAAGTAGTAGGGATTTTTGAGGTGAAGTGTTGCATTGTGTAGAGTCGGTTTCTCTTTTAGTACAACTTTATTACTAAAGCAGAAAAATTGTTGATACTGTGTAATGGGTTGCCCACGCATTTCAGGTTTCAGACTCGGGTTTTTGTTTTGGTGTGAATTCTGCACTTCTTGTTTATATATATATATATATATATATGTATGTATGTATGTATGTATTTTTTATTTTCCCTATTTTTTTTTAAAATCTTTTTGAATACTATATTATGTATGGTCTCAACAAAACTGCCAAGTGCCAAGTGATTGTTAAGGTGTGTGTCAAGTACCATGAGAGTTGCCAAATATTGTGGTTGAGACTATTTATGAGTAGCCTTTCCTTGCCCTTCGAGGTCGGTCTGTTAGCCACTATGAGGTAATTTTATGTTTATATATGTGAAAGGGCTAGTAATTCTTTTATTTTAACTAAGTAAATGGTGTTTTTGGTTCTATGGAAGATACTTGTGGAGTGTGGTAGGAGAAGGCCAGTGCCCAATTAATCTGCTTCAGCCTAATTTATTGGGTGGGAAGATGGGCTTATATTCTACACACATCTACTTTAAAATTTAGATGTATCTCTTTATATATATATATATATATGTAAACTACCCAAGGTGAGTAGTAATTGGAAAGTTAGTTGGCTCACGACATTAACTCATAGCTGAAGCTGAATCAGTGTGCTAGCGGCGGAAGTAGGTGCATTGCGAGGACTACTATTTCATAGTCCTAGAAGGATTTCATTTGCACGAATCTTATTAACCAAAAGAAGGAAAGACTAGAAAGCTGCTTTGTAGCTTCTAATGCTATGCTGATGACAATGTTTAGTGGGTATTTAAATTTAAATGTTTAAATAGATGCAGCCCATTACAATGTTAAACCCTAAATTGAAAGAAAATCTGATTTAGGATAACTTCCGGAGAAGGGCATTGAAAATTTGGAATGGGCAAAGGAGTGGTTAATGTGGCATGTCAAGGACAGGACACTATCAGGTTATAGGATAATCGGTGGTTTGATTACTTGTCGGCTCTTTAGTAATGTGTTCTTCGGTGTCCTCTTTTTTTTTTTTAAGACAATAAGAACTAACATTTGGTTGGTTACGATGGGGCTTATGCCATTTTTGTTCTTTTAAATAAAAACAAAAAATAGAAGCTTAAAATGGATAATAAATGGCATGCCTTATCGGGAGCTTTGTCCAATGTTGGCAAAAAGATTACAAAAGTGAACATTTTGTTTCTTTTAATCTTGCATGCTTTGATAAATATGAAAATTATATTATTCACTTGGACAGTGATGAAATAGCCAATGCAATCAGGCAACTGTATTGATGGGAGGGCTGAAATTACATTTTAATCTCTCGGACAATGTAATTGGCTAATTGTATATATCACTATAATGGTTAGTGGTTTTTTAATAATATAAATAGAATCCCAAACATAGTCCAACACCTGATGCCTGATTCCTGTAGCGTCTCAGTCTATCTGTAGAACAAACTTCATCCCAAACAACTAAACTAATTAAACTTTGTAGCCAAACTGGTTGAAGACAACACAAAGATCAAAGGACAGTCCGAATTCAAAAGAAAAATAAACCAGATGTATTTACTATTCACTATTTACCCTTGTTTTTTTCTCGGAAGAATATAATTGTGATCGGAATTTACATAATATTTGGAAACATCTGTGGCTATTTCCCAAAACTTTCTGGAAAAAAAAAAAAGAAAATAAAACAAAAAAGTACTCTGGCTCCGGTTCCGGCTACCAACATTGGTCCGTTTCCCACGTGCGGGTCGGGTAGGACCCGTACGGACTCCTGCGGGAGTACGCAAACGGCCGGCTCCCGGCGGCATCGCTGAGAGACAGATCGTAGAGCGCTCTGGCCGTCGGATCGGAGAGAGTCACGTAGGCGTTGTGGATCTCGATGAAGTCGCGGCCATCCGACGGCTCGGATTGCGCGGCGTCCGGATGGTACACCTTGGCCAGGCTCCGGTACGCCGCCTTGATCTCCATCGCCGTAGCACTGCGCTCCACCCGCAGCACCTCGTAGAGGCTCGACGCCTTCCGAATCTTCAGAGCCTGAATCGTGGCTCCGCAACGAATCAGGGGCGTCAGCCGTCCAGATCTCGCGGTTCCGGCGGCAGAAGGCGACAATCGCAAGGTCATTCCGACGGGGAAGGTTAGGGCTCCGACCATTGAGAGGGGTTTTCCAGAAGAGAAGACGAGAGAAGAGAAGAGCGTCAAGAGAGATTGAAATCCGAAGACTGCAGTTGGAGGATAAAGAGGTAGAGATGATTGGGTTTGTATATATAGAGGTCAAGAGGGGGAATCTCGAGAGAGAGAGAGAGAGAGAGAGATGCGTGTGGGCTGTGGGCGCCTGCTTTTTTCCTCGCGTCCTCGCCGTTTGGTTTCCGAGATAGTACAGTACTGGGATGGATGGATGGATGGATGGATATATATATATCTAACATTTTATTTTATTCAATTAAATTGAATTAATTAACCCTTTATGATGTCATAAAAATTTGAATCATTATTATTATTATTTTTATTCAATTAAAATAACTCCATAACCGACTCATTTTAATTATAAAATTTATCATGTAAGATGAGTTCAAATTAAGATTAAGTAAAACTTATTAGATCCACATTTGTGTTTTGTTTTACCTTGCAATGGTTAGTGTCGTACTTGTATGCAACTAATACATCAGTATAAAAAAATTAAAATAAAAAAAAATTAATTAAATCAATTGATCAACCTGAACAGACATAATGAGAAGGAGACACGTGAAATTCTCGCAACCCCAAAGGGTCTGCGATCATGACCTCAGCACGCGACCCCCAAAGGATTGCAGCAGTAGCCACGATCGACAATTGGTGGCCACGATCCCTCGAGGCGCATAGAAAGATGAGGTGCACCCCCAAAGTATTTTTCCAAATGCGAGGAGGACACAACACATAAACTTGATAATCTTGATAGTTGAAAATTGTTTTAAAAAAAAGAGAGACAATTATTCATAATAAATTCTAAAATGGACAAGATAAACATCATCTATAAAAGATAGAGGCCATTTATAGCAATTTTAATCCTAACCAGATTAGGAATAATCAAAATAGACCTTATCTACAAAAATTCTAATTCTAATCTATTTTGGATTATTTCTTATTCTTTTATAAATAAGCAGTCACTTATTTTAAAAGAGATACATCTTTGATACTGATGTAAATACCATTTTTGGACTTTTTATTACTCTCAATGCCTAACTTAAGTATTAGAATGTTTGCGTGAGAACTTCTCACGCTCTTTGACTATTTTCTTTCTTGTAAACTCAAATGACTTGATGATGATATTTTTTAGTCAAAAAAATTTATTGTTGTCTCTCGACAATAAGAACAATAATTTAGATTAAGATCAAAGTAAGTTAATTGGCATTTGTATCAAAGATTGCGATGCATTGCATGCGAAACCCAATTCATCAAATTATTTGCCGATTTTAATTAATATAATTAAATTTATTATCAAATGCGTCTGATTCGATCGATACCACATTTGGCCTGCTGTATTTGTCCATTTGGCCGCATACATGCATCCATCTCTTTACTCTCTCATAAATGCATGAATCTCTTTGGCTTGGCTATACCTATATATATATATATACATACATAAGCACATGCATGATGCATCACATACATACATCACATGCATGAATCCCTACCCTCTTATAGGTCGACCGACTAACTTCCTCCAATTAGTCACACTAATCCACTATTCTTCTCTTACACCTTATTAGATTTTCAAAACTTCCTTCCAAAAAAAAAATTTTCCTTTTTGAGTTTAGATTTATTGGAAAATCTAAAGAATATTATATATATTATTTATCTAACATTACTATATTATAAATTATTGTGTCACAGACAAAGTAAGATAGAAAAACAAAAAACCCAAAATAATTTTTTAGGCTAAAAAATGTAATTTTTTTTTTCATATACGGAGATTCTACGTAATGCACAAACTAGGTAATTTTGACATTCAAAAGTTTTTCAAAAGATTTTACAAAAGAGATAAATAATTATCTATAAAAGAATTATAATTTTAAAAGAATTTTAGAATATGAGGATAAACGTTATCTATAAAAATTTTAATTATAACATGATTAGAAAAAGTCAAGATAGACATTATCTGTAAAAATTATAATCGTGAACTATTTAGCATCACTCCATACTCTTCTATAAATAAATATGCACTTATTCTAAAATATATACGTCTCTAATACTAATTTCAATACGATTTTCAATATCTAATTTAAATATCAGAGTATTTGCGTGAGGATCTACCTGTGCCCTCTAATTGTTTTCTTTTTTACAGGTTTAGGTGAGTTGCCGACGACATTTTTCATCAAATAAATTTATTATTGTATCACGACAAAACATAGACTATAATATTTTTTTATCATCAAAGTACAAATTACACCCTTGACACTTAACAGTTTGCATTCTTGAAAATAAGAACAAATTAAACTTCAATTTAAAATTCCTCCAAAACTTAAGTTTGTGGAGTTTTTATATTTTAAATTATATCATTTTTTTACATATAAAAATTTATTTACAAATAAATTCCAAATCTCAAGTTACTAAATGATGGTTATGTATTTCAAATAATATAATTTGAAATGATATCAAATGATAATTTCACAACCTAAGGTATTTTTGTGACTATAATTATTGTGACAAATTGACTTAAGTTTATAGTTAGATGTAATCTTATGAATAATTTAAGACCTAGTGGTATTTTGTAATTAATATAGGATACATAACATTAGTGGTCTTTAAATTTTATATTTATACTAAATTAGTTCCTGTATTTTAATTTTCTTATCTTAAATTAAAACCTAGTGGATTTGATTTTTATCTTAAATTTTAACTAATATACTTTGCATGTCAATTGTCAAATATATTATTCATTCAATTCAGTATGACTTTTTTTTTTTTTTTGAATCATTTGTCAAATTAATAATTTTATTGATCAAATATTTAATATAATATATTCTTACTCTTGCAGTCGAAATACAACAATAAATTTATTCGACTAAAAATGTCATCGTCTGGCTACCTAAATTTGTAAATAATAAAACAGTCAGAAGGTACAGAAAGATTCTCACGCAAATTCTACGATGCTTAACTCAGATACTGAAGATGATGAATATCGTATTCAAATCAATATTAAAGACGTATTTTTTTTAAATGAGCGTTTACTTATTTATAAAGGTGCATGGAGTAATTCAAAATAATATAAGATTAACATTCTTACAGATAACGTCGATCTTAACTTCTCGTAACACTGTTAAGATTAGAATTTTAATAGATAATATTTATCTTAATTTGTTTTTAAAATTTGATAGGATTGTGATTATTTTAGATAATATTTATGTTTTTGTCAATAAAAAATAATATAAAAATATTTTAAATATTTCATTCAATCTGGTTTCTTGAAGAGGGGCCGACGCCTGAGGCTGAGGGAGGGCGGGGCCACTGTGGGGTTTGAGGCAAAGGGGAAGTCCACTTCAAGTCCACGCTTCAAAACCGCGTCAAAATCCGGGGGCCATTACTGTCAACTTGAAACAGCAGCTGAGCCGAAGCCACTTAGCCTCTCAAGAGCTTCTAGAAGATGTATGTATGCATTCCTTAATCCCTGGCTCTATTTATTTAATTTAATTAAATTAAATTATTTGATAATAATATGAAATAAATAAATAAATATAAATATATGTACGATAGCATTTTGGGCCCTTTAATTAAAATTGAAAAGTAAATTTTATGTTGAAAATATAGAAATATGATATATATATATATAAACAGAAATTTAAAAATAGTAAAAAAAATATTCCAAAATTGTCGATAATAATAGATAATAGACAGACACAGCACAGTGACTGTGGGTCTGTATTACTCTATTATTATTGATTGCAAGCATGTGCGTGGTTGTCACGCTTGGAGCGTGTTGTGTTGGCACGTGCCAAGGTTTCTAGAAGCTCTTCTCTCACTCCTCTAAATCCATTGGTTCCTTCCTGGTGAGTGGAGTAGGGTGGGGGTTTGTATTATTATAATGTATATATATATATATATATATTTGGTTACATGTGATGATGAAGCCTTCTGGAAGGATAGCGACAAAACAAACAAGAAAAAAAGAAAGCCTTCTAGAAGCCATTCCCGGAAAAAAGGGCCACTGGGGGAATCTTTTAGGAAGTTTTGTGTGGAAAAAAAATCTAAAAGCTTTCGTAGCCATAAATTGGATAATTTTAATATTTAAAAAATAATAAATAATTATTCATAAAGAATTTTAATTTTAAGATAATTTTAAAATATTAAAATAAATAACCATTCATAGAAAAATATATCTCCCAAAAAGGGGCAAGATATACATTGTTTACAAGAGATAGATGTTATCCTCGGTGATACGAAAACAAAAATGAGAGATTTTTTTTTTATAGGAAATTGAAATGTGAAAACATCATTTTTTTTTAAAAAAAGTAATGAACATAAACTTAACTGTAAATTTAAAAAATATAAGAATTTTTTTTATAAAGATAATTTTTAATATAAAAAAAATAAAAAAATACTCAAACATAAACAATAAACATAAATTCTATAATGTATTCAAACAAGCATAAATATAAAGTTCACAATACATTCAAGCAACTATCAATAATATTTAGAAAGTTCTATTATCCTTACATGACTTAGTAATTAAAAACGAATAGTGAATTTAAATAACAAAATCAAATATAATACAATTTATAAAAGTTCACTCAATTTATCATTCTCATTCTTTATAGATTGGCTAACATCTTCATCAAAGAGTACAAACTCCAACTCTGGTTCATCTAAAGAGAGATTAGCAAACTCAAGAATACCCACATCTTATATACTCTCAAATTCATCTCCACCTACATCTCACATCTTTGTTTTTTCGTCATAATATTGGGAGGTGTTTCTCGATAAAAGACGAAGATTGTTATAAACAAAGATCAAATCCTCTGTACATTTTGGAGTTAATTTATTCCTTCTAAATGAATGAACGAAAGAATAAGTACTCCAATTCTATAACACTCCATTTTCTCGGACACGTTATAACTTAAAATTTTTTGACTATATATATATATATTTTTAAAATGACTCATCATGATATAACTCTAAAATTTCCCTACTGCCTGCCTATCATTAGCTTACTTATTCACTATACGTGCTAGGATAAGTATTCATAAAAAATGGAAGTAAAAATCGAACTTTAACATACCTCGAAACCTATTAATATTATATGATCGTTCCAAACATAATCCATAATACAAGACTATTCTTCATCCGAACAGAAATTTTTCAACATGACTTGAAACATACCATAACATGAATTGAATCATAATATAACATGATTGATACATAATTGGATTCTCATACAAAAATCTAAATGTAGAAATAACTTTATTACATCCATAACACCTTGAGTTCGTTACATCTCATCCATTTTCGTGCCTTCGCTGCAAATCCCATCTGGAACGTTTGAACGTTTTAGGGGCAAGACCTACATTAGATGTTGAATCATCTAAGTAAGAGTACATCATTTAATGCACGTGTATGAATGCAATGTAAATAACATCATTACTCTTATGTTTGGGTCAACCGCACCTTACTGTTAGTCGCCATTTTTACAGTCTCTCTGCCAGACCGAGGTGTATGGATGCACCATTGGCAAAGCAAAGGCGCCGATCTCTAATCCCAAACCCATGTAACGTATGACCGTGAATTTCATCGTGCTCATATACATATATCATCATCAGAAAATATAAATGCAATGTATGTGATGTATAGCATACCATGACATGATAACAAAACGCTTTCATGAAACTGGGTTTTGGGTTGAAAACACTTATAAGTCCTTTTTATAAACTAAATCCAATTAAGTAGTACCACTTGTCTTTCACAAAAGTTCGAAATATATCGAAAAGAGTGCACCACCTCAATTTTCGTGTCAAATCTCGAAAATAGCAAAAAGTACTTCACCTCAAGTTCCAAAGCACCATATCCAAGATATTTATTTAAATAATCATTAAAACTTATTTTTTCATAATTTTCTTGCATTTTTCTCCAATTTTATTCTTTAGTATTTCAAAATAAATGCCTACATCAATATTTTTCCAAATATTTTTGCATAAGAATTCCTAAAATTAAATTAGGAAAATATTTAAAAAATTCAAAAAATTATGAATTGGCACGCGCCCTTACGCGCTAATGCTTGATCTAGAAGGTTAGCTGGCGCGTGTCTGCTACGTGCCGGTTGTCTTCCTTAATTATTCTGTCACCGGCAATCACCCAAACCTAGATTTTTTGCACCAGATGATAGCCCACCCCCAATTGATCCTAATGGAACCCTTCTCAGCCTGAAACAACAATTGGAAACACTTCAAAATGCCAAAAATCAGACCTGCCACAGTCATCGCCTTGCTTCTTCGGCCACCCTCAAATACCTCTCAAAACACTTCGAAACTTTCCCATATTCTCAAGAAACAACTCTCACACCCTCAAGACCAAAAGCCCCTTACCTAAGATTCTTGATTCATTACCAAATGATAGAAATTTGAAACTAAATTTTTTATGTATTCGGCCACTACCAAAACCCCTATTTATACCAATTTCGAAGCTTAAATCACACTGTAACTCGTCAAATCTAAGCCATTAGTGCTTAGTGTGGCCCTTCATTGTCTCAAATTGCGACAAAACTTCATAAATTCCCAACTCCAAAACCTAGATGCTTTTAGCTATAAACACCATTTTTTTGTCAAATCGTTGTCGTGCGAGGTCATTCGTGACCCCATTCCCTGCCCAATCAAATTCTTATCCCATAGGGCCCACGATGGAGTTCTTAGATGGCCGAAACGGCGCAGGCCAGCTGCTAAACGATGATGGTAGTGATGGCCGTCGGCCATGGCTGCTTCATCTTCTCCAACTTTCTATTTTTTACACTTTGACCCCCCCTAATTTTTTTAAGTCTCTTTCATGCCTTTTCATGAAGCCCGTTGAGTTCCCAAAAATTCCTCAACAATCCTTAGGACTTCCTCTTTCACGCTACGCTCTCCGAATTTTGTCTCGCCATTTTTCCACCACAATTCAAAAATTATACTTAGGCCCGAAAAGTATGCTAAATTGCATTTGATCGTAGATTCCTTTGTTTTACCCCAAACCTTCTCTCGGGTCATTTTTTATGCAAAGCCTAACTTTCTTCAGGGCCCTGCTGACTTTTTCGGAACCCCTTCACGGTGATTCGATTTTTTTCAGCCTAAATCGAAGCTGTATTTTAGTTATACCGAAAATTGTCTCAATTCTGTTTTCTTTTAATACCATAAATCCTATCTCGGGATGCTCATCAAGACCATATCTGTTTTCTTAGACAATTACACTCCGGGGCATTTCTTGTAGTCGATTCGACACATATAACTATAAGAAATTACACTTAAGTTCTTAATCTTTTTATAATTTCGCCTATGGTCCACGTTAAAATGACTCTTGAGTCCTTTAGAAAATTTGGGATATTACAAATTCCTTTCAGAACAAGAGGAAAAAATAGGTTGTCAAGCACTTTAAAAGCTAACATTTGAAGCAAATGAGCACGTGAACTATAACATGCCCACGACTTCCTAAGTTCCCTGTCATAGCTATTCAAGATAGTATCTAGATATCCAAATGGCTTACTTTTGGGAGAGAAATTAGCAAACTCATTATCAACACTAACACACTCATCTGGATTAGAAAAAGTCTCCTAAAACATTTTATTCTTTGTGTGAAGACATCTCCATCCATATGTGGAGGCATTTTACTTTCTCTTTCTTAAAGCCATTTATCACTATAATACTTTAAAAAAAAAAAACAAAATCAACAAAAATTTAAAAATAAAAAAAATAATACATAGAGTATTAAATTAGTAAGAAATAGAGATTGAATTTGAAAATTACCTCAGATTCAATGAATGAGCTAGGCAATATAATGGAGTGTTATGTTTTGTCTAACGAACAAGAAGAATACGATGAATGACATGAAAAAATGATGAAAAAACACTTGGCGGCTTGCCTTCATGATCATAAATAACCTTCTTCATCTTGAAAACCATAGAATCCCACATCTCATAAACCAAATGAAGGAATGGCTTATTTGTATCGCAAACTCTAATCATATCATAAGTAGGTGTTGTGAAAGTGAGAATATAATTAATTTTTTCTTACAAATCCTCATTCACGAACAAATCTAGCTTTTGCTTGGTCATCATCTAGATATTGTGCTCATTCACCACTCATAACCATTGCTTCAAGTATACATCTAATAAGTTTAAATCTTTTAAGCATAACAACAATAGAAGCAAATCGAGCATCAATAACTACAAGCAACTTCAAAGAACTAAACCGATTGAACATGACCAATCTCATTGAATGATTCATTATAAAAAAAATTATGACCAAAGCATCTCCATGCATTTCAGTAATCCAATGACACTCATCATAGATTCATATGTCTATTGATTATTTTCAAATTCCTAGCTACACATATATTCTTCAAAGCAAAATTAAGTATATGGACAACACAAGGAGTCCAATAAATATGTGGAAACATACTTTTAATGATTTTCCTAGCTCCCTTGCAATTAGCGGGCATTATTAGTAATGATATGTACTACTTTTTGGTCACCAACTTCATCTATTACCTATTTCATCAAATTAACAATAAATTGTTTATCCTTTACTTCACCTAAACAATTCGCATATTTGATAAACATTGGACCATTTTCAGAAACAACCAAAAAATTAATCAAGGGTTTTCTTTACGGGTCACTCCAACTATTGGTAGCAATGCTAACATATTTTTCCAACCAAGTGTTTTTAATAGGTTCCAACAATTTTTCAACATTTGCCTTTTTTTTGCTGAAGTAGTGTGGTCCTTAACTTATTATAACCCGGAGGCACATAACCACCCAATGGATGATTAACAACAAATGAATAAGAACTCAGATAATATGAGTTTCTAGCAAGATTAAAAGGCAAACCCCCAGTATAGAACATTCTAATAATCTAAGCATCTAATTATGCTCTAGTTTGCATGTCAAAAGCTCTAGCAATAGGTGAATCCATGGATTTTCTTTTGTTTAAATGTTCTAAAACTCTTGGTTCATGTAAAGACAAAGAATGTCCCAAAGAAACACTACTAGTCAGGAACGACACTTGCTTATGTTGTAAAATTGAGAGTCTTTCTACAACTTATTTTTCAACTTTTTTCATTTTAGCCATAATTTCAGAACTTAGCTTTTTACAACAAGCAATATCTTTCCGAGTGATACTTAATAGATGAACCCTAATTCTTGTGTATGTCCCAAATTTTGGCAAACCATAAAAGTTACAAGTCAATTTCCAACTATCCCCTCCTCCTCCCATTTTCTCCATTCTATTCACATATTTCCATAATGGACTATTTTCCTTATCTTTATTTTTTTATGTAATACTGCTCCTAGATCCTGAACTTGAAGTTGAATGAGTCATATGATCTATGAGTTAAATTAATAAATCAATAGATGATCAAATATATGATTTATAATATAATATCAAATTCCACCAAATCAAATATATGTAACAGTCCACAAATTTATAAATATAATGTTGTTTCAAAAAAGTTTTAACCTGTATTAGTGTTTATTGTTTATAGCCCTTGAATTTTTCTTGAACTAACAATAGAAACTAATTTCTTTCATGGTTATGTTAACTCCCGAAATGAAATCTAATCACCCAAATCTAACTTCGCATACAATAGAAACATATATATATATATATCGAGAGAAAGAGATGGGGGGTTACTTACAGAAGGGAAGGGATGACTGGCATTGGTAGCGAGAAGGCCGAAAAAGAACGATCGACAGTGAGAAAAAAATGAAGGATGACGAAGTACCAGAGCAAACGACGGAAGGTTGAGAAGGACTGGCTTCAAGGGCGATCGAAGGACTAGAAGCAGACGGCGACGCGACGAGGGCGATCGAAAGAGAATAAATCGCTAGAAGAAAAAAGGGAAAAATGAATAAGTAAGCTTTTTGTAGGGATCCAGCTAGGTAACACTCGCCGAAAATGCGTTTCCAAGATGGAAATGCGTTTCTAGCAAGTTCTTTAAATTTTGAAATGGCTCGAAAGTTATCAAAAATTACACAACGGCCCAAAAAACGTTTCGGCCTGTTTTTCTCTTTTCCGAAACTGGAAATGATTCAAAAATTTCGAAATGACGTCTCTGAGCTGTTTATGTGCTTCATATATGTTATCTATAACAATCATAATTCTGACAAGATTAGAAAAATCAAAATAAGTGTTACCTATAATAATCATAATCTCAAATTAATTAAGATTATTCTATATTTCTCTATAAATAAGCAGACAGTTATTCCTGAAAAGATGTGCGTGTAATACTGGTTTTAATACAATATTCATTATTTTTAATATTTAACTTAAGTATTGAAGTATTTGCCCCAAACACTCACTATTTTCTTTTTTGCAGGCTCATACGGCATGACAATAATAATTATTATTATATTTAGGAAACAACAATAATAATTTATATAGTCGAAAGATTTAGTCACAAGACAGTGGATTCAATTCTAAATAAAAAATATATTTCTATGCAATTATATATATATATATATAAACTAACAAAAAAAATATAAGGCAAAATACTAAATAATTATTGTAATTTGATCTCAAGAGATAAATAAGTTATTACATTAAAAAATTAAATAAGTTATTTGTTTTAGATCTAATATCACATTAACTATTATAGCAAATGTCATCGTAACAACGTTAACTTTATTTCTAATCAAATTATAATTTAAAAATTAAACTTAAAATCATATTTTAAATGTATTGCATAGAAGAGCATTTGTGATATCAATTTAGAGTTATTATGTTGTGAAGCATGTCATGTATGATTACGAGGCCAATTTGAATTTGTATTTGAAGTTCAATTTTTAGTATCTACGATTGTTTTGGAATGTCGATCACAACTCAAATGAAATTTGTTTGAATTAAAATGTCGTTGATAATGTTAAACATTAATGTTGACTCTAAATTTAAATACACAATGACTTATTTGGCACTTTTAAAATAAAGAGACTAATTTGGTCTCATGTTCAAAAATATAATGAATTATTTGACATTTTTTTTATATATAATGGTTAATTTGGCCCTCAAACCAAAATATAATAATTTATTTGACACTTTATCCAAAAATATATTATAGAGATTAATCCATCTTAAGTATTTATATGCGGGAGGTTTTTGTACATAGAATTTGTTTATCTTAAATAGATGAATGTTATTAGTTATATGGGAGTCCATTTTCAAAAAGTTAGAAAAATGTTGTCATTATACACAATCTTACTCTTTATAAAAAAAAAAAAAAAAAAAGAAATCATGCATTTTAAATATATAAGAAATTTCTTCTAAAAAGGTGGAATTGAATTCTTAGTTGTTGATTATTAATCGTAGGGTTAAGAGTGGATAGAGTGCTATGTTGCACGGAAACAGTTCGGATGAGTCATTTTTTCGTTTTTAAAACGTTTTTCGTTTTTGTTTTGAACCTTATTTATACCTAAAAATTTAAAAGATTGTTTATTTTCGCATTTTTATTTCATATCAGAAATGTTTTCCGTTTTCATTTTCGTACAACATAAATGAAGTGAATGGGATAAAGGTCAAGTTTTAACAACATAAATGGAGTGAATGGCATAAAGGTCAAGTTTTAACAAGTTTTGGATTTGCTATATATCCGATAAGGTAATGTGGAAGTAATGAATGAGCTGTCCATCTTTGAATTCCCAATGCTTTAATAATGTGTATTTTGCTTGGAACAGAATCCTAAATGAGCAGATGGAGAGAATTAAATATGCAAGCCATGAGGCTAAGATTAAGATGGATGGGTGACTTGGCCAATAATCAATAATTAATGTTTTTTACATTCTTTTATTCTATGCTTGGTCAAGGTCCCCTCCTCCTTGTACCCGGCAACCAAATCAAATATTTGGGGGCTTTAGTGGGAGATGAAGATGATGGTTGGTCCACACTCCGAAATATTTGTATTTAATTTGGCCAAATTCTTTTTACATTTAGGGCTTTATTTGTATGTAGGATTCATCATTTCATTTAGCATAATACTCACACAAAAAAAAAAAAAAAAAAAAAAAAAAAAAAAGGAGAAAAGCCCGACCTACAAAAAACCTAAATAAGATTTACCAGATTTGAAATTTATATGGGTAAGATTAAGAAGTTCCATATTCTAAAAAGTTCATCCCTAGTGAGGCCAGCTAACATGCTTGGAAGCTGAGGGATGGCTGTCTATAAAAATAGCCTCTCTTTTCTTTTCTAGTGGCCATGAAAAATACACCCCCTTTTGGGCTTTGCAGCCTTTGCTTCTTAAAATGCAACTCAAGATTCTTATCATAAACAAAAGATAACTTTAACTGACTTTCTGCCCGTCTCTCTTTCCTTCCCATTTCCTATTCTTCAATGGCTAACACAAATAGAGTACCCATCTCCACTCATGACAAATCAAGACAACACAACTTTCAAAAGATGTCAGCGTTTCACAAATGTTAAAGAAATCAATCCAAGGAGGGTCTCTTTGATGAGATGCACTGATTGTAAACATTGACTTCATGGCAATATAACGTACTGAAGCACAAAGGAAAAGAGAACTGCTAGTTGAAAGAAAAAGCAACAAGTAGCACTAGTATGAAAAACTAAAGGGCCAGCTTCAATGCCATCTTGTGCGCCTCATGATCATCATTAATACATACCACCCGCAACAGACGGTTTATACATACTATCTCAAGTGCAGTATGATTAGCGGCCGCGTCCACGGCCACGGCCACGACCCCGGCCTCGACCTCGTCCCAAAGCCCTCCCTGAATTCAATAGAATTGGAAGATCAGAAAACTAGAAAATATAAGGAATCAGAAGTCATCATGGAGATATCTGAGTCTAAAGCTGGAAATTGAGGCGCAATACCTGCAGTTGCCTTTTTGGGCTTGACTCTAGGTGTCTCTTCCACCAGCAGAGTCTCTAGATTTAAGCTGTCGGGGAGAATGTAATAGCGGATGTTGTTACCCCTGACGCTTAAGTGATCAAGAGTTATAGGATTTTTCCCCTTCAGTGTCAATTTTACTGTCTTCAAATGTGTGTTCATACTAACATCCACACCTGTAACAAAACCAGGTAGACCATCAGTCAGAATTGAGATTCATGTAGGCACAGCTTTCACAAGTGTGTATTGAGTGAAGAAATGAAGGAAGGACACGTTCATGTGCGAAGGGAGGAGAGTGTCTGTGAAGGGAGGACTAAGCCCTTGAAATTTGGCTTGGAGAATAAACCAATACCATCTGGCACTAAGTCAAATAGTGTTCATATTGTCACACATCTTCTTTGCTCTCTGGTTTAGAGCAGATTATGATGAAGGTTGAAATTTCAGAGCTTGTTATTCCGCCTCTCTTGCTCACCTCTTCATTTTCACCATAGGCTTATACTAATTTCTACCATGTCATTGGTGTTCTGTTATGTTGAAGGGAATTAAATGCAGATATGATGCCCCTGTGGGTTGTTTTGTAAGTTTTGGGGCACACATGTTACTTGTCCCTAACAATCATATTATTCAATCATTCAAAGCTGAATAAAAGTTACATTATGTTGCCTATTTACAGGCAACTAAAAGATGACCTATCTAAAGATAACAACTAATCGAAATATGATGATAATCTCTAAAATCAAATATAACTCTATCTAATCCCTAAATCAAATAAAATTCCATTATCTAAAAAACTATGATAAATCAAAACAGAACAAGATAAAACCTAATCTAAATCTTATTTTTAAAATCAAAATAGAAAAATATCCACATCAACAGGGCTGCAAAAGATCTAAATTTCTAGCAGTCAAAAGCCATAATCTCTTATGCAGGCACAAGAAGTTCAGCAACTAAAAATATCAGTGCTAATCTTGTTCCAATGGACAAGCAATAGACACATTACAACAGGAAGATGGCAGCACCACTTCCACACACACTTATCACATCCTGCACCAACTTCATAGCTATCTGTAGCATCATTTTTGCAAACAACAACATTAACCTCCAACCACTCTTATAAAACCACTGCTTTGAACTTGTAATAGGACTTCTAACCAGGGTAAGGACAAAACTATGCTGCAGAGACATATTGTATATACTACTGCTACACAAATGCACTAGAATTTGGATGTCAGGTTGCAATGCTCTATGCAGTTACCAATTCTGAAGGTTAAAATAGCCTGCCAAAGTAGTTTCATTGAATATAAAAGAGCTAATAAACACCAGAGAAACAATCAACCTAAAATCAACATTGATCAAGACTTGATGCTGAACAGCTGATGTACCCCCATGAGTGCTATTTGGCCTTATGGTTATCAGCAATAACACCACCACACCAAACCTTAATCCCACTAGGTGAGATCTGTTACAAAGATTTTAACCGGTTTATCATCTCTATGGTTATATCCTCTGTAAGGCTATTATAGTTTATATCGTATCTAACAGTTTCTCACCAAGTCTTTCTTGAATATTCTTTATCTCTTGGCTACAAATTTCTTCCCATTTAGAATCTAAGGGATTTAAATTAAGCAGAAAGAAAACAGAATATATAGAATGTAAATTTAGTAAGAATGTAAGAGTAGAGGATGTTATAATAAAATTGGAAGACCAAATCTTACAAAGAAAAGACCATTTTCGATATTTGGGATCAGTGATTCAAAAAGATGGAGAAATTCACGAGGATGTCACACATAGAATTAAGGCAGGTTGGCTAAAATGGAGAAGTGCATCGGGGGTGTTATGTGATGGTAAAATCTCATTAAAATTGAAAGGAAAATTCTATAGGATAGCTATAAGACCAGTTTTGTTGTACGGCTCAGAATGTTGGACAGTCAAATACCAACATGAGCAAAAGACGAGTGTAGCGGAGATGAGGATGTTAAGATGGATGTGCAGCCATACAAGAAAAGATAAAATTAGAAATGAAGTTATTCGTAATAAGATAGGAATAGTGCCAATAGAGGAGAAAATGAGAGAGACTAGACTAAGATGGTTTGGTCATGTGAGAAGGAGACCAAGAGACGCTCCTGTGAAGAGAGTTGATGAAATGGAACAATTAATCAAAAAAAGAGGTAGAGGCAGACCTAAAAAGACTTTGAGGGAGATATTAAAGTTTGATATGAAGTGTATGGATCTCAATGAAGATATGACAAAAGATAGAAATACATGGAAGTCTAGAATTCATGTAGCCGACCCCACATAGTGGGATAAAGGCTGGATATGTTGTTGTTGTTGTTTTATCCATTCCCCTCAGATAAGTGTCTAGTAGCCTTCTTCTCACGTAACTAAACTATTTTAATTGTGTCTTACGCATTGTACTTTTAATAGGCATTACTCCAACCTCATTACAAATAACTATATCTAATTTATCTTTTTCTTTTTTCTGTTTTGTATGGCTACACATCCATTGTAACGTCCTCATTTCAATTACACTCATATTTTGTAAATCTTGATTTTCAATTGTTCAACATTCCATGTTACACAACAGAATTAGTCTTAAAGTTGTCCAATAAAACTTCTCTTTTAACCTTAACAAAATTTTACAATTGCAGTAAACACTGAAAACACTTCCCTGTTTTAATTATCTTGCCTTAATTTTAAAAGTAGCATGTTCAATAATCTTCCCATCTTTTTCAACAATTAATCTAAGATATTTAAGTCTCGCCATTACATTATCCACATTTCTAACTTTACTAAACTTATATTCTATATATTTGGTTTTCAATTTGGTCAACTTGAAACCTTTAAATTCTAAGGTGTTCTTACCTCAAGCTTAGTATTTACGCATTCTTTTGACTTATCCACTTACAATATCATTTGCAAATAACATATATGTGTCACATTTCACATTGATTGAAGATGGAGCATCATAGACATATAAAAAAATTTGGATCAATCACACCCAACAACAATTGTTTTTAGGATGTGAGTTGATAACAAAGTGGGACTTGAGTGTATCATTCCTCTACTATTGTGGTGGGCCCAATTGGGGACATCCCAATCAAGGTAGACTTAGGCTAAAGCAGACTCTCCCATTCCCTATGAAAGTGAGAGATAACATGAGGAAGGCATATGTAACAGGGTGGGTCGCGGAGAATGTCACGTTTCACATTGATTGGAGGTAAAATGACACATTGGTATATAAGACCTTAAGTCAATCACACCTAATAATAATTACTTTTTGGATGTGAGCTCATGATACAAAGCATCTTTTCTTATATGTGCTTCTAGAATTCATCTATCATTAGAGCAAAGAGATCTGGGCATAGCACAAATCCTCAATGTAATTCAATTTTAATGGCATGAAAGTTCATTGACCTTTATCTATTAAAGAAAATAAAGCAAAGAAGACACAAGATCAATGACATGGCCATCTACCCAATAAAATATTGACCTTCAGAGCATGGTCATAAGCCCAATCTCATGCAAGGGCCTCTATGTTGTCAACAACGAATAAAATTGAAAAAAAAAAAAAACAAAAAAACTTCATTGTCGAGATTGGCTTGAATTCAAATTTAAATAACCAATCTAAAGTGTGGTAGAGATAGGATTCCTACACCCATATTTGATTCTCATATTGCAGCACGGAAATAAGTGGTGAATATTATAGAATCTAAGAGAAATTGTGAGTTTTGGTGTATTGAGATTTTGGGATAGAGAGAATTCCTCTCTTTGGTAAACATATAATTCATATAGTGAACCTCTTCCTTTGGCCATGGACACAGGCACATTGTCAAACTACGTTAAATTTGTATCTTTGGGTTTGATCTTGTGTGGGTGTTACAAAATTTATTTATGCATTTGATTAACTCATAATAAGTGGTGTAATAGCCCTAACAATTAGGGATTTTGATTCGGTACACAGAGTACTTCAAATACAGAAAATTTATTTGAAGAAGGAAGGCAAACTCACAGAACAAAAATTTAGTTATGTTTGGTTAACCCAATGAGAAGACAAGATCCACTGCTAAATAGCTTCATTAGCAACAATATCTTCATCGTTCATCACTCACTAGAGAGATCCCATTATGATTAGGTCACCATGATTAGCTTTGTTGGACTCTTGTCACAGTCATCATTACAGAGAAAGCCCAACCTCATCCCACACAATCAAATAGGCAATACAATAAATCAGCACACACACCACTCGATGTAGGCTAATGACCAATTTAGTGGCAACCATCAGGAGTTTCATCATGCCTAAATGGAAGATAAGTAGAGTTTGAGTATTTTAATTTTGCTCTTAATTTGGATTGGTTTAGTTTATGACCTGATCAGACCAAGATGGATATGGTGACATTCAAATTTGATTCCAATAGTATAGTAATCTAATATAGTGTTTAGACTCCAATTGAATGTTGATCTGATTAGTTTTGGTCTTTCCAACCTGGGATTTGACCCAACTTGGTATATTTTTTTTTTCTTTTTTCTTTTTAAGCCATTAACTATCTAAATCAATTTTGAGTTGCTAACTGTTGGGTTTTTGCATGGAAGATTAGCTCTAGAAGTTGAAGAGAAGAACCTGTTAGAATGAAGATATTTTTTCTGACTGTATTTTTTAATCTAAGTTAGATTAGTTAACTTAGTTATTTTATTATGAGGGGTATGTTAATCTTTTGTAGAGGCTAAGTTTTAAACCCTTGTAATTTCCGCCTCCCTATAGTTTATAAATAGGAGGCGAGTGCTTGCAGTCAGATATAACACACTCAATCATTCTGATTGTTCTCTGTATGCAGGTGATGCTGCCAAGATAGAGAGAGAGAGAGAGAGTGAAAGGCTTAGAGATAAAATTAGTCCTTGTATTCTCTTGAGAGTGCAGTGAACTTGTGTGAGGGAGAGAAAGGAGGTTCTCGTATCTTGTTTCAACTGGTTTCTAGTGGATTTATTCTCGGAGAGAAGGCTGGATGTAGGATTGCTTTAAAGCAGTCCGAACCAGGATAATTCTGTGCTTCTTGGATGGTTTGATTGTTCTTATCTTTCATTTCCTTACTGTTTTCAATTGCTGTTAAATATATTCTGTTGTTATCTTGATTTTCGGGTGAGAAGATTAGAGAGATTGGCAAATCTAAGTCTTGAATCAGTTTCTAAGAGCTCCTAATCATAACACTAACCAATATGAGTTGTCCATCTAATTTAATTTTGACCCAATCTTAGTTTTTGAGCCACCTAGATTTGACTCTATAAAGGCTCGTTTGATCCAACTCAGTTAAATAGTTGCAATTTCATTGGGTACTACTAATGGCATTTGAGCAATGCCAATCTAAGAGGGCATAACGGTGAAAGTGAAAATTTTATTCATTTTCACTATATTTATAAAATTCAAGTCAATGTGAAAAATTTTTAATCTTATCTTGAATTCAAATTAGAATGACCCAATCCAAAGCAAGGTAGATAAAGATTTCATACCCAATCTGAAACTCAGTGAAGTTAGGATTGCTTACCTATCTTATTCTTCATATAAATAGATCTGCATTTTTTATTCTTAGATTGCAACAAGGCATCAAGTGGTGGGCATTATAGAATCTCAAAGAGATTGTGCGCTTGGGTGCATTTGGATTGGGAGTTTATTTCTTTTGTAACCCATTATTCACATACTGAAATTTTGTTCCTCCACCCACCAACATTGGCACATTACTGAACCATGTTAAATCTGTGTGCCTCTGGTTTTTGGTCTTGTGTGGGTGTCACAGAATTTATGTTTGTGTTTGTTTTATTCCTAACAAGTGGTATAAGAGCTATCTAAAACTAGTCACTGATGGAAAGGGGTTACTATATTTGCTATAGATGGTTTTGGTATCTAATAAAGCAAGTCATTGGATTACAACCTGAGTCAAATGTGAACCCATTACAAATGCATTGGTCATGAGTGTTCAATGGGTTGGCCTCAACAAGATAAAATGGGCTGGTGACATATAATTCTTCCTCCCTCCTCACACACTTTTCTTAAATGACAATAACCAAGCTGTCTCAATGACATATGATTGTTCCTACCTCCCTCACACACTTTTCTTAAATGACAATAACCAGGCCCAAATCCAAAAATGCAGCAACTGGGCTCAAATTCACCAGACCAAATGCACCTGTTTGTCAGCCCTAGAATTTACACAAGAAAAATTGGAGTACCAGCTTTATGTGGCCAAGAGAATAAGAAAATTTTAGGACAGTAATATAGTTTAAGAGGACTTATTACTTTCTCTTCCTCATATTGGTGGTATAGGGTAATATAAATGTCTCAAAGGCTGGTCACATGAGGTGCAGGATTTAAGTAGACTGCAAGAGATCCATTTGATTGGTAGTTAACTGTTATACAAGTTACATCAAGGACTCGTCTAACAACTCATTGCAGGCATCCATTTAATAACAATCCCTTTCATGTGAGTGGTGCATGAACAGACCAAAATTGAAGCACATCAATACAAGTTACTATCCGCTTACAGAGTTGAGGATTAGCTATTCAAGAACCAATCCAACAAGCATCTCACTTTTCCAAAATAAGAATCAGTGTAAGTTGCTCCAAACCTTCCCTATGGAATTTGTTTTACATTATAATTTGAGTACTTGTATCGTTCTAAGCTATCAAATGCCCTCAATGTGGCTACATGCATGGCACGTGTCCAGATAATAATACATTATGTCTTATTGATTGGGCTAAGTTTAGGCACTCACAATACCTTTTGACTTGACCACTGCACTTCCTTGACTTAGTTGTACTTGCTCGCATAAGAATGATCATAACACCCCCAGGCTCAACCACATGAATTCTCTATCCAAACATCTTAACATTCACCAACATTGAACATTATCTTCACACACGGACCCAAGTTGTTCAATAGCTGGCAGAGCCACTCCACAACTCATTCAAAAATGTTGTTCCTACATGTGTGTTACGAGCACTCCGTTAGCTTTTGCATTCTTAGGGACTCCAATGATCCTATAATGAGATAAGTCTAGGATTTTTCTAATCAGGACTTTTAGAGATTTCTGAAATAGAGACTAGCATTCCATTGAGAATTCATCAAAGAGCTCCTTACATTGATTGCTACACAGTGAGCAGACCTAGAGATAAATCATAAGCGCAAACATCACGTATGCAAAAATCCATAGGTTCTAATCCTCCACTATCAACATGCAGTCAGCCCCTCAAACAGAGTCTTAGGCCATGACTCTCGACCACCTCCCTTGCATGCATGCTCTCTAGACTTATCCTTCCACAAAAACTATGGGGTCTAGAGTCTTTAGGTCAGCAATTGATTGTAATGCATAGGCACAGTTCCTTGCTACTCCAACTGTGATTCTCCATTGCCCTCTCTCACAACTGGCTTGGTTGTCTCCCTTCCTAGATCTAGTAGCTTTTATGCTCATTTCCAATTGAAACTCCTAGAAGACCATCAGCCAACCTCAACCTTTGATTCACATAATTAAAAAAATACAAAGTTGTCTCAGTGGAAGGGCCTTATTGGTACTGTAAATTGACAATTTCAATTGTAATACTGCAAGTCAACATTCATACATTGAGATCCTCTGACAAAATCTAGTCAAGTGAAGAGATTGTTTAACAGAAATGCAATATATATATTGTTTCATTATTATGAGGGACAATATATATTACTTGCAATTTCATGATCCTCTAGACCTGGATTGAAAGAGAAGAATACTCAGTGATAATACAACTCATTTTCATAACACCTTATCATTTCTTATCAAGTGAAGAATACTACAAATACCATGCTGAGGGCTGATTTTTAGAAGATGGTGATCTAATGTCAGGCCAAGAGAATGAAACTAGAAACAAAAGAGAGGGGTACCAAGGTGGAGACTTAATTTAATGATGTGCTATTCAATGAACTCACTAAAAGAAGCTATCAATATGGGTGAAGAAATGCTCAATTTGTTTTTTATTTTATTTTTTGGCTAGATAAGAAATGTTAATAATCACTAATTGCAAAAGAGAAGTTTTAACACCAAGGAAATATAACACATTTCTGAGTTATGTAAAAGCCCTTGCCTTATCCCCATCCCACATTACGATTTGCATTGCTCTGATTAAAATATCAAGACGACTTAAAATCCTCGTCAGCTTTCAATCGTTGAAATGAGCAGGCCAGCAAAGTGGCGAGGGACTAACTAGGTAAATAAACACAGCGTAAAGAACTCAAGTTCCCCGTAAAAGTTCATTTCTTCGATATATGGTTTCGATAAATTTCAAAAAAAAAAAAAAAAAAAAAAATCCAAGATGAAATCAGACCTAATTCCCAAATGTATCACATAATCGTTGTTTGAAACTACCGGATAGAAGCCACACATGAAAAGGGAAACAATTGTTCAAGGGCCATTATCCTCGACTACCAATCACGGAACATAGGGTTTAACAAAACCCTAATTTCGGAACGAACTCGTTTCAAACTAAAGACGAAAGAAGAAAGAGAAGGACAGACCCGTGATAGTTCCGTTAACAACAGTGCCGTTCTTGAGCTCGATTGAGACGGTCTCGTTGTTCAATTTCATCAAAAACCTACAAGAAAGAACAGAAGATTGAGACGAATATATATATATACATATAACAGCAGATAACAGCGGGCGGGCGTTCAGATGCAAAGAAATCAAAGGAGAGGGAAAAAGCATCGGTGCAGAACCTGACGAGCTTCATCTTCGATTGCAGCAGAAGCAGAAACAGAAAGAGGAAGGGCTACTACTCTGCTCAAAGAGGAGGGCTTTGTATAGTTTGAACTGCAGGGGCAATAATATATTCGGAAAAATTGTAATAATTATTCCGAGTTTTGACTTGGTTTATAAAAATCATTTTTTTATATTTTAGAAATATCAATAATTACATCCACCGTTAAATAAAAAATAAATTAATTAGTCTAGTATTCATTTTCCTCTCTCTCAGTAATTTTAGAAAAATAAAAAGGAAAAAATCCAAACATTTTCAGCAATCTAATTCAATCATTTTAATTTTGACAATTAAATCCCAATTTAGTGTAATTTTATCCATCACGCAAAATCATATAATATGTCAAGTATAATATATTAATAATATATGTGAAACTTATATATACATATAAACATATATATATATATATATCTTCATCATCGTTGATCGTCGTTGGCCCTTTGCAATTGCCATCTATAGCATTAGTTGTAATTTTTGATCTTTGTGGTTGCCTTTTCATCTTTTTCGACTGCAATTGTCGTATGAGAAAGAAAGAAGACGAACAAGAATAAGATGAACATGAGAAGACTACCATCATGGCCATTTGTTCGTCTTCTCCAGCTGCAATGGTCATCTTTGAGAGATGAAATACGAATAAGAAGGTGATGAACAAGTGAAGACGGCTATCATGGCTGCCTATTTATTTTATCCAACCACGAATGGTCCTATTTGAGAGAGAAAAAACGAACAGGAGAGACGACTATTACAACCACATGTTTATCTTCTCTGGCCATGATGGCTGTCTTCAAGAGAAAGATAAGATGAATAGGAGAATACGACCATTGCGATTGCCTATTCATCTTCTCCAATACGATGGTTATCTTCAAAAAAGAAAGAAGGTGAACAAAAAGAAGATGAATAAGAAGACAACCATCATGACTAGAGAAGATAAACAAGTTGTCACGATGGTCAGAAGCTACAATTGATGAAGTTGACAACAACAATGAGGGGTTGATAGTAGTTAATAATAGTGGTAGTGACAAAGATATATATATATATATATATTTGCTTATGTGTACGTATGAATTTCATGTATATTATTAATATATCACATCTGGCATGCCACATCACCTAGAACACAAGCCACCTAAATCGATTTTACATGGTGGATAAAATTGAACCCAATTGACGAAATTGAAATGATTGAATTATATTGCAAAATTGAGAAAAATGTTTGAATTTTTTGACTATTAGCCCAAAATAAAAACATAATTAGCCCAAGATCTAAATTATTCAAAAAGAGAAAGTGAAACGATGAACTCTAAATTTGAGGTTCCTTGCAGATGAAAAAGGTTTGTTTACAGTTGATGAATCCAATTATAAATGAACCTAGATTTTTGGGTGAGAGAGAAAGATAAGAGTGAACTTTTTACGTGTGCCATCGTTGTTCTTGAAGAAAATCGTTGTAGTCTTTTGTTGGGGAACCAAAAAAAAGAAAAAGAAAAAGATGAAAGAGAAGGAAAATGTCTTTAAATTATGAGCACAAATTGGTATTTTTTTTATTTAATTGGGGTTAATTAGCAATAAGGAAAAAATTGCAAAAACCATTCATGGTGTTTGAAAAAATGCTGAGGACTTTTGAAATTCCCTCCACCATTAATTAAACATTAAAATATGATCAAAATACTCTTATATTTAAAGCGATTTTTTTTTTCTTATTTTTCATTTTATTTCCATATCCTCTTAAATTTCTCTTTGGCAGCGGTGACAATGATGATGACAACAACAACATTCCTTTCCATCACTTTAAGGTTTTGATCATGTTAACGATTTGGAACAATTTGAACAGCAAAGACGATGATAATAGTTTGACGAAGATGGTGACAACAATCCCACGAAAATAGAAACAATGGTAAGTTTCTCTCATATACGATGAATATGGTTTATTGTCTTTCTAAATTTGGACGATTATTTTATATTTGAAACAATTTAAATGGTGGAATAGCAACGATGGTTCATTGAATATAATAATAATAGTTAGACGAAGATAACAATCACATAAGTCTTTGAACCTTTACAATGAGCTAGGTTTATCTATCTCTTTCTTTTCAAATAGTCTCAAGTGGCTAACACTCGACTATTGCTTCTTATTTTTTTTACTTTTAATTTTTCAAATTAAAACAGAGAAGGGTGAGAAAGAGAAGAAAGATGAAGGATAAAATGGTCATACAATTTTTTTTATTTAATAACATGGGTGGTTATCGTTACTTCTTAAACACTAAGAGATTTTTTCAATTTTACAACGTTCCTGAGTGTTGTTTGCAACTTACTCATAATATTATTGAATTAAATGACACAGAATTATTAGTTTTTCCTTTAAAAAAAGTTATTTCCACCAAACATAAGAGAAAAATAAAAAATATGAGAATTGACAAACCCTTTAGATTATCACCCAAGAGATGATCATGTAAAGTAGTCCTTATATTATTAACTCATTGCAACTTCTATCAAATTTAAATTAGATATCGAATTATTCACTAAACTCTAAATCATCACCCATTTTAATTTTTTTAATAAAAAGTTGTGCAATAAGGAAATAACTTTTGCTATGTATGCCATCAACTCTCAAGTGTAGATATGTGAATATAATATATGGCCAACTAATACGTACCCAAATTATTGGCTACCACATTGAACTTGAGTTTTGAAGTCCACCAACAAAAGCTACCACTTTTGGGTGGTTTGGTTGCCCCAATGCATGACTCCATGAATCGTTTTGGGGGGGCACTTTTAACCTAATAGAGCAAGGTGGGCCTTTGTTGGGCTTCACAATCTAAGTGGGCCCTGGGTTTTGTGTTTTGCCTGCCCATCCCATCATACATGTGACATCTAACAGTGAAATGGTGGGGAATGCATATATTAAGGTTAAACCAAAGTCGTATTATTATAAAATGATGATATGATATTCATAGGAGTATTTTTCCACTTGGATTAAGTTCCTTTTTAGTGTTAGTTATCGTATGGATATTAGTTAGCTTAGCTGCATTACTTTGCAACAACATTATCAGTAAATCTTTTTTTATTTTCTAGGTCATGAATCTGTTATTTGTATAGAATTGTTCTTAATTAAAAGATAATTGCAGCATAAAGGAAAAATAAGTTAACAATGCGACAAAAGAGTGACTAGAGAGCTACGAGAAAAAGGCTACTAGTCCATCTAAAGAGTTAATTCAGTGGTGGATTCGTATTAAACTTGACACTTTATAAGTTTGATATTTATATAGATTTGAGTTTTGTTTAGTTCTCGTATTCTTTTGACGTACAATATCATATAATACTTTAATTATTTGAGAGGGATAAATGATGCTACGAAAGATAGATGCTAATATGGTAATTGTTGATGAAATATGGAAAGTGTAAATGGTAAAAATGTGAGAAAGGAATGAGAGGTGGTGTCTACCTTATGATTAAATTGAACTCATTTGATGTGTTTTTTTATTGACAAGACAACTCATTATGAACATATTATTTCCGTCAATGTCAAAAATATGAAGAACAATTATAGTACTTATAGGATTAGAGCACATAAAACGAATCTTCAAAAAGTGACATGTATTCATAATAGAAAAAAGTAACACCAAGTCCACTTAATCAGCAAAAGTAGCGCCACTTAAATTCAATGCCTTTATATATTATAGAAATATTATTATCACATCATTTCAATGATAATATTTTAAGAAAAATTATAATAACCACCCCTAAAATTGGGCTTAATTGCAAGAACCTCTCTTTATATTTTGAAAATAACAATAAACTCCCATGTTAAACAAAGAGATAAATGAACATTTTACTCTTTTCTCTTTCTCCGATTTCCTCTCTTTCTCTCTTATTTTTTATCTAATTTAAAAAAAAATAAAAAGAAAATAATCAGCCAATAGTCTTGGCAGTTGGTGACCATTATTGTGGCCGATTTGAATTCCATTGAATCCAAACACACAAAGGGAAAGAAGGGAGAAATTTACTGAGATAACGGCGAAAAAAGGAGTTGGTGGTAAAGTGGGAGGTGGCAAAGGAAGAAATTGCAAGAGGGAGATGAGAAAGGAAGGGAAATGGGAAAGAATGAAGAAAAAATAAAAGATATAAGAGAAAAAGAGATTTTTACGTATAAGGATATTTTAATTATTTTATATTTAATTAAAATTAACTAACAATAGAGAAAAAATTGTAACATAATATTAAATCTTAAGGATATTCATTGTATTTTCTCAAATATAAAAATAATTTTTATAATTATCCTAAATCTCCAAACATAACATGTAATTTTTTAAATATTCTATAATAAAATTGTAAAAAGAAATTTCCCATCTTGTCCTTTTCCTCTGCTGACAACTGACAACTGAGCCAACTCCAACTCAGTCCATGCACATGAGAATTGTAAATTGGTAAAATTTGGTTGAGAAGGACTTATACCTGCCCACAGAATCACATAGAATCTTACCTTTGACTATGGTGGCACTCAGGCATCAATATGGCAACATTAGACTTGTTTATTCCCATCAGCTCCTCCAATGGCCTTTGATTTCTTGTAATCTTAGAACACTCCCACCAGTGACCACAATTTCTCCTACCTGCAGGTTGGATAGCATATTATTCATGTCTTTTTCTGATATTTTTTTCTTTATTTTATAAGATGTTTAGATCTTTGGTAGTTGTGATTATCAATTAAAAAAAAATGATAAAAAGATGGGATTGATCAGTTAGGTGTAACTAATTAATAGCGATTTGTGTGTTTGATTAAGTTAGAAGCAAGCAACAGTGGGGACATACTTGAATTTGATATTAATTTAATTTTTAAGTTTAATTTATTTAATTACGAATATGTTTTTAATATTTTAATAATCAATTTAGTTATTTTTGGTTGACTTCGATATGAGAATGAGGTTCTAAAAATAATAATAATAATAATAATAATAAAAGAAATTACACATTTTCATATCCATATACAAAGATATTTAACTATGCAAGTAAAGGAAAACAGAAATTACACATTTATCTAACTGGGGGACCCCAACTAGGGCTGGCACCCCAACTAGGGCTGGCAGTAAGCCGAGCTGAGTCGAGCTAGGCCCAACTCGAGCTTAGCTCGATTGATTTTAGCTTGGCTCATAGATCGGCTCGAGCTCGATATGAGCTGATTTTCTTAGCTCGAGCTCAGCTCGATGATGACTACGAGCTGGCTCGACTTGGCTCGACTCGAAATTGATTATTACCTTATTTTTATGTATATATATTTAAATAATATATGCGATATATATAATATATATTTAAGTAATATATTTATAAAATTATTAAGTATATATTTATATTATTGAATATTAAGTAATAAAAAAATTTATTTAATAAATTTATAAAATTAATATATATATATAAGTATATCGAGCTAGCTCGTGAGCCAAACGAGTCGACCTAATGGTAGCTCAAGCTTGGCTCATTTACTAAATGAGCCAAATATTTGAACTTAAACTTGACTCATTTGTATCATGAACTACCTGAGTCAATTTTCGAGTCGAGTCTTGAGCCAGCTCACGAGTAGCTCGACTCATTGCCAGCCCTAACCCCAACCCAACTGCCTTTGCTATTTCTTTGAGGATATCGTTTACTTCTCAACCAAGTACTTTGCCGTCTTGACATCAGCTTCAAGGAATTCCAAGACTTGCCTCGTGGCTGGCGAGTCATTGAGATTATTGTAATTCAAAGCATTTTAATAGCTAAATTACAAATTCAAAAGAGCAAGAAGAAAGTTGCCAGTCCATAAACATGGAGACGATTACGAATTTAGAAAGCCAGCCAAAACAGTGCAGATGCCCTGTTCAACAGAAGCTAGACTTAATTTTAAATGTCGTGCTTTATATGAGATTTGAACCTATTCGTCATGCTTAAACTGAACTAAGTATGAACTGTAAGAATACTGTCACTAATAGGATATTGGCGGCTATTTACAATGGTCTAAACGAAATATTAAACTGGCAACAAGGCAAAAATGCAGATAGAGAGGATCCCGTGAAGATTGAAGACATATACTGAAATTTTAATACAATACAACGTGGCCATCCATATGGGAAACATAATTCATTCACCATCGTTACTTTGACAATTATTTTCCTTTTGTTAACTGCTAATAGATAAAGCTCCAGTAATGCTACAAATGCCTTGAAACAACCTCCATCAGCGTGTGTTTTTCTGGCGAGCTATTTCTCGAGCCATCTCCCTCAGTTCCTCCGGTGACTGTGGTCTTGGCCCCTCGGGCGGATACACTACATATGAACGCTTCACAAAGAGGAAGGCACAGAAGCTTTAGAATGATAAGTGCAGAAATCAAGGATCAAGCATTGTTCTCTTCAGTTCTAAGTCAATGCATAAACAATGCATTCACAGCTAGGGGGATGGAATGGAAATGAATGGTAGTAAAGGCCTATTTTTCACCCAAAGGCTCACTTCTTGTCGCTCGAGGGCCCTAACTTTTCTGTTTTGACAATATTAAACTTAATGGATTTTTTAAGAGTTTAAAATTTGCTTACACTTTATCTTTTTGTTAAAATGGTATAATGGTTATTTAATGATTAATATCTTACCTCCCATTCCATCCAAATCCACTGCTCTCTTAGATAAGGAAAAACAATTTTCTCTCACTTTCCATCCCTACTCTTCCAATTGGGAAAAACTGCCTTACATTCAATTCCACTCTCTTCCACGCTGTCACTAAATCTCTCCCAAACAAAGGTAGTTGAAAATCTATAAACCTAATTTGTAATGCTGCAAACAACATTGCAAAAAGGAATCACAAGATCAATTGAACTTCAAAATGGGATGGAGCAAAAATTCGAATAATAATACTGATAAATGTGTGATAAAGCATCTTACAAACTCTTTAACAGTTCCACATATACTTGATTTATGAGCACACCGCATAGAGATTTAATAGAAACAGAAATAGCTGAATCTCACAAACTAAAGCATTCAATCGAATAGTTGGGAAGGAATTGAAGTAAAAAATAATGAATTTGATAGAGAAATCTTACATTGCCCATGACTTTCTGCAGATTCTTCGTATTGTTGGCGAAGAAGTACATGAGACCGATCGGAACAGTCACGTAAACTGCAAATTTTGCAATCTCCAGGATGCCCTTTGAAGTTCCTAGTGAAGACATCTTTCTCCTACTGGAAGATGGATGATGAACCCTAGATCCAATCCAGTCAAGCAAAACCCTTGTAGAGAGAGAGAGAGCGAGGGGATAAGGAAGAAATTATTCAAGCAATTGAGACCCAGAATTATTATTATTATCTACTTATATTTTGTTATGTAAGGATTATAAATATATGATATTAAATAATTTTTAATAAATCTTAAAACAAAAAATATATATATTTTTCGCTACATATATTTAAAATTTGTATATAAAGTTGCGGTTCAGAGCTTCAGATATTTTCACATCTTTTGGAGCTATCAATTACTTTTTAAATATATATAATCTAAAAATATTTCATACTATGCAAATAATATATTGCCCAAAAATAAGGGTAATGTGTAATAGAGAAGGGTGATAAATAATAAGATGAGTGATGTACACTTTTTGGGTTGTAAAGACTATGGTGCCCTGGATATCATAGTATTTCCCTTTGTTTTTGTTTAGTAGAATGATAACCTTGTTTCTAAATTCAAGAAAATAGTCAATCAAAAAATCTAGACACTTTATAAAAAAAAAAAAACAATTTCAGCAGCCTTTTCTTTATTTTCTGTTTTTTAGGCCACTTTTAGTACTTTACCTTTTTAGTTTTTTATTTTTATTTTAATAATTAAAAAAAACTGCATTTAATTGCTTCCTTTTGTTTTTAAAAACTTTAAAAATAAAAAATTAAAAAAAATATATATATATATATTGTCAACAACGAATAAAATTGAAAAATAACTTCATTGTTGAGATTGTCTTGAATTCAAATTTAAATAACCAATCTACAGTATGGTAGAGATAGGATTTCTACACCCATATTCGATTCTCATATTGTAGCGTGGAAACAAGTGGTGAATATTATAGAATCTAAAATAAATTGTAAATTTTAGTGGATTGAGATTTTGGGATAGAGAGAATTTCTCTCTTTTGTAAACATATAATTCATATAGTGAACTTTGTTCTTCCTTTGGCCATGGACATAGGTTAATTGTCAAACTACGTTAAATTTGTATCTTTGGCTTTGATCTTGTGTGGGTGTTACAGAATTTATTTACACATTTGATTAATTTATAACAAGAGGTGCAACACCCCCAACAATTAGGGATTTTGATTTGGTACACAGAGTACTTCAAATACAGAAAAATTATTATTATTATTACTATCTGAAGAAGGAAGACAAACTCACAGAACAAAAATTTAGTTATGTCCGTTTAACCCAATGAGAAGACAAGATCCACTGCTAAATAGCTTCATTAGCAACAATATCTTCATCTTTCATCACTCACTAGAGAGATCCCATTCTGATTAGGTCACCATGCCTAGCTTTGTTGGATTCTTGTCACAGTCATCATTACAGAGAAAGCCCAACCTTGTCCCATGCCATCAAATAGACAAGACGATAAATTGGCACACACTCCACTCAATGTAGGCTAACGACCAATTTCGTGGCAATCATCAGGAGTTTCATCATGCCTACATGGAAGATAAGTTGAGTTTGAGTATTTTGATTTTGCTCTTAATTTGGATTGGTTTAGTTTATGACCTAATTGGACCAAGATGGATATGGTGCCATTTAAATTTGATTCATATGTATAGTAACCGAATATAGTGTTTAGACTCGAACTGAATGTTGATCTGATTAGTTTTGGTCTTTTCAACCTTGGAATTTGACCCATCTTGGTAGTTTTTTTTCTTTTTTCTTTTTAAGCCATTAACTATTTAAAACAAATTTGATTTGCTAACCAATATGAGTTGTCCATCTAATTTAATTTTGACCCAATTTTAGTATTAGAGCAACCTGGATTTGACTCTCTATAAAGGCTCATTTGATCCAACTTAGTTAGATTGTTGCAATTTCATTGGGTACTAGTAATGGCAATTGAACACTGCCCATCTAAGAGGGCATAACGATGAAAGTGAAAATTTTGCTTATTTTCACTATATTTACAAAATTCAAGCCAATGTGAAAAATTGATAATGTTATCTTGAATTCAAATTAGAATGACCCAAACCCAATCCAAAGTAAGGTAGAGATAAGATTTTATACCCAATCTAAAACTCAGTGAAGTTAGGATTTCTTACCTATCTTAATCTTCCTATAAATAGATCTCCAGATCTGATTCTCAGGTCGCAACAAGACATCAAGTGGTGAGCATTATAGAATCTCAAAGAGATTGTGAGCGAGGGGGGAATTGGTTTCCTGTGATTAGTCCAATAATAGTAGTTATCCATAAACCCTTTCCTACACAAATCTTCCAATAATAGTAGTTATCAATAAACCCATTCCTACATAAATCTTCTATCATCTCATCAACCAATTTGTACTTCTAACATTTGCATTTTAAACAAGGACATCTCAACTTTCCTATGGCAGCCTGAAAATGATCTTGAGCACATGTAAAGTTTATAAACCCTCTTACCCCCTCAAACAAATTCATCATTCAAATATCCATATTGACTCAACCTATTATCCATCCAGTTTTGATGCTCCAGGACTTCCATTTAAGCAAACTAAAAAAAAATGTTGTTAACAACCATCATTCGGTTGCAGGGAAGATGCAGGAAAGAAAAATTAAGTAAAATAAGAAAACCAAAAATCAAGCACTCAACTACCTAATAGAACTCCTATCTTGTTTAACGTGAATTCCCTACTTTCTGAGAAGCCAGCAAGTTAGGGAAAAGATTCAAACCTCCATAGTCTGCAACGAATAAAAAATTGTCATAAGCTCAGAGCCAGACAGTTTCACTAGACTAAAATGCCTTTTCCCCCATGTTTCAGTTCTATAAATACCTTTAACTTAAAGACAACAATTTGCAAGTGAATTCAATGCACCTCAATTAATTTCAAATAAGCTTAATATTTGAGTAATGGAACATGCTTGAGTTCTATGCATATCATCTCTAACTTAAAAGACAAAAGTAAAAATTGCAAGTGAACTCAATGCACCTAAAATTAATATTAAACAATCTACTTTGTCAAAGACTACAAATATGATAGCAGTTGAGATTTTATAATGAAGGAAGACGAAGCAGCTTCAAAGGTGAGAGACTGATGAAAATAGTAATGAGACTGAACTAAATAGACTTGATGATGTAAAAATATGTTACCAATAATTAATGACACTGACCTCGATTAATGGCGTGGAACCTCAGTAGATCAAACTTGCCTAGTCCGTGGCATCTGTGGAGGATGCACCTGCTGCTATGGCGGAGGTAGGGACAGGGAGAGGGAGAGGGAAAGTGGCGGAGGAGAGGGAGAGGGATGGTGGAGGCAGCGAGAATGGCGGACCTATGGCGGAGAGCGAGAGGGATAGTGTCGACCTAGGGTTAGGAATGGGGAAGATAATCCAGAAATGGAGGAGAAAGCAGGAGACTCGGGATTAAACCCGAACCAGACGTAGAGACGGTTTCCGTCTCTAAGTACTTTTATTGATGATAAACGGAAATTTCTCTAAATTAATAAATAATCTTTAAGCAATAAAAATACTTTTTGTCTTTAGAGACGGAAGTTATTCCGTCTCTAATTATATTTTTCCATTTACTCAATTCATTCAAGATTAAATATTTTTCTTCTCTAAATTAATAAATAATATTAAAATAATAAAAAAAATACCTTTACAAATGAAAATCTTTAATTTTTGTTTAAAGATTATTTATTAATTTTTCTATCTAAGGAAAAATTGATCTCTAATTCTATTTTTATATTATTATTTTAATAATACATATTATATTAGAAATAGAATTTCTGTCTCTAATAAAAAAATATAAAATTCATCTCCAAATAAAAAAAAAAAAAATGTCAGAGAGGAAAAGATTTTCATTTGTAAAGGTAATTTTTTTTATTATTTTAATATTATTTATTAATTTAGAGAAGAAAAAAATTTCACCGTCTATAATTGTATTTTTCCATTTACTCAATTCATTCAAGATTAAATTTTTTTCTTCTCTAAATTAATAAATAATATTAAAATAATAAAAAAAATTACCTTTACAAATGAAAATCTTTTCCTCTCTGACTTTTTTTTTTTTATTTGGAGATGAATTTTATATTTTTTTATTAGAGACAGAAATTCTATTTCTAATATAATATGTATTATTAAAATAATAATATAAAAATAGAATTAGAGATCAATTTTTCCTTAATAGAAAAATAGAATTTTCTTGTGTTTTTCATCAATAAATATGATTTTTAATTAAATTTTCAAATACTATATTTATGTTCCTAATTTCAAAAGTTACAAACTACTTTAATTTCACAATTCAAAAATAAATTAGAGACTAGTTTGTGTAATCCTTAATAAATATGATTTTTAATTGAATTTTCAAATACTGTGTTTGTGTTTCTAATTTCAAAAGTTGCAAACCACTTTGTTTTCACTATTTAAATATAAATTGTAGACTAATTTGTTTATATGACTGAAAGATGAATTGGGTTTCACTTAGGTTTTGTTTCAGTTTCCATCACTTTCGCACACTTATCTCTAGCAATCGACTTGCCACATTATCAATTTAATATTTAGTATTTTTGTATGCGCCAAACAAAAATGATTGCCTTATAACTCTTTCAAGAAATGTTGTTCTAATACCTGAGTTAGCAAATAATACTAATTATAGGTTATAGACTATTGAGAGTAGTGTAGATCTTTTTATACCTTTTCGATTGAATTTCATGATAAGGATGATGATGAGAATTAGACAGGTTTATCTATGTTACGAAAGATTAATTGATTTTCCTTAATTTTATGAGTTCAGAATTGAGTCGAACTACAATTGCTAAGTATAAATTGTCTTTGTATTAGATTTATGGAGATTGGGACACATTGATGGATGCCCTGGTTCCCGGAAGGGTGATTTTTGCCTAACTATCACAGGATAGAAGGTAGAAATCGGGATTGTGAAGAACACTTCACTAGTTACGTTTTTGATTTCTCATTAGCCTCAAATGAAAGGAGATCAAAGCCTTATATAGTGGCTGGCAATGAGCCCTTAGATGCCTAAGTACATGAATGCAGAGAATGTAACTTAAGCAACTACATGAATGCAAGCAATAATGCTGGAAATAAAGAGATACATGAATGCTGAAAATAAAAGAGCAATTAAAGGAAATACATAATGTATGCAATTATGTATCTATTAAAGGAGCCAGATCAAGTGAACTGACTTGGCTCTTGGTCTTCATCTGATGGCTGGACGAAATGGGTTGATGGGCCTGCTGGACTGGGCTTGTGATGGGCCAGGTCTGGTGGGCTTTATCATGCTGGGCTAGGCTGGCCCCTTGTGGCTGCACTGTGGGCTGACTGTGCATGCTGGTGCTGGGCTGGGGCCCCAGATGGCACCTGTTGGTGCACTGCTTGGTACGGCGGAGCCTTGCTTGGCGCAGCATGCTTTTCATTGCTATCGGGTTGCTGAGAACTCTTGCCAGTTGCGCCAACTCCCGTGCTGTTGTCCAAGCTGGGTGCGGCCTGAGCCTCAAGGGTTGAGACTTGAGATCCTAACACACATGCCATCAAAAAAACTTAAAATGCCTATAATGTGATTCTACATACTAGATTTGGATTTATCAGTTCCTTGGATTTTAAGAATTGTCTCATGCTGAGCTTTAAATGATAAGGATGACGATGAGAATTTGTTAATGTTACCCTATGTTGCACGGACACGGAAACGGGAAATATTTTTGATAGAAAACAGAAACGTGGAAACGAATGTTTTTTTAAAAAAATAGACATAAATAGGGTCTGAAACGGGATTAGGAAACGTTTCGGAAACAGAGAAACGACACCTATGAAGTCTTTTCGTGCAACATAAATGTTGCCTATGTTTCAAAGGATTAATGATACTCCTTCGTCTTTAAGTCCGAGATTGAATTGAACGAGAATTGTTGAGTATAAGTTATTTTTGTCATAGGTTTATGAAGATTAGGACATATGACATCAAAAAGACTTAATTTGCCTGTCATATGATTCTTTATATCAATATTAAATTTATCTATCCTTGAATTTTAGGGATTACCTCGTACTCTAAACTTATTCTGTGAGAATTGTCATTGGAGGGAGGCATATTAGATAAGTGTTCCGTGACTTTTTTATGCTTTGACCATACTTTGTAAATATCAATTTTATCCTAGCCCGAAAGATACTCCAATTTAGGGGTGTTTGCGGTACGATTTATCTGGTCTGAATCATTTTCAGCAAGTCAAATCGTTAGTGCGATTTTTCAATCAAATCAGACTGCGGTCTGGTTTGGTGCGGTTTACCGCGGTTTGAAATGTTATTTAAAATCACTAAAAAAGATATTTAAAAATAGTAAATAAAGACACAAATATTGGTAAATAAAGACAATTAAATGTAAATAAATAAGAACAAAAAATAAAGACAAAATAGTGTAAAAAATAAATAGGATGGGCCGCAAATTATTAGATTTTTATAATAATATTTTTTATAATTTTTTTATTATTTTCTTGGACGGTTCAGTTTAAAATCGAACTGCCCAAACCACAAACCACGCGGTTTGGACAGAATCTAAACCGTTTTCGATCGCCAAAAAAAAAATCGATCGGATCGGTTTGATTCGATTTGACCGATTTTCGCGGTACACCGATTTTTTTGAACACGCCTACTCCGATTTCATCTTTTTACTTAAATTGTTTATCTTCGTGTATTTTAAGGAGTACTATTCAATTAAGATATGAATTCCTTGATGTAATGGGTCATTTGGGAGCATCTTGTGTGTTGATTACTGTTTTGATCAACATGGCAACCCCTAATTTTATGTGAATTTTTCTATTTTTCTAGACATTATCTTATGTACACGTTTGTCAACATAAATAATATATATATTTAATCATCTGATAATCATCGTTCATCTTTAGATGTTCCAAGGAGTATTATTCAATTGGGAATTTAGATCTAAAGGCTTGTTTGATAGTAAACTTTTTTCAATAAAAAAGGTAAATTTTTTATTCAATTTTCAACTTTTGTATTGTTTGACAACCATTTTTTTTTAGGAAATTCATTTTCCTTGCAATGGTAACGTGAGTATATTTTTCTTCAAATTAATTATTTATATATTGTATTTTTAATAATTGATAAATATAAATATATAAAAATAAAAAATTATGTATAAATTATTTTTTTGGAAAACAAAAAAATATTAATTTTCTAGTTTTATTTCTTTAAGAAAATAATTTAATTAATTTAAAATATATTATTATTTTAATTTTTGTGTACAAGATTTAATATTTTACAATACATTTTCATCATTAAATTTCATGAAAAATGACTAAATTCTATGAAAAATATTACCAATTAAACACCAAATGATAGAAAATAACATCATTTTTTAGGTAAAAAATTATACCAATCAAACAGATTAAACTTTCAATTTCTAAAAATTCATTTTTCATGTAATTTAATTCTCTGAAATTTATTTTCTTTCTACTCAAATTCTATCTTTATAATCAAACGCACCCTAAATTCTTAGTGTAGCAGGTTATTTAGGATCATTCCATTCATTCATCGATTCTAATCATGTCATATTTTTAGTTTTTAGTTTAAATTTTAGAAACAATAACTTTATCAACGCAATATATATATATACACATATTCAGTTCCTATTTTTTTTAGACAGAAAACTGAAACCAACATGAAAAGTACTAACAAATCAAACCAGCCTTTATTTATTGGTTCGGACCTTTTTTTTTTTTTTTCAAATAAAGGTGTTAAAAGTATTTGATTATTGCGAATGAAACCCGGTTATTAATGGAGAAAATATTTTTTAGTTTTTAATTTTAATTTTATAATTAAAAATCCCTTAATATTTTATATTTTAAAAAGTCATATCAAGAAGTTTAAAATATCAAAAATTCATAATATAAATTAAAAAAATAAAAAAATGAGTTTTTTTTTTATTTTACAATAAGAGATTTAATTGTTTAATAGAAAACTAGAGTTAAAAGCAATAATACTTGGCCTTAAGTTTTGTTTGGTTGTATTCTTGGGATAAAGAGTGCACAAAAATGGAATTTTATTAAGCCAAGAATATGAAAGAACAAAACTTACGGCAGATGCAATTTCAACAAGCATGGGGCCTGATGGCCACAAATGCCGAACCCGGGCGACATCGCAACAAAACTGGTGGACCAGTTTCCATGGCAGCGACTTGAAAAGAATCCGAGTAGTTATTATATAAAATTGCCATTTTGGCAGCAGGTCATAGAAGCGCATCCACATTCCACAGAGACTCATGGACGGTACAGGAGGAGGGGGAGGAGAAGAAGAAGAAGAAGAAGAAGATCAACAGTATTCCCCATTATTCAGAAACTTCGACGAATCCGAGGAGGATCCCATCAAAAGAACAGGTTAACAAACTTCTCTCTTTATCTTCTCCTATGCATGCACATCAAAACCTCATCCTCTTCCTGATCTCTTCAGTAAGTATTATTAAGACTGTTAGGGACGGCGTTTGAACATGGCAATTAACACTCCTCGCTCCCCCGCCTACTGCAAAACAGGGTGATTCATGCACTAGGGGCACTCTTATTATCGTTTTTTCCAGCAATTTTGAATGATTTGATTCCATATGTGCAGGGACAATATGGACTGCAATTGCTCATGTAATAACTGGAGTGATAGGGGCTGGAGTGCTGTCCCTTGCTTGGAGCGTAGCTCAGCTAGGGTGGGTGGCTGGTCCATTGACTATGTTGGTCTTTGCAGGGATCACCATTCTTTCTTCAAACCTTCTATGTGATTGCTACAGATCTCCTGATCCTGAATTTGGGCCAACAAGGAGCAGATCTTACATGGAAGCTGTTAAATTCTATTTAGGTCACTCCTGCTCAATTTTATAAGTTTATTTTAATTTGACACAGTAATGTCCCCCTTTTTTTTACTGGAAGATCCGTAGTTTAAGTTGTGAAAATAATTTATTTCTTTTACAAAACACAGGTAAGACTACGTACAAAATCGGTTCTTTCCCGACCCTAAAACTTCGTACATTTCTTTTCCTTTTATTATTTGCAAGATTAAATTCCCAGAATTCTACAGAACAATTGCAAGCTTAAGATGAAAATGGGTGCTTACAGGGGAGAAGAGCAAGAGAATCTGCGTTGTGTTTCTGAATGAAAGTCTGTATGGCTGTGGAGTAGCTTATGTGATCACTGCAGCTGCCAGTGTGAGGTGATTTTGATAGAATTCGACAAACCGTCATTTAATTGTCATCTAATAATGCTATCTTTCTCATGTCTTCTGTTTGGTTTCAACTCCCTTTCTCTTCTGACTGTGGATGGGAACTTTTTCTTATGACCAGAAGAGAGAAAATGTTGCAGAATGTTTGTTGATTTTCTACTCTTCTTACTTTCTCTGCAGTCTCTTTGAAATTTTTTAGAAAACTGGAAATGCACATTAATCCCACTTTACATTTGCTCCATGTTTGGTGTGCAATTAATGCAGAGCAATTCGGAGGTCAAACTGTTACCACAAGGAAGGACATGAAGCTCCATGCCACTATGGGGACACTGATTACATGCTGCTATTTGGGGCTGTCCAAATTATACTGTCACAGATACCAGATTTCCATAACATGGCATGGCTTTCTATCCTTGCAGCCATCATGTCTTTCTCCTATTCTTTCATAGGAATGGGACTTGGCTTTGCAAAAATTTTAGGTATTTCTTTTCTTTTGAATACCCTTTTCCACGAATTAGATTGACAACTAGCATAAAGCTTGTTAATAAAACAACAAAATTTTAAAGGCTTTACAGAAATAAGTCTATAAGATAGAAATGACAAGCGGGATAGAATTTCTGCAACCAACCCTGCAATGAATAAGGGCCTGATATATTATTGTAGCCTTTTTGCCCAATTAGGCATCGACAGGCCATGCCATGCCATGATAGTAAAAGTCAATGCAACTTTGCAGAAAATGGGACAGTTAAAGGGAGCATTGAAGGAGTCTCAGCTGAGAGCATGGTTGAGAAAGCATGGTTGGTGTTCCAGGCTCTAGGAGACGTTGCTTTTGCCTACCCATATTCACTCATTCTTCTAGAGATAGAGGTAGTGTCTGTACATGATATCTCAATGCAGAATTGAATTGAAAAGTGAAATAAGTAAGAAAATGTCCAATGCAGGATACTCTGAAGTCCCCTCCGCCGGAAAACCGGACGATGAAGGTGGCCTCCACCACGGCAATCTTCATCACCACCTTCTTCTACCTCTGCTGTGGATGCTTTGGTTATGCAGCCTTTGGGAGTGACACACCAGGGAACCTCTTGACAGGATTTGGATTCTATGAGCCCTATTGGCTCGTTGACTTGGCCAATGCTTGTGTTGTTCTGCACCTTTTTGGAGGATATCAGGTAACTACTTTTGTCATGTATTGAACCTAAATTTGTTGCCCATATCTAGAATTAATGGGGTTGGAATTGAGATGGTTTACCGGGCTATCAGGCCAATGCCCGCCTTGCCAATTTCATAAACTAAGACCATTGCAATTTATGTTTTAGGTGTTCAGCCAGCCAGTGTTCCAGTTTGTAGAAGCTTGGATCAGCAAGAAGTTCCCAGACAGTCGATTTGTGAATGATGTTTATGCGTTAAAACTCCCATTCTTGCCCGGCTTTGAGCTGAGTCCTCTACGTCTATGTTTTCGGACGAGTTACGTTGTATCAACAACCGTAGTTGCAGTCATCTTCCCTTACTTCAACCAGGTTTTGGGAGTTTTAGGGGCCTTAAACTTCTGGCCATTGACAATACATTTCCCTGTGGAAATGTACTTTGTGCAGAAAAAGATTGGGGCTTGGACAAGGAAATGGCTTCTTCTGAAGACTGTCAGCTTTGCTTGTTTGCTCGTGTCCATATTGGCCTTAGTTGGGTCACTGGAAGGACTTATAAGTGCAAAATTAAGCTGATCAAATCTAGGACATATATATAAAAAGAAAGCTATTTGCAAATGAGAAAAGAATAAAATTCATGTATTGGATTTTACCACCATAGAATGGTGAAAGTATGTGTTCCGGATGAGATGAGATGAAGCACAAGAAACTAAAATTAACAAATTCTGTTCATATTGAAGTTCAATGAAAATTACTGGGTTACTGTTGATTTTGAACGGGTAGAGATGATCGAAGAACTAGAGTTCACGTTGGCCAACAACCAGTTTGGGATTAAGGTTTGAAGTGTTGTTATACGTCAACTTCAACCCAACTTTTTACCCATATCCCAGACTTGGAGGAGAAATAGTGGGACCTATCAAACTTGTTCTACATATTTTTATAAAGTCAAAACCATTAAATTTTTCTTCAAATTTTGAACAAACTTATCCCTAGGCGTTTAGAAGGGTTAATTAAACTAAGAATTACTCAATTTTGCATTTTGTTACTATTTAGTCATTAAACTTTAAAATGTTATCCATTAATCACTGATATTTCAAATTTGTTACTATTTAATCACTGAATTTTAAAATATTACCTGTTAGTTACTAATATTTCAAAATTGTTTCTCATCCGTCGCTTGTGAACTTAAAGTTCAGTGACTAACGAGTGACGGGTAAGAAATGATTTTGAAATATTAATGACTAGTGGGTAACATTTTAAAGTTTAGTGACTAAACAGTAAAAATTTTAAAATATTAATGATTAACAGGTAATATTTTAAAATTCAATGATCAAATAATAATAAAATATAAAATTAAATGATTATTGATGTAATTAACTCGCGTTTAGAATGTGCTGCCTACTTTCCAAGTTTTTTTAGAAATCGTTTGGACCCAGAAAGGCCTGCTTTACTTTTGGGCCTTTTGGTCTGTCCATTTATACTCAACTGCCAGACAGGCCTCTACAGTACAGCTTTTGAACTATTTTGGTCACTAGGAAACTTCAACTTCATGGAGTCTATTTGAAGCTTGTTAGATATTTCTAGGGTTCTTTTCCCAAAATTCTAATAGAATGTTTGGAAATAATAATAAAAAAAAGTTCAATAATTTAAGCATGAATTCATCAAATCTTTTGACAAGATTGAAGATCTTATATCTATGAAACTTGTAGCTTGTCATCATCCCATCTGGATATCATAGAGATATTCTGTTTTTAAATTTTAATAATGCCCTTTACTAAAATATTTGCCAAATTCTGAAGTTTAAGGGCCCTCAGACTATAATCAAACAGTCCTCAGTCATTGCCAAATTCTATAAATTTGTCAAAAGGATTGTTTGATTGTAGTATTATCTTTTTTTTTTCTTCTAATTTTTAAACTAAAAATGATGCTTTTGGTGAATTGGTTTGAAAGAATTTAGAGATAAAATTATAACTTCTTATGGTTTATATGCTGACCAGCCAAGACCCCCCAAATCCAACTCCTCTTACAGTATTTGTAATAATATCCTATTAAATTTCAAAAACAGTGTCACCACTTACCAGGGCCTCCACCAAGCCTAAACAACCATATAAGCCCACAAGCCTACAAACCCAATTTACCTAAATACACATTCACTGTCGCTCCTGCCTACTTGGTATGACATACAAGTTATTTCTTTGTTCTCTTTTCTAAAGTCACTTCATTTTGCTGCTTTAAACATATAAGTATCTGTTGTAAAAAATAAAAAAAAAATGTCACTTGGGCATGTGATAGGGATCTCACAGGCAGTGGAAGGAGAAGAAGATAACAGTTCCCACAGTCCAAAGACTTTGGGCAGTGTTGTCCTTAAAAAGGGTGTGGCGTAAAAACATAGGGGCTACAGCATAAATTAAGGAAAATATGATGCACTTGGAAAGAAATATATAACTAATAAGGGTAGGATGGCAACTGGGTACCCTAAAATTACCCTAAAATTTTGGCTATTGCTGTTGGACAACTGGACAAGTAATATAGCTCGTGGTTGTTGGAAAAGCACAAGGTTTCAAATCAAAGAATCCATCTTTGCCTTCTCTCCTTTTTTTTTTTTTTTTTTCTGTTTTGCCTGATTAGTGGAGCCTGAAAATGGACAACCTTATCCTTGACCTTTCCAAACATGATTTAGTTTCAAAATTTATCGTACCATGGCCAATAGTTAGTTTTGTTGCTTATACTAAGTGGCTTTCAATTCATATCAATATTTTCTCACTCTTTGCGTATGAAAGAAAAAGAAGAGAATTCCACTCACGTCACTTTACTTGTACTACTTTTTAGTGATCCATCTTTTTCTGATTAGTTTTTTCTTATCTATTATGAATCTTTTTCTATGAGACCTTTTAGTTATCTTTTATTATATATACTACCTATCTATTTTGATTAGTTATTTTTTTGGACTATTTGCTAAAAATTATAGTACCATTTTTTAAGTAAAAAAAATATGTACAGATAGAAAAAACGTCTATACAGAATCCAAATCAAAGCATACTCTAGTGTATAATAACACATAAAACAAGATACATAGAACATTCAAGATTCATATATAGACGGAATCAAAGCAACATAGAAGAAACAAAGGAGCAACACAAAAGAAATGCTAAGTAACAATAACTTTTGAAAAATTAAAAAATTAACATGAATATGTCTACGAGGGAGGGCGCTTGTGAATTTAGAGTTTTTGATATGCTAAAATAATAATTTAAGTAACCTTTTCACCATGCTTCCCCACTATGTGTCTTATTCATTTTTTCTAAGAATCAAATTGGTTATTGAATGGGAAGTGTTTGGTTCAATCTTATATTAATGGTTAAATATATATGCCTATTTATATAGAATTCAAAATAGAAATATTGCCAGAATCATGTGATAATGATATTTATATGACTTTCACTTTCGTTATCTTTTCAATCCTAATAACAATCCTATTATTAGATGGTTAGTAATGAGTCGTTATTTTATATAATTTTATATAACATTTCTATTTCTATATTAATATTCCTTAACAAAAAATATTACCAAAATGATGTGGTGACTTGTATGTGGGTATGCGCAGGCATGCATGTACATATATATATATATATATAAATTTTGTATTTAAATTAAAAAATAAGTTAAATCATTCAAGAGCTGTTCGATATTTAGCTCAATAAAAGCTCATTCAATAAGATAAATGAGATAAGTTTGAGACTTATTTTGAAATTTGATTTATAAATAAGTTGAGTTTGAACTCAATAAAACTAGACATGTTAAAATCTACGAATATCTTTAATTAGTACCTTGTGAACAAACTTAATTAAAAACTTGTAAACATGTTTGATTAAAAGATATGAATAAACCCGTGAATAAGTTTAAAAATACATTAACAAATTTATTTATAATTTTTATAAATATATTATTTAACATAAAATTATCAAATTTTAAATTTATTTTTTAATAGAGACATCATTAGAGACCAAATAATTTTGTCTCTAATATGAAATTCTACCGTTGAGACAAAAGTAGAGATGGAACAATTTCCATGTCTACATTTGATTGTAGTTTTATTCTTTTTCTCCTTTCTCCATTTGTCTCGAATCTTAGCCTTTGTCATTGCCATTGTCGTTGGTCTCCCTCGTTGTCGATGTTGTCGTTGTGTTTGTTTTTGCTACCTTGCTGGGTTGTGTCATCTTTCTCTGTCACCTTTATCATCCAATTGTCATTGCCTTTGCCATCTCCTCATCATCGCCTTCGTCATTTGTCATTCGTCGCTATGGCTATTATTGTCGTCCTTAGCACCATCACTATTGTTCCCCCCCCCCCCCCCTTTTTTTTTGCAAGTATATTTTCTCAAATTCAAGCTCAAGCCCAGGGTTGGCTTTCCAAAAGATTCTCTCAAGTTTGAGCTCGGGTTATCAGAAACTTGTTTTGAGTTTGAGTTCTACTCGATAGAAGTTAAACAAGTTATTTGTGAATCATTGCCAAAGTTGAGGTTGAGCTCGAGCTCAAACTTGGATAAAATTTTAAGCTTAAATTGAGATGGAGCTCAATGTTTTTCCATCAAGCCTAGCAAGGCTCGGTTCGGCTGCCTCTTTTGCATCTCTATTATAAATTAATAAGTGGTAGATTAGCAGCAGTAGTTCACTAGTTTGTAATTTGCAAGGATCTGTCCTTTGCTTAGGTACTGTTGTGGACAAACATCATCCAGTAGTAAGGTAGTTCTCACAGCAGATTGTAGATAGCTAGAGTTCAAATATAATTTTTAGAGATAAAAATTAATAAATAATTTTAAATATAATATTATGTACTTCTAATTAATCATTTAATATATGTCTCAAATCATAATAAATTATCACTCAAAGTGCAATTAAGCCACACAATTTACTACATCTGCCTTGTTTGTCTCAGCCCCTAATTTTACCTTTAATAATATTATTACTTGGGATGTCCTTTTTTGCGAGAGTTTTTGTCGCTCGATCTCATAATTTTTGATAAATAAAATAAATTTGAGTTTAATTTACAATAATTGTGTAGAAAATAAATTCGAACCTGAGAATTTAGATCGTCCATCATTCTCTGCTAACCATTAGGACAATCCCAGGACAATATTATTACTATTATTTGCTACATTTGCCTTGGCTCCTAATTTTTATCTTTAATAATTATATTTTATTATTATTATTATTATTATTATTATTTGTTTGTTGAAGATAAATTCCAAAGGATTCAATGACATGAGGCTGGCGGTGGGTCAAAACAATCAGGTATGTTTGATAAGGGTGAAAAATAAGAGTGAAATTAATTTTTTATCTAAATTTTAAAAAATTTCATCAAATAATCTTTTTTTTTTTCATAGAATTTGAATTTCACCTTAGTTCAAAAAATATTTTTTTTTAAAATCAAGAAATTAAAATTCTTAGAAGATGGAGTAAAAATTGAAATTTCATAAAATTAAAATTTTGTCTCACTTTTCATCTCAAAACAAACACACTTCTAGCGACAAACCCTACTCATGTACATTGGGTGATGACAATGGTCGTACGTGAGCACATGCTAGCGTTGTGAGTGGGCGCATGGGATTAGGACGCTGCTCGTGTCGCGATATAGTCATGTTTTTTTCATTTTCATTTTTTTTGGGAGTAATTTTGAGGTTGTCTAAGCAATTTGCAGGCCCAAGTGTGCCTTGAATTGGTGACAATAGTGATGTAATAATAAGTATATAATAAATGTTCTACATGAATTTGTGAACAATTGAATGTGATCTTATGAATAGATTAGGTGGACTATTTTTAGATCTGGACTATTTTGAGTTGTTTTGAAATATCTATAATCACTTTTCAAAAACATAAAATAAATGTCGAAGAAAACTTGATTTTAAAAGTAAATGTAAATGTATTTATTGGTTAGTTGTTGGTTTGATTATTGTTGGGGCGAGGAATGGGCTCAGCCACACCAGAGCCGGTCCAACCAATTTGGGAGTTTTAGGCGGAAATTTTTTTTTGAGGCTTTTTTAAAAGCATTAAATTTTATAAAAAAAATAAATAATACATATTTTTTCAAAAAAATTTCATTATTTCATTAAATTAAAAAAAAGTTGAAGTTCAATCCACTACAAAATTTATTAATTTTTTATTTCAATCAATTACATAATTGATGTTATTTTTTTATTTTTATTTATTAATTTTTTAAAAATAAAAATTAAAAACATCGTTTAATTTTACTAAATTTGTATTCAATATCAAATTCATACTATGGGTAAAAAAATATTATTGGTAGATCTACATTAATTCAATCATTACAATTATTAGTTATAAATTAGATGAGTAGTTTAATTAAATATTAAAAATAACCTAATAATTTTTTTTTAAATTTACATTAGACTCATGAAAATTGTATTATAAATTTATATTAAACTCTATCTTAAATCATCTATGTTAAATAAAAATGGTTGGAGAAACATGTTGATTGAAAAGCAACAAAAAAAAAACAGACAGCTAGCTTAGCTATTAATCAATAATCATGACACAACAATCAACAAATTAAACTCCAAAAAATACTCATACAAAAATACAAAAACCTAAAAAACAACATATGTTATACACCCAAAAATAAAAGTTAAAGTAAAAAAAAATCAAAGTTACCGAACACAGAAAAAACATATAAAAAATAAAATTTTAAATTTAATTTTTTAATAAAGTATTTATTATTAAAAAATAAAAAAATATAAAAATTATAAATTTTGGAAAGTGTGGGGTCTTTCACAATTGGGGGCCTTAAGTCTTTATAGTAGGGCCGACTCTGAGCCACACTTAAATCCAAATAAATCTAAAAAATATTCAAAAATTGGGAACACACATACACATGCATGAAAAATTATAAGCAAAACATAAAAGAAACATAACAAGATTTTTATCATGGTTCACTCTAAAAAATAGAATTATATCTATGTTGAGCTCTAGCCATAAGAGTTCATTGCATTAGTCAAAAATGGTTACACCCTCCATGTACAAATCTTCCACCCTCATTGTACACTCGTTGGTCCCCAAAGATCACATACAAATTAAAAGGGATATAAAGAGAAAATGAAGAAGAACACATATAAATAGAAAATGAGAAGAAATCCTAGGCAAAAAATAACCCGACTGTGTCACAGATCCCAAGAAATAGTAGGATTTAAATAGGTAGGGTATGAGATCAACGGTAGAGATAAGCCTTGATGATTAGATCAACGGTATCCACAACCACATACAACATGATAAAATACAAAGGCTAAATCAAATGTGCTAATAAACGAAATGACAAGGGTTGTTGGCTGTCCACGCACACAAGCTACAAAAAGAAGCCAGTGTGTGATTGCCATCTTACCTTCCATCACTCTGATTCCAAAATGGCATCATTTGTATTGATACTTTACAATACTCAACAATTACTTGATTGTTACAACTTAGAAGTGAAATTTGATGCATTTTCTAAATTTGCTTGGATTTATCACCTGGAGAAAAAAGAAGGAAAACTGTTCCAAGCCAGACTAGAGAGTGTAATTAAGAGCCTATTTTGCATGCTTAGATTACATAGGGATAGGGTTATCAAGGTCACTCAAATTTTTAGTACCTGTTTTCAGTTTACAATAAGAAAAGAAAGAATATTATGCTAATAAAAATACACAGTTGTGTTGTGGATACAATTTGTCCTTTTTTTTTTTTTAACTTTCCTATGTATACAGCAAACTAAAAGATATTAAAAATTAAGAAGAAAACCTTACTGCCAGTACTCTCCGTCCCAGCAGTCATATCTGTAGCTTGATGGCTATATATATCCCGATGACAAAGAACGAGTGAGAGGACGTACAACCAATTTGGCATTGACATGAAAAGAATAATTTTTAACTTGTCATCTTGGTAGGAGGGATCAGATCACAGAGAATTATGGGCAATGAAGGAGAAGAAGATCATCATCAACAGTCAATCAGAAACTTCAATATTGATGCTGCAGATGCCTTCAAAAGAACAGGTACAATTTTAAGATTCTCTCTCTCTCTCTCTCTCTCCCTCTCTTTGCGGTAACTAGCTAGAGACTCTACTTGAAGATTGGGTTGGGTTTTGACTTTTGAGGCTCCCATAGCGGAGCGGAGAGCCTCTTGCTTGCGCTAGGGACGATCCTAAATACTAAACTCTAAATATATGTATTTGGTTGTGCATGTGCAGGGACAATATGGACAGCAATTGCTCACATAATAACTGGAGTAATAGGAGCTGGAATACTGTCCCTTGCCTGGAGCATGGCTCAGCTGGGGTGGGTTGCCGGTCCATTGGCTATGGTGGTGTTTGCAGGGATCACCCTTATTTCTTCGTATCTTCTCTGCGATTGCTACAGATCTCCTGATCCCGAATCGGGACCAACAAGGAGTAAATCCTACATGGAAGCTGTTAAACTCTACTTAGGTCTCAGAGCTCTATTTTAACTCCTTGATTAGTGCTTCCTTCCTAGCTAGTTTAAAATTCATAGTTGCTAATGCTACAGGGGACAGCCAAAGGCGAAACAACGGAAGCAATAAACTAGAAAAAGATTTAAAAAAAAATTGACTGGTTCATTGATCTGTGTAATTGTTTTATTCATATATATATATATATATTTTGAATGAACAAGTTAATAGAATTCATTCTACAAAGTACAATTGCAAACCGAATGAAAATGGGCCATTTTCAGGGGAGAACAGCAAGCGAGTATCCGGGGTGTTTTTGAATGAAACCTTGTATGGTTGTGGAGTAGCATATGTTATTACTTCAGCTGCCAGTATCAGGTAAAGGTCTCAATTATTGAAAGAGCCTTCAAGTTATCTAATAATTGCATCTTTCTTCTGTTTTTGTTTGGCTGTTTGGTGGATATATATATATAACAACTTTTTTCTATTACCAGAAGAGAAAGTGTGCCAAAATCTGTGTTGAAGATGTAAGAAAATTACAAACGAAGTAACAATCAAATCCCAAACCGAAAAATATTCATCAAATGTTCTAACTCCATCTTTGTTGTAGTTAGAAGAAAATAACTATGACTTTTGTGGGCGCATTTGACATCCTAAAATGGTGACACATCTTCGGGATACAACTAAAAAAGTTATGAACATTCTGATTTGTTAGATGATGATAATGATTCCTACGATGCTCAATACTACATTTATAATCTTGCTAATTCTGTTATTATTTTGGCTTCATGTTTGGTTCTTGTGCAAATGGATGCAGAGCAATTCAGAAATCAAACTGTTACCACAAGGAAGGACATGAAGCTCCGTGCCACTATGGGGAAACTGATTACATGCTACTATTTGGGGCTGTCCAGATTATAATGTCACAGATACCAGATTTCCATAACATGGCATGGCTCTCTATTCTTGCAGCTATCATGTCCTTCTCCTATGCTTTCATAGGATTGGGACTTGGCTTTGCAAAAGTTTTAGGTATTTCTTTCTTTCTTTCTTTTTTCTTCTTTTCTTTTCCCCAAATTAGGCATCCGAAGGTCATGCACGCAACTTTACAGAAAATGGGACAGTTAAAGGGAGCATTGGAGGAGTCCCAGCCAAGAGTACGGCCGAGAAAACATGGTTAGTGTTTCAGGGCCTAGGGGACATTGCTTTTGCCTATCCATACACAATCATTCTTCTAGAAATACAGGTAGTTTTCTGTTCTGCCTTTGGTTAGACAAAGTATAGACCTTTTCAAGAAACATAATTGAATGTGAAAGTGAAATAAATGTGAAGGACACTCTGAAGTCTCCTCCGCCTGAAAACCGGACGATGAAGGTGGCTTCCACCGCTGCAATCTTTATCACCACCTTCTTCTACCTCTGCTGTGCGTGCTTCGGATATGCAGCCTTTGGGAGTAGCACACCGGGGAACCTCTTGACTGGTTTTGGATTCTATGAGCCCTTCTGGCTCGTTGACTTGGCTAATGCTTGCATTGTTCTGCACCTCGTTGGAGGATATCAGGTAGCCACTCTTGGCATGCAATTTTTTGAGCCTCCATTTGTTATCTATGTCTAGAATTCATGTAATCGACCTCACTTAGTGAGAATAAGGCTTGTTTCATCTGGTAACATTATGTATTTTTCAGAGTTATATATATCATCATTACAATTTATGCTTTAGGTGTACAGCCAGCCAGTGTTCCAGTTCGTGGAAGGTTGGATCAGGAAGAAGTTCCCAAACAGGCGATTTGTGAATGATGCTTACGCGCTAAAACTCCCATTTTTGCCCGGCTTTCAACTTCATCCTCTAAGGATATGTTTTCGGACGACTTACGTTGTATCAACAACACTAGTTGCAGTCATCTTCCCTTACTTCAACCAGGTTTTGGGAGTTTTAGGGGCCTTGAACTTCTGGCCATTGGCAATATATTTCCCTGTGGAAATGTACTTTGTGCAGAGAAAGATTGGGGCTTGGACAAGGACATGGCTTCTTCTACAAACTTTCAGCCTTGCTTGTTTGCTTCTGTCCATATTAGCCTTAGCTGGGTCATTGCAAGGACTTATAAGTGCAAAATTTAGCTGATCAGATCAAGCTAATATTTGCAGACAATTAATGGAATTCATGTTTATAGCTTTCCTTTCTCTATGGTGAATGTGTTCTTGATCAGATGATGTACAACCTATTAGAATTAACAATTTCTGTTCAAATTAATTGCAACTTCAAATATATATATATATATGTATCTATTGTCTATTTCTCCAAGCTCTAAGCTTGTCAACGGGTTAGACATGGCCGATACCCACTAAATCCAAACCCGGCCTAGACCTATCAAACCTCAACCTAGTTCCAACTGTTCCATTAACAGTAGCTAGCTACTGAATTGTTGCAAGATAGTATCGGGTCTGGACTCTGGTTCAAGTCAATAACAATTAGCTACCCAAATTGTCCAAATCAAATTATTTCACAGTTACAACAACGACAAAAAAAAAAAAAAATCTAAAAAAAACCTAAAAAACGAAAAAGTAAATAACAATAACTTAAAAATACAGTTAACTACCAAATCAAATAGCAATAACCTTACTAGCAAATAATCTAAAAAACCTAACCATACAAATCAAATTATACATCATAAATTGTGAATGCAGAATCCGAGTAGCTTAGGAGAGAGAACAGTTGAAAAAATTTCTGGAAACAAAAATATAGAATAGACCAAGATTTGAAGTAAAAGCTCTAAACATTCTAGAAACAAGTGTTGATCAATTGTATTGTTTGCCATACATAAACAGGTAAGTTGGGCTGCTAACTCCACATCTAAGAAGAAGAGAGAACAGAAACAGAGATCTTCCTGTCTAATTATTAAGAACCTAAAACTTTCCACCCAGAGTCAAAGAAGATGCAACCAAAAACAACTGAGAAAGGATTTAAAAAAAAAAAAAAAAGAAACTAAGAGGAAGAAGGGTATTAGAAAGCCAACCTTAAGAAAAATGGGGAGAACCCAATATTTACAACTTGAAAAGCTCCCTGCATAACAAAAAAATGTACTTCCTATGTAAAGGATATAACAAGAAAATGACACATTATCTAACCCAACAAAGAAACACAACTCAGATAAATGTAACCCCCCCCCCCCCCAAAAAAAAAAAAAAAAAAAAAAATTCCTATTAAGAATCACAATTTCTGCAATCATAGAACACTCAAATCTTAATCACAATGTAGAGTCTCAAACTGTCACGACCTAATTTTTTTTTTTTTTTTTTGGGGGGGGGGGGGGTGCATGATTATCAAATATATCATCGTTCTAAATACAGATCAATATCTCAATGCCTATGAGATTTACAAGACAATTTAATAAAAGATCAATCACCCTATATCCCTATTTCACTGCACATGATGGATTGTGTTCTTGGAGCGTGATTATGGTAAGGATGCAATTATGACCCTCTATTGGAATCTTTGAAGTACCATTAGTGCCCGAATTTACAACTAGAAACTGTAGTAGGGTGAGTGAAAGGTCAATAGATTCAGAGAGTGTGGAAAAATATTATGATGGGGAAAATAAGAGTTAATGCAACAATATCTGCTACATGCCATGGTATTTTAGATAGTAACAAGAGAAAAATAATATGGTGTAAGGATAGTAATAATTATGATGAACAGAACATGTATAATGATGGAAATAAACAAGTAGAACTAACATTCAGTCATTCATATACATTTAAACAAATAACATAGTGGTGGAACAATCTCTTGTCCAAAATACGAATGGTGGTGGAACATACTCTCACCCCTTTATAACATAGTGATTGAATAAACTTTCACCCATTGAAATAATCTCTCATCCATTCTTATCTGCATAGTGCACCAATGACTAATTATATATTGTAGTTAGCATACAGTGTTCTAAATAGCTACTCCCAATGTCATGGATGCATAATCATATAGTATTAGTCTGTTTTCCATTTTTAAACTACACTGCATAGTTCTCACTTCTCGTGTACGTTCATTGATGTTATATTTGTCATCTTTTGATGTCATACAATGTAAATGCAAGGTCAAGATAATTGTCTCACACAGAAATAAAATATGAACTTATGCAAGTTAACTAATCAATATGGGATTTACAATATAAACAAGTTGAATTAAATGAATAATAAATATTAGATACAAGCATTTGTCAAAATACCATAATATAATTCCCCACTTACAGTGGTTTAGTACGTCAAAGATTTCTCCTTAATTGCTTCTCCCTTGAGATGTGTCGAAATCACATAATTAATAACATAATTAAGGTAGCATAAGTAATAAATAGGGTAAAATAAAATGTCTAAAATAGCCCTAATAACCCTAATGAATACCCTATTCGATGAATGAACCTGATTGATGGAAAAAATGAGTAAAGGGTCAGTTGCTGGCGTGGGTAGTGGCATAATCGGGTCAGGTTATATAGTATGGGTCTTAGGTCACGGGTCGGATATAGTGCGCCTAGATCTTAGGTCAAACTGGGTCTAGGCTTTGTTTATTTATTGGCTTACTGATTATTAGGTTCAAATCAAAATAAGGGGATATGAAAGTAGGGTTGTTCGTTTCAAGGAAAAACCAACCTAGTTGTGCCGTTATCAAGGATAGTGATAGTGCCCTAATTATCAACGGAGTTGAATGATTGGAGTTAGAAAAGTACTTATTGCAACACAAATGTGGGATGATCATCAAAGATGTCATCTGGGTGGAAATGATAGATTGAAATTGCATCTAATTAATGAAAGTACATCTTTTTGTTTACATCTTATGTACATGTCTTTAATACACTTTTGATAGAAATTTATTAAGAACAATTAATATTCAAAGATATGAAATTTTGTATAGTAAAATTTATTTCAAAAAGAACATTGCAAAAGTACTTCTTATTGGTTGATTCTTTTTTTTTTAAATAAAAAATGAAATATTTAAGGGAAAAAGAAAGACAATTTACAAGGCTCTCCAAAATGCCCAAAATAGAGATTGTTATGGTGCATAAGCTGCTGCTAGTTACATGTTTTGGTGCCCATTTACTTATCACTATCAACTCACTTTATATATACGACACTTAGAAATGCCTCATAATGCTATTGGGGCACCATTAGAAATGTCGGAGGATTTTGGCTTTTGGGATGCTAATTAAAATGCCTCCTTTAATTAGTGGCAAAATTGAATGTTTGCATGTGTCCATGTTGGTTTTGGTTGGATCATAGAAGGACTCTAGAAACTTTGTAGGCTCAAAATTAAGCCGATCAAATCTTAACATAAAAAGAAGACTAATGTTATTTATCTTTAGTAAAAATGAATAGCGGTGATGTGGCAGATCATGTAGACTGTGTGTTTGCATGAAAAAGAAGAAAATGTGTCCAATAAATTTAATTTATTATATTTTAAATAGACGTATAATGTCAATTATATAGTTTATATGAACTGTCACATTATCATTATTCATCTTTACAAGAGATGAATACCATTACTATAAAAAGAAAGTTATTTACAAATGGGGATGGAATATAATTCATGTATTGTTTTTTCTATCCTGGAATGGTGAGTGTGTTCTAGAAAAGAGATGATTATGTCAAATTAAGTATAATTTTAACAGATTCTGTTACTATGTGAATTTATTTTTCTCGATAAACAATAAGCCTAGAGGTTGAAGGGACATTGTGAATGTTAATTGATGAATCTCAATTTAATGTCTTAGTCACAAGGTTAGACATGATGTGATTATATATATATATATCTCTCACTTTTGCGACATCATTGTTAACTATAAACTCTTATCATCACTATAGAGCGATGTCAAGATATAATGAACAAGCAATTGAAGCTCAAAAGCCTTAAAACGAAGGTTTTTCAAACTCACCAACATCATCAACCCTAGCCATATATTAAGCTACCACCTTGGGGTGGTGTGGTGTGTATGGTACGCGTGATCACATAAAATAATATTATATTTTCTTACTTAATTTACATATAAAATAAATTAGAGAAAACTCACACTAAGTATAGTAAGTCAGTTGATTAATCATATATTATTATTGTCTATATATATATATCTATATAATAAAATAAGAGAACTTTTGAAAATGTCTCGAATGTATAGATAGATTTTGATCATATGGCTAAATGAGATTTTGATGTATATCAGTGGTTAAGATCAAATACCTAATATACTTTTTCTCTCCAAAACCATCCCATCCTTCCTCATTGCCTTTTTTTTTTCTCTCTCACAAATCTATCCACCCACTCCCTCACTCAGTCTCTCTCTCTTTCTCTTTCTCATAGGCCCCCACCCATGTCGTCGCCTCCAAACACACGCATACGCATACATATACACACATAAAAAATAAAAGAGAAGCACTAAGAAGAAAAGATGGAAAGGAAAAAAAGAAAATAAATAAAGAAAAAAAATAAAAATATATATCAAATATGAAAAAAAAGTGATTCAGCCGTGCGTGAAGGAGAAGCAAGAAGAAGAAGAAGATGGAAATAAAATAAAGAAAGAAAAAAAGAAAAAAAAATATAAAATATAAATAAAAAATAGGATGAAATGGCATTGTTAATGGGTGGATTTTGGCATAAGAGAGGTAGCTAAAGAGGTGACACGATGTCTGAGCATTTGTTTGGTTTCTCTTTCAGATTGATTGATGTAAAAATAATTATTTTTGAATTATTTAAACCTTTGGTTGGTGTTATTTGGAAATTATTGATGGGTGAGTTTTGCGAGTCTGCCCTTTCCCGCTGTTTTTTTTTTGTGAAAATATTTTAAAGTTAGAAACATTAATCAAAATTTAAAGTTTAAAGTAAAATTAAAAACATTACACTTATAATATTTTTAGATAAAATATTTAAAGTTAGAAATATTAATAGAAAGTAAAAAATTTTTTTTAGAGAAAATTACCTTTACCTATATTTAAAATTAAAAACATCACACTTATAATTTGTGTCTATTTACGTATGCCTGTTAATAAGATAAAATTACAATTATAATTTGTGTCTACTCAACCACTATAAAATAAAGAATATCATAGACTACGATTTTTTTTTAATTTTTCTTAAAGAGTATCATCCTAAATATTCTAATTTTAAAAACATTTAATACTTAATTTTTAAGTATTCTAAATATCAACAGTATAAGTTTTGAAATATCATGTAAGTTTTAAATAAAAAAACACCAACAGTGTAAGTTTTAATGTATAAGAATTTGACGTTTAAAATTTGACATGGATGATTCAATTCCAAAAGAAATAAAAGTTTCTATTTTAAATCATTGATGATTAAATGTTGTTTTTAGTGTAAAATTTTATTCAAATAATGATATGGAAGTAGGAAGTTTAATTCGAAATTTAATATTTTTATCTTTTAAGTGTTGAATTTTTTATACTTAAAGAAATGCGAAATTAGTTAATCTATCCTATTGAATTACTTAAAGATGCAAATATTCAAAAAGAATTTATTTATTTTTTTAATTCTATTTTTATTTTATTAATTCTATTTTTTATTTTAAGCACAATAAAATCTTTTTTAAATTAAAATAATATAAAAATCAAAGAGTTCTCCAAACCCGAACTGGGGGTTCCCCCCAGTTGATGGTTGCGGCCATGGCGGCCGGCAGCGGTTGGTATGTATTGTTTGATATTTAATTTTTTATTTAATTTGTTCAGATTGTAGAGCACTTACTATGTGTTTTATTATATAGATTTAGTAATTTTTTTGTTTTTATTATAAAACGTTAACAAGTATATACAATAACTTTAATTTTTATTTTTTGTTCAATGTTTACAATTTTTTTTTTTTACTTGCTCTTATATTTTAATTTACAATATATTGATGAACATTATAAATCTTATATGTTTGTTTATTATTTGAGTTTTGTAGAACATTTAATACAAGTAAAATTGTTACAAATTCTTCACAAATTTTAATATAATATATATAAATTATAATTTTATTTTAATCTTAATATTATTTATGTCTTTTAACTATATCAGAGAAGCCTCGTATTAATTTTGCATGAAACAGAAAGTTGCTTTTCCTGTTTTCTGGTTGAGGGGCAATGCATAGAAAGGTTGCCATTTTCACAGGCGCTTCGCCTTCAAGTTAGGTAAGCATCACCTGGAAAGTGTCAAGGGGGTGAGGGTACGTACCTGACTGGTGGTTTGATTTTCCCAAGGGTATATTATATTATATTATATTATATTCCGCACGTTTCTAAGTTGTAGTGTTAGATTGATTTTGGTTACTGCATATTAATGTTGATTTTTGTTGACAAGAATGGTAAACGCTCAATAACTAAATCATGGGCTCAACCACCGGCTCAGTATAGCTCAAGTGATTTGTTTGAGTCCTCAAAGTGTTTATTTACCAATTTTTATAGTTAGTTTGACGACCGACCCAAGGGGAGCTTACTAAGACCTATATCTAGAGATTTCAAAAATATGGGATTTCAAAAATTTTTTAGAGGCCACTAACCCTGCTAACTAAAAGGAGGCCACCAGTAATCCTCTTCGTCACCATCTCACCATTTATGACATAGTTGCCATCTACCCATTTTTTGTGACCAGTAGTCGGCCCCCAAAAAAGGGGCTCTAAAAAATTTGCAGACTGCCGGCCTTACTACCCAAAAAGAGGCCACTCGCAATCATCTTCATCGCCATCTTACCATTTTTTGTGACATAGTCATCATCTAGTCAGTTCTTGTGATCAGTAGTCGAACCCCAGAAAGGGAGTCCCAAAAAATTTGTAGAGACTGTCAGTCCTACCGCCCTGCCCAGGAAAGAAGGAGGCCACCAAGCAAGAAAGAGATGGCCGACGAGATGCAGTCATCGATATGCATGCGCAAGAGATAGAGCTTACGTCGCTACCCTTGCCGACGCCAATCGTTGGTCACTAGTGCTGCAATCAACCCCTACCCTGTCTTGTGAAAACAATAAATGTTAGAAGTCCCCTAAATTAGTATTAGCCTAAGCGCCCCAACCCTTTGAGCCGACCTTGATTTGACATTGTTTTGTTATGTTGTATACAAGTTTGATTGGGCTTAGACTTGTGATATTATTAAGAGTATTAGACAGCCAGACATGAAAATTGTATATTTGTATAGATGGACACGTGGATACATCTTCATTAAAATGAACATTAATAATTTCACCTAGCTAGCATGAGAAATTCTTATTTTTAAATTTCTAAAAATAAAAACTAAAAAAAAGGCGTTTCAACTTTCAACTGATTTGAAAGCTGGTTGCGTCTTAATTTGGCTAGCTTTTTGCTGCCAGCCAAAGGCACCTAATGGTCAATAATCTGGTTGAACTGATCATCTTCTCCCCCTTGGACTTCTATGCCCTTTGCTTGAAGAAATTGGTCTCTTAGGCTTTTCAAATCAAGAAATTGATGGGATTTCTTTGAATTTTTTGAGGGCTTGTTAGGTTATTCGTTAGATTGAAGAAGAAAATAATGAAACAAATACTACATAGTAACAAATAATCCCACAATAATATTTCCAAATATAAATCATTTGATATGTTATTTAATATTACTTTTTTTATAAAGTGATAGAAATTAAAATCTATTATTTTATTCTTATAAATAATTATTACATATATATACTAATAATGGTCGGAGCTGATCACCATTAGACCATCAAATATGTATGGGAGTAATATTTTTTTGTTAGTTTTTCTTGTTTCACCAGTTATTTTTAATTATCTTTAAATCTGTACTTTCTAAATTTTGCTCAACTCGTCAAAGGAGGGAGGAGCTGTATCTTTTAGTGAATCTTTTAACGATCAAGACAGTGACGAGATTCAAGACACAATGACATAATAGGAATGTAATCAATGAGATATCTGATTCTTGAAATTTATATTTATGTAAAAGTACTTTAGAATTGGTGAAGAGTCACGATTATGCCACAAATAATTATGTGTAAGCTTAGTGGATGACTATGATCATGCTAGATTCCATATGGAATGTTAGATTTGAACCCACGAGATGACTTTGATGAGAAATGGCATGAGTGTGGATTCAAGGCTAGGTTCCTAGGTTCCAATCCAATCATTTGAGGCTTGATTGGCCTCCAAGTTAAGATTTTTGGTTTTGAACTTGGGATTCCATGCTTGATAGGCCTTTAAGTTCGATCTTTGGTTTTGAATTTGCCATTGTTCTTGCACAAGTCCAATTTATCCTTGGCATGTGTCATCCTTGGAGAACTCCCAATAAGAAATATTTTTATATTTTTCATGAAATTAGAACATTCAATCATTATAATATTACGTGTATTTATAAAATATTATATACGATGTTAATAATATAATTAATTTATAATACAATAAGGTATTATAAATTAAAAAAATATGCAAATTAAGTTCATAATAAATTGAGAGGAGACAATAAAAATATCTCAACAATAATAAATACAACTGATGAAATTGAATTTATTATTTTTTAAAAAAATAAACACAATAATTATCATTATATAATTCAAAAGTTTAAGAGCGACGAGGCCAATAATGTTGCTTAGGGGACAAAATTGACTTTCCCCACCATCTCCAGCATACAAGAGACTTTCAGTTGTGGAGACATATATAAAGACGAAAACAGAGAACCTGACATTTCACATTGAAAAACGTTGTTCTTTCAACTGTGAGAGTTCAATCTCTCTGAATGCAAGGGCCATGGGAGAAGTACAAGAAGAACAAGAAGATGTTCGGACGCCATTGTTGCACTCAGATGTTGCTTCGTCTCCCGGGGAACCAGTCCAGCCTCTCTTCAGGAGAACCGGTTTGTTCTGCACTGCTATTTTCATTCATATATTACACAGATTATGGACAGTACAGTACAACAATGAGAACGGTTTAGTGTCTGTGATTCATTTGAGTAATTTTATGACACTGAAACATTTGCACTGTTATTGGGGAAATTTTGAGAAGGGAATTTGCGGACAGCAGTGGCACATATAATAACAGGGGTGATAGGGTCCGGGGTGCTATCGTTGGCATGGAGTATGGCGCAGTTGGGGTGGATTGCTGGTCCATTGGTCATGGTGGTTTGTGCTTCAGTCACCCTTTTCTCCTCATTTCTCCTCTGCAACTGTTACAGATACCCTCATCCTGAGCATGGTCCGGCCAGAAACAGCTCTTACTTGGAAGCTGTTCGGGTGAATTTAGGTATGAATATCTTCATGTGGTTGAAATTCTTTACAGTATTTTCCATCGAACAATTCTTATTGGATACAATAATTTATACTTAAACCCATAATATATATATATATATTTATATAAATACATATATGTGGAGGAAGGGAACATGGATAGCATATATGACACTATCAAATAAATTAAGGCAGTGGAAGTCTCCATGAAATTGACATCGTCCAGTAACTTCCATAACAAATCCATCTTTTTCATAGGCTAATACCAACGATCAATTGCGTTGTCGCAGACTTAAACCCAACCTTACCCCTTTATTTCGAAAGCTGGTCGAGCTTTTTAATGGTCTTGTATTATTTCTCACGTACCCGTTGATAAAGAAACTCTGCGGAAGGAGTTCATTCATAGAAACTGCATTTCAATTTTTGTAACTATTTGATCTCTTCCAGTAGGTTCCACAACACATCTATATCCTTCATGGGCTCGTACAAATGTTTAATTACATTGTAAGCCTAGACCATAGAAGTCTTCTTGAAATAGGCATGTAGCCACACGGGCATAGCACATTTGGTTTTTAAATAACAGATTGCACTCAAGAATGCAGGTTCGAGTCATGGCAGTCGCAATATGAAAGTTTTACCCTCCTGTGAGGTGACTCCTTATGAATACCATGCATTGTGCCTCTTATTTGGTGCACTGTTGTATATTGTGATTAACCTCTCCCACATACACGGGGCAGTGTGTGGGGGCCTTTAAGACGACGGATTTCACCTTTTGCACCCAAGAAATTAGCATGTCGGTTAACAGGCTTTTTGCCCACATGTCAAATTATAGAATGTCTTCAATGATGTGTTTGGTGTATTTAACTAGACAGTTACGTTAAGGAACCAATCAACTGGCTCTTTTTCCAATCCCTCATAGCTTTTATCTCAAAAATTACCAAATTTAACTACTGTGTAATTTTGGAAACCGTTATCCACAAATATGATCTGAAAAGTTTTTAATCTAAAATCTACTTGTCTTCATATAATTGTTTGAAAAATGCTATTGGTATACTTTTGTGTACGTCTTGTGTTACATAAAGGTGTACCAATGACAAAAAATCCCCTCATGAGGCGCATGATATTTTAGTTATAATATCCCTTATATAGCTCAAAATGTACAAAATAATTGTACATCTAGCATGATTCTAATTGTTTTTCATACTGCAACTCAGACAATTTTGGTGGACCCTTAGTTTAAAGATTGTTCTGGCGGTCCCAATTAAAACATGGGATGCCAATGGGTGAAGTTTGCTTGCTGTTGTTGGACAAGTAATAGCTTACAACTATTAAAAGAGACACAAGGGTTCAGATCGCGAATCATCCATCTCTCCCTTATAGTGCTTTTTTTTTTTTTTTTTGGTGGGGGGGGGGGGGGGGGGGGGGGCGGGGTTTGATGTGTTGGGCCGAGAAAAGGACACCTTACACTTGTCCTTTAATCTCAAAATTTATAGTGCCATTCCTTTAATCTCAAAATTTATAGTGCCATTGCCAAGAGTTTTGTTGCTTATGCCAATTGGGCTTCCAAGAGAAGAAAAAGCGAAAAGGAATTCTATCCATTTACTTATATGGGACTTTTTAGCCATCAACCTTTTTTTTATTAATCTTTTCCTGTCTATTATAAACAATCTTTAACCAACAAAAGTTAAGGAACAAAAAGTGCATTTATACTAATTTATTTCTTAGCACTGTTTGCTAACAACAGTAATAACTTCAATTATATATATATTAAGGAGCAAAAAGTAAAAAGTTATGTAATACCCTTGTTTATTTAGAGACTGGAGAATATCCAATTGTAATGTACAAGCAGACAGTTCAAGACATTCAATTTTCTTCTATTAGAAATTAAAGTCTTTAAGTCAAAAGGCATTCAAATTCATTAACTAATTCAAACCCATTTAAGTGTAGAAAATAATATTTCTTGCCGTGTTTAACTCAATGTGGCACCTCAGGAGCAAGCAGATCCTGGGTGTGTGTGTTTGTTATACAGATAAGCTTATTTGGGACTGGCATTGCTTATGTCATTACTTCAGCCACCAGCATGAGGTAAATGTTACCCACAATGGCTATCTTTAATTTGTCCATTTTCAAGCTTTTACTTTGATCGGAAAATATGAACCTTCCAGTCATTTTTAATCTTCTAACTAATACAGAGCAATAGAGAAATCAAACTGTTATCACAAGTATGGACATGAGGCAGATTGTGAATTTGGATACACTCACTATATGCTGATATTTGGAGTTGTTCAGATTGTGGTGTCTCAGATACCCAATTTCCATAACATGGAATGGCTTTCTGTTGTTGCTGCTGTCATGTCCTTCACTTATTCCTTTATTGCATTGGGACTGGGCTTGGCAAAAGTTTTAGGTATTGCTTCCAATTTGTCTCTTCTTTCCATTGAAAAAAGGTACAAGTGCTAGTACATGCAACTGCTTTGATTTGCAACCAGTTTAGCCAAATGTTGTTGAACCTGAATAGGAAAATCTCTTCTAATATCTGCATCAAGTTTGAATTCCTTAATCCTAGACCTTTGCTAGGTTATGGCAAGTATCTTTCTGTCTAAGTTAATAGGATTGAGTTAAGTGTGTTGGGACAATTTGTACTCACATAATACTCGATATATATGTACATATATATTGAAATCTAAATTATGTAGTCTAGTAGTTATAAAATTAAGGTAGAAATGATTTTCTTCAAGATGTGGTGAAACAAAATTATGTTTCTTATATAATCAAACTTTTTATATTACAATTATTACAGAATTTCTATATCTAAAATGTTTTAGTTTATAATTGATGTGGGTCCCCATTGAAGTGACCCAAACCCTAGCCATAGTCCTGCCGCTTTGAATTATAATGTTCCTTGTAACCCTCTCCTAGCCCAATTATATATGGATCCCAAACATTTTCCATGAGGGTTGTGGGAGCATTGGGCATGGCTATTTCGGATCAAATTGCCATCCATAAATGCCATTTGTATCTTTAACCATCATCATATCTTGACACTATTAGGTGATGGAGTAATCAAAGGTAGCATTGCTGGGATCTCAACTTCTACTGCAGCCCAGAAAGTATGGTTGGTTTGTCAAGCACTTGGCGACATTTTATTTGCCTATCCATACAACATTATTCTCATTGAAATACAGGTAAGATGACTTTCAGATTCTGATAAGCAATGTCCAAGTTTTGTGTACTCAACCAATGAAGAGTATAAAGTTAATATTAAACCACACCTGCAAAACTTGAAGGACACTTTGCGATCACCCCCACCAGAAACCGAGACAATGAAGAAGGCCTCCACCATATCAGTGCTCATCACGACCTTCTTCTACCTCTGCTGTGGAGGCTTCGGATATGCAGCCTTTGGCAATTCCACCCCTGGAAACCTCTTGACAGGGTTCGGGTTCTATGAGCCATACTGGCTTGTTGACCTTGCTAATGTTTGCATTGTTCTTCATTTGGTTGGAGGATATCAGGTACTTCAATTACATAATCATACATTACTTGAATGTTTTTGTTCATTGTCATCGTTACAGATATCTCAAATAGATGTCTTAAATTGCATCGTGACAGGTATACAGTCAGCCGCTTTTTGCAGTTGTCGAGAAATGGTTGGCAGGGATGTTCAAAAGCAGTGAATTTATGAACAAGGAGTACGCTTTGAAGCTTCCCTTGTTGCCAGCTCTCAGATTGAATCTTCTGAGGCTGTGTTTTCGAACCATTTATGTTGCTTGTACAACTCTAATTGCAATGTTGTTCCCATACTTCAACCAGGTCTTGGGAGTGTTGGGAGCCATAAACTTTTGGCCACTGTCCATATATTTTCCCGTGGAAATGTACCTTGTGCAGAAGAATATTAGAGGTTGGACTACTGAATGGATTGTTCTTCGCTGTTTTAGCATTGCTTGTTTACTGGTGACAATTTCTGCTTTGGTTGGATCTATTGAGGGAATTGTAACAGAAAAGCTTAGCTGAGAAATATTATCGTTTTTCCTTGGATATGCGAAGATTTTGTGATTAATGATAATGGCTTTAGTTGTATAGGGAATTCTTATTATTTCGAGATATATAAGGTTCATAGTTGTTACAATGTTATATTAGTTGTTCTTTTATGGAATGTATTTTTAAACTGAGATTCAAGATTTTAGAATTGAGTTTGATATTTTTCAATTGCTTTGGTATTCGCTTAGGTAGTATTTGTTAAAATAAATAAGATAAGATTGTATTAAGATATTATAATATTTTCCGAACTAAGATAAGAAGTGGTCGAGAAAAAATTGAAAAACATTTTAAGAATTTTATCTGACTGTTTGTTAAATTTTTTAAAATGCATTAAGGAACATATAAGTTATTTTTTTTATTTATAAAGTTCAAAAAATGTATATTTTTTCTTATTGGAAATTGGAACCATTAACAAAGTGGAAAAACTATCACTGGACCATCCACTTCCGTACCTTAAAGAAAAAAATATATTTTTTTATCTAGAAAATAGAAAACCAGATTAAAAATAAAAAACACAAATGCAATTGGATTGTCAGAATTTTGCACAGCTGTGTTGAAAGAAATATATATATAGTTTCCTGGCAAAATTTAAAATAATCTCAACCTTAAATTTAGAGAAATGGGTCCCCCTGGGAATGTAGACAAATGGATCGTGTTTTCTTATTGTTGGAAGTTGAAGTGAAGAATAATAATCGTGTTTTCTCATGGGTGTGTGGGTCGCGGCGGTAGTATGGCGGTTGCACTTCGGGTCTTATGGAGATACGATCGGACTTGATTGTGTGAGGGAATCATTTGTATTAGGGTAGGGTTGTTTTGTTTTGTTTTGTAATGGCGACGGTATTTTGGTCTTTGTATAGTTTAAAAGGGTAAAATAGTCATTTTCTTCTTTCGATCATCTTTTTGTTAAGTGAGTTTGTACAAGTAGCGTTACTCATAAAAAAATTTAATGTAACAAATAACACCATTTAATTTTTTACAGATATAAAAATTTTTCAAACACTAAGAACACTGAGACTTCTCAACTCTTTGTCTTTTTTTTCTACGTCTTCTCTTTCTCTCCAACATCTCCTCCCTCTTCTTTCTTTGACCAGCATCTCTTGCGTCTCCTCTCTCTGACCAACATCTCTCGCGTCTCCTTTGACGACTCTTGTGTCTTCTCTCTCTAACTGACATCTCATGCGTCTCTTTCGGCGACGACTCTGTTTGTCATATACCTCTTCTCTCTGTCCATATTTTAATTGCATCCTTTCGTTTGCCCAGTTTGTCATTCTTTATATCATAAATGAATATTTTATATTTAATTGTATAAGCAAGATTTCCAATGCTATGGTTAAAAATGTAAGATTTTGATTGTACCGATACCTCATATTATTCTATATTTCATTGTATATGCAAGATTTCAATTATATTAATAATTTAGTTTTGTTATGGGTATTTTCCGCATTACTTTTTATGGGCTGGGCATGACCTAGCAGACCGGCCCAATCGCCTGAAGCCTAATAGGTCCAAAGTCGAGCTCATAAGAACAAACTCACATATCGTTAAAACCCGAGCTTAGATTGTGGAACCAAGTGAGCTCTCAACGAGCTCTCAGCGGTATACCCAACGAGTTCCTAGCGATACTTCTAGCTCGCTGGCCTAACCATTCAGCTCACCAATCAAACTATATCCAACTTGCATAACAACATTGCTGCTGAATAACTAGAGACAAGGACCCATCTACTTTATCTGATGCAAACCAGATCTCTAGTAATACGGATTTCACTCCCGATTTTATGAAAATGATAAGGACACATTGTCCCCCCCTAATATCTTTTTTATACTTTTGTATTTTATGTAATTGTAAACAACCTTCACAATAAATAGGGGTAAAAAAACACCATTGTAGGGTGAAAGAGAAGAGAGGATGAGAAAAATAACATACTGTTACTCTGTCGAAATAATCAGAGAACAGTCGTGGAGTAGGTATCATTCCGATCGAATCACGTAAAATTTCCATATCTTTGCTTCTACTTAGTCATTCCTTTTTGCATTTGGGATCATTTTTTATTGCGACCTATAAATCATGGTTGGTTAATTTTGAACGTCAACAAATTTTAACATATATTGATATTTTTTATTGAGTTATTACAAAAAAAATTATAAAATAATCTTAGAGACTCATAAACATACACATAAATAATATATAAATTTAAAATTTTATTCTAAAATTGTTAATCAGTAGGGTTTCATAATTAAAAAGAGTCAAGATTTTAATTTTAAGTAGATTTTTGTTATTTTAAATCAACATTAAGTTAAGTTTTTGTTACATTTTAAGTTATTGAAAGTTGAGAATGTAAAAATTATTAGAAATTGAATATAATGTCAAATTTTTATTAAATATATATTTAATTATAATAAAGTTTTGGACAAAGATTTGATTAACATAATAATATTATAAATTTTTTCATGTTTTTTCCTCATATATTAAGATGCATAAAATATTACATAATAATAAAATTCCACAACATGCATGGGAAAGGAGAGCAAATTCTTGTTGGCTATTTGTAGAGCCATATGTGAAAAGAGAGAAAAAAAAGAGTAACGCAAGAAATTATTTGTCACAAAAGATATGATGCACCTGTATTAACCCTAGACCACCGAATCCACGAATAAGGTCGGTGGATTAGGTTTGGCATAAAAAAATTCAAATAGAACATTGTAAACTGTGGAAGTGTTTTAAAATTACTCAGTGAAGAAGAACAAACCCTGGATATTTGAAGATTTTTGGATTAATGATGGTTGCTTTAGTTGGAGGGGAAATTCCTGGGGTAAATTACATTTGAGACCCTTAAAAGTTTGATCGAACTACAGGGAATACTTCCTATTAGAATATTTTATGGCCTTCATGACCACAATAATCATTAGAATCTCCTATTAAAGTACCTATTAAGGTCATAGTCATATTATACCTATTAAAGTGATCAATTTAATTTAATTCATCTATTCTGAATGTGAACCTTTTAACAGAGGTTCCTTAAATCTTTGGATGGTTAATAAACTGTTCCTACTCTTTTTTGGACACACCAAGAATATTGCTTTATTTTTTATTTACAATCTTATATAAACTAATTTTAATCTTTTAAGTAACGTTGTTTAGTTTATACTAAGCAATGCTGATACTAATGTAGCAAGTCAAATAGAATGATGTGAAGTCTCGTCTATTAAGTTGTTATGTTAAAAAAATTAAATGGGTGAGCTCCATATAATTATTATATTTGAGTTGTTATGTTAATATTATTTAATATAAAATAAGTAACGTTATTTAAGATATCAAAACTCATTACATGTATATATAAAATATTATTATCGATAAAATAGAAAAGATGGATTAAAATTAATACCACAAATTACATCATAAGAACATATATTAATAACACAAATAGAAAAAAAAATTGGTTCTCTTGAGATGTATGTTCTTGCGTGGCTCTCGCCGCTCGTATCTTTGATTTCGACAGAGGAGGTAAATTGTATATATAAGACTTTGTCTCACTGAGTAGGGCGAGTATCGAATTCACGACCCACTTATGCAAATTCGATATATTACTTGTTTGATCACTCCACCTATGTTTTAAGGGTAAAAAAATATATATATATTCTCTAACCAATAAGAAACATAGAAACTGTTGCACTGATTAGAGCATAAAATAATTCATTTGATTATATCAATCACATCTCCTATCTTCTCCTTAAAGGAATCACAGATTTATGGAATTATTATATAGCAGGAGAGATGGTGAGATGCCAATACACAACAACTATATACATATGTTTGAATTTTCCTATTGGGCAGTTGTTGACTGGGAAAAAACAATTAAGCATCGATGCTATGGTGCTCTGAGGCTTATTGTTCAAAGTTGAAGTGAAGAACAATCCTCAGATTTTTTAGGCCATGGGAGTGGAAGATCACCAGGCCTCTCTGTTAGAATCATCATCTTTCAAGAGAACTGGTTTCTTTTTATTGATCTATCTTTTCAATTTTCAATTCAACTCCTCTTCTGCATCATTTTCTTTTTCCAACAGTCATCGTTCTTTCTCTTTTCTGATAATACCCATGATTTATATTGCAATAAATCTTCCATGATGGCATAAGATAGACCATCTAAAGCCCGCAAATCACTCTACTTTTGGCAGTCTCTGTTTCTTCACTGGGATATCAACACTCCCTGCCATTGAATTTAAGAACAATCGTGTTCCTTCCCGTCCCCCCCCCCCCCCCCAACACACACACACACACACACACCTTTTTATTCTGTTTTGGGGAGGATGAGGAATGATGTTAGTCCTGGGAAATATTCTAATTTTGTATACGGATAACTTTTGATACGTGTCTGAGAATTTGTTGCTCCCAAAGGCACAATTAGAGTAATCACGTGGGAATTGATATTTGGTGCATAATTATAATTTCGAGGGTAAATTCTGGGTTACAATAAGATAGCTTCTGTTGATTCTGATGGCCCTGACAGTGGAAGACTAATTATTCTGCTCTTTGGCATAGGCGATGCTCTTGTTTTCTTCAGACAATCATTTTTTGTTGCATTGCCTACAGTTAATGTGAAACTCGTTGTGCTATAATTCACGACAATTTCATTGTGACTTTAGTTTGATGGTTTGAAAACAGGGATAACAATCTTCACGTACATGTTATCCCGTATTGATATAAGTCAAGACTTGGTCCGGTGTGATGGTCCTGTTTTTTGTACCTGTACTATATGTTTTAATTCTTATGATTGAAATGTGTTTGATATATTGACTCTGTCGTGAAGGGAACACATGGACTGCTGTGGCACATATAATAACTGGAGTTATAGGGTCAGGGGTGCTAACACTAGCATGGAGCATGGCTCAGCTAGGGTGGGGTGCAGGTCCGTTGGTGATGCTGCTTTTTGCATCAGTCGCCTTCGGTTCTGCCATGTGTCTCTGCAACTGCTACAGGTCACCTGATCCCGAAACTGGGCCAGCCAGAAATCCTTCCTACATTGGAGCTGTAAGGATGATTTTGGGTGAGAATTCTACTTATAATTCAAATAAGTGATTCCAATCATGGAATGAAATTATCTTGAGATGCCAAATTTCTAAGGAACAATTCTGATCGTCACTCCGTAGAGTGAAGTATTGGAAGTCTCTAAGAACTGCACAAATTAAATTTTTCATTTATGGGTGCATTGAACGACTACTTAATCTGGATCTAGTTAGGGGTTAGGGGCCAAGAAAGTGGGAGGTTACATAATGGAAATTGACTGCAGATTTATATTGCAAGATGATCTGTTCTTTATTTACATTTGCCGAGGGTGATATGTTCGTATTCTAATGTGCCTTTGTTTTGAGTCAGTGTTGGAGAATTTGTTTGAGAGCCATTACCTTTCAACTATACATTTTAAAGGAAACAAGTTATAACTTGGCTCAGATTATGCAGATTCCAACCCTGTTTTCTATAACATCCCCAAATGAAGATATATTTGGAAATATACCAATTTAAGAAGTTCAAATGCGGTGATAAGGAGCATGATAAGATAACCACATCTTTTGTTGTGAATGTCATGATTCTATGTATTCTTCTGTTGTTTTTGTCCATAGATTATATCAATATTCCTTAAACAGAATACTCATACACCTCAACCGAGGGAACTGTTCTGGAAAGAAATTTTGGGATGATAATTGTCCAGATTGGCAGCCTTGCTAACAAGCTGTCACACGGTTAATTTGTTTGCGCCTTAAACCTAAGAGAATAGCCAATTTGATGAATTCTTTGTTGCTTTGTTAACACATTGGATTTCAGGAAAGAAGAATGCTGCATTGTGCGGTGTTGTTCTGCGATTAAACTTTTTCAAGCTTGGAGTGATCTATACCCTTACATCTGCTATCAGCATGAGGTACTTAATTGCATTTTCCAATTCCTCAAGTCTTAGAAGATTTCTTCTTACATACTGCTGCTAATCTTATATCGAATTTGGCTTTCAAAGCAGAAATTGAGGATTTTTTGGATTTTTTTTTCTTTTGTTGGTATTATGGTGTATATCAGTTTTAGAAAATTCCTGAGTCAAACAAAGCTGTGATGTGATAAACTAAGACCATATGTTTGTACAAATAATAGTAACTAGAACTTACATGGCTGTTGCCACTATCATCTTATCGTCAAAAGCTGATAAATCAATTTGGATGACTTCGCTATAAAATACTTCTAAAGAGGATTCAAGTGGGCTATGTACCTTGTCTGTTTCAAGCAACCATTGATGCACCAAGACCATCCTCGGTTGAATTCAGGTTCATATTTTAGTCAAATAATAACCATAGCCTGTAACAAGATACAACACAACAACATAGCGAGCCTTAGTCTCACTGTGTGGTTGAATATACGAATTTTAGCTTATAACTCATTTTTATTTATGATCATATCTTCTATAAAGTTATTAGAATTCATATCATACATAAGAGTCTCCCACCTAGTTTATATTAGTTTTCCTTTACCTCTCACACGACTAAATCATCTCTTCTTATTTTTAATAAGAGTCACTCCAACTTTATTATAACCTTATTATAAGAAACATCATTTCTAATTGTATTCTTTGTATAGCTTCACATCCAATGATCCATTTGAGCATTCTTAATTCCAATGTACTCATATTTTACATTCTTAGTGGTTTACTCCCAACATTCTATGTCATGCTTGTGACAAAATAAATCCAGAAAATATTGTTACTTATTGAACTGCAGCATGGCACGCCAATGCAATTATTATAAAATTGAAAGGAAAATCTACTGCTATTTAAAAAAAAAAAAAAAAGGTTCTCAAAGGACCAATAAAGGAATATGTTTGCCTGACATTTTCTACTGCTCCAATAATGTGTACTTGTCTGAATTTAGGAACACTTTGGTTTTAGACGAGTTGTCTCAGTTTGATTTCGACAGGTGAATATTTTCTTAAACTTTTCTGATAATGGCTGCAGAGCAATTCAGAGATCAAATTGTTTCCACAAAGAAGGGCACCAAGCAGCTTGCGAATATGCAAAAACTTCTTCTTATATGCTTTTATTTGGAATCATTCAAGTAGCAACGTCTCAGATACCCAATTTCCATGGTACAGAATGGCTCTCAATTGTATCTGCAATCATGTCCTTCAGCTATGCCACCATTGGTTCGGCACTTGGACTTGCAAAAGTAATAGGTCTGATCAAGAATATGTTGCGCATTTATGTTTCTCTGGTCACAGTGGCAATGTTTTTTAAAAGGAAATACGATTCTAGATAATTTAACGATCTTCAATACCCATAAGTTTTAACTTATCCTGCCATATGACATCAACTATATAAATTCTAATTCGTCAGCCATTTCTTTTTATGATTTTGCATCTATAAGGCATCCTTACAACTAATTTTGGTGATCAATACATGGCTTCATGAATCCAAAATTGCAGGAGATGGAAGGATAAAGGGCAGCATTGGAGGGGCTCCAACTTCTACCACAATTCAGAAATTATGGTTGGTCTCTCAAGCTCTGGGTGACATTGCTTTTGCCTTTCCATTCTCCGGCATTCTGCTTAATGTACAGGTACGTAGGTACACGTGTGATCATTTGGCATTTAGACTCATTTCAGTTATAAGAACTTAAGATCTCTGTTTGCATGCAACTTTCGAACATGAAGGACACTTTGAAGTCACCCCCTCCAGAAAGGGTGACGATGCGGAAGGTATCGGCAATTTCAATCGGCATTATAACATTCTTCTACCTCTGCTGCGGAGGATTCGGCTATGCAGCCTTTGGAAGCTCCGCGCCAGGGAATCTCCTGACAGGATTTGGATTCTATGAGCCGTACTGGCTGATCGACCTTGCTAATGCATGCATCATTCTCCATTTAGTTGGAGGATATCAGGTACTGGTCGATGATGCCACTACTACAATTATCTTTCTCATTCAACAATACAGCTTTGAGTATCATCTATTCTATGGTTTATCATCAGGTCTTTAGTCAGCCACTGTTTGCTGATCTGGAAGGATGGATGGCAGAGAAGTTCCCTAATAGTGAGTTCATAAATACTGATTACAAAATTAAGCCCCCTCTGTTGCCATTGCCGGCTTTCAGATTGAATCTCCTCAGGCTGTGCTTCCGAACTGCTTATGTTGGGGTAACAACTGCAACTGCATTGGCTTTCCCTTACTTCAACCAGGTTGTGGGAGTGGGCGGGGCCCTCTCCTTTTGGCCGTTGATAGTATATTTCCCCACAGAAATGTACATCGTGCAGAGTGGTCTTGGAGCTTGGACACGAAAGTGGGTTTTCCTTCGTGTTTATACGGGCACTTGCCTGCTGGTGGCAATGTTCGCGGTGGTTGGATCAGTTCAAGGGTTGATAAAAGCCAAGTTTGGCCAAGGGACGGCTTCTTCGATATAAAAAAATTTGGGTTCCAGTGGTGTCTTAATTTGTGAACATCCATGTTCGTCTGTATAAATTACTCAAAAGAACAAACCCTTAAAACACAACTACATTAATGATGCAAATTAAAACACAACTACATTAATGATGCAAATTAATAAGATGGGAAGACAATAAAGTTATCGCGATACAATTTTGATGCTATTCCTAATATTTCCCTTGCTCATCAATAAATTAGATAAATCTCGATCACGCGAAATATGACGAAGAAGAGGATGTATCCGCCAGAACCTGCAAACATTTAGATTCAAGAAGAAAATTAAGAGAAGGGATGGTGTTATTGGCATGGGATTTGGATGTCTTATTTTCCGTGTGACCATACCTCCAGTTGCTCTTCCGTAAATGAATCTTTCTGGAAATTCCATGTGTCGGCATGGGTCCTCCGGAACTCTGCTACTGCTTTTGTAACAGTGGATTTCACCGGCGATGGCTCCCCGACGAAATGAGCCAGTAATGTAACGTGCTCAGGCAACCAACTGAAACAACACAGTTCATTTCTTGTTAAACTAAATTACTAGCGAACTGACTTCTGAAAAACAAATAAACATATTGCCGTGTATCACAAGAACAAATAAACATCATTCAAACTGAGTAGGGTCAGTGGCACAATATTCATGACTTCCAACGAACTTTTAAGAGTCAAATTAACAATACAAATTCATGCAAAAGAGTAATGTGGCAAAATTTTAGGTGGGATGCCCTTCCTGATGCAACCTTCTAGTGAGGAAATAATAAGATAAAGTTCCAACAAGGGTTTCATATAAAAAAGTTTCATGAGGGAGTGGTGAATAAAGATAACTGATACGGTGATATGGTTGTGTTCATTACATAGTTGATATTGTGAAACCAATATGTACAGTATGAAAGCACAACTTAATGTCCAAGGCTCCAACTAGTGTTAGGGGATAAGAAATTGAGTTCAAAAGATTGCTACAATTAACCAAGACCAACAAAACAATGCAACATCAGATAAAAGGAAAAAAGATGGTACAAATCTGCTGTATGATTCTTCAAAAATGAATAACGATCATAATATATGGCAAAAATATCATGAGATTTGTCCATTTTCCAGAAAGCATTATAGTAGCTCATGTCAGTGCAGCACCAAACATCCAACATTCCCTGGAACTGTAACACTCTAAATCCAAATAAATTGGATTAGAGCGTGCACTTGTAATTAATCAAATGCAACTCCATTATTAAGACTACTAAAAAACTTCTGTAGGGTTAGAAGATCTTAATAATTTGACATATTTGGTTTTTGAGTGAAAATTTGAACCAAGAAGACCCCAGGCCAATTGCTAAAATAATAAGGATCCTTCCCAGATTAAATTCATTTGAAAATTTGAACCAAGGAGATCCGAAGCCAATTTCTAAAATAATAAAGGTCCTTTAGAGATTAAATTCAGAATTGGCCAGATCATAATTCCTTCATAGCACCAAAAGCCGAAAGCATGATCCAGAACAAATGAGTAGCCCTCAAGCACATGTGGAATCAAACCATGAACATACCTTGGCATATCATATGGAACAGACAGAACACAAGCTGCCAAAGCAAGTACAGCACCATGTATCGAAGCTATGGACTGAGAAGAGCCCAATTTTCTGCATTGGTAAATTTGCAAGCTTCAGTAAATTCTAAATGTCAATTAATATGATATAGGCACCACAAACATAATTTATGTCCATCACATCCAACTAGAATGAACTTGTAAAAATGCATGTTGAAGTCCCTATATGTCTGTCATCTTCCCTAGAGAAGTTAAAAACACTAGCACAAACGGAAAACTCAAAACCAGGGACATAACCTCTGTTTTCTATTCTTTTGAATGGCATATGCATCTCTGTAAGCTCTACCACGAAACTCTTCAGCTAGGTTTTTATCCCCACCCTTCATTAGGCCTGCTAGAACTGCTGCAGCATGCTCTCTTACCTGCACGGAAAGAACTTTATTCTAGTTAGCAGCAATAAAGTCTTGGTATAACCCATCTCTCCTAATGCCATATTTGTTTCACAGGATAAGGAGAGATACAAATGAGTTATCTCATGTTGACCTTTTATACAACGCATGCAATTTAAGAGATGAAAGTAACCATTTCCCACCTACCCTCATGTCCCATTAATGTAGGATAGGCATATACCGTTAGAGAGACTGGTAATGTCTATCAACAGGAAGGCCCTATGGAACAAAGGATAAGCTTACCACAGGACCGTAATTGCACCTCTTAGCATAGCTCTGGTTAACTAACTCAAGTTTCACGGGAAGATTAAGCTGGTTTCACAAATCCCACAACTTTTACATAACAAAATTGGGGAAAAATACACTGACCTCCCCTAAGGTTAGGTGACATTCAGGAGACCTGCCCTCTATGTTGAAAAATTACACTCGATGCCCCTGAGGTTTAAGAGTTACATCAGTCAGTACCCCTGTCATTAATATACCACCATTAATTTTTTTAAAATGCCCTTATCCTCTCCCCCCTATCTCTCATCTCTTTCTCCTTCCCCCACCACTCCTTCAATCTTTCCTTCTTCTCCAGTGACAACAGAAGCAGCATGGTGCTTGCTCTCTCTCTCTCTCTCTCTCACTGGGCTCAATCAAACCCCAACAACTACCTGTTTGGGTTCAATCTGAACCCCTGAGACAGCCCTCTGGTGGCTGACCATCCCTGGCCACCACTTACTCTTTTCCTTTTTCCTAAAATTAGAGAGAGAGGCAACAGAGAGAACTGTAGGGCTAAAATGGTCATTTTGCCTTAACTTTAATGGCATTGGGAGTCTCAGTAATTTCCCAAAATGGAGGGGAGGTCCCCTTAGCCTACCCCTGGGGGAGGTTTAATGTAATTTAACCTAAAAATTCAATCTCTAATCCTTTATATTTCATTATAACTAATCTTGGTTAATTTAGGGGACTCATGCTCAACAGAGATACACGACAAATCTACAAATGAAAAAAAAAAAGCAAAACCAACAACACATTTTCTAACAACCCTATAATAAGTAACCATTTGCACGAAAAGGTTAAGCCTGACGTTCTGTAAGCAAAGCAGTAAACTGTCTCTGCAAATTTTCATGGCTTGCAGAAAAGCATTAAAAGGGAATTAGACATATTGAATAAGAACAAAACATATTGATCATTTGGCAAGATGTATATTTAGTTGTTCAGTCAGGCCAGAAACTTGCCTCCACTTGGTTGTCCAAAAGGAGCTTCTCAACAGTTCTCCATATTTGTTGTTTCTCCGCATAAGAGAGAATAAAGGTATGCCTGTTATGGAAAGAGAAGGCAGGATGAACATATTGGTAAACTGAAGTTAAGTCTACCTTTGTATCTACAATCTTATAACAATGGCTAAACTTCATGCTAAAAAAGCAATAACAGCAGCAGGTGTACAAAAAGGAAATGATAAGCATGACAACTGGAAATGCCAAAAGAATTATAAACAAAGATCCAAACAACATCATATCAAGCCTTAATCTCACAAGGTGGGTACACAAAGATCCAAACAAACAAACAAAAAAATGCAAATTTGTCTATGACAATTTTTTAGGCTAGAAAGTGTGGTCATATGTTACAAACTCTTGCACAAGAAAATGCGGACACACAAGGAGTGAACTTCTTATCATGTCACTTTGGAGGTTTATGCATTCCAAATATAATGAAAAAATAAGACAAAAAAAAAAAAAAAAGAACAAATAAAAACCGGATAGTGGATATTAATCTTGCATCACAACATCCACCAAGTATCAGAAACTCCTTAAGGAGCTTACCTATACATAAATGTACGCAAGAATGTCAAAGCTGCAGATCTAGTCCGCCAGTTAGAATCATTAGCTGAAGAAAGAATCAGCAATACAGCATTCTGGAGATTGGGTCCCCATAAAATCCTCCATTTAAGCAACTCAAATGCTGCCTTAGCAAGGGTTGATAGATCTTTGTTTGAGGTTTCCTTCAAAGAATCAACAGAATTGTTTAGATACAGTAATAAAACAGACATCACAATCAGTAGCCAACAAACGCAAACAACAAAATAACCAGATAATAGAATCTTTGGAACATTCACAATATACTCTCTTCATCAGTTTTCTCTACTTTTTACCTTTTCTGATTTTCTATGGGGATTCCTTCTATCAAACAGCTCCAACAAATAAGAGTGATGTTCAGAGGAAAAGGTTATGTTTGAAGACAACCATGTCAAGCTTAAGACATTTGGACAGGAATCAATGTGATATTTAACATAGTATTGCCACAGCCCACCAAAGTTCTAGATAGAGGTATTCAGGAGTTCAGAGAAGAGGTTGAAGCAGTAATGTTTACTGATAGAACCACGTAAAATATGAATGATAAAAAAGAAACTAGCATGAAAACCACATTAGGCCATCATTTCAATAATCTTTCAAATCCAAGAGTAGATATATTATACTGTTAACTAAAGTTTTCATTTAAAAGAATGCTTACGCCCTATATGTGTAAAATTTGGAGAAAGGGCAAAAAAAGAAAACCTAGCACGGGTTAAATAAACTATTCTTGGCTGCATGGAAAAACAAAAAAGACTTATTCTTTGCTGCATAAGGAAAAAGATCGGTCCAATGCAACAAGCCCCACAAATTTAGGAGTTAAAGGGTCAAATATATGTAACCTTACCACCACATACGCCAAGGCTATTTCCATGTTTCAAATGGTGACCCCCAGTTCACAATGGAGCAACGACATGATGGTGCCATGGTCTGCCCTTGGCTGGATGAGGAGATTCTACTAAGTGAACCAGGGGCATGAAAGTTCTCTACAGCTATATAACTGAAATTGTCAACAACTTACCATATGCCAGTAGTTCTCATTCAAAGTTTCCAAAATAGAAAGCATAGCTAATTACAAAAAATCACATGATGAAATTGTTCAACCAGAAAACTCAAATGCATAAACTTTTAACCTAACAATTAAACAAGATCACTTTAAATGTATCTATGTTTTGTTCATTAATATTATATTTTCAACAAAATGTCACTTTGTCATTTACCCACTTCCCCCACTGGCTGTGTTGAAACAAGCAAAAAAGTGGTCCAACAACTTGGGAACCCAAAAATAAGCAGGTGTTCCCAAAAATAAGCAGGTTAAGCAATGTTTGAGTATGTTAAATGTTACTAACTTTTAAATTGTTAACACCATCTCATCTAAAAGCTTAAGCTGGTAGATAGAGGGTTATCCTTTAAATTATTATTTTTACTTTCAACACTAACAATTAGACACTGAAGTTTGTTGATTGATTCAAACAATGAGACACACTTGCAACTTTCTGGAACAATTAGGAACCTTGGGTAATAAAAGTTATGCATATTTACCTGCAAGGAAATTACAGGATGAAGCAGACGCACAATAAGATCGAGCATGTATGAAGATCTTCCAGACTTCAAAGACGAAATAATAAAATGGAACAACTGCACATATTAACGAAAAACTGGAGATCAGCAGAAAAACTTAAAACATAAGGAAGCTTAAATAGAAACAATTTCTATAAAAGTGTACCGTTTCCATCCACTTCACATCATCTTCAGAATTGCCATCTACTTGACTACTATCAGGGCTTGTTTCTGTTGGGATCTCCATTTTCTCAGACTGAGTGGCATTCTGAATATTCACGGCAAGTTCAGATGCACGTTCCACTAAAAACTGATCCCAATTACTGTCCCCAATTCTGACACTGTCACCAGCAAGTGAATGACAATCACTGGAGGATGAATAGAGCCGAATGTTTGAGCACAATACAGAAAGGGTAACACCAATTGCTTCCCTCACCTAACCATACAGAATATCAAATTGTAAGAATAAAAACAACTTGTAGATTATTTCCCAGCCATAAAGTGTAAAACCTATTAGTCAACAAGCCCAGTTAAAATCCCCATAAGTGGGTTTACATAAAGTAGAATTTCACTATCCATGCCTTGACCTTAAGGGTTCAGATCAAGAATTGCAGCCCACCAACAAGCAAGAGTATTAATAGGACTTCAACCCTGTCCTTTTTATCATACTTGTTTTGTGGGATACGGTGATGCAGTTAGGGTCATAAATTTTGAATTATTAAATTTTAATTAATCCTGCTTCTGATATTAGAATCTTAGGTTTTGTTTGAATTTTGTAATTTGGATTTGATAACTTTTGTATTAGGATTTTTACTAGATTTTGATTGAATATTGTAGTTTGAATTTGATAGATTTTAGTAGATCAAAGTACTTTTGATGTAAACAAAAGAAAAAATGACTGAATTTGAATAAAACAATGGATTGCTTTCTTCAGATCTAGTTCGCTTCTCTCTGGCCTACCTTGTTTTCTTATTTAACTACTACTCCCTTCACCCAACTTCTTTTCTCTGTTCTCTCTCCAGTTTTCCTATCCTTTCTTCTTCTTGACTTTATTCTGCAATTTCTCCCCAGCCCCGCATCATAAGGGTAATCTATCCCATATTGACCTTTTCTTAATTATATTTAGTATTCCCTTGAGAAACTTCCATCCAGGGATTCTTATATACAATCAATTTCAAGCATGGATAAAGGAGGAATGTTAACATTAGCCAACAACCAGCATAAAACTCATCAAGTAAAACAACATGAATTCTAGACAAATAAACAAATTGCTGGGGCATAACCCTCTTAGTGATGCATTGCATTGCTCAAGTGCAGTGAAAAATAAGTTAGGGCTGCTGCATCAGAGGCATAGTTCTGAAAGGTGCGAGGCACAAAGGGTCCTGGAGCCTGAGGCGCGAGGCGCGCCGTTTAAAAAAAAAACTCAAAATCTTGTAAAATCATAAAAAACTATCAAATTATCAATAATAACACATGCATATCATTAATGATTCATTATCTTCAAATTCTAAACTAACATCATCAAAGTTAATTCATTCATCATGCAAATTCTAAACTAGAAACATCATCAAAGTTCAAACTTAAAGTCTCAAACTCAAACAAGTACCAATCATCATGCAAAGTTCTAAACAAACATATAAACACTACAAGTCCACAATCAAAAAAATGTTTTCATTTTGAAAAATGTTATTTTTCTAAGTCTGGAAGATTAGCGCATTATAAGGAGACATATAAGAAAATGTTTTCATTTTGAAAAACTATCTTCCGGTATTTTGATAACTAATATTCATTGTTGTTAAAATGATTTTTAATGAATTTTTCAAGAAATAGTAGGTATATATTTTGGGGGTTGTAAAATCGTTAAATCCTGAATTTGTACTAAAACCAAAATTTTATTTTCTTATTGTTATGGATTTTGATTTTTAGATATTTTTATTGAATCCAAATGGAGAGTACTTTCTTATTTACATTTATGTATTAAAGTAATGAGAAGGTAAAATATAGATAAAAGAAAATATGGACATTTACTTATGTTGACAAAATTTGGATATAACTTTGGTACTCAAGGAAGGTTAGGGGACAGAATGGAGTGGGGATTATTGTGGATAAGAAATAAAGTTTGGGGTAGTGGATGTAAAGAGAATAAGAGAAAGGATTATTGCAACTAAAATTATTCTATGAGAAGAAACCATGAATATTGTTAGTACATATGCACCACAAGTTGGGTTATAAAGGGAGAGAAAGACATTTTTGGGAAGAATTAGAGGGGTTGGTACAAGAAATACCTAGAAGAGAGAAGATCATTATAGGAGATGACTTAAAGGGTTATGTGGGTAGAAAAGGGAATGGGTATAGAGATGTACATGGAAGTTATGGATTTAAAAACAGAAATAATAAAGGTAAATTTATTTTGGATTTTGCCATGGCATACAAGCTCATCACTGCCAACACTAGGTTTAAGACATGAGACAAATATTTGATCACTTGTAAAAATAGCTTATCAACTATCCAAATAGACTACTTTTTAATGAGGCAAGAGGATCACTTATGTTGTAAGGATTGTAAAGTTATATTGAGAGAATGTCTAACCACTCAACATACTTGTACTCCTTAACATCTGTATCCAAAAATAGAGAAAAAAAATGATACAAAAAGAAGCTGAAGAATTAGATGATGGGATTTTAAAGGTGAAAAACAAGCTATTTTAAAGGAAAAAGAGTGTGGCAAAAGAGATTGGATTGTAGAAGGAAAGGCAAATCAAATTGTAGATTGAAATGACAATTGCTATTCAAAATACAAAAAACTGGTTCCAAGAGAGTCAAACAGAAAGGTCCCAAATGAAAAAGAGTTTTGGTGGTCAAATAAAGAGGTACAAAAGAAAATAAAAACCAAGAGAGCTTGCTACAAGACTTAACATAAATGTTATAATGAAGAAAAGCTAAAGAGGTGTAATTTATACCAATGACTTGATATAAAAGATGGAGAAAGTGATAAATATATATATATATGTATGTTGAATAGTATAAGTGAGGGTATTAGTGTAATTAGTGAACAATACACCACTGTATATATATACACAATATTTTAATCTTTGTACATGGTATCAGAACCACCCTAACCCTAAACAGCTGTCGTCACCAGCCTCCGTCGCTGCCAGTTGTGAAGTTTCTTCTTTGCGCGAATCTTTCAGGTCGTGATTTGGTGTTTGCCACATCCAGATCCGCCCATTTGGTCTTCGCCCCAGCCAGAACCAAAGACTTATCCTTTGCGTTTTCTTCTTTCTGACGGCAGTTCACGAGATTGCTAGTATAAGTGAGGGTATTAGTGTAATTAGTGAACAATACACCACTGTATATATATACACAATATTTTAATCTTTGTACATGGTATCAGAACCACCCTAACCCTAAACAGCTGTCGTCACCAGCCTCCGTCGCTGCCAGTTGTGAAGTTTCTTCTTTGCGCGAATCTTTCAGGTCGTGATTTGGTGTTTGCCACATCCAGATCCGCCCATTTGGTCTTCGCCCCAGCCAGAACCAAAGACTTATCCTTTGCGTTTTCTTCTTTCTGACGGCAGTTCACGAGATTGCCCCCCCCCCCCCCCCCCCTCAGTTCACGATTTCAGATCTGGTTTGGGTGTGTGATTGAGTCTCACTTCAGATTTAGTTTGGGACATTGCTAATTAGGGTTTTGATCTGCTTGCTGATTGTCAATAGCCCTTCAGATCTGCTTAGGCTTTGTGCCTGGTGTTCAGATTGCTGACTTTGCTATCATGTCTTCGTCCACTAGTCTTCATCAACGTCTAGTACAGCCACATCAACAACCATTCCCATTCCCCATTTCTTCGGCACACCAGTTATTACAACTGAGAAGTCACATGGAAAAAACTATTCCGCTGGGTTTGCAGCTATGGAAACCTGGTTTCTTGGTCATAGGCTTGAGGATCACTTAACGATATCCATCTCGACTATTCCCGAGTGTAATAAACCTACTTGGCAAAAGGTGGATGCACAATTATTATGTTTGATGTGGCAGACTACGGATCCTATTTTGATGCCCATTTTTTGACCTGTGCCCGTGAATTCTATACGAGTGACATAACTCGTATTTATGATGTAATTTGTGCTCTGTTTAGTCTTATGACAAAATGATTTAGATATGACCACTTATTTGGGTCAGTTCCAGGCTTCCATTACTCAACAAATTGATGTGAAAAAGCAGCAAGAGCAACGCGATCAAATGTTTTACCATTCTTTGTCTTCATGGGATTCAACCAAAACTTGAAACAATTAAACTATAGATTATGGGCAATGCCTCTTTAATGGAGGTATTTGCCGGACTACTTCAAGCCTCTTCCCTTATTGTTGATCATAGCAATTCTCAACCTGGAGATCACTTTGTTGTTGCCACAACCCAGACTGATTCTCATCCTAGTTGTGGGCATAATCCAAATGGATGTTGTGGTGGTCGCCGTGGTGATGGTGGGCGTAGCCAAATCCAATGTACCTATTGTAATCATATTTGTCATGCTTGGGAGACTTGTTATCGCTTACATGGCCACACACCTCAGGCCACTAATACTGCACACATTGTTGTTGGTTCTTCAAAGCATCAGGCTATCACCCCTAATGATTCTTCACTAGTGACTACTATCTCTGAGGGAGAGTAATGCTCAATTCCTCCAATTTCAGGCAGCACAACAAGCCACTCACCTATTGCATCCTTTGCTCACCCTGGTACAATTGACTCCTTTGTTCATCCTAGTAACCTCCTCCTGTCCTCATCTTTTATTGGACCATGGATATTTGACTCGAGTGCCACCAATCACATACCTAGTAACAATTCTTTCTTCTCCCAAATCCAACAACTTTGGGTCGCTACCCAATGTTACATGGTTGATGGCTCTCACGTCTCAGTTAAGGGTATCAGCACTGCAGAACCCTTTCCTACTTTACCTTTGTCCGTTGTTTTGCATTTACTTTAGTGCCCCTTTAATTTACTTTCTATTAGTCAACTTACTCGTAATTGTCATGGTTCCATAACCTTTTTACCTGAGTTTGTTCTTGTTCAGTATCGAAGGACTGGACAGGCGATTGGCATTGGGCATGAGTCTTAGGGCCTTTACCATCTGTCTCACCCTACTTCTTCATTGGCTTGCACAACTACTGCTTTAGCACTACAAGTCCATTGTTGATTAGGGCACCTGTCTCTATCAAATCTCAAGAAGATAGTTCCTAGTCTACCTAGTTTTCCTACCTTAGAGTGTGAGTTTTGTCAACTTAAGAAACATAATTGTAGTCCTTTCCCAAGTAGAGTCAAAAAATGTGTTAGTTCTCCTTTTTCCATTGTCCATTCAAACATATGGGGTCCCAGTCACGTCAATTGAAAATAAGGTTTTCGTTATTTTGTAACTTTTATCGATAATTTTTCCTGAACTACATGATTGTATTTAATGAAAAATCATCCAAAATTGTTTTCTGTTTTCACTACATTTTGGGCAAAAATTCAAACTCAGTTTAATGTGTCTATCCATGTTCTTCATAGTGATAATGCCCTTGAATATTTATCAGCGCCATTTAGATCATATTTGGCATCCAAAGGGATTCTTCACCACACTTCTTCATATGCATGTTCCTCTCCAATATTAGGATGATGATGTCTAAACAGCGTGTTACTTAATTAACCGGATGCCTTTATCTATCCTTAATGACCAGATTTCCCATTCTATTCTTTTTTCTTGAGTTGACCTGTATTCTCTCCCTCCTCATATCTTTGGGAGTACTTGCTTTTTCCACGAGCTTGCTCCTGGCCATGATAAGTTATCAGCTCATTCCGTCAAATGTGTTTTTATTGGTTACTCATGTCTTCAAAAGAGTTATCGTTGCTACTCTCCCAAATTGTGTTACTATTTTTTTTCAGTTAATGTTACCTTCTTTGAGTTATCTCCTTATTTTCTTCCCTCCTTAAGTTGTCTGAGTTTGTGTCTACTAGCTTACTTTGCTTGTTCCTTTTCTTGATATTTCCTCTCCTCCTTGCCCCATCTCATCCAAAGTGGCGCAATGCTATGGTTGAAGAAATGCCTGCCCTCCATTCCAATGGGACTTGGAACCTCTTCCACCAAGTAAGTTTACTATAGGATGTCATTGGGTTTATACTATTAAAGTTGGCCCTGATGGCCAAATTGATTACTGCAAGGCCTGCCTTGTCACCAAAGACTACACTTAAATTTTTGGCTTTAACTATGGAGGCATCTTTTCCCCTGTGACTAAATCTCCTCCATTCACCTCTTTTTATCACTTGCTACCATGTTTCATTGGCCTCTTCATCAGTGGGATATCAAGAATGCCTTTCTTCATGGCAATTTATAGGAGCAAGTGCATATGGAGCAACCTCTTGGCTTTGTTGCTCAAGGGGAGTCCGAGCTAGTGTGTTGCCTTTGGAAATCCTTATATAGCCTAAACTAGTCTCCTCAAGCTTGGTTTGGTAGATTAAATTCAACTGATATTGAGTTTGGGTTAACCCAAAGTGCAACTGATCATTCTATTTTTTTTTTATCTCTCAGTCTAGTTGCCACATTCTTCCAGTAGTATATGTCGATGATATCCTGATTACATGGATGATGATGTTGGTATCACTAAGTTGAAGGCACACCTTCAATGACAGCTTCAAACTAAGGATTTGAGTCCTTGGAAATATCTTTTTGGGTATTAAGGTGGCTCAATCAAAGCAACATTATATTTTTAAAAGGAATTTCACCTTGGATATGCTAGAGGAGATAGGGATGCCCGAGTGTAAACCAATAGATATTCCTATGGATCTAAATATCAAACTGTTACCAAGACAGGGGGAGCCTATTTCTGATCCTAAACACTGTCGTCGGCTGGTTGGAAAACTCAATTACCTTACAATCACCCATCCTGATATCACATTTGTTGTGAGTGTTGTAAGTGAGTTTCTAGATTTGCCTTGTGACAGTCACTAGGATGTATTGATTCATATTGTTGATCCCAAGCCGAAATGAATAAGAGTTGCATTAGGTAGTTAACAATTATTGTAAAACTCATCATATCAAGCAACACAAATTCTAAACAAACAAAATATTGTCGGGGCATAACCCTTCATAGCAATGCACTATACTGTTCACGTGTAATGAAAAATGAGCTAGAGTTGATGCAACACCGTCCGAATGCATTTTCATGGACGAATACAAGTAAAGAGGTTAGTCTAAGATCATAGATTAAAAATTAAATCATGAAATATCAGGACTTTAACAAGAAAATCTACAAAAGTGCTAGACATAATGATTAGGAGAAAATATACTATTATGTGCCTCCAAGAGACAAGATTGGTTGGCGAGAATGCTAAAAGATATATAGAATCTGGATGTGAAGTACAATACTTAGGGAAGGATCAAGAAAATACTATGGATACAAGACTTTAAAGGAAGCAGTAGTGGATATGAAGAGAATAGGAGATAGATTATTGCAGCTAAAGTTGTTGTAGGAGAAGAAACCGTGAATATTATTAGTACAAATGCATCACAATTTGGGTTAGAGGAGGATATAAAGAAAATTTTGGATAGATTTTTGGGGGTCTGTACAAGAAATACCTAGAGGAGATAAGATCATCATAGAAGGTGAGTTAAAATGGTAGTGCAAGTAGAGAATGATGTATATAGAGATGTACATGGAGGTTATGAATCTGGAAAAACATAAGGTAAAGTTGTTTTGGACTTTGCCACGGCACATGAGCTCACTATAGCCAATATTAGCTTTAAAATTGGGATGAACATTTAAGAACGTATAAAAATGGCATATCAACTACTCAAAAAGGCTATTTTCTTATGAGACAAGAGAACCACTTATGGTGAACAGACTGTAAAGTTACATCAGAAAATGCTTGACCACTTAACATAGAATTCTGGTCATTGACGTCCAATGGAGAAAAAACTATATAAAACGAAGTCCACGAATCAGATGGTGAGATTTAAAAAGTGGAAACAAACTATTTTCAAACAAATATGTATGTCAAAAAAGATTAGACCATAGAAGGAGAGGCTAACCAAATAAGAAATGAAATAGCTACTGCTATTTGAAATAAGACAAAAATGGGTCTAGGAGAGTCAAAGAGAAAAATCCCAAATCAAAAAGAGTCTTAGTGGTGGAATGAAGAGGTGCAAGAGAAACGAAAAAATTAGAGAGTTTGCAACTAGACTTTACATAAAATTCTTAAGAAAATCTAATGAGGAGTAGTTTGGTCAAAAAGGAAGTTAGTGAAGTAAAGTCAAAGCTTATAAAAATTTATACAAATGGCTTGATACAAAATATGGAGAAAGATAAATATATATATATTTATATATATAAACTAGATAAAGCAAGAGAGAAAAAAAAACAAAAAAGGACTAGTAAATGAGAGGCGACCTAGGAGAGATGGAAGGTGTATTTCTCAAAGTTATTCAATGAATGTGGAGAAACAAGTGTTGTATTAAGGCATCTTAGTAACTTTAAAGATAGAAATTACATGTTCTATACTTATATGTCCAAATGAAATAGAGCAAGTAATGAAAATTTTGAAGAATAGTAAAACAATTGAACCAGATAATATTCCAAGAGAAGCATGGAAATGTATGGGAGAAGAGGGCAATTTTTGGTAAAAAATTAGTTAATGCAATCCTTAAATCCAAAAGGATGTCAAATGAGTGCAGGAAGAGTGCATTAGTGTCTATTTATAAGAACAAAGGTGTGTTCAAAGTTGTAAAATTATAAAGGAATCACGCCAACGAGTGATGCTAAGAAATTTTGGGAGAAAGTGATTGAACAAATGTTAAGAAGAGAAACCAAGATGTCTGAAACAATTTGTTTCATGCATGTTAAGTAAATAATAGAAGCTATACATCTATTAAGGCACCTAAGAAAGGTATAAATAAAAGGAATAACATATGGTGTTCGTAGATTTAGAATAAGCTTATGACAAAGTTTCTAGATAAGTCGTATGGGTTATAGAGAAGAAAGGAGTCCAAATTGCTTACACATGTGTTACTGAAAACATGTATTATGGAGCAGAAACGTGTGAAGGAGATTTTTTTTTTTTGTTGGAATAAGTGAGCAGATATGATATTAATGAAACCAAAAGAGAAAAACAACAATCCTTAAAAAAACACTAGCCCCACCCACCAACGACCCAATAAAAGAGAAATCCATACAAACCAACTGCCCCCCCCCCCCCCCCCCCCCCCCCCCCCCCCAAACACCAGCCATTAGGGAGGTCTGGACAACCCAAACTGACTTCATAACCTACCAGCCTAGAAGAGAAAGAGGAACATATCGGCCAAGAGCAGAAGTAGACATGATGACTTGGTCCACTGAGTAAGGGAAAGATGGCTCCACTGTCCTAACCCAAGCCACTAACCGTCTAGCACTAAGTTAAAGATATCAACCGCACTAACATGTGAAGGAGATATTGAGGCTTTTCAAATTACTAGAACTACATCAATGACCAACATTAAGCCCTTAACTTATTTTCCCTAGTAATGGATGAATTTACTAAACATATCCAAGTAGAGGTGTCATGGTGTATGTTACTTATAGATGGCATTGTCTTAATGCATGAGAGAAAGGAAGACGTGAACACGAAACTCAATATATGGATTAACAATTTAGAATCTAGAGATTTTAAGTTAAATAGAGTGAAAACTGAATATGTGGAATGTAAGTTTAGAAAAATTGTAAGTGTAGATGATGTTACGGTAAAACAATGAGATCATGTCAAAACAAGAAAAGATCAATTTAGTCATTTTGGATCAATTATCTGAAAAGAAGATGGGGAGAAAAATGAAGACGTTATCCATAGGATTAAGGCCTGGTGGTTAAAATAGAAAAGTGCATCTAGTGTTTTCTGTGATAGGAAGATTCTACTAAATCGAAAAGGAAAATTTTATATAATAACAATAAGACCAATTTTGTTGTATAGCATAAAATGTTGGATAGTAAAGCACCTACATGTGCAATATATGAGCATAATAGAGAAGGGAATGCTAAGATGAATGTGCAACCATACAAGAAAACATAAAATTAGAAATAAGATAATTTGTAATAAAATCCGAGTGGCTCCTAATGAAGGTAATATGCATGAGATACGATTAAGATGGTTTGGCCAAGTTAAGAAGAAAACCAATACAAGCTCCTATGAAGAGAGTGGACGGAATGGAATAAGTATCCAGCAAAAGAGGTAGAGAAAGACCAAGAAATACTTGGTAACACTTAGATAAGATATTAGTTATAAATGACTTACAAAAGATAAGATCATGGATAAAAATGACTACCAAGGTAGAATTTATCTAGTCAACCATACATAGTGGGACAAAGACTTGGTATGTTGCTGTATTTAGAATCATGGTCACGGACAAATTGCATAGGAGTGGGAAAAACAACAGATGTGCAAGCTAAAGGAAAGATAAAATATGTTACTAAATCACGTTTGAAGATTATATAACCACACACACACACACACAAATAAAAAGTCAGCAAAGCAGATTTGAGAACAAAGAAAATTCTAGAACACCCCCCCCCCCCCCCCCCAAGAAAAGAAAAGAGGAAAAATAATTCATAGTTTTGAACATCCGTGTTGATAATTAAAGCTTGCCAATGATTGGCATCCTTTTTCCAGGTTATAGTAAACGGCATAATTTTATTATATAAGATATTTCCCCTAATGTGAAATGTTGTACCTCATTTTAGTTTAATAGAAATTGCTCAATCAACCCCACAATTTGATTAATTAATATATAATAGTATAGGGCACACAAAAATATGACATGAACGGAGCAAAATATGTAAAGAAGTAAGCTTACCTGGGCAGATGAATGACTCATATTACAAACCAGCTCCTTCAAAAGTGTCTCATGGAGCTGCATTTCAGCCACCGACATTCTTGGTGGGGATACTTCTATTAGTGCAGCTGAAAGAAAAGCAAAGCGCTTTGCAACTACAGTGGTAGTTACAGTTGGAGGCAAAGGGGCAGCCAAACAATTCATAATTTTTTGTCTCAGAACTGGAATGTTTGTTCCCCGTTTTCCTTTTCCAGTGACGGCATAACGTATGCAAGCAGCCCATTCTGGTATAGATTCTACCGATGGAGCAAGAATAACATTCTGTAACTGATCCATCATCCAGCTGTCCCATGCTTCTAAAAGGCCACTGACATCAGAATGCAGTACTCCAGCCAATGCTTCAGCAGCAACACATTGCTTTGACCTCTCCTTGGCATTTGAAAACTCCTCCAATGAATTTCTAAGTGCCGACAAAACTGGCATGCCACATTCTTGAAACAGCCGCTTAAATATTCTTGCAAAGTTTGAGTAAAAAGTATCGCTTCCTAGTAATGAAATCCAACTGGGGGTGCGTGGCCATGAAGACGAAAAGTCAAAATAAAAAAGGGTGATAGATTTGTCGGCCAAACTCTGGAAGGACGAACTTCCATGATTTCGGGAAGTTGTGTTTTCAGCATCAGCCGTTATATGGACATGAGAAAGACTGCTCAGAGTTTCACTAAAAAATCCTTCTTCCTGAAATATTTGACTTAAAGCTCCTTCAAGGGAGGACTTCTTATGTCCTTGAAAATCCCCAGCAGAACCAGGATGTTCCAATGCTGACATTTTATAAGGTGATTCTTTCAACAGTGTATTTAAAGCAGATATTGCAAGTAGTCTTGTCTGAGGTAACTGACTTTTTAAATTCTTTAAGAAGTGACCTGAAAAGGAATTCATTTAATTGATTGTGAGTTAGCTAACTCATGTAACAAAAAGAAGCAAGCATATTTATTAAGAGGAATTTTACTAGCAAATTTTTTTATTTTTCATCTAAATCATGGCCAGACCATGATATACACTGACCAGCAGTTTCACTCAGAATTTTGGAAGATGAACTTGGGTCATTTCTTGATGCCATAGCCAACAACAGCAAAACTCTGTTGGCCATCAAATTATACCTGCCAAAAAGAGGGGAGGGAAAGGTGTTCAAGCTAACATTCCACTCATTTCAGTTTCCAACCATACATTAATATTGTGCGTGTATTATTTCTATGCTTATACAAATTGTCACAGAATCACCAGAACAACAGAGACTGTTGGATCATGAAACATCGAAACAGGAGCAAACATTAATGGAAACTTTACCGCCAGTGCAAGTTGGTAGATTCAAAACTCATGCAACCAATCTGGGAAACCAAATCTGCAAAGTCTGGCCCATCTGAATGGATGGCTGATGTCCTGAGGATGCTTTTAGAAACTCCGCCAAAATGGATGTTGAATTTCACGAAAAGCTGTTTCCAATCAGAAGGCATTTTACAAACAAACACATAGCCACTATTCCCCGTGCGCGGGGGAGGGGGGGGGGGGAGGGGTGTGGGTTAGTTTATCTCTCCAGTGGTGGGATAATTTTGTCTCAGGATTAGTTAATCCCTCACAGGTTTTGGTCCCAAACAAGTATTACCTAGTACTGAACATGCCATTAAGGATACTTTACCTCATTGATTGCTTTCTGAGCTTTTAGCGACTCATGGTGAGAGCTTCAAACCAAACAGGAAAAAAAAAATGAGAGAGAGAGAGAGAGAGAAGAGAAATAAGATACAGTGTACGGAACCCTTCTGCTAAGAAAAAACAATTCAATAAAGCACCAAAAATTATTAGCATAAATTCACCTCGAAAGAATTCCAAGGACAAATGAAGAGAATGACTTCGGCTCCTGATTGAGAAAGAATCCAAAATACAGAAACATTCAATACATGGAAAATGGTTAAAACATTTTTTTCCTGGTAGTAAATTTGTACAAGTGCTTTATCCAAGGAATACCATGGTAAGATGCTTCAGAACTGTTTGAGAAGAAAGAACTGCACAAGAACCAAGAACTGCATGTTCTGGTGAGTTTGGGTGCCCTAAGTTTTCAGCAAGAGCAAGCACACACTTTGAAATCATTGTTGGCCATCGCTTCATCATTTTGAGTAAGGCCTTTCCAGCAAGTCTGGGCATTGGTTCAAGATTTAAATCAGACATAAAAAATGATTATAAAAGAACAAAATAATATGCGCAAAGAAGCATAACTAGACAGCAGTTAAGCAGCTACATGATGAGGAAACAATTCCAAAGGATCAGGTACTACAAGAAGGATTGCAGACCCTATGAGATCAAAGCTCAACTTTCTTATTAGAATAATACCACTTCAGAACCAGAAAAGGAAGGAAGAAGAAAAAGAACAAAAAGCTCTACAAATTTTGATTTTTTTTTTCAGGAAGAATCAACATCTGACAGCTAATAGATTCTACAGTGTGACCTTAACCGCTAGAACTAACCAAAAATTTCCAGCATATCCCTCCTTGTGAACTGAAGACAGGTCAAACAAATTTTGGATTTTGGAGCATAAAATTCAGTGACGTCACAGCACAAGCTATCATGAAACATCATCACAAAAGACCAGACCTTTTCATTTTTCATCACGATAAAGCACTTTTATCATAATTTAACATATTTAAACTCTCTATCCAGAGCTTCCAGGCCCGGGTCTCATCATATAGTTGTGTCTACAAAACCAAGCACACTTAACAATGACATCATAACCTCCTAAAGTATCATTAAAAGATCAATAAAAGAGTCACCACCATGCACATTGAAGAGAAAAGCACACCTCCATTCAAGACTATTTTACCATACACAAATTTTGTTATCTATACAGTAATATTGTATCACATCATTTGGATGTGGCATATTGCATTTACCATTCCATATAACAGAATATTCAACCTTCAAGATAAATATCAAAAGCCTATAGTCTTTTACTAACCATGTCTTGCTACCAATAGTTAATGGATTACAGCCATTAGTAAAACATGCCACACTCTTATCTATGAAGCTGCAAAAGAATAGTCTATGCAGCCTCAAACAAATCTAAAAGCATCATTAGCGTACAACGCTTGCATTGGATTGAATAAGGAACTATGGTACAGGTTATTCAGCAGCAGAAATGTAGAAGATCAGTGGACTCACGTTCGAACTGTTTCATAGTTGTGCAAAGAGAGGGTAAGAAGATTATCTATCAAAAGAATCAAATGATCTGATGGAGAGATATTCCCAGTCGTACGAAAAAGGTGATATGATGATTGTGATGATCTCCATGTACTATGCATATATGCTTTGTCAATAAGTGCCCACCTAGGCCTGGAATGGAAAAATAAAAAAGAAAATATAAAAAGATTCAGAGTTTGAAATCAACAATTTGATGCATCATTGAGTAAAATGTAAAAGGAGATTATTGTGGAAATATTACTTGCCTCCTCTTTCCTTTAGAATGAGATGAGATAATAAAATTTATAGAAGGTTCTACTATAGCAGCAGATTCCAATTTCCAAGCCTGCCTGTGATTTGACCATTCATCATATTCAGCACCTCCTAAATGTCAGATCAAATAAGGAATGTCTTAAGAACAGGAAAAACTTGAAAAGAAGTCTGCAGAGAAGGGAAAGAAGAAAAACAAGAAGAAGAAGAAGCACAGCAAGTAGCTCTTGTCATTTCATCTAGAATGCAGATCCATTACCATAATTTCCCAAGGCATCCATGATACGAATAACAAGCAGCATCAAAATACTGTCATCTGATTTTTCCTCCAACAAGTATCTGTAAAAGTCGTAATTTGAAGTCTCAGCGATCCACACTTTCTGGTTCCTTAAAAGAACAGGAAATTTAAGTGAAAAATACATTACTTGCAGGCTACATTTATGATCTCAGCTGCTTTTTCTCGTAGTTTGACACTACCAACACTTGCACCACTTGCTCCAGCTATTAAGAAAGGTATGTGACCAGGATCTTCATCCATTCCATTCCTAGACAATGGCCTAAAATCAGGCAAGCATGACAGTACACCCTGTAAAGAAGAATCAACCCGCAACAAAGTCACCATAAGGTGCTCTTTCTCATTCCCTGCTCAACAGAGTGTGTTAAACTGTTAGTTATGTTAGAATACATAAAAAGAAAACTACATAAACTGCCGGGCATGCACCTACTTGAACATGCACCAAATGCAATGAAATAGGAAGGAAATAATAGCTGTATAAATTATATGGCTCATGATGCAAATCTTTCAATTCAGAATGATGTCAAATCTGTATTATGAAAAAAAATATCAAATCTCTCTGTAGCCTTATCTTCTCTAAGGCTCATATAATTGATACCAAACCTAAGTGACTCCCACCAAGTTTTTCTTAGTCTTCTTCTAGTTCTTTTGCTAAATACGTGTTCCATTCCATCTACTCTCCTACAAGAACCTCTATTTGTCTTCTTCTCACAATGACCAAAGCATCTTAATCATGTCTCATGCATCTTAAGATTTTGCATCAAGCCAGTGGTACAAATTTTATTAAGATTTTGGCCTTACTTCAATAACCTGCCTTCTTCCATTTCGTTTTTGCCAAAATATGCATCTTCAATTTTTTTATTATGGCATATTTGTAAAGTCCCGTAGCAAGCTCTCTTGGCTCAAGTTAACCTCGCCTTCTGCAGTCTAGTCTATTCTTCCATACACTTTTCCTTAAAAATAACTTGCTTTCACTTTTAAATCCCACCAATTTGATTCTTGGGATTCATTTTTTTTCTTCTCCATTTTCTAATATGGACCTCAAGGACCATAAGCTTATGTTGAGTGGTTAGGCAACCTCCTCATATAACTTCACAATCATTACAACATAAGTGATCCTTTTATCTCAGAAAAAGTAGTCTATTTGAATTGTTAACAATCCACTTTAAATAGAACCAAATGTTCATCTCATTTCTTAAACATTAATGTGTTCATATGTTGTGGCAAAATCCAAAATAGATTTTCCCTTATTATTTCTTTCTCTAAAGCCACAACCTTTTACACATCTCTATAACCATTCACTTTTTCTGCCCACGTGACCATTTAAGTCATGTACTATTATCATCTTCTCTCCTCTATATATTCCTCACAAGAGCCCCAAACCTCCCAAGATTTGTCCCTTCTCTCCTTTCCCAACCCAAATTACAGTGCATATGTGCTAAAAATATTCCAAGTTTCAGTTTCTTCCCCTGAAATAAGAACTTTAAAATTCTCCTCAAAAGATAAAAATTTTACCTCCCAAAAGTTCATATATCAGAAAGTCCTTTGAATATATTAAAGTCAGCTATTTAAGAGTTTGAAGAAGATCTAGTAGTTGGGCTTTGAAGTGAGTATTTAATGGTACTCATTTTCTTCTTGTTATCATTAAACACCAGTTGTTAAATGGAAAGGGGATTGTCAGTATCAATCCACGTGTGATTACTTTGCAGGAAATAACAATCTAAGCACAGTAATGTCAGAAAACATTTGAAGTGAAACTATTTTTCTGATTCAAAAAAGAGGCAGAGTTGTTCAAGTGAAAAAAGTAATTGAAGAGTTCTAAAAAAGATGACTCTTGTGATTCAGGTAAAAAATTCCGTGCAAAATAAAAATAAGATAAATAAAAGGAGGAAGGAGTGGAAGGTTCTGGAAGTATAAAAATGATGGTTTCAACAAAGAAGCAACAGACGGAAAGAAAATTGCCACAGAAAGGTTCTAAAATAGGCAGTAAAAGGGCTTGGAGTGGATACACAAAATATTCACAAGGATCTTGAATCACCATGCTATGGCTCAAATTTAATTAAAGTCCTTGGTTCACAAAGATGATCGATGGGTTATGTAAGTATAGCAAGGACACTTGAGGCGTTCCTCATTGCATTTAGTATAGCTCCATCTTACCAACTGCCTTTTAACCAATAAGATAAGCAATAAGTTGTGAGGAAACATCAAATCAAAAACATAGAGTTTCTTAAGTAGGAAAAGAATATGGCAATTACCTGGATCAGAATGCATTTTGGTCTGACATATTCTCAGAAGATCATCTAAAGCTGATTCAAAATGCAAGTTTAAGAGTTCGTTTGCAAAATCAACTTCTTCATTATTTGGGATATGCCACTTGGGAACCACAAATGGTTTACAATCAATATATTCTTTTGCGTTGATCCATTCCTCCAATGCAGCAGCAGCAGGGTGGCGCAAAACACACCTAAAAACCAAAACTTTTTTGCATGAATACATATAAGTATATTCATTCAAACCTATTATATCTATGAAATTAAAAAATGCAGGCTGAATACAGGTCCCTTAAGTGAGACAGTACAATATAAAAACATACTTGTACTGATCAATGGGATAATAAAGAACCAGGCTTCCAAGGAGGGAACGGAGAACATGAACTCCAGCTCCATTAACCTGTCACAAGTCATGTTGGAAAGGAAGTTACTAAAGAACAGAAAGATTATGAACGCCAAGAACCATGGAAGCCTTTGGACTATTGACCATCTCATTCACAGTCATCAATAATCTACAGTTAGATACCAGAATGCAGGAAGGAGCAGGTAAATAACAAGTAAAAGAAAACCTCCCAAGACGGTGAGTCAAAGGCAGACGTGATAGCTTCTTTGAATAGCTCCTTGTATCTGAGAAGAGAAGGACCACCATAACTGATGGCAACTGACAGTACTTTCAGTTGGTAGTCAATTGCCGTCTCAAGAGCCGGGGAAAGTGTAGGTTTCACCTGAAAAGAGACAATGGACATTTGTAACAGGAAAACATAAAAGTAACTGACAAGAAACCTAAACCAGATGGGGCCAGGGGAACCTTGGAGCAAACTGAAGCATTGGAAATTCCTGATCCACCAAAACCTGTAGTAGGCGTTCCTTTTAAAGAGGATATTACAGATGATAGAAGTGGTTCGATAAGGTGAATAACTGCCTCTTCTGGGTTTGAATGAACACATGCACAACAAAGCAATCCAACCTCTGCTATTGCCCCGGGGAGGATATTTGTCGTGACAAACTTAGAAATTTTTCTCAGAGCCTGGGAGCAAGATTTGCATTACGTGAATTTCTATACATACCCCTAAACTCACTATTCAGATTTATCATAATAAATAAATAAACTACTAAACCTGATTATAGAGGGATTTTGAAAGCCTTCCAAGCAAGACTTCCAGCATGCAAAAGTAATAAGGACCATCATCAACCAGGAAAGTTCCTGATGTAGCTGATGAGTGAAGGCCTTCATTCCTGCAGAAGCACTATTAAGTCATTCCCAATTGAAATAGGGAAGTAGAAAAATTTGACCAAACAAAGTAGCCAATAAATAAACACAATGAAGCTAGAAGAGATATAGAAAAATAGGTGTCAGACATCACTGCTTACACAACACTGCTAGGCTCCAAGTGTAGAAGTAAAGAAAATAGCCGGCATAGGAACTCATCAAGCCATTCAGAGATACATATTGCGGGCATTAAAGACAACTGATCCACATTATCTTCAAGAGTAGCCAACTGCATATATGTAACAGATGAGGAGAACTCACCACAAAATTGAACATACAAATTTACAGGAAGAGTATTCTTACATTGGAAAATATGGAACCAATCAGTTGCATAGTTGCCAAGGTTTTAGGTGGATCATTGGCATCCATGCCAAGTAATGCATTGGACAATGAAATCATCAAAAGATCAATGAAACCATCAGCACCACCTACACCATCTGTTTTTACTGGAGACACTGATAAGGATGTGAAAAATAGTGACCGACTGGAAAATGCAACTGACGTCATAGCAGCCTTCAACTGATGAGTGGCTGTCATCTGAACAGGTTCAGTATTAGGAAAGAAAGCAAGGTGAAGAAGCAAGCACAGCATACACGAAAGAACACTTCCTATGATACAGAAACAACTCATTTTCTAGACTAAGTTAGGACAACAACATGCAAATGGAAGATAGTAAAAGAGTAAGTCAATATTTCATGATTCTAGCATGTAAGATAGCACAGGCAGCATTACAGACCGTCTCCAAGGCCATAAGAAACCGAGACTCTAAAAACGGAAGAACCAAAGAGGGTTCCACATAAGACAAGATCGAAGTTGCTTCTGCAACTGTCTCGGATAAATTTTCATGTTTGCTGTATTGACCACGCTCAATTAACTTCAGCACCACATTCACAAAAGAAGTCCTTTCTGATGGTCCTAGGTAGAATTCAGCCTGCCTACTGTCATCTTCACTCCTGTAATGAGGGTAATGTATAATTTAAGAAAACATTCAATATGAAATATCAGATATAGAATAGCTTTGTCAATTTTTTCCAGGGAAAATTCTCACAGTTGCTCACGCTGTAAGCGTTTCTGGAATGTTAGTACCAAATGAAACAAAAACCGCTCCAAGGAGTAAGTCCATCGACCACCATTTGAAGGATGGTAATATCTACAGTGATAAACTCCAAAGGAAATGAATGAATAAATTGAATTGATAGCTAAAACAATGCATCAAAAATGAGTTATACATCACAGGAGTGACAACATACTGTTCCAAGAGGTTGACCAGTCTCTCAAAGTGTTGCTGAGCTGAACTACCAGGTTTTAACAGGTATACCTGCATTAGCAATAATGAGCACAGTTTATAGACAGTTCACAAACCATTCATTACAATACCAAAACTGCTAACAAGTCAGCCTTTGTTTCTCTTACAATTGATTTTGCAATTGCCTTTGCTGGGGTGACCGTCTTATGGGAGAACAAAAACCTTGTATATCGAGGAACGTCCACAGAAAAAGGGTATGATCCACTTCCATTTGCTACAGGAACCTATATTTTCCATTAAAGAACTGTGAAGAAAGAACTTAAAACAAAATATTAATTCCACATTCCTCAATTGTCTATCCTATGAAAGATTTTAAGTGTTATGACCCAGTCAGAAACACGATTTAACCATTTTTATGAATCAAGTCTTTTAGTCCAACATGAGATCTCCAAAAAACTTTGAACATATCACTCCCATCCAATAGTCTTAAGCAACCCATGGGTATGTTGGGTATTGAAAGTAGATGCACAACTGAAACCAATCTTTCTCGAGGAGTACTTAATATTCTTGTAAGTTTTCTATGCTTTTGCCTCATGTACAAAAACCTCTTACCCTTGCACTAAAAAAGAGAAAATCAAGGCTTTTGAAGTGGATGAAGGAATTCTAGATTACTTCCCAATCCTATGGAGAAAAAACAAATAAGAACAAGTAACATTATACTAAAATGTGACATGATTAGAAGCCCATCAACATCATAGCAGGAAATAGGAAACTCATTCCAACCAAACTTATGAACCAAAGTTCAAGAAAATTTTCCAGAGACTACAATGAGAAAATATTGTATTTGGTAATTGTCATTTACCTAATAACTAAGGGGAATATATTTTCAGGTAGTAGGAATGGGCAGATGAAAGGTCATTCTTCTAGAAGGAAGTTAGAGAGTTGCAATATTTTGAAAGCTGTAACTTTGGAAAGTGGAGGCCCTTTTGGCTCCAAATACTAGCCACAATCAATATATGATTACTGATTGCATTTAGTGTAAAGGCATAGAAGAAATTAATCAAAAAAAGCTTCTGATTTCCCTCTCAATCTCTCTTCTCTCTCTCTCAGATTTCCATCCTATCTCTCTGTCTTCCCTTCCCCTCTGGAATTCTTCTCATTTCCCTCTAATTTCTTAACCGAATTCTCACCAAATCAGTGAGAACTTCCTGTCAGATCCAAGGATCTGACATTGTTAGGAAGTTTGCCTCGAGTGAGCCCTAGGATTCAGTGAAGCAGTAAATGTGTCAAGCGGCTGGTTTAGTTAGGCAGTTTTATTCCAATGGCAATTAGTTTATTTGGGGGTAAAACCGGTAATATCTAACCCAGTTATGATGCATAGATCAGTCCACCTCTTTAGTCTATAAATAAGAGAGCAGGGGGTTAGTCGTTTGACAGCATGATTAGATGAGTGCATTCTGTTGTGGGAGGAAAGGCTAGAAAAGTGATAGTTCTTTGTAATCTCGGGAAGATCAAGAAGTGTACTCGTGTGTAAGGCTGTGTACTGATTCATTCAATTCAAAGGAAGACTGCTCTTGAGGGGTTTGAAGGCTGGATGTAGGATCATTCAATCGAATGATCTGAACCAGGATAAATCAGTTGTCTCCTTGTGGTTTGATTTATGTTTTCAGTATTTTTCATTACTGTTTTGTTCTTCTTGATTGATCCAATACATCTGTGTGCGCGCGCGTGTGTTTCCAAGTCAGTCTAATTGCAATTCCAGTGCTCCCTGGTTTAACAGCAGCATAATGAGCCTTTCTAAGATAGCTAAATAAAATTCAGTGAGGCTAAAGATTTTAAGAGCCTATAACTGGAGATAACAAAACTACAATCAAACTAACTCTACAAAGTGTAAAAATTGAAAACTATCTTAATCCATGTGTAAGAGAGAACACAAATCTCATCATAAAAGTAATCTAACAAGGTTAGGATGAGTAATGAGATGGGAAAACAAAGTGTGTTTCACTAAAATGTGATACTTTTCAGCAAGTTTCCATACATGAATTAGGTTTATCTTTGTGATCTCTTTACCTGGTTGTATCTATTGGTTGCATCTAAATTGAAACAGTTCAATAAAACGTACCTCAAACATATTCAAGTATTTTGTGAAAAGAGCTGGTAAGAAGCAATCCCAGTTAATGAAGCTGCATTTTTTTATGACACGAGCTACAATAGCCGCCCATTGGCAGTTCCAGAAAGAGCAATTTGGAATTGAATCCCACTGGTCTATACACATTTGAATCCAATTGCTGTCATTGAAACCAAATGAAATCAGTTTCTGCTGGTTGTACCAAAATCTATACAAAAAAAAAAAAACAAGAGTTCTTAACATCATTGTACTCCTTACAGTGAAAAGAAGTCCTGGTTATCTATGTTCACAGGAAGAAAAAGTCTCACGAAGCCAGCACCTTCAAAGGATGAGTTATGCCATGGATTTTCTAGAAAAGATCTGCAAAGTTTCATCTTATTCAATTAGAAATACAAACAAATGTTTAGGGAAAAAGCAAGAATGATACATTAATCCTGATTCTTTTTTATGCAATGAAGATGTATTAGTTAACAGTAGCATCAGCTACAACTGAGATGTTGACGCAGCCCCTACTGAATAGGGGTATGGAGAAATCCGTAGTATTATGTATCTAAGGATGACACTATATACTAATTTTATATACTTCCTGGGTGCTTCTGTTATGTCTTATAATTTAACATATTTTCCCTCAATCAATCCTTTTATTTTCATTCTTACCCCACATAATCAGGTTGGCCAACCCTGTCAGGCAGTATCTAGTTTCATCACCATACCACCACCAAGGTCTCTCCTCCTACTGACCAAATGCACAAACCAAATCAAAGTTCCTACTCTAGCACCAGTCAGTGTTACCATCTATTTCACTGTCTAGAGAACTACTAGGTAATCACATCACAACCGACCCCAATGATGTTCACCAACCAGTAGGAGCATGCCAATTCAAAGCTGCACAATACCAGTGTTTGTTCTCTATTTCTATTCTTTAACATCTTCCTCAAATTTCGTCTTCTTCAGATCATTCTCTTTATTAAACGACATAGCATCTCTCTCCTCTCTCCCTATAAGCCCAGTCCTCCAATGTGAAGAAAGTCCAGATCTCCCTCCTAGTAACATTATATTTCTCTCTATTAAAGATGTCAAACAGGCCAGGCCAAGGGAGCTTGGGCCAGGGGAACGGCATGGGCACATAATAGTTATTTCTTTTCAGGTTTCAGGTTCCAGTAGCGGTGTCATCCTGGTAGGGTGTACAGTTTTCCCTTGCCCATCTGGTATATCTTGTATAGGCACGCTCCTGGTATGTACATATCATGCTAGGGCATAGACCATTCAGCCACTTGTATATATCCTGTTTCATACCAGCAAGTTTGCTCACCTAGACATGATGTATATACAGTTTCCTATTTTCATGTATGCTTATAGATTGAGATTCCTTTCCCTTGAGATTTTCATGATGTAATTAGCTGCATAGCTTATCTCCTTGTGCTTTTTGTATTTCCCCTTCAAAGGTTATGCACGGTCAGATCATCAAATCACATTTATGAACCCTATGTAGTACATTCACTGCCCTATGCAAAGTGAACCACAGTTCCTGTTCAACCAGATCATCTGACAACTATATGGTAGCCAGCGGATTTCATTTAAGTTGTATGTGTTGCATAAAACATATCTACTGAAATAGATAATTTTACCCAGCCAAGGTTCAATAGAATTGAGATCCTTCCAATCCCTTCAGTTACACAAATCATTCTACTATTGCATCAGCAATAGGTCATAGATCTTAGAAATAGCAAAGTACCCTTACATTGGGTTGTCCCCTTGTAAATCCTTACCCCCCTGTAGAATGTGTTCACATAAGGCTTGTCAATCCCTTGGTAGGTCCATGCTCACATTGAAACTAGCACCGTTCATAGACTTCCATTTTTCATCTTATTGGTTCTCAGGGGGTCATACCAGCTTCAATGATAATTTTTGGTTTCCTTGGGGCTTTCATTCTCCCAGACTCAAGCGGAAACAGTTTTAGGCCCTCCAAACTTTTCAGTAGCATGGCATTTGTGCCAGGAGAGGAACAGTAAATCCTTTAAAGTAGTGAAGCACTCCAACCATTTCCTATAGAGCTCGACTCTATTCTCTTTGTTTTTAGATCAAGTTCTATTCTTTTTTTTTTTTTTTTCTTATTTTCTAGATTAACTGTTTTAGTTTTAGTGTGTGAATTTGCTAGTTTTTTGTACAAGATTCACCCCTTATGGAGGTTCTTTTTTATATATATCTTATCAATCAAAATAAAATAAAAAAACAGATATTATGGTGGGTATAAATTATTGTCTGAAAGCCATATATAAATCTCATTATCAGCCCCTTCATCTTGACGGCAAAATGCCAAGATGATATTATAACCATTTACAAATGAAGTGATCTACTTCTAGCAGCATTTAGCGGACAGATAGGTTGTCTGATCAATTTAGCTGCTACAGATATCCATGAAAGCCACCAGGGAATCTTTTCAATACTCCTTGCGTGACTACTTTAACCACATATTTGAACTAAAAAAATAATTCCACGTGTGAATTGAGTAACCTCTCAACACTTCCAGTGTTGAAGATATTTCTCCATATCTAGTCAGTCTCAAGCCCAAATAAAAGACAAGAGTTGCATTACGTAGCTGACAGCTAGCATAAAAATTGCCGAATCTATCAACATGAATCTTAGACAAAATATTATTTTGTTGTTGTATCTACACTAGCAAATCTTCTTTTCTTAAAGAAAAACTAATTAGAGCCAGTACCTCCTTGCGCCCATCTTCATTAAGTCAACATCCACGTAAAAAGTTAACAATTCTAAAGATCACTAGAAAAGCTTATCTCAAATTTGTCTCCTTGACAATGTTTCAGCATATAGGTAAAACTTAAAATGCTTAAATAAGAAGATGATAAAAAAAATTTAAGATATCATTTCCCAAACAGACTGATAAAATAGGGACAGACTGAGAGAATTACCCAAATTCAGACCATATCTCAGAGGCAGAACCAGGAGGGAAGAATCTCCGACAGCATCGGACAAGGGAAGTAACAATCTGGAAATGTCTCTGTCTCAATGTCCACCCTTCTGGGCCTGTATTCCTACAACAATTCCAAAATTCAAAGCGCCAGCGCATAGTTTTCAGAGAGAGAGAGAGAGGAAAAAAAAAAGACCTACAGAATGATACACAAAGCTATGCAACTTTTCTTTTCTTTTTTTTTTTTTTTTTTGTTTGCTCACCTTAACTGAATTTAACTATCATGTAATTGGGAATTTGTACAGGATAAGAGAATTACAGAAAATTAGAGGGGGGAAAAAAAGATTGTTCGAGAAGAATATTAAACTACAAAATGCTAATACATTCATAAACTAGCAATCCAGAACATGCAATACACATGTCAACCACATTATAATCTATTCTAACGTAAAAGGCAAACCCAGATTTTTGGTGTTACAATCCTGTAAAGCCCTCTCGGGTTTCTAAGTTCCCAAAATGCCTTCACACATTCTGCCATAAAAAAGGACTGCAACCGCCAAAAAAGGAACAGTGGTTGCAGAAAGATGGAGAGGTGCAGCAGTTGAAGGGAATTGAGATAGAGTGGCAGTTGTTGAGATAAAATTAATATTCTATTTTTTACTTAAAATGCTAAAAAATTGATCTATTTTTTTTCTTGTGCATGCTATAAAATCAGTCTTTATTTTTTTTACTTGCATAGCACATGCCACCCCTCTAGTCAAATACATAGAAAGGCTTTTTTTTCTTTTTTCTTTTTTTTTTTCTTTTTTTTTTTTTGTGGGGGGGGGGGGGGGGGGGAGGGGAGGGCAAAATATAAGGACAAATAATCTAAGAAATTCAGTAAACTCTAACAGAAGGGCAGAGCCTCCCTAACCCACGAAAAATGGAAAATGAGAATGTTTCTCTTCTCTCTTAAAGTAAAAAAAAAGGGGTTCTCAATACTCTCAAAGCTTTCAAATTCCTTCCCTACCAAATATGCCAAAAAACAACATAAGGAACAAACTCCAACCTCCATGAAAACAAAAACACAAACAATGGCATCATCCACTATATACACAAAAAATAATAAGACGAGTAAATAGTCCACCAATTCTCTTTTCCTCTTCCACATATAATATAAACCAGTCATAACTTGACCTTGCTTCCTTGGGATATCCAGAGAAATAATGGAATCAAGCAAGCTTGTCCACACAAAAAATGCCATCATGGGACCTGCACAAAATCTTGAACAAAATTCTCTGTATCTTTTTCATAAAGGGTCTCCCATAGAACCATAAAACAGAACAGTCCTTCCTACAACAATGGATGCCAAACCCATTGGTCTTTCTCCTATCTTGTCTCAACTATGTAGTAAGTCAAAGAAGGTCGTCATGGAGTCTAATTTCCAATCATAAAGATTACACCTAATATGTGGGGACCAAACTACTAAATTAGAATGGAGAGAGACAATCACTCATAGCCTAAGAAGCACCAATAAGGACACGGATTCCCAAACAAACACAAGATATGCTGTAGAATTTGACAGAAAATCAACTTCCTTTCATTTGAAATTTACATAGCAATATATATGGTACAAATGTAATTTCTCCAAAGGAATCAGTTATGACTTAGAAACTGCCAAACAAAGAAAATAATATCCTAAAAATAAAATTATAACAAACTGTACATTCAAATGGAATATTCAAAACTGAATAACTACATATTTTCTACACTCCCCCTCAAGCTGGGTTGTAAAAGTGAAGTAAACCTAGCTTGGATCTCATATCCCCAAACTTGATTTTAGGTAAAGCCTTAGTTAGAATGTCTGCAATCTGAAAAGCGGTAGGTATGTAGGAAATATTGATAGTCCAATCATCAACTTTTTCTTTTATAAAGTGTTATCTATCTCCACATGTTTAGTTCGATCATGATGAACTGGATTTTTAGCTATGCTTATAGTAGCTTGATTATCACGCAATACATTAATTTGATCACTTGATACAACTTTAAGTTCAAGGAGCAATCGCTTTAACCACATTCCTTTGCATATTACATGAGCCATTGCTCTAAATTCTAGTTCTGCACTACTTTAAGCCACAATTATTTGCTTCTTGTTGCGCTAAGTTACCAAGTTTCCCCATATATAAGTACAATATTCAAAATTTGACCTGCGATCAGTAATAGAACTAGTCCAATCTGTATCAGTGAATACTTCAATATTCCTCTTCTTAGTGTTTTTTTTGCTTCTTGTTGTGCCAAGTTACCAAGTTTCCCCATAAATAAGTACAATATTCATAATTTGACCTGCAATCAGTAATAGAACCAACCCAATCTGTATTAGTGAATACTTCAATATTCCTCTTCTTAGTCTTTTTAAAGTACAGATCTTCCCCAGGAGTTTTCTTTAGGTATCTCAAAATGTGATAAAATCGGTCCGTATGCTCTTCAATGGGATTGTTCATAAATTGACCGGCTACACTTACTGCAAAACCAATATTAGGCCTTGTATGTGATAGATAAATAAGTCTACTAAGTAGTCTCTGATATCTTCCTTTGTCAGCAGGAGCATTTTTCCTTTCCTCTCTATCTTTAGTTACAATCTCCATTGGAGTATCTAAAGGTTTGCATCCAAGCATTTCAGTTTCCTTAAATAGATCAAGAACATACTTACATTGAGAAACTACAATACCTGTCTTGGATCTTGCAATTTCCATCCCAAAAAAATATTTCAAATTTCCCAAGTCTCTGACTTCAAATTCATTTGCGAGAAATCTCTTGAGCTCGCTAATCTCCTCTTCATGATCACATGTTAGGATTATATCATCCACATACACAACAATAATGGATATTCCTTCACTAAGAGAATTGTTTATAAACAAAGTATGATTAGATTGACATTGTGAATAACCAAACTTCTTTACTACTTTAATAAATCTATCAAACCAAGCTCTAGGAGACTATTTGAGACCATAAAGAGATTTCTTTAACTTACAAACTTCGTTTGAATTTGTTTGATCCTTAAGACCTGTAGGTATCTCCTCTTCTAAATCTCCATTGAGAAAAGCATTCTTGATATCTAATCGATGTAATTTCCAGTCATTATTCACTACAATAGATAAAAGTACTCGAATTGTATTTGATTTAGCAACATGAGCAAAAGTCTCTTGATAGTCAATACCATAAGCTCGTGTGAAACCTTTACCAACTAATCGGGCTTTAACCTTTCAACACTTCCATCTACTTTGTGCTTAATGGTAAAAATCCATTTGCATCCAACTGGATTCTTTCCAAGAGGCAAATTGACTACATCCCAAGTTCCATTCTTTTCAAGTGCTTTAGTTTCTTCATTTACAACTTGCTTCCATTCAGGTATTTGGATAGCTTCTTGTATATTCTTAGGAACTTGAATATCTGTGAGTTTAGCAGTAAAAACACAATATTCTGGGGATAACCTCTCATAAGATAGGAAATTGCAGATAGGATACTTTGTGCAGGACCTTACACCTTTTCTTTGGGAAATTGGTAGATCAAAATCATCTAAATTCACCTCTTCAAAATTAGAAACAGTGTTACCTTTTTGTGTCTCTTTTGGAATTGAATTTGGTTTAGCTTCATGGTTAGTAGTGAGTTGCACTTGTTCTTCTACATGTCCTTGATCTTTCTTCCTTCTAGAATAGACAATTAACACTTTGTTGTTAACAATTGAAGAAATACTCAAAGGTTGTAACTGTTGTAATGGAACAGTCAAAGGCTGTAAATTTGACTAATTTTCAGTGATATGAGACTTTGGACTACTAGTAGTAGAAGGAAGGACGGTAGTAGGAGATGATTCAAAATCCCCACCTGTATTTCTAGGAAAATAACATAGATAGAATGATAGAATTTTTTTGTGAGAGGAGAATAACACTTACATCTCTTCTTATTTGGAGTATAGCCGAGCAAGATACATTTAATGGCTCTTAGATCAAATTTATCTCAATTTTGATGTGGAATATGGACAAAAGAAGTACAACCAAACACTTTAAGAGGTATAGATGAGATGAGATGACTGGTAGGATGTGCCTTGAGAAAGACTTGACGTGGAGTCTAAAATTGAAAACCCAAGAAGGCATTCGATTGATAGGATATGTAGTAGTAAGAATAGCATCCCCCAAAAAACTTTTAGGAACATGAGAGGACATCATAAAAGCTCAAGTAACGTCTAACAAATGCCTGTTTTTCCTTTCAGAAATTCTATTTTGTTGAGGGGTATTAGGACAAGAACTTCGATGGACTATACCTTCTTGAACTAGATATGCCCCAAGAATAGAATTAAAATAATCTTTGGCATTATCAGTACAGAGAATTTGAATTTTGGCATTGAATTGAGTTTAAACCATGATGTGGAAGTTTTTGAATAGTTGGCCTACCTCGGATTTTTCTTTCATGAGAAATACCCATGAGAGACGAGTGTGGTCATCTATAAATTAAACAAACCATCTTGCCCCGATTACACTTTTAATTTTACAAGGTCCCCAAACATCAATGTGAATTAATGAAAAATGGTGAGATTCTTGGTAAGTTTGATGTGGATAAGAATTACGAACATGCTTAGATAATTGGCAGACTTCACATGTAACATCCACTGAATTTTGATTAAATAAGGATGGAAAGAGTTCTTTAAGATACAAAAGACTAGGATAACCCACACGATAGTGCCATAACATAATTTCACTATCATTACTACACTTAAGCATTGAAAAGGAACATTTCCCATCAACTATCTTCTGAGTTTGTCTTCTAGAGGACTCGTTTACATTAAACATATAGAGTCTCGAATGTGACTCAGCACTGCCAATCATTTGTCCTGAATTCAAATCCTAAAAAACACAGTGAGTTGGGAAAAATTTAGTAACACAATTATTTTCCCAAGCAAGCTGACTAATAGATAGTAGAGTACAATCCAACTTTGGAACCAATAAAACTAATTCAAGTATAAGGTTCTTGGAAAGGATAACAGAACCTATACCAGACACTTTTGATATGGAACCATCAGCAATATGCACAATGTAATTTTTAGAACAAGGTTGGAAATCTAGGATTGGAGATATATCACCACTCATATGATCAGAGGCTCTAGAATCAACTATCCAAATACCATTGATGTCCATTTTTTTAACCTTAAGTGCAGTCAGAAAATTACCTTTTTGGGCTACTGTAGCTATTGTTGAATGCGCAATAGTTGGAGTGATAGATGTTTGTTAAGCTTGGGAAATTAAATGTTGAATAATTTCCAATTGTTCTTTGCCGAATTAACCATTTGGAACTGCAATAGAATTCCCCTCTGTTGTAGTGTGATGTCCATGACTTCCTTTCTTAGTTCTAGGTTTCCAATAAGGGGGTTTGCCATGAATATTCCAGCAAGTACCTCGAGTGTGCCCTGCCTTTTTGCAGTGATCGCACCAGGGTTTGCCTTTCTTGGTGCGGTGAAAATCTGTTCCCCAAAAAAGCATGGTAGAAACTTCAGTAGTTAGTGGTTGATTTGTTGTGCCCATCATCACCTTCTTTCTACTTTCTTCACGTCACACTTCTGAGGCAACTTCACGCAGATTTGGTAAAGGTTTGATAGCTAAAATCCGCCCCCAAACTTCATCTAAATTCTTGTTGAGACCCAGCAAAAACTTATAAATTCGCTTCTTCTCAACAATCTTCTTGTATTTTCCAGCATCGGTTTGGCATTCCCATGTTGTTGTCTCATACATATCAAGTTGTTGCCAATATCTTGTCAGTCGACTAAAATATTAGGTGATAGTGAGATCCCCTTGACGAAAATCATGGAGTATTCCTTCAATTTCTAAGGCTTCCGCTGCATCTTCCATTTCGAAGTATGTCTCCTTGTCGACTGTCCAGATTTCTTATGTTGTCTCGTAGAGAATAAAGTTTTCACCAACTTCATTCGTCATGGAGTTGATAAGCCATGACATGACCATATTGTTCTCTGTCTTCCACATCTTGTACATTGGATCATCGGTCTTCGGTTTAGGGGCAACACCAATGAGATAATCATCCTTTCTTCAACCACAAATAAACATCATAACTGAATGAGACCACTGCAGATAATTGTGGCCATTCAATTTATGTCTGGTAATAAGAAAAGGGGAGGAATCGGATCCTCCTGTTGGGGTCAAAATTGAGGGAATTTGAGAGGAAGAAGAAACGTCAACAGTAGAGGCCATTGCAGATGAAAAAAACACGAGAGAAACAGGATCCAAATGATCGATGGAATAGAAATGGAATTAGGTACAGAGTTGAGAAGAACAAACCAAAATTATCAGATGCAAATTTGGAATGAAATCAGTTGCAGACTTGGAATGAACAAATTGGTGTTAGGACTGCTCTAATACCATGTAGAATTTGATAGAAAATCAACTTTGCTTTCATACGAAATTTATAGAGTAATATATATAGTACAGATGTAATTGCTCCACAGGAGTCAGTTATGACTTAGAAACTGCTAAACAAGGAAAAGAAATATCCTAGAAATAGAATTATAACAAACTAAACTGCCAAACAAATAAAAAAAATATCCTAGAAATAAAATTATAACAAACTGTACACTCAAAGGGAATATTCAAAACTGAATAACTACAAATTTTCTACATATGCCAATTTGAAAAAATTAAGATATAAATGTTGTAAGGATAAAATAAAAGGACATACTTTTTTATTTTGTATTGGTATACATTAATGAACAAAACAATCAAAAACATTGAAAATACTAAAAAGTACCAAAATAGTGATAAGAGTTTTAAAATATATAAAACTATCGAAAAAGTACCACTAGTCCATCATATAAAGATATCAATAAATCCACAATAGAGATAATATAAACATTATTAGATATAGAAAAGGGTAACAAGTTTTGTTAAGAGTTATGATTAGGTTTCTTAAGAAGTATTTTATGTAATTACGTGTATTGTTGAATTTAGATGTATTATTGAGGGAATATAATTCTTAGCAATCATACTATTAGAGACAACACATATTGGGTGTCCAGCATCCTATCATTTTGTGTAAACTTTATACTGTACCAAGAGTAGCCAAAGGTCAAGAGTTTGAAACTAACTAATAATCGAGGATTTAAATAGCAGCATGTATTTAGCTCTTCACAGATTGATCATCTAAAAGCCAATGATTCAGTTCTTAAACTCAACAGCCCCATTCGGTAAGAATATAGTAAAACATATGTAACATCCAGGGAAAAAGATCCAAAAGAGATAGGACTGGTGAAACCATTGTAGATGAGGATTATAAACTTTGATTTCAGAAATTAATTTTCGAATAAATAAGGATAAACAGATCATGAGGATAAATCAAAGATGTATATATATTATCTGAATAGGATTGGAGATTTGGATACAAAAGATCAGTAAACCCACAAAAGCTTATAAATACCAGGTTCAGAGGAGGATTTAAATCAATCATCAACAATTGAGTTGTGAGAATCTGAGAGAGAGAAATTGCATGAAGTATGGGTTCACAGGGAGAAGTGAGGAAAGCAAAGGAAGAGGAAGAAGACACTGACGTGAGTTCATTAGCACTTGATAACAGATATGAGGTTAGTTTTTTTTCTCTGCCTTCACTGCTCTCTTGTTCTTCTATTCAGCTGACACTTCAGGACACCAGGCTCTGCCAACACGATTAATCCTTCATTCTCTTCAATCACAATGGAATCAAAAGGGGGGGTTTAACCCTTCAGATCGTAAAACCAGATGGGTTATTAGGTTCAACCCAATTGCTAAAGCCCCAACCTGACTGGAGTTCTTCTATTTACAAATTAAAGCCAAATGTTTTGAGAAATAATGAAAAGGACCCCAATGTTTTAAGAATATTTCAGTAAAGACCCTGAAGCTTGAGAAATTCCAAAGAGGGTGTCCTACAGTTTTGGAATATAAGAGGCCTTCAAATCTTAAAAGAATTATAGAAAGGCCCATATATTGTATTTTGAGGAATTTAAATGACATGAAATTAGTGTGATGGCTTTTGTTAAGGATATCAGTGAACTATACTTCATGGATTATTTCTAGACAAGAATCAGGTGAGTGGTTATTCTGTGGTACATAAACTTTGAAATTTATTCCCATGCATGATTGAAACATGTTTTGACATGATATATATGTTCTCAGATTTTATTTGTTGAGTATAACATGATGGTTATGCAGACAAATTGAGAACGCAGATTTTGAAATTATTTTGAGAAACGTGAAAAGATTTATTTATGGTGTTAGCATATGGTCTAAAATGCCTTAGAACTGTTGGGGAACACCAGAGATTGCTATGGAGCTAGAACTCGTCAACCTAAATGGTGCCAAGGATTTAGTATCTCACAGGGGAGGAGAAGAGAGCAGGTATATCCAGGTCACTACACTGGATACTTGGGGGTGTGTCCCAAGTACAATCCTGGGCTAAACTTGATGGATCCAGGACTAAACTGCCCATTGAGATATATATTGTTGATGTCGATTTGATTATGGATTATAATGGTTCACTTGATTAATTGGTTTTATACAGCCAAATGGAAATATGATTGTTACAGCATGTGACATGATTTTATACGGTTGATACATGTTAATGCATTGGGGATATGTCATGTACCTACTGCTGTTTTTTTTTGGGGGGGGGGGGGATGGCAGTTATAGCTATAGCTGATTGTACTTAGATGGTACTTAGATGATAGATACAGGCAGTTGTACTTCATTTGAATTTGGCAGCCTTTTGGTGCCATTCCTGACCACTAGGATCAGTATATAATAACTGATCCAGCCCAATTCCAAGTCATTGAAGAATTATTGAGACAAATTCTACTTTCCCACTCAAATTCTCCTCTCTCTCTCGATCGATCTTTCCTTCTCTCATTCTCTATTCATTCCCTCTCTCCCCAAATTTCTTCTCAATTCTCCCTAATTTCATGCCCCAATTCTCACCAATCAGCTAAGAATTCTCTGTCAGATTCAAGGATCTGATAAAATGGTATCAGAGCACATCCTTGGCTAACGATTCCCACCTGCGAACTCAATTCTAATGGTGGATGGCACTAGAATGAAGAACTTCAAATCCCAGCTGCAGCAATTCAACTCTACAATCCCTAATCTGCAAGCTAGGGTTGATTCATTGGAGATCGGATCAAACTAGAACAATAAGGCGATTGTCTCAATGGATCGGAGATTGGAAACCATGGATCGGAAGATGGAGAACTCGATAGATGGATTGGCAAATAGGTTGGAAAGTTTCATGTTGATGCTTTCTAAATTACCCCAAGTAAGTCTCCTCCTGAGTTTCCTCCTAGAGAGAGATTGGATCCACTCCTACATAGAGTTGCAATTGAGCTGAGCCGAACTAAACCAAAGCTCAAGCTCGGTTAACATGAACCGAACTCGAGCTCGGATCGCCACCACTAAAAGAGGAGGTTGTGTGGTGGCTGTAACAAAGGAAAGGGTGTGCAGCGGCGGCGAAGTGGGAGGATGCAACAACAGTCGGTGGTGAGAAGCGGGGCGGCGATGAGAGGAGAGGCAGCAACGAAAGGAAGAGGAACAAGCAAACGTAGATTGTTGGAGAAGAAGAGGAACGGGCAGCCAAGGGAAGGGGAGAGAGAGAGAGAGAAACAGGCATTAAGGTTTCTTGGAGAGAGAGACCCACTTAATGAATGATATAATATCTTATATGTATATATAGACTGTTGGATAAGCAGAGGAATAGGCGGCCAAGGAAAGGGGAGAGAGAGGAACAGGCAAAGATTTTCTTAGAGAGAGAGACCAACTTAATAAATGATATAATATCATGATGATATGCATGTATATATGTTAAATAATATATTTATAAAATATATATCAAATGTATACATATATTATCTAATCATAAAATAATATATTTATAAAATGATCAATAAATTTCTTAATGTATTTATAAATGAGCCTATTTTCACGAGCTAATCACAAACTTCTAATCGAACCTACTCGCGAGCCTCTAATCAAACCAGATTGCAAGCTAACGAGCCGAGCTTTACTGAGTTCAAGCTCGGCTTGTTTATAAATTGAGCTTTAAAGTTAGGCTCAAACTCGGCTTGTTTACCTTAACAAACAAGCTTTTATCGAGCCGAACATTGAACTACTCACAAACGGCTTGGCTCATTTGCGACCCTACTCTTACCTAGGAACAAAGTGATCCATAAAGCTGTTGAATCCTCAAAATTTGAGGTAGAACCGGCAGTGGTTGGGGAGAACATAGTGGAGAAAAGGTACAGGCTGCACCCAATCAACCCTGTTTTCCTATGCCTAAGCTAGAGATTCCCTTATTTGATGGACATAACTCGAGGTGGTGGGTGAGAATGTGTGAGAAATGTTTACCTTGTACAATGTCATGGATCAACAAAAGGTCAAATTGGCTTCTGCTTACCTCAATGATGTAGGGGATGCATGGTTCCAAAGTTGGATCAGGGTTAGAGATGGCTACTAATGGGCAGAGTTTGTAGAAGATTTGTGTGACAAGTTTAAGGATCGAAGCATGATGAATGTTGTAGAGGAGTTTAACAAATTAAGACAGGAGGATCAATGCAGACCTATCAACTGAAATTCAAGGAGCTGAAATCACTAATGTTGAACCTCAACCCCCATTTGACAGAGGCTTACTTCGTCTCAAGCTTCATTAGTGGCTTGAGTGAGGGCCCATAGTGAAGATGTTGAGCCAAGGACTATCAAACAGGCAGCTAAGAGTGCTAGGCTGCAAGAGCTTACAGTGGAAGCTCTAATGAAGAAGCAGAGGCTACAGACAAGGGGGGAGGGGGCAAGTTCTAGTGCTTTACAGCAAGGAAGTAAGGGGTTCAATAGGGAGGTAGTTAAGATCAGCCAAAGCTCTAGGAGTTTAGTTGTTCCATCCACTGCTACTTCTAATCAGTCGTCGAGAGGAAGGATTGTCTAACAAAGAAGACAAGCAGGATTATGCTTTCGATGTGGGGATAAATATGCACTAGGGCATCAGTGTAAGAGGCAGTTACTCTTGCTGGAAGGAGAAGAACAAGTAGATGCAGGGGAAGAGGTACCAACAATTACAACTAAGATCGAAGGAGAAGATAATGGGGAGATTTCCTAGCATGCCCTAAGGGGTTTGACTAATAGAAAGATCATCAAAGTGGAAGGGAAGGTGCACAGCTGCAAGCTGATGGTCCTAATTGATAGTGGAAGCACCCACAGCTTCTTAGATGAGAGCACAACTAAGAAGTCAGGCTGCAAATTCACTGGCGCACAACCCCTGTCAATGACTGTGGCCAATGACAGCAAGGTACTCAGCAAGTCAACTTGTGTTGGATTCCAATGGGAGATGCATGGGGAGGAGTTTGAAGTTGATTTGAGGCTGTTGAAGCTAGAGGGATGTGATACAGTTCTGGGGGTTGACTAGATGAAGAATGTAAGCCCCATCAGCTTTGACTTCAATAGGATGTAAGTGACCCTTGAAAAAGATGGGAGGAAGATGACTCTTACAAGTAGCATGGAAACAGGTATATGTAAGATGATTAAGGGAAGGAAGCTACAAAAGATATTCAAGAGAAAACTGTCTCAAGTGGCACAGCCATTCTCTATTCATGCCATGGACGACATGGAGGGAAATTAGGAGCAAGAAGGTGAATTAATGCTGACTGTCAGCAGCCAGCTTCAGTACCATTGGGAGGTACATGAACTTGACTCTCTTAACATACTATTAGTTGAGTTCAAGGACCTATGTGTAAAGCCTAACTCCTTACCTCCTAAAAGACCTTTAGACCATTCCATTTCTCTCAAACCCAACACAAAACCTGTTAATATAAGATCATACAAATACCCTCCCATTCAAAAGACTGAGATTGAAAAATTGGTGAGGGGCATGCTTCAAAAATCCATTATAAGACCTAGCCACAGGCCTTTTGCCTCACTTGTATTACTTGTCAAAAAGAAAGACAGTTCATGGTGATTTTGTGTTGACTACCACCAACTAAACGCCATTACTATCAAGGACAATTTCCCTATACCTATTATTGAAGACCTGTTAGATGAATTAAAGCAAGCTACAGTTTTCACAAAGCTAGATCTCAGATCTGGTTATCACCAAATCAAAATGAACCCAAAGGATATACCCAAAACAACCTTTAGAACCCATCATGGGCATTATGAATTCATGGTGATGCCTTTTGGACTCACCAATGCCCAATCCACATTTCAGGCCCTAATGAACCAAATTTTTGAACCATACCTATGAGAATTCATCCTAGTTTTTTTTTATGATATTCTTGTGTACAACCCTTCTTTTACCCAACATCTTGACCACTTGAAGGCTACATTTGAGTTCCTTAGGCTAAACAAATTGTATGTTAAGAGGTGAAAATGTGCCTTTGCCCAAAGGCAAGTGGAGTACCTTGGACAAATCATTTCAAGTTCTAGAGTGAGCACAGACCCAAAAAAGGTGGCTTCCATAATTTAGTGGCCAAGGCCTACCACTATTAAGGCCTTGAGAGGATTTCTTGGGCTAATAGCCTATCACAGGAGATTTGTGAGGAATCATGGGGTGATCAATAGGCCTCTAACTAATTTGTTGAAGAATGATGGTTTCAATTGGAACCCCAAGGCTGAGGAAGCTTTTGTTCAGTTAACAAGAGTAATGAGTGAGGTTCAGGTGTTAGCCTTATCAGATTTCAGTAAGCCATTCATACTGGAAACTAATGCTAGTAACATGGGAATTGGGGCTTCTTAATGCAGGAGAGTAGACCACTGGCCTTTATCAACCAAGCCTTGGCCCCTAGGCACCTGCATTAGAGCATATATGATAAGGAATTGATGGTTGTGTTAATAGCAGTGGAGACACTACTTGGAAAGAAGTCAGTTCATAATTCAAACTAACCATGAAAGCTTGAAATTCTTACTACAACAGAAATTGCATACACAATTGCAAAGAAAGGGTATGGCTAACCTCATGGGGCTTAATAATGTCAGCCAAAAAGAAAGGGGAAGGAGAATGTTGCTACAAATGCATTATCCCGTTGTTTTGAAGAGGGGCCACCTGCAACCATTACATCGATTATTCCTGATTGGTACCAGGAAGTAACAGCTAGTTATGAGGCGGATGAGTGGTCTAAAGAGCTGCTGGAGCAACTGATTATTGACCCCTCAGGTAGGCAGGGCCTTACACTATCTAATGGGCTGATAAGATATCATGGAAAATTGGTAATTGGAGGCTGTAACCAACTCAAAGGCAAGATTTTGCAATCCCTGCATGGATCTCCTTTGGGTGGGCATTTGGGAATGCAAAACACATACCACAAAGTAAAACAACTCTTCTATTGGCCTCAATTAAAGAAGTTTGTAATGGAGTTTGTGATGGCTTGTGATGTATCCAAGAGATGGAAGCATGAAACAACAGCAGCCCTAGGCTTACTGCAGCCCTTGGCCACTCCTGTGCAAGCATGGACCAGTGTGTCCATGGACTTTGTGGAAGGGTTACCCAAATGTGAAGGTAAGGATTGTATCCTGGTAGTAGTGGATCACTTTACAAAGTTTGCCCACTTCCTAAGCCTTTCCCACCCCTTTACTGCACAAGAAGTGGCCCAGACCTTCTTTGACCAAGTAGTGAAGTTCCATAGGACCCCACAATCCAAAGTGTCTGACCAAGACAAGGTATTTACAAGCCTGCTGCGGCAAGAGCTGTTGAAATCCTTGGGGACTAAGCTGCACATGTCCATTGCCTATCACCCCAAGATAGATGGACAAACGGAGAGAGTTAATCAATGCCTAGAGACCTATCTCTGCTGCCTTTGTTTCCTATAGCCCAAAGGTTGGCACAAATGGCTCTCCTTGGCTCAGTGGTGGTATAATTCTTGCCACCACAGCTCCATTAAGATGTCACCATTTGAGGCATTGTATGGGTACAAGCCTCCCCTCCTACCTGCCATCATGGAACCCACTACAATAGCAGCTGTGGACACCTACCTACAACAACGGCATAATGTTTTACAGCTGCTAAGGAAGGAGTTGGCAACTGCTCAAAACTGGAAGAAGCAGTTTGCTGATAGGAAGAGTGAAAGAGAGTTTGTTGTGGGAGATGATGTTTATTTGAAGCTAAAACATTCTAATCAAAAGGCCCTATCTCCAGGACAGGTTTCTAAATTGAGCCCAAAGTTCTATGGACCTTTCCCTATTACGGCAAGATTTGGAAATGTCACCTACAAACTCCAACTGCCTGCTGATTCCCAAATTCATCCAGTATTCCATGTGTCATTGCTCAAGAAGTCAGTGGGAACACAATAAGTCGGCCCCTCCTTACCCTCCTTCGTTAAAGATACTTCCCCTACTACGGAACCAGCTGCCATTTTGGACAAGAGGATCGTCTACAAACAAAGAGCTCCTTTGACTCAAGTACCAGTAAAATGATCTCACCTCCATCCGGATAACAACACCTGGGAGTACCTATCCGACTTGCTCAAACAGTTTCCTCAAGCTGCCCACCTTCTCTGTATTTCCTAAGGACAAGAAATTTTTGGGAGGGGAATTATCATGTACCTACTGCTGTTGGGGGGTTGTACATTGTATTGGTGGTTATAGCTATAGCTGATTGTGCTTAGATGATAGCTACAGGCAGTTGTACTTCATTTGAATTTGGCAGCCTTTTGGCGCCATTCTTGACTGCTAGGATCAGTATATAATAACTGATCCAGCCCAATTCAAGTCATCAAAGAATTATTGAGACAAATTCTGCTTTCCCGCTCAAATTCTCTTCTCTCTTTCAATCTTTCCTTCTCTCATTCTCCGTTCATTCCCTCTCTCCCTGAATTTCTTCTCAATTCTCCCTAATTTCCTGCCCCAATTCTCACCAATCAACTGAGAATTCTCTGTCAGATTCAAGGATCTGACAGGATATTTTGCAAAGGAATCAATTTCTTTGTTGTATATACATATGAAATCCAATTTTGGATATGAACTATTATGCAGGGTAACCCTCACTGGACTACAAGCTCATCACTTTACCTAACATTTTCCAAGTGATCCACTGCAGCAGGACTAGATTTGGACTTGGATTGGGGGACATCAGTAGACTCATTTTAAGGATATTTTTATTTTCTATTTATTTCAGTTATGTCAATATTGAGGATAATTGTGATTATTGTTCTAGCTTTAATTCTTTTATTGACTTTGAAGATTTTTCAGTTGAATAAAGATGAATGGATTTTAGGCTTGGTGATCTTTAACTCTTGGCTTGAGGTTCACAACCAGTCAGTATGACAAGACAGCTACATGAAAGAAGGCTCGGTGAGAGTAAAAATAATAAAAAATAAAGTTAACCCTCTCTCTAGCAATCCAAACTTTTAGATGGGATGGTGATCAATAATTTGAAAGTGGCATTAGAATGTGCTGATCCATTGTGACTGCTCAGAACTGTTGAAACATTGTTTATTCAAATTTTCTACACATTTTGTAGTCATACAAAATCACAGCACACAGAACATGTGCTGCAATTACATAGAAATCATTCACAAGCTACAATTTAGACCAAACATGTAGACTTGGTAGACGGAAGACTGGGGTCTGCCTCTGCCAATTATTGCAGTGAACACAATCACTAGACATTTCCTGCCTTGTTGGATAAGCTTCCTACAGTTTTTGTTACATACATATTTCACTCCAATCGTCAAGGAGAGCGAGAAGGGAAGCATAAATCCATAGAATCTCCAAATTAGATAGAAAAACTAATCTCTAAAAGCATCTGCTTCTTCCAACCACAAGAAACAATTGATTCTCTTCATTCGAGATTACAAATGTTTACAGTCAACATAGATAAATTTCCGATGCCCCTTTATAAGGGGAGCAAAGCTTCCTCACTCGCTCACTCATAGCAGTAGTTCTTTTTTCCCAAACTAATACCTAAGAATTTCTCATCCATAATTATGAGAAAATCATTTGATAGATTCTCATGATATTATTTTTGCATGCAATTGGATTCAAAGTTGAATGCAAACATTTATTAATTTTTAAATGTTTGACTTCTCCAGCCAATATGTATAAATATAAATAGTAAATAAGTTGTGTCAAGTAAGTATATTTGAAAATACACCATTGCTTAGTTTTATAGTAATGAAATAGCTAAATTAAATGTAAACATTTTGTTTTGTTCAAAACTCATTTAATTCGAAGTAACGTGTAAGTTTTTATGCTTACTTGATAAGACAGGACATCATACAATATTACCACTACTTAAACAAATTACAAATATATGAAATTAACAAAATTAGTATCAGAAAGGAATTTATCACTATAGTATTATGTCATAAATTTTTCTTTTAGGGCCAAGTTACACATTGTAGTATTAAAAATTCAGTTTCTTCAAGATAAATCAGCCACTGAATTACTCCCATGGCATTTGGTTTGTTTGTTAGTCTTGTAAAATTCATCTCTATCTAAAACCCAAGAAGCATAGAAGTATATCACATAAACAAATTCCTAAGAATTACAACATACAAAAAGAAAACACCAGCATCCTTTTCCCCTATATAATTCTATAGATGATGGAAACTATATTAGCAAGCAATAACTTCATAAGCATCAGTTAACTGCTCAATGTTAAAGTTTAGTTTTGTCTCCTTTTTTTCCCTTTTTATTTTGCAAATTCCATCTTCAGGGTCTCCCTAAGACTATCAAGCGTGCAGATGGGAGCAAATGTCAATGTGTTAAGTTATAATAATGTCATTTCATGGAGTCAGATAGGGCAAGAAAACTTGCAGTCTGGTTGTTTATATAATACAAAAGAGAACAAATATAGATATGTGCATCTGTGATTGCAAGAAATTAAAACTGACAAAATCAAGTTCTAAAGGCAGCTATCAATGAGAGAACTCAAATTGTGGCATGGACATAGATTTATAGTAAACATATAGAGATAGATATTATAAATAATAGCATCCAATATACATGCACAAAAACATAACTTAAATGAAGCAGGACAATACATAATATATATTGTCAAAGTAAGGCAGTCAAGCATTGTGTAGGCACTCAATACATTAAAAAGAGCAAACCCAAAACTTGCCTTGTAAAGTGTGTACTGACCAATGTCTCATAGAAAGGCCGCCATTGAATTTTCAAGGACAACTTCTTTCGGTATCTGTTCAGAACCTTCACTAAAATACTTCCCCATCTAACCTAATAGACAAAAAAAACAAATACCATGAGGCAAAACAGAAATAAAAGGAGAACATGCATGAGGGGGAAAAATCTTTCTATGGAAAGATGCAACACCTGGGCATAAAGTTTGTTACGTGATGTGTGGAACAATTCTAACCCCAACTCCACAAGGGCAGCCACATCTTCCAAGTCTACCTCACTTTTTGCTTTCACAAAACTGCCAAGATTAATGGAAAAAATAATTTTTGAGACTTCAAAGGTTGCCAGATACAGATAATACAGTGTGAAAAAATGTAAATCAAAATTATATTCACCAGAACACCACCAGAAAAAAAAATAAAGAAAAACAAAGGAAGCATCGAGCAGTGACTGCTGATGAAGACAGAGAATAAAGACCATGTAGGGAGAGAAAAAGGAACAAAATTCTGCTCTTATTGCTTTTGGGATGGGGGGAACAAAAATTTAGAAAAGAACAAAAGAGTATCAAGGAATGACCAAACCGTGTTCACTTCATCAAATATAAACTTAACTAGTATATAACACAGATCAACGCGACATGGGGAAAAAATAAAATAAAGCAAAAAATTATGCTCTTCTAGAGAAAATAACATCATCACCTATGGCTACCGGGCACCACATTGGCATTGTATACAATAATATCATCTTTAACCTTACAGATAATACCATTAACAGTAAACACATTTATAGGAATAAATGTAAGCTACTATTGTCAAGTTCCCTACATACCAAGTAAAAGAATATTAAGCTATTAAGCAGCTGGTTTACTCTGTGAATGGGTATATACATCATCAGACATGAACCATAGTAACAGCCAGTCATATTAGCAAGTTGATGAAGCATAAAATTATATCTTCATAAAAGCCTCTGCCAATCAAGATAGATCAGCTGGATTTCCATGGAGATTGAACCACCTTTGCAGCTGCTCTCATGGCTCCTTTCTGCTATTACTGATGTGATTTTCACTGAAAAATCTACAGGCTTCAGTCTCATGCTCCAACTTAAACAGAGAACTATTAATATATCTGGCATCTGTACCATATACATATATAGTAGAGTGTTCTTTTAAATTTTAAAAAAAATTAACAAAATAAAACTCAAACTGAATTAATTCTCAATCTAAAACTCTAACTCACCTTCGTTGTATAATAATATAAAATGAAAACCACATTTACAATAGTATGCAGAAAGTGCAAAAATCATCGTGCAGTTTCTTCAACATTTGACAAGAAAAAAAAGCAAAACACACAATACGGTTTTGCTTTTTCAGTCAAACCGCAAGAGTGGTTTTTCAACATTTCAGTAAAACCACTTTTGGCAGGAATCATTCCTCCTTAATTTCCACATGTCAAGCAATGACAGTTTCTGCCCCTTGGACAGAAACAGCAAATATTCCTTATTAGGAATAAATCACTTGCAGTCTATTTCTTTTTAGAAATAAACTACTTATGGTCTATGAATAAACCATAAAACCGCTTAAGCATTTTTCTCTAAAAACAAAAGTAACAAAAGAATAAACTGCATTTATTTTGGAAAAACCACCTCAGCAGTTTCAGCTTTATTTTTGAAACCCAATTAGCAGTTTCCTATTGTTTTGATTTTTGTATTCGCGACTTGATTGTTTCTACAATGAGCCTAGTGAATGATGACGTCAGAGTCTTCAGTTGGGAATTAGTTTGGTTGGAGTTTTATTTTGTTAATTTTTTTAAAATAGTTTTTATTTTGAAACAACTCGATAAAATATGTAGTTTGAGTTGTGAGGTGTCCAATTACTAAACCCTTATTTTCTCAAATTCAAGAATAAAAATGAATAACCACAAACATACCCTGCCCGGTTATTTCCATAACATTCATCTTCCAAAGTTACCTACTTTAAGGTATAGGACGACCAGGGAGATCAAATTCTTGGTAGGAACCATCAACTTTATAATCTTTCACTGACAGCTCATGTATTTGCAATGATCAAAAACATTCACATAAAAGTCATCAAAAATGACATATCCTCAAGAATGCCACTACCAAGTCTTTCCATTTTAGTATAACAATTTCAGGACATGTATTTTCATGTTCAGGTCAGATACAAGTAACTCATGAATCAGAAATCCACAATAGCACGACCGCCAAACATTGACGGAACAGTGCTTCACAGCTCACTGAAACAGCAAATTAAGGGCAAAACAACACACGCGAAGATATATATGTGAGAAAATTGAAGGTCGAATTGGAATACTGACAGGTCTATGACGTCGATCCATCTGAGAGTACAGTACACCGATTCGGGATCGTCCGAACGATACGCCTCCTTCACGGACCTCAACACTCGAGCGAACGATTCCCTCTCCCTCGCCGTTTGCTCTGCGATCGGCGGCGGAAGCCAAGCGTTGTACAGATGCATTTAGCTCGCTCGCTCGCTCTCTTTCTCTCTCTCTCTGAAATTCGCTCTTGAGGAGCAAGAAATGTGTGAGAAATGAAATGCAGAGCCCTCCCTGTGTGTGCTTATATAGTAGCCAATCGCTGTCTTCCCTTGCAAGAAAAAGAAAAGAGGGGCGAGATATATAGTTAGCGCCGGAGGTTAACTGGTAACCGGCTCGGCCGGTGGACTTAGTCTCCGCCGTTGAGGAGACCCGGATGAAGTGTGACCGGAAACAGGGAGCCCGCGGTGGTCTAGAGTGGAAAATGATGCAATTCCGATTCACACCCGGGGCGGCAGGTGCTTTAACACGTAGACTGAAATTCAGCCGTTGAAAATATGATCAATTTCTTTTATTTTTATTAGATAATCAGGTCTTTTTAAAAGATTTGGCTTTTGCTGTTCTCTTTTATTTTTTTTGATTAGCGCATCATCACAAATGTCTCCTACAACTCAACTTTACGATTATTGCGAGAGATATAAATCAGGAAACTCAGCCACCAATTACAACCTCTAGCCTATTTAAACAAACGTGAAGATGACATGGTGAGTCTTTCAACTTTCAAGACTGTCCTGGTTATTAGGCTTTTTCTTTCCCTAACGGGGTCAAACACGAGACTTGAGAGTTTAGAGAACAACACCCCAACATACTCTCTTTTATTCTTAGTTGTTACTTCATCATTGTTGGAGTTATTTTTATTTTTTAAAAGTTTTAATAATTTAATTTTTTATTAAAAATACAATCAACAATAGTGATTAAAAATAGTGTTTAGTGTACTATTATCATTTTTTTTTTCTTTTTAAATTATAGAAAATAGTATTTTGATGATTAAGAGACACTAACTCCAAGAACAAATACAAAAATATCTTTCTTGAAATATCAAAACCTAAGCCTAGCAGCCTAGATTTAATTGAATAGGTCAGCAAGATCAAGTCTAAAAAATTGACTTTATATAAAATAAACTCAAAACATAACCTAAAACTATCCAAGTAAGTAAGGAATATAAAATACGGCATGGGCCCAAACCCATGCTCATGGCTGGCTCGCTAAGTTCATGCATACGATCAACTCCAACCATGCACATGGTATAATCCTAACTTTTATCAACCCCTCAGCAAATTTATATAAAGGTGTGATTTTTTAAAAATTAAATAGCTTATTTTTTTACATATTAATTATATCACTAGTGTATCATCATCCAGACTTAAGTATCAAAGAATCTATAGAAATATCAAGTCCTACCATTTTTTTGCAAGTAAAGCTAATCTAGACAAGAGAGCATGATTGTTGTATGGATTGGGTAGTGACCCCATCTTTAATTTGGCACCCATTATGAATTGATTTATACTTTAGTTCACACATGCTTGACTTTGATGGCAACTCAATCATTTACCAAGTCATTACCTAGCTAGTCAAGCATCATGAATCATTGCCAAGCACTTACTAACATGGGCAACAATGTTATGTTGTCCACTATCGAGCAACATAGCATTTGTCCGACAATAAGAAGGGTACGGGGTCCATGTGCAGAGACGGGCCTACATGCATAGGGCCTACGCAAATGCTATGTTGCCCATTGTTGGACAACATAGCATTGCTGCTAACATGGGATATGAGCATCAAAATCCAAGCCATATTGAGGCTTAGATCTACGTCATTCTAGATCAACTATTTGATGTATCACATGATCAATTCTATGTTCAATTATGAGTAATTAGTTTTGATGATGAAAAACGTCTCTTTTTCAAAAACAATTTGTCATCTATATAAACAAACGTTCTTGGAAATCTATCCATCATGATCAAATCGATATTTATACATATAGTTATGAAAACTTATATTTATACAGATCAACCGTTAGTAAAATGGTTTCAAAATGAGGCAATTTTTTCAAAGGATATAAGGTCATATGTTGACTGGTCAAAATGACATGTCAACCGTTTTTAATATTTTGGCCAAGCTATCGACCGATTGCTCTTGAGCTGTCGATCAACAGAATGCTTGCTCAAGGTATGACATTCATCCGTCGACTGGTAGTATGCATGTTTTAGATAATGACTTTCATCTGTCAATCTGCTTATGTGTCTGTCGACCAACAGAATGCCAAGTTTTCTTCCATTTGAAAATTGCAAGCTGTCGACTAATACTTATGTATCTATTGGTTGATAGAATTCTTGCACAAATACTTGTTGACAGTTTCAAATGAACTGTCGACCGATAATTAAATTTATGATAATTTGTCGACCAATGTCTTGTATCTATCGACCGTTGTTTTCGCAAGAACCCTAACGGCTATTTCTGAAGTGCATTTAATGAGTGCCTAACAACCCCCAATGGTCAGATTTTGGATGCTAGCTCCCTCAACTATAAATGTTCGTCCTAAAGAACATTTAAAACTCTTAGATGATTCAACTACCAAGCTAGCAAGTGTCCAAGAGAAGTTATTGAGCTTACATTATTTTCTCTCTCTTATTCATTGTAAATGCTTGTATCTTATTTATTGTTTATCTTCTTTCAGCCCTTATCTTTCACTAAAAGAACTTGTAACTGAGAGGTTAACCTCTTAGAACTCTTTTTATTATTGTGTTCATGTGTTTTCAAGCTTGTTAAGCTTGAGGGCATATCTAATTGATAGGAGGTTGTAACTTCCTAGTCTTTGGACTAGAGAACCCATTTGGTTAAGTAGGTGTTTTTGTTTTAGTTAATTGATTTTAAAAATTCTTAATGAAAAGTTAAGATAATGGACTAGGCTTGGATAAGCCAAACCACTATAAATCATTGTGGTATTGAGTGCTTGCATCATTTATTTTCCCTACCAAATTCCTTACTTGTTTTTCACTTCAAACTTTCCATTTGAAATCATTCTACATTGTTTAAGGTTTTTGAAAATTAATTTTTTAAAATAGCCAATTCACCCCCCTCTTGGTGTTGTTGTTCTTGGTGTTACTGGTCTTCTCTAGATCTACTGAAATACCCTCACCTGAGACCACGTGTCCCAAGAATATAACTCGGGTCTGCCAAAACTCACATTTAGAAAACTTGACATACAATTGCTCCTCTCTGAGCTTCTGCAAAACCACGCTCAGATGTGCCTCGTGTATCTCAGGGCTCGGTGAGTAAATTAGGATGTCGTCAATGAAAACTATGACATAAGAATCCAAATATTCCTTAAATATCCTATTCATCAGATCCATAAATACTGCAGGGGCATTGGTCAGCCCAAATGGCATGACCACAAACTCATAATGGTCGTAACGTGTACGAAATGCGGTCTTCGCAATATCCTCATCTCTAACCCGCACCTGATGATAACCCGACCGCAAATCGATTTTGGAAAACATCGATGCACCACGCAACTGATCCAGTAACTCATCCACACGGGGTAGGGGGTACTTATTCTTGATTGTTACCTGATTAAGCTGTCGATAATCTATACAAAGTCGCATAGACCCGTCTTTCTTACGCACAAATAATACTGGAGCCCCCCATGACGATGTGCTCGGTCGAATAAACCCCCTCTCCAAAAGATCTTGCAATTGCACCTTGAGTTCTTTCAATTCATTGGCAGCCATACGATAAGGAGTTTTGAAAATGGGCTGCGTACCTGGTATCAGATCGATTGCAAAATCAATCTCCTGGTGCGGTGGTAGTCCCGGCAACTCATCTGGGAACACATCTGGAAAGTCTCGCACCACAGGATAGGCAGCCAACTCCTTCTTCTCCCCAGCTATCACAGTCACAAATGCAAAATAGGCTTCACACCCACGTCGTATAAGCCTCTCAGTGTGCATAACTGATATCATCGGCGTAGTCACCACTGGCTTCACACCTCGGTATGTAACAACTGGTCTCCCCGGGTGCTCAAATGAGATTACCTTCCGACGATAATCAACTCAAGCATAATGCCGTGAGAGCCAATCCATACCCAACAGTAAATCAAAATCCTGAATCGCCAAAACAATAAGATCTGCCAAAAATACCTGGTCATGAATCCCTATTTCGCAATCCCTGACCATCTCACTCCCCAACAATACCACCCATCCCGGTGTCAAAACAGATAAATCATATGGTAAGGGGGCACACGGGATTGGGATCTTATGCAACAAATGGGGTGCTATGAATGAGTGGGTAGAACCTGTATCAAATAAAGCACGTACATCGTGGCCATGAAGAGAAAGTATACCTTGTACCGTATCACTGCCATCAGCTGCCTCGGCGGCTGTCACCGCAAACGCCTTCCCTGCTGTAAGTCAACAAACTCGAACACCTTTTGCTCTCTGACCCAAGCCGGTATATAAGTCCCATTGAACGCCGCGACAAACTGTGCTCATGTCGGGCCCCCATCACCATATCGTTGTCTGGTGGTCTCCCACCATCGCTCGGCGTCTCCTCGCAACAGGAAAGTCCCCAGTTGAACTCTATGGGCCTCTGCACAGCCTATAGATCGTAGGTGCTTCTCCATAGCCAGTAGCCAATCCTCGGCCTCTGTCGTGTCAGCACCTCCACTAAACTCTGGTGGACGTAGGGCCATAAAATCCTTAAGCAATGCAGCACCAGAACTATCCCCATCTCTCGGAGTACCTGAATGTGATGCCTGGGCCGTAGCAGTCCTACCATCATGACTGCGCTCCTGATGTAACTGAGATGTCGCCAGTACGTCTACAGCCCGTAGAAGACCTGCCAATGTCTCCTGCATGTCCGGAGGCCCTGACTGTCTCTCATCTCCTGTATCTGTCACCTGTACCTCAAGAGTAGGAACAAGGTGTCTTTTACCTCGTGCCGGCGGTCTACCACGACCTCGCCCACGTCGTGCGTCCATGATACCTTAACAACCAAAATTAATTAGAACGTATTTCGAAATTAAAGACACGACCTAACACTCTAACTCTACCTAACAGCCTTGGTGTACAGTTACTTGTCCCCCAAATTGACTCAATGACGCTCTAATACCAACATTGTAAGCACCCCCGCCCGGATATCCCAACCACCTTGTCTATCCGAACGAAAGCACTTACGTAGAGGACAGAGAAATAGACATAAGACAAAATACCCTGGCATTCATACATATAAAAATACAACAGCGAAAGCAAAACAATATACATGCACGCCTACAAGTACCCCGCTGGAACAGCGGTCACGGGGTACATAAAAATATATACAAACCCTGTGCCAATAAGTAGGAAAAACGAGGGACAACCCGGCACAGTAAAAAATAAGAGTCAGGACTCCTAACAAAACATCAGAGAAGACGGGGGCAGCAAACTGTACACCCTACCGACACGGCTGGCTGCTAGGCGGCGCGGTCCTCGCCCTCGACTTTAGCTTTACCCTTACCTGGAATGATGGAAAGCAAGGTGAGTCGCAAGACTCAACAAGTTTATATGAAAAGGAAGGCTGTAAATGAACCAGAAGAAGAGATCATCCCAAAAATAAACCCAAATGTACACACAAGCCATGTGACGCAACAACGCAACAGTGCCGCATAATAAAACATATATCGGTCCTTGGGGCCCACAAAAAACACCTGGCACCCAAGTCCCATACCAACCTGCCGCTGCCCTGAAAGGCAACATAAATCTCCACAAACCTGTGTGCACTGTCCCGGGTCGGTACTCCCGTCACCCGTATCCCTGCTGGTACTCCCGACAACCGAGCCAAAGGCTCCCTCGGAACAGTACTCCCATCCGAGAACTAATAACTACCAGTAACCATTCAATGCATATAAAATGCAAGGCGTAATGAGCACCAACGTGATACAAGGCGCCCATACATCCAGGCATCAGGCCATGCTCCGCCCACGTAGTAAATCACACGCAATGCATATGCCCGTGATGGATGCAACCTGACCAATCTAAAATGTCTGTGATCAAGCATAACCAAATCATGATGATCCCATCATGCAGCCCAAACCCATGTGCATACCAAACCATGCAACAAAAATAAAATAATCAGGCATGCTATAATCACATAACGGTAGAGTAGGTCAGCAGTGCCTGACACCGGTCAGCGGTCAATGACCAGGAGAGACTATCTAACGGCCTAAAATAGACCATATAACAGTCACACCATCACCGTACAACTAACCCTTGCCCCCACTACCCAACCACTCTAGCCAATAAATAACCAAAAATCTAATAATAATACCCGACAGCTAAGAACCTAGCCCCAGGTGAGTACGACATCATTCCCATAGGCTTGGGGGTGATACAAACCCCCGTAGGCAATCAACAAATAATACCCTCGAAACCAGGTTAATAAATTAAATTATTAATCACACCGTTTAAATTCGATAATTTATTAACAGCCAAATCCAATGAAGGGAGGTCAAATAAATTGACATCGAAAGAATCGACAATGAGGGTATAAAGAACTTGCCTTTCCGAAGATAGCCTTAAGCTCAATTTGACCAAACGCGGTCAAAGTTATACAAACTACAATATTTCAATTATACACAAAATTAATAAAATTGGGCTCCAAATAAAATTTCAACAGCAGAGAATATTAATTACTAGATTAATTACATACCTGGATCCGATTTTTGCTCCAAATTTCTGAAATTTTCACGCGAGTTCGCTGCTGCTTTTCTGTAAAAAATTTCCTACTGTTGCTGGGAGAAGAAAACGCCCGAAATCGGGCTCAATTTCGTGCAAAAAAGGGCAAGGGGGCGGTGCCACGTGGCAGCGCTGGAGCGGCTGCTGGGGAGGCCACCGCCTCCTTCGAAACGACGTCATTTTGACGTCTAGAGGCTGAATTAAATCAGCCAAAATTCCCCCCCTCGCGCACACGCCAGGCCTCGAACCTGCGACCTGCCGATTGCCCTTGCGCGCGCGCGACCGCTCGCTCCCGCATGCCTTCTCAACCAATATAGGATTTAACTTATATTTAAAATGACTTTTTGGCCTTTCCGCAATTCGCACCAACCACCCCCGAACTTCCTTAAATTACACACACACCCCCTATTTTAATTACACTAACACCCTGAACTTCCAAAAATTACACAATCTGATTTATTTTAATTTTTTTCTTTTTCCATAAATTCCTAAAATTATAAAATTAATTATCTTAATTTCTTATTTCCTTAAAATCACATAATTTAATTTTATTTAATCACAACCAATTATTTTACTATTTCTTTTAATTTAAATTACCCTAAAATTAATTTAATTTACCATATACGGGCGTTACAGCTGGTGTGATCGGGGGCGAATTCCGGTGACGACCGGCGACCAGCTCGCCGGAGAAGAAAGGGCGCGTGCAGTACAAGCGCGGCTGCCACGCGCAGCACCACTCGCCCGCGCGTGAAGGCCCAAGTATTTTTGGAATTTTTTTATTATTTTGAGAAAAATAAATTAGAAATTATGGTGGAAGAAAATTTTGAAAAATGTTGGAGGAAATGGTCATTTTGTAATTTTCAAGAGAAATAAGGTTTATAAAAAATAGAAGGAAGTATAGAAAAATTTTTCAGAAAATTCTAGAAGTAAGGAAATATTTATTTATGAATTATTGTGAAGAAAAATCAAGGAAAAACCTTGAGTAGGCATTTATTAGAATTTTGGAGGAGAAATATAGAGGAAAAGAGAAGAAAATTACGAAAAATTGGAGAAAATAGATATTGATATGATTTTGAACAAACATGATGTCTAGGGTATTGTTGAAGTTCGAGGTTGAACCATAGAGCGCCTGACACGAAAATCAAGGTCGGGCACACAAATCGAGGCATATCGCATTTTTCGAGGAAATTGAGTTGCGTCTAAATGTGAGTGTTTATCCCTGTGGCTTGGTTTATTATGAGTGGTTCTATCAAAAAACTCGTTTATGGCATATGAATGGTTTATTGTTCATCCTCAGGGCTATGTTTATTGATGGTTTTACAAATGATTATTTACACATGTGTTAGATTTTGTACGATAAATTGCATACATTGAGATGTTGATTTTATGTCATGCATGTTATGATTTTCGGCATTGGCATGTTGTGTGTTCGCCCATGTGGGACGTGGGTTGTAATCCTGTGACGTAGCCCTTGAGTGACAACACTCAGGATGCGTGCCGAGGATTAATACTATGTGACCCACTTGGGACGGGGCTAAAACGAATTTCACCCTACGGTACTCAAGTGGCAGGGCTGAGAGTGGACACCACCCCGGTTGCTGGTTCAAGTGGTGGGGCTGAGAGTGGACACCACCCCAGGTTTCTTTGTGCAATAGCATTAATACTGAGGTGTCGTCGATTTCGAGGATAGTGCTGATGTGATACTCTTAGGGCTAGGATTGTGTTGGGTTTTGGAATGCTTTTGAGTAAGAGCGTAATGCCTAACAATGACAATGGGGTGATTCCCGGGTTCATATATCAAGGTTATCTCTCTTAAGCAGGATTGTGTTTGCCAATGGGTCGATGTGGTCATGTCGCCTTTAAAGAGATTGCATTTTCTCCGGTTAGGGTTAAGTGCTGTGTGGAATTCTCTTAGGCTGGGGCATGTCAGGATTTATCGGTTTTATATGTGATTTTGCATATCTTCATGAAAATGTTTTTGAACTCTCACTTAGATGATTCAACATCTAATTTGGACTATGTCCTTGGAATATTCAAACGTTCTAGGTGAAAGCAGTGGCTCCAAGGGAAAGAATGTCATCGAGATGTAGCTGCGATGTTTAGTTTTCGTAGGTTTTTGTCTATGATTACGATGTTCAAAGGTTATGTAATATTTTAATATTTTCATGTGAAACATCGATTTGGATATTTAATTGTAAGAGGAATTGGTTGGTTATATATCATTGAGGTTTCAATGTTACTTCCGCTGATGTGATTAATAATACATGTCTTAGTCTATTAATTTCTAAATTTTGATATGCTGAGAAGATATAATTGGGATTGTCGGGAAATGATTATAGACTTATGTTGTGTGTATGATGATATTGAAAAAAAAAAATATTCCTGAAATCTTGAGGTAATGCTCGTTTTGGGAAGACGGGGCGTTACAGACATAAATAAGCAAATTAAGCACAAAATATACAAGATAATAATATTTAAATAAATAAATAAATGGTGACCTCAGTTTGAATGGAGAAGATCGAATTTGGTTTTGCGATCTCTTTTTCTCCTCTTGCTTTGTGGCTCTTCAATGGATGAACAATAAATCTTTGAGAGCCTTGGAATGCTTGAAAATTAGCTTGAGAGCTTTTGAGATATTTTGGGAGCTTTGGATGTGTAATGGATTCTCTCCAAAATGAATTTGAAGCTGTAACGCCCCACTTTTTTCGAGCGTTAAATAACTTAGGAATTTCAAGAATATTTTTTTTTTCAATATAAACTATTTCCCGACAATCCCGATCTACCTTCTCAGCACACTAAAGTAATAATCAATAAGCTAAGACAGGTAATCATCATAAATGCGGAAGCTTAAAACCAAAACCTGATATGGTATATAATCAATTTCACTTTATAACAGTATAAGAATCCGTACCATACATTAACATCATATCCTCAATACAGAAATACATAAATACATTGCTATATCTCAACTCATTAAAGTATAAGCTAAAACGTATCCGGATAGACAAATTTCTAGAATCTCCTGCTGAATCCATCACGTGCCATCATATCTCAACCTGCTCCTTACCTAAACTGCAAGTCTCAACTGTAACGTTGAATGTTCCAGGGGCATAATCCATTAGAAGATGAAACTTCTAGTGAGGGTTCAAAACATATATATGGATGCATGATGCAATAACATGAATAATATTTGCCCTTAATGTAACTTCTCAGGCCCACCAACCCGGCACGGAATCCTAGGCAAATCCTGAACCTCTGCAGGATAAACCTAACGTTATTCCATCATTGCCCTAGGGGAATTACGGCTACACTCTGGGGCAACATCCTATTCCCATGCACAAATATTAACATGACAATAATATCGTGTCATGAAATTATTATGACTTTCCATGCAATATGATAAAATGAATCATGTCTTTCTTAAATATCGTGCATAATAAACAATCATATCTTTCATAAATATCATGCATAATAAACAATCATACCATATGGGATATGACAACTCACATTTTTGAGATAAACTTGCATTTTCTCGAAAAGCGTGCATCGCCATGATATGCGTGCCCGACCTAGATTCTCGTACCCACTCTCAAAAGTTGCACCAATCATATCATCTCAATCACCTCAATCCTGAATGGTGTGTTTCACGCAAAACGAGGTTCTTTGGTGCTAGAATCGAGACACCGAGAACTCCAAATCCAAATTTTTTTTTACAGGACCTATATCTCGATTTTAGAGGAATTTAGCATTTTTTTCAAAATTTTTGGAGTCCGGACGCGCCCTTACTCGGCCAAACAAGTTAACTCATGCGCGCCCACTCGCGGGGCCCAGTTGGAGAGTGTGCTGCACACACCGGTCGTCTTCAACCTCCAGATTCCGGCCAGCTCCGACGCATTCTGGTTTAATGGCCATATCTCCTTCATCCGACCTCCGATTGACCCCCCGTTTGAACCTATGGCTTTGTCTTTTCGCCCTCTACAAGATCACACCAAAAAATCCCACAAATGGAGCCATTTTCAGACTACTCAAGCACGTTTTCAAGTGAAGCTCATTTTTTCGACGAGCCTTCGGATCTCACTAATCTCTCAACAAAAATGGCTCAAATTGCACAGAAATGAAGCTTAGGATATGAGAAACAAAATCCCCTTATCCGCTGCTCTCAATTTTTTCTCAAACTCTCGGATTTGAGAGTTTAATTTTTTACTTCATTCGACCAATTCAAAAACCTCTGTTTATAGGCAACCCCGAGCCTCCAAATGCCCATGGTTGGTCGATCCAACCTCTCTGAGGCTTCTACCTGCCTCAGATTAGTCCAAAAACGCCACTAAACAAAGATTCAACGTATTGAAATTTCGGCCACAAAACAGCCGAAAATCATGCGAAATTGGTCATCATCTTGGCTAATGTCGGCCTAAGCTCAACCCAAGAGCATCCTAGGCCACTTTCCTCGAGTCTCTCACCACCGAATTCGGTGATGGGAGGTGGTGGAGGAAGCTTGGTCGGCCATGGTAGATTTGCTCCATCTTTAACTTTTGAAAATTGCACTTTGACCTCTATCTTTTCTCATTTTAAATTTTTGGTCCTTTCCTTGAAGCCCCTAAGCTTCCCTGTAATACCCCGAGGGCCCAGAGAAGTTAGAATATATCGAGGATAGTGTAAGAAAGGAAACAACACCAGCTGGATACCTTTTGGGCTGAATGTTGGCAAAGAACTCCCAAGTTAAGCGTGCTTAACCTGGAGTAATCCAGGAATGGGTGACCCCCCTGGGAAGTTCGTGTAGGCCCATCAGGGTAAGTTGTTCCAGTCCTTCCTATCGCTCGAGCGGGATGTTACAAATGGTATCAGAGCCGACCCTTGGCGAAGGCGGTCCGATGAGGGCGAGGAGTGGCGCCGGGGCTTGAGGGCCTGTACAAGGAGCGGCTTCTGGCAGGCTTCTAGAATGGCAGCCCCCAAGGGGAGAAGATCTGGAACCAGTTGTAAGGTCACATGACGAGGACGTCATGTGCTTAAGGGGGGAGAATGTAATACCCCGAGGGCCCAGAGAAGTTAGAATATATCGAGGATAGTGTAAGAAATGAAACAACACCAGCTGGATACCTTTTGGGCTGAATGTTGGCAAAGAACTCCCAAGTTAAGCGTGCTTGACCTGGGGTAATCCAGGGATGGGTGACCCCCCTGGGAAGTTCGTGTAGGCCCATCAGGGTAAGTTGTTCCGGTCCTTCCTATCGCTCAAGTGGGATGTTACATTCCCAATACTGCCATTGCGACCTATAAGTTCTATACTTTTCATTGCATCCCCGAAGATTCCAAAAAAATATCATTTCGACTTCTCTTCAGCAAAATTAAGAAATTACACTTAGGCCCGAATCTTCGTTTTGGCCCTAAATCTCTTCGTTTCTTCCTAAAACCACTGAAGGATTATTTCTTATGAGAAATCGAAGTCTCTTCAAGCTTCCGTTGACTTCTCGGAAGTCATCTATAATAATTCGATATTGCAGCCTAATTGGCAGTTGCCATTTTGCTGTACTGAAAACTATTCCCGATTCGATTTCTTTTGGCACCATAAATCTTATCTCGGGGTGCTTGTTAATGTCACATCATTTTTATTTGGCATCTCGACTTCAGGACACTCCCTCCAGTCGATTCAGTCATTCATACGATAATAAATTACCATTATACCTTTCATTATCCTTAAATTTCATTTTTGCTCCTAACATAATTTACCCTTGAGTCCTTCAGAATTTCTCGGGTATTACAGAAGCTATTTATAAGCATTCTGAAAATTACTATAGCGGCACTGTAGCAACGGTCAAGTTCACTATAATAACGGTAATTTGTATTGTAGCAATGGTCAAAATTCTGACCGTTGGGAGTCACTATAGCGGTACTGTAGCAATAGTGAAAAAATGATTTTTTTGTCCAAATTTAGAAAATTATTTTTTATACATTTTAAAAATACACTGAAAAATAATTTTAATGGGAAATAACATTTTTGAAAATAAATACACTATGAAAAAAATGTTTAATAAATTAATTTAAAAAATATATTTTTAATAGAAAATATTTTTTTTGGTAATACATATACTATGAAAAATATTTTATAAATTAATCTAAAAATTATATAAAAAATATTTTTAATATAAAATAATATTTTTGGTAATACATATGCTATAAAAATATTTTATAACATAATTAAACATAATTCGATACTATAATTAATATATTTAATAAAAATACTCTTTTTGTTAATTACTAAAAATACTATATTTTGTATATTGAAAATTCTCTTTTTGTTAATCATCAAAACCTAATTAACATGAGTAAGTTGGCTCAACAAGTGTGTGCTCTAGAACTTCATTCTATCACTATCCCTTGAAAATCAAGGAAACCAACTACCGCTGATCGAATCATGCAATTCAAAAAACAAGTGTAATATCTTACTAAATTACTAACCGCCTTCCTCAACCAACAAAAAGGAAGAGGTCTTAATAACGAGAGTAAATTGCCACCAATCCCAAGAAAACATATGCTACTCCCAAAGGGAAAAATGGCAAGACTCCTAAAATGAGGAACAAACCAACAACAAATAGAGAGAATCTACCATTCCAAAGGAAATGGGCGCAACCATCAACATTAAAAAAGCAAAGGTTTGACCTTCTCTAACACTCGAGAAAGGAAAACTTTGCATGAAAGGTACTTGAGACACCTGGAGAAGAATATGACATAAATGGAAGAGAAGAAAGAGATGTGGGGAAATGGCCCCTCGTAGCCCCTCAACCAAGCTATAATGGCAGAAGTCCCACATGAAAGGTTCTACATCCTGACCATCAGGCTCTACAATAGGACTACAAACTCTTTAAACCATATTGAGCTTCTCACTTTCCATATGCTAGTCCAATTTGCCTTGAATAGTATGTGATGTTGAGCCTTCCCCGCAATTGAAAAGAGTCCCTAGTACGATGGTACGGGCAAAAATAAAATTTTTATCGTGTATCAGAATACACTCAACGGAATATAATATACATGCCATACAAAGTTTAAGTATTTAATCAATATACATATTCAACAATTGTATATATAAATAAATCTCATACCTACTGTCTGATTTAAGGATGGAGTATATAAATGATTTCTGCATTGAGACTGAATCCACTTTAAGATGTAGTGGTCCTAGTCAGTCTACACCTAGTATGCAGCAAGGTACCGTTTCGGTCACCTCTTCCCGTGCTAGACACAGAGGATTTGCATATCACCAATGCCCATGCTCAAAATTATACATGTAATAATTACACATATAATTTGTATGATTTTTCAAAGGAAAAAGAAAGAAGAAGAGAAAGTAGAAACATGTGAAAGAGAAATAGAGAAAGAATAGAGGCCCTGCCTCTGCCTTTATATTAAAAAAATCCTCCCCTCCCCTTATTTTCTTCTTTTTCTCATTTGAAAACTTCTTTAAATCCATCACCCCCCACCTCAATTATTCTCTCAATAATTCAAGAGATTACTATGCAATTTCACAATACATTATGCATCATTACTATACACTATGCACCGTGCACTATTTGCAATTCGCCGCCTCCTGTGTAATCAATAATTCATTTCACATTATGCACTATGTATTATTACTATATAATATGCACTATTAGTAGCGGGGCCAATGATCAACTTTTGATCAATCAATTCCTAAGACATTTCAGACACACAATATCAATACCAAACGCAACACTATATGGTATGTAATTATAGGTTCACTACCTACTAGTAATCAGATAAGACCTATACCTTTTTCGGTATCAGCCAACTCCTTCGGAACTTCTCCAAATCCCGACAATGTTTCAAGAATTCTTAAATAGCGCCTAATAGCAGTTCAAGACAGTATAAGTGGCAGTGAAGTCTCACTTCAGGTAAACTTATTATAATTAACGATTATCATATATTATAATCATTTCATAACCTAACGTCCTGATTGAGCGAGACCTATAGAGTGACAAATTCACAAACTCAATAATTATGTATCAAACCTCATTAATGTGACAAGCAGACACTTCAAGAAACACCTTTCGTGACATTCAATTTTCCCTAGCCAAGAACTGTCCCGTCATATCAATAGTAAATCACATAGAACGTTCACCCCATCAAATACCAATGAGGGCGACGAATCTTGTTTCCAACACTTATCTTTATATACTAGCAATACGGAATCACATAGATGAACGTTCTTACCTCCCAATTGGATGGTTCAGCTCATTAACAAATCCTGCACACCAATACATAAAACAACCATGTCGGTTCAAATCTAAGGATCAACATATCATCACAACCTGATGACACGACCATTATTCACCAAGCCATGTGGTCATTCATCAACGTCACATTCGACTAATCGTTCTCTAATTACTACCCACAGGTTTACTAGTGACATCTCATGTTATATGATGCGTGGCACACCATCATCCCATCGGTATCCCCATATTGAATGAAGTAATAACCCCTGTGCTAGTCCATACTCAATTAATCGGAGTCTCTATCCAAAGAATCTAAGGATTAAGAATAGTTTAAGATATTTTATTACTAGATAATACTGTCACACAGTTTCAACACCTTTAAAATAAGATTATCACACATAAGATCTAAGGACTCACTCATATAATTGGTTGGAGAAAATATAAATGAAGAAAATCTTGTTTTTTTATTGATTTATACAAAAATACAATTAACGCATTAAAACAAGTCCGCTAAATGTCATCCAAATCTAGCATCAGGGCACACAACACTAACAACAACCTTGGATAAAAATGCTTGATATCAATACTCACATCACGCTTACTCAGTAGGTCTATTCATTCTTTTAAAGAACTTAAGATTAGTTTCCCCGCTCACTTTACCCCTCTTGAAATAAGTGCAAGAGACCAAAATAACCCTAGTTAACATCTAACATGGGCACAAAGAGTCATTAAAAGGCTATGTGGCCCGTTTTAACAAAAAAGTTCTCAAGATCTAGGAATTTGTTCAACAAATTATTATGGTTTGTTTCCATAATGAATTCCTTAGTAAAGAATCCCCCAACTATTTTTCAGTCGTCCTTAATTGAGTAGCCAAACATATCAATATTGAGGAAGTGCATCACATGAGAAGAACTAAGTAATCAAAGAAGAAGGAAAAAGACAAGAAGGCTTTAAAGTAGGAGGGTCGTCCAGATCCTCACAAGGGGATAGTGTCAAACAAAAAAGGGTAACCCAACTCCTAGAGAAATCCAACAAGTTATACCTTCTTAAATGCCCTGATAACTGAAATCCTCATGGCAATTAAAGATAAGGAATATATAAAGTGATCAAACAAGATGAAGATGTTAGCCCATAAATGAGATTAAGCAAAATATTGTTGGTTTCATAGAGACCGTGGACATGATATAGAAGAGTGTAAACAATTAAGAGAAGAGATTCAAGATCAGCTTAATTAAGGTTACCTTTATCAATTTATTGCTCGAGAAACAAAATGGATTGGCGAAGACACCAAAGAGTTCATCTCAAGTATAGAGTACACTCTAGTGGGACAAGACTCATACTCCATCATAATGATAAGGAAAACAAAAGGCAAATGGAAATCCCCTATTGATGTTCTACACCTTATCAACATGACCCAACTCTCGAGGAAGGCTTAAATCGACAAGGCCGAGTGATTAGTGGTTAATTTTGTAAAATTTTGTTATAATTATAACCCCCATTTTGATTTTAAATTGGTTTAATTGAATAGTTATGTGTAATATATATATAATATATAATATATTATAATAAACATGTAAATATAATATATATATATTATAACATAATACATATATTCAATGGAGTGCATGCATGGAGCATATAATATAATATATAAGTATATAATATACCATATAATATATCATATAAATATATAAATAATATATAATTTAATAACACTTAATTGTTTACTTGTAGGCATAAAGAATGTGGGTTTGAAGAATCAAATTGGATTAAACCCCATGAAGAATTAAAGCCCATCTTGAGCAACCCAAGGAAGATATCATTTGGAGAAGGCCCAACCTTTATTTTTAATCCTAATGAAGATCAAAAACCCAATTGTAGAAATTTATTTTTTTTATTTTTAAATATTTATTTTGTGAGTGCTTTATTAGCTGTGTGTTTTAGCTAAAATCCATTTAACTATTAGGTGTGTATTATAGCTGAAATTCATTTAACTTTAAGTGTGTGAGTGCCCATTAGATATAATTATATTTAGTTGAATAATTGAAATTGTGTGGTTTGTATTGCATCTTGTTGGCTATAAATAGTTCACTTGATTGCATTTGTAAGTGTGATTATTATTCTTGAATCAAAATTTAGTTGTTTCCTTAAAATTCTCTCTTTGATAATTGCTTTTGTTCTCTCTTATTTTCCCTATTGTTTTCTCTTGTGATCTTACTTTCTTTATTTCTTCTCTTAAATTCTTATGTCATTTATTATTATTTTATTATCCACCACCTAAATGGCCGGTTAATTTCTGTCTTTAAATTTCTGTAATTTTAATTCCTATCATTTTATTATTCATCGCCTAAATGGCCGGTTAGTTTCTGCTATTTTAATTCCTGTCATTTAAATTCTGTTATTTAAATTACGTCATTTAAATTTCTGTCAATTAACTTTCAAATAAAGATGAGTAGCTAAATCTAATCTTGGGTTAAGGCAAGGACAGTGTCCAACGCCAATAATTCCCAAAGAAAGCTACGCTTAAAATGAGTGACATTAATTTAAATTTCAGTATGAGTGTGTATTAATTATTGAGAAATCACTAGGTTTAGATTGGAGCGTAAGCCTAAATTAGAGCTTTCATGCCATGTATGGGAGTTACTAGAACTGGAAACGCTATCATACCCAAACCCGGATGATTGATTTAGTTGTTTTGTGTATTAATTGTAATTGAATTTATGGTGGTTGCTTAAATTAGAATCCCGCATATCATGTATGGGGATTGCTTAAACTAGAACTATCATCATCTCCAACTGCATTTAATAACAAACTCTCATATCTAAAATTAAATTAATGTTACTAACTTTGTCTACTAAAATTTGAGAATCATCAGGTTGGCGCTAAAATTGTTTTAACCCAAGTACTATCCAATTTCATATTCTCACGTTCAGTATTTATTTCAATTTTTGCCTTGCTTTATTTCCTAGTATATGTTGTCTAAAAAATCATAAAAAAATCTTGTTGCCAATTTATGCAAATGTGTGTGCTTGTGTGTGACATTCTTTTTATTTTGTCATAAATAAATCTCTTAAAGGACGATTTGGACTCATCCAAAAAATATAAATTTAAATTTGGACTACAACTGCACTCGTACACTGATGAGTATAAATCTCTCACCAAAATAAATGAAAAAATATAAAAAAAATTATTATGTTTTATTTTGTGTTTTAATTGCAGGGTGAGAGTGCAGCCACCGAGCACCAATCATTAGGAGGCTCATGAGTCTTAAGAGGACAAAGTCAAGAAGGTCAATAACATTCTCAGATGAGGACCTTCCCTCCCAACCCAACTTTAATGACCCCTTCATAATCTCAGTTATCATAGGTAGGTGGGCCTTAGGAGAATCCTAATTAACACAAGACGCTCCTCTAAAATTTGTTTTAGGAAAGTTTTCCTCATAATAAGGTATAGCATAGAGCAATTTAGCTCAATTAGAACCACCCCTCTAATTTGTTTCTATGGAAGAGCAATGCAAGCCAACAAAATAATTAAGATTTTGGTGATGATTGTTGCAAATGCTCTCGTAGCGTACAACATGATCCTCAGTAGGCCCCTGTTGATAGTTTTTCGAGCCACACCATGTATATATAGGATGGTGATGAAGTTTCCCACTTCAAATGGAATGGGAGAAGTTTAAGTCGTATGCAAAATGGCTTGAAGTGTTACTTGGTGTCACTTGCACCATCAAAGGGGAAATGAGGCTTATTAGGAATGTATAACAATGGCACCATAACCCAAAAGAAGGGGTGAATTGGGTGTTTATAGAATTTAAATACTTTTTATGAGGTTTTGAAATCAAATGCCAAAACAATGAAACACAATCAAAATAAATGCAAGAATGACACAAGCGATTTATAGTGGTTTGGCTTAAATTAAGCCTAATTCACTCCCCTAACTTCTAGCTAAGGATTTTTAAGCAATCCACTAAACCTTCTACTTCATCCCAAGTAAGCCCTCTATCATCAAGCTAAAAAATTATAACCTCCTACCAACACCTGATAAACCCTCTAACTCACAAGTTAAGAAATACAAACCTCCTACTTATACACAAGTAGGCCCTCTAACTATACAAGTTAGGAAAATCGAAAACAATACAAAAGAGATGATCTAAAAGTAGACATTTTTAGTTACAAGATCTCTAAAAAGTATACACAAGGCTTGAACAAAATGATACGAATGATAATCAAAATCTTTTGAGAGAAAAATGAAAGCACAAGTAGAATGGAGAAATAAAAATACAAATGTTACCTCAAAGTAATTTATTCTTGCTTCTTGGTTATTTCAAGAGCTTTCTTGAATGGAATTTATAGGCATCCCAAGAGTTTCAAAAAAAACTAGCCGTTTATAGCCATTGGAGATTGCAAAACTAGTTGTTAGAAGTCTTTACAATAAAAACGATTGACAGATTCAAAGAATCGGTCGACAAGTTAGTTTAAAATTCAAACATCGGTCGATACTTGATGAAGAACGGTCAACCGTTCATGATTTAAAGACAATCAACAACAAACAACTGAGAGCTTGCATAAAAATGGTCAGTAGGCTTTAAAAATGGTCGGCATTATAAGAGTAAATGGTAGATAGTTTACTTATGCAAAAAATAATATTTTTTTTTTATTTGTTGCTCAATTTCAAGCTTTTCAAATGCATTTTAAAACTTTGAGATTAATTCAAAATTTATCACATAATTTTTCAAATGCCATCAAAAAATTTATCACAAGATTTTTAGCATTAGATTGCATGATAAAATTAATTTTAATTTTGGTACTTAATAGAACATATAAAAGTAATTTGGAGCACCAAGTTAATAACCACTAACAAAATAATTTTAATATCAAAATATAATTATTTTTTTATCATCAAAACCATATTAAAGGCAAAGCATCAATCTGCTCATTTTTTATGATAACAAAACTACTATGAAAAACTAAAAAATCTACCATTTTTTTGTTATAAATAAAAAATGATATATTTGAAATAATTTTATCACAAGACAATGTGATAATTAGGTGAAACAACAATTTTAGAACAACTAGGGATAAGATACAACATTAAGACTCCCATTTAATCACACAAATCAAGAAATTTATTCTCCCCCTTAATCAATGCATATATCAAAGATTTGAAAATCATTTTGACATTATAACTCCGCCTTAATTTGAGAAACCAATATGATTGAAAATTTGGATAGAAATTTTCAACAAAAATATAAAGGTAAAACTCATAATTCAAAATCATCAAAACTCATAAGCATAGAGAGTTTAGAGATAGAAATGTACCACCAAAATTTTAATTGATAAAATCTTTCTTACTCTTGGTTGGTAAAATGAGGATCATTTGGGGTTGATTTTCTCCTTAATCCCCATTTCCTTCATGTTTGATTCATCTATAAAAATTTCACTTTGAGTTCCATTTGAATGTCAAGCAAATCTACAAAAATATACCATCCACAAGTTTTTAGTACCCAAACCACTTTATGTTCACCATTGTTAGCATAAACCTCTTCCTTAGGAACCTAAATTTACTTAAATCTATGTGGATTGTTTTATAACAATAGTTAAAAAACATTTGTTCCATTTTTATGAAAATAGTTTATTTCTTATCTTTATGCACATTCTTATGAACATTTTTTGGTATCAAAACTTGTTTAAATCCTTGAGGACTAGCATGAGAAACATTATAAAACTTTTATTAGTTTCCTTAGAAATCCATTTCATTTTAGGACTAGTAGTTGATTTCCTTTTAAAATGATAATGAAATGTAATGTGATCTAATTTATAATAATAAAAATATTTAATATCATGAGATGTGTGTAAAGATGAATTTTTGATATTAGCTCTTTGACTATGAAAATTTTGAACACCTTTATCACGATCAAAACAATTTGAAATCTTTCTATTTAAATTAGGTTTCTCATTTAAAGCACAATTATGAGATTTCTATTTAGTTTCTTTCAAATCTTTTTCTATTAAAAATTCTTTATTGAAAACAAACAAATATTCATTATTTGATCTTAAAATTTCAAATTTATTTGATAATAAATCTAATTATTTTCAAAGAGTTTTGTTTTTCAAACATAGTTTTTCAAAATTGACATATAAATCACTGAAAGCAAACTACCGAGAGCTTACATACAAACGGTCGACAACTTAAAAGAAACGGTTGACAGTTTGCATATGCAAAAAATGAAAATATTTTTTATTTTGTATATTTATTTATTTATTTATTTTTTGCTACTCAATTTCAAGCTCTTCAAATGCACTTTAAAACTTTGAGATTAATTCAAAATTTATCACATAATTTTTCAAATGCCATAAAAAAATTTATCACAAGATTTTTGGCATTGGATTGTATGATGAAATTAATTTTCATTTTGATGTTTAATAGAACATATAAAAGTAATTTAGAGTACCAAGTTGATAACCATTAACAAAATAATTTTATCATCAAAATACAATTATTTTTCATCATCAAAACCATATCAAAGGCAAAATATTAAGGCTTGGGAGCAAAGTTAAGAGATGGAAACTAAAGAGGCAAGTTGAACCCCCTTTTAAACCAACCAAAAAATGGTGCGCCCCATCAACCTGAACCATGGATAACTTTGGCACTTCCTAAAGCCATAAGTTATCTTTTGGAGACTTCTAGAGAACCAAAAATTGCGAGCTCAATTGATAAATTAGTAGAAGTCCCCCTATGAAAGGGCCGGCTATATTAGGCAGTAATAGTTTGCTCCCAATTAAGGGACCCTACCAGGTGATGAGGAGTTAATTTTTCTAAATCTTAATGAATTATATCTCTATTTTTTTATCTTATATTAATATTTAATTTGAATAATTATACACATTATGTACTATTGTCAGGATGATATGAAGAAATTGACATTTACCGAGTAATTGAAGATGTTAAAGAGTCAATCGGATGGCCAACATTACTACTCAAAATTTAGTGCAATTGGGTCAACTATTAAATGGACTCCAACCAAAGAAGGCCCAAGCATTTTAATTCCAAAGAAGACCCAAGCATTTTAATTCCAATGAAGGCCCAAATCCAGCATAAAGAATACCCAAAACCGAACTACCGAACTTGTAAAAAAAAATTATTTTTATTTTTAAATATTTGTTTTATGAGTGCTTCTTTAGGTGTGTCTTTTAGTTAAAATCCATTTAACTTTAGGTATGTATTTTAGGTAAAATCCATTTAACTTTAGGTGTGTGAGTGCCCATCAGATATAATTATATCTAGTTGTATAATTAAAATTATGTGGTTTGTATTGCATCTTGTGGGCTATAAATAACTCACTTGGTTGCACTTATAAGGGTGATTATTATTCTTGAATCAAAACTTAGTTATTTTCTTAGAGTTTCTCTTTGAGAATTGCTCTTGTTTTCTCTTCTTTTTTCTCTTGTCTTCTATTGTGATCTTACTTCTTTTCTTTCTTCTCTTGAATTCTCATATCATTTATTGTTACTTTATTATCCACCGCCTAAATGGCCGGTTAATTTCTGTCTTTAAATTTCTGCAATTTTAATTCACGTATTTTTATTATCCACGGCCTAAATGGTCGGTTAATTTCTGTTGTTTTAATTCCTGTCAATTAACTTTCAAATAAAGATGAGTAGCTAAATCCAATCTTGGGTTAAGGTAAGGACACTGTCCAATGCCAATGATTTTCAAAGAAAACTAAGCTTTAAATGAGTGACATTAATTTAAATTTTTGTATGAGTGTGTATTAATTATTGAAAAATCACTAGGTTTGAATTAAAGCGTAAGCCTAACTTAGAGCTTTCATGCCACGTATCAGAATTACTAAAACTAAAAACGCTATCATACCCAAACCCTGATGATTAATTTAGTTATTTTGTGTATTAATTGCAATCGAATTTATGTTAGTTGCTTAAACTAGAATCTCGCATATCATGTATGAGGATTGCTTAAACTAGAACTATCATCATCTGTAATTGCATTTAATAGCATACCCTCATATATAAAATTAAATTAATGTTGCTAATCTTTTATGCTAAAAATTGGGGATCAGTGAGTTTGTGCTGAAATTGTCTTAATTCAAGTGTTATCCAATTATATATTCTCACATTTAATGTTTATTTTAATTTCTGCTTTATTTTATTTCGTAGCATCCACTATCTGAAAATCCACAAAAAAATTGTGTTGCCAATTCATCCAAATGTGTGTGTGCGTGACATTCTTTTTCTTTTGCGATAAATAAATCTCTCAGTGGACGACCTGGACTTATCCAGAAAACAAATTAAATTTGGACTACAACTGCACTCGAACACTGGCGAGTATAAACCTCTCCCCAAAATAAAAAATAAAAAATCTTATATAAATTTTGTTATGTTTTAATTGCAAGGTAAGAGTGCAACCACCAGGAGATGAATAATTTATTTGCTAAGGAATTATGCAAATGTGTTTGCATGGTTAGTTGACGACTTGCTTGAGATTAATCTCACCTTCATGACCCATAAGTTACAAACTAGTACGAGTTATAAGCCAATGAAGCAAAAGAAAAGAAAGCTCACCCAAAAAAGACTTGGGCCATTGAAAAAGAGCTAAATAATCTTTTGAAAGTTAGGTATATCCAAGAGGCGGAATACCCAATATGGTTAGCAAATATAGTGCTCGTGTCTAACAAATCAGGCAAATAGAGACTATGCATTGACTTCATGTATCTAAATAAACCTTAACCAAAAGATAGTTACCCTTTACTGAGCATAAATACCCTAATCGATGATACAGTAAGATGTGAGTTGAGCTTTTTGGATGCCTTTCAAGGTTATCTTCAAATTCCCTTTCATCCCAAGGACTAAGAAAAAACATCTTTCATAACTAACAAAGCCACATATTATTACTAGGTCATGCACTTCAATATCAAGAACACTGACGCCACTTATCACCAGCTTATCAACAATATCTTTAAAGCTTAACTTGGTCATAATATGGAAGCCTATATCGATTGTAACACCCCGTCTTGCCGGGCGTGTCACTATAAGGGTATTTTCGGGAATCTTTTTTTTTTTTTAAATAATATCATCACGCGCGGTGCTTCATAAACCACCTTCACATGCAAACACAAGATCCCGAAAACCCCAGTCTTGCCCGTTTAACTTAACAAGATCAATAATCTTAACAACTAAACGAGAGATATCATAATGCAGCGGATACATTAACATCAAACACCGTGATTCTTACATAGCATTTCCATAACAAAATACGTAATACAGATAACTCAATGATAACAATGTTATCGTGTTATCGTACAACTACTTATACACACGCTGGAATACATACCAAAAACCCCAAAGTTTACAATGACTATCAATCTAAGCATCATTGACCTTCAATCGACCATGTCCTTGCCCTTGCAATAGTCCCTGACTGGAACATTGAATGTTCCAAGGGCATAACCCAGGTTAGATGACAAAACATCTAAGTGATGGCATGAAACAGTTTACATAATGCATGAACAAACATACAAGCATGGCATATACAGACAAAACGACAAATGCAAACACGTCTATCTTGAGAAATCTCCTTGACATACTCAACCTCCCGTGAAAAACACCTTCCACACACCGTTGGGGGTTGACCTTGCCGTGACATACTTAATCTCTCGAGTGCCCTACCGTGTCACTCGTTTACCAGGATTAACCTTGTCTCATTCTCAAAAAGACCCCATCCCGTTCCATACGGACCCAATAACGACACGAAAATCAATACCCCAATGATATGAAAATCACACGCCATGCACGACTCTTTTGCAAATAAAAACAGTTGATGCAATATATTACATGATCAATATGCAAACGATGTCATATATACAAGAATAAAACGCATAAGCATAGCATCCCGAGTTCTGGTTTCGAGTGCCCTACCGTGTCATTCGTTCACTTGAATTCACTACACTCACACCAAAACATTTCCAGACAAAGGTAAAACTAGAGTCAGACCACTCACCTTATGCGAAAAGTCAATTTTTGCCTCGATCCTCGTGCACAGCCTCAATTTGCGTGCCAAATCACAAACACTTGAATTTACAGTCAACCTCAAGCCATAATACTTTCCTAAGCACCATATTTAATTAAGAAAGTATTAAAATCTATTTTCCTCAATTTTTCCATAATTTTCTCTATTTTCTCCAAATTTCCACCTTGATAATTCCAAAATAATTATTTCCTCAAACATTTTCCAAAATGTTTTAACATCATAAATCCTAAAATAAATCAACAAAAATTCTGGAAAAGGAAATACCAAAAATGCCCTTGTCACGCACCCTCACGCGCTTGGCGCGTGGGTGCGTGTGGAAGCTGGCGCGTGGCTGCACGCGCCATCGTCTTCTTCGTTGAACCAGCTGCCGACAGTTACTCCGATGACCAAAATGACGACACCTCCTTGAAGCCCACGCTTAATCGATCCTATTCGCACCGGTTTAAGGCCGAAAGGCCACCGGAAAACGGCCAAAAATGGCAGTTGCAGGCGGTCCGCCACCCGTTCTCGGCCGAGCTTCAAATGGCCACCAATCTTGTTCCAAAATGCTCCAAATGCTCCAGAATCACTCTCCTTGATGCAAGGATCGAAAGCCCCTTATCAACTTTCATCGATTCTTCCTCAAACCCCTTCGATTGAAGCTCCTTTTTTGTAAAAACCCTCGGCCACCTTGCTTCTATTTATACCCGATTTTCGGCCATTTCTCGGCCAATCACCGGCCGAGCTTGGCCCCCAAGCAAGCCCAAGACGAATAGCACCTTCCCCAGATCTGCCTTGGCCGTCCCATCGTCGAATTTGGCCTCTACGTGCGGCGATTTGTGGAGGCCGAATTGCTTACGCGTTCACACTGCTTCATTTTTGCTTTATTGCACTTTTCACCCCCTGATTTCTTCAACTCTCATTTTGGCCTTTTTCATTATACCCCTGATCTATCCAACTATACCACCAAGGCCTACAAGATTTGTACTTCTCATTTGAACCTTGAAACTCCTGAAAAACTACCGTTTTAACCTCCCTCGGGCAAATTTAGAAAATTACACTTAGGCCCGATGATTAATGGTTAATTTTGTAAAAAAATTGTTATAATTATACCCTTCTTTTGATCTTAAAAATAGTTTAAATTAGATATTAATATATATTTTATGGTTATATGCAAGTTTAAATTGAAAAATGAATGAAATGAAATTTTAAAGTAAAATTTAATAATAATAATAATAATAATATATAAAATTATATATAATACATATACATCATTATATGCATGCATGTAATATATATATATATAATATAATCTAATATATATATATGTGCCATGTGTAATACATATATATAATATATAATTTATTAATAACATTAAATTATTTTTTTTTAGGCATGAAGAATTCAAATCCATGAAGAAATCAAACCCATGAAGAAATCAAGCCCATGAAAACTTAAAGTCCATGAAGAAATCAAGCCCATGAAGAAATCAAGCCCATGAAGAATTAAGACCCAATTTGAGCAACCCATGGAAGATATTATTTGGAGAAGGCCCAAGGATTATTTTTAATCCTAATGAAGATTAAAAAACCAATTTATAGAAATCTATTTTTATTTTTTATGTGAGAGTTTTATTAGGTGTGTTTTTTAGCTAAAATCCATTTAACTATTAGGTGGATATTATAGATAAAATCCATTTAACTTTATGAGTGCTTTATTAGGTATGTATTTTAGTTAAAATCCATTTAATATTAGGTGTGTATTATAGCTAAAATCCATTTAACTTTAAGTGTGTAAGTGCCCATTAGATATAATTATGTCTAATTGAATAATTGAAATTGTGTGGTTTGTATTGCATCTTGTGGCCTATAAATAGCTCACTTGATTGCATTTGTAAGTGTGATTATTATTCTTGAATCAAAGTTTAGTTATTTCCTTAGAATTCTCTCTTTGAGAATTGTTCTTGTTCTTTTCCCTTTTCTTTAGTATTCTCTCTTGTGATCTTACTTCCTTCCTTTCTTCTTTTAAATTCTTATGTCATTTATTATTACTTTATTATTCACCGCCTAAATGGCCGGTTAATTTATGCCTTTAAATTTCTGCAATTTTAATTCTTGTCTTTTAATTATTCACCGCCTAGATGGCCGGTTAGTTTATGCCTTTAAATTTCTGTAATTTTAATTCTTGTCTTTTAATTATCCACCGCCTAAATGGCCGATTAGTTTTTACTATTTTAATTCCTGTCATTTAAATTCTGTTATTTAAATTACGTCATTTAAATTCCTGTCAATTAACTTTCAAATAAAGATGAGTAGCTAAATCTAATATTGGGTTAAGGCAAGAACAGTGTCCAACGCCAATGATTCCCAAAGAAAGCTGCGCTTTAAATAAGTAACATTAATTTAAATTTCAGTATGAGTGTGTATTAATTATTGAAAAATCACTAGGTTTGGATTGGAGCGTAAGCCTAACTTAGTGCTTTCATGCCATGTATGAGAGTTACTAGAACTGGAAACGCTATCATACCCAAACCCGGATGATTAATTTAGTTGTTTTGTGTATTAATTGCAATTGGATTTATGGTGGTTGCTTAAATTAGAATCCCGCATATCATGTATGGGGATTGCTTAACCTAGAACTATCATCATCTCTAATTGCATTTAATAACAAACCCTCATATATGAAATTAAATTAATGTTGCTAATCTTTTATGCTAAAATTTGGGAATCAACGGGTTGGTACTGAAATTGTCTTAACTCAAGTACTATCCAAATTTATATTCTCACTTTAAGTATTTATTTCAATTACTGCCTTAATTTATTTTCTAGTATCTGTTGTTTAAAAAACCATAAAAAAAACCTTGTTGCCAATTTGTCCAAATGTGTGTGCTTGTGTGTGACATTCTTTTTATTTTGCCATAAATAAATCTCTCAGTGGACGACCTGGACTCATTCAAAAAATATAAATTTAAATTTGGACTACAACTGCACTCGTACACTGACGAGTATAAACCTCTCACCTAAATAAAGAAAAAAATATAAAATTTTTATTGTGTTTTGTTTTGTGTTTTAATTGCAGGGTGAGAGTGCAGCCACCCGACTGGTTAATTTGACCTTAAATCCATTTGTTTCAACTCGAAATCGCTTAAGGGTTGTTCTACACATTAAATACTAGTCCTTGACCCGCTCCGTTGACCTTTTGAACGTCTCCTACGTCGATTCGATTTTCTCAGCCCGGTCAATAGCTGTACCGAAAACTGTTCCCGATCTAATTTCTTTTATCATTAAAAATCATATTTTAAATCACTCATCGATACTATATCATTTTCCTTAATTGTCTAGGGTCTAGGGTACTCCCTCCGACTAATTCGGTCATCCAAAGCTGTGTTAGTGTGTCCTATAGTCTTATTCTTTCGATAATTCCAGTTATATCCTTCATTAAATATTATTTATGACCTCAAATCATTCCTGGGTATTACATCGATGACAAGCTAATGAAAAGTCACAAAGCCAAGCAACATCGAGTCGACCTTGAGGAATACCTTAAGAATTTGAGGAAGTTCAACATGAAAATAAACTCGACCAATTGTGTTTTTCGAGTTACAATAAGAAAGTTTATTAGGTTTATTATTTATCACTATGGAATTGAGGCTAATCCTAATAAGAGAAAGTTCAACCTTGACATGACCCCACTGAGAAATTTAAAGGAGATACAAAGGTTAATGGGAAAAATGGTTGGCATTTTCTCTCACATTCTACAAAAAGACAACTTTCTTTGTTTAGGGTTACTTTCCAAACTCGAGAATTTGTCTAGTCATCGAAGTTTCTAGAGACTTTTGATAAGCTCAAGCAATGCCTAAGCTCACCCCTAGTTCTTACCAAGCCCGAGCCACATGAGCCCTTTTACCTTTACCTTACACTAGCAGGGAAAGTATTTAGCTCGATTTTGGTTTGAGAAGAAGAAAATAAGCAAAAGCTAGTGTATTACACTAGTAAGAGATTTACTAGGGTCAAGGTTCAATACACTTCTATGGGAAAACTTGTCTACACCTTGGTGATATCAGCTTGGAAGTTCATACAGTATTTCCAAGCACGCCCAATCATTATCCTAACAAGCCATCCCTTGAAGCAAATCTTGGGAAGGCTTAATCTCTTAGAAAAGATGCTCAGCTAGACAATAAAAGTCATTAGCTACAATGTTGAATATAGACCTCGACAAGGTATCAAAGGACAAGTTTTAACTGACTTCATCACCAAGACAATGTAAATCAAGTTCTCAAAAATGCCAACCAATCACTTATGGTCCCAAGATATTAATGGAAGCTCTAACTTGGGTGTAGTAAGGCAAGTCAAACTTGGTCATATGTTTTGCACTTTGAGTTTAAGGCTTCCAATAAGGAGACAGAATACGAAGCCCTCATTACCAAACTCAAGTTAGTTAAGCAAATAAAAGTGAAATATCTATAAGTACGATATGATTCTAACTTGATTATACGATATGTGACAGGGGAGTTCGAAGTTTGAGAGAAGGGGATGGCCCGATATCTAGTATTGGTCAAAGGTTTAGCTATGAAGGTTAAAGCCATCAACATCGAGGTTATCCCTCAATCTCATAACACTCTAACGGATGCCTTTGCAAAGATTGTTTCTTTGTCCTTCTCAAGTAACTCCGAGCAGTACTCATCAAGTCTTTGTTGTAGAAGAGCATCAAGGAGGTAGTCGAGCACTTATACACGAAGAATGAGCCCAGTTGAATGGATATAATAGTGGCATATTTAATCAAAGGGGATCTACAAGATGACAAGGAAACCCAAAGCTTAAAAAGACAATCAATAAAATTCATCATGATTAAAATCAAGCTTTATAAAAAATCATTCACTCACTTGCTCTTAAAAATGCCCAAGCTCGACCAAAGCTAATTATGTTTTGAATAATATAAGGGATTTGTTAGCTATTAGGGATTTGTTTGGCTATGTAATAGCTAAAGAATGAGGAAAAAATCCTCCACCCATTCGGGACTAATTGGGAAGGATTCATCTCCAGGAGATAAAACACCTTTGTAGCCATAGGATAGATAGGAATATAAAGATTGGCTTCAAGGGCATTTAGGTAGATGATTAAGGTGCCCTCAAGGGCTTCATGGATTCAATGAAATTTATAATGAGTATAGCAATACTTATCCTCCAAAAGACTATACTTGCCCATGAAAGTCTCAGCTACTTCTCTACTGAAATGAGTAACTTTCTCGATAAAATGAGCATTTGAGTTTGAGTCATAACTCTCAGAACCCTTATTATCTATCTTTAAAGACACTACTACCCCTATCCCATGACTACAACGTTAGATTTACCATTGAAACCTAAGGAGCTCGAGCTTGGAGAAGAACCTAAGCTTGAGCTCGAGCTCACTCTCCTGCTTAAAATCACCCTTTATATATCTACTTTGCTCGAAAGAAGAAGATATACCTAGTTGGTTGAAAGAAAAAATAAACTAAGGAGGACTTGGGACTAAAAGGAAAAGCTAAGGAATTGAAATGCCTAGTATAAAGAAGGCCTAGGCCAAGCCTCTTTCTTAGAAGTCTAGCGGGAAGGCTAACTGGCACTCGCTCCTTTTGCCATAGTAAGGTTGTAGCTACTTATTCATCCTTGGCCTAAAATAAAAATGCTGGAAAAGACCTCCTACTTTACTCTCGAGACTAACCTTTGAAACTTAGACCATGAAGCAAAGGCAAGTGATGATAGGACATCCAACTCTAGGGATAAATACGAAAATGCCTTTCTTAAGGGCAAGACCTAAGCCTAGCAGCACAAATTCAATCAAAGGGTCCAATAAAATCAAGCCTGAGAAGTTGGACCTACTTAGAATAAGCTCAAGGCTGGACCCAAAGCCAAAGCTATCTGAAGAAAGAATACAAAAGGCAATTTAGGCCCAAGCCCACACCCATAGCTAGCTTGCCAAATTCACCCAAATGATCAACTCTATCCATCCACGCAACATAATCTTGACCTTTACCAACCCCTTAATAAACCTATATAAAGGCACAATTTCTTAAGAATTGATTACATCACTATTGTGTCATTTTTTAGTACAATGACTTACTTAAGCGTAAAAGAATCCACTAAGGGATTGAGCCCTATCTTTCTTTTGTAAGTAAAGCCAATCTAGACAAGATTGGGCTCAAAGATTGCCAAAAATATCTTGAAATTAAGAAAAGAAAAAAAGTTTGACTATTGTACGAATTGAGTGTACTATAACCCTATTCATGTTTGATTTATTTTTTTATTTTTAAGAATTGGGAAAGTTTTGAAAAAAATAACTAAAAATAACAAAAGGATATTTTTAGAAATTTCATTTCATTTTTGCTTTTTCTCTTTTTTATAACATTAACAATTAGGGATGACAACGACATGGGTTCGGAGCAAAGTGATTTTTCTCATTCTTAATCCCACCCCAGACCCTGTCCCATATCTCAATGAGGCAATAGTGTTTAATGGCCCCCCCAAATACAAGTCAAGTGGTTGAGTCATAATAAGTTAAAATTCACACCAATAGGTCATAAGTTAGATTGTTTGTCCTGTGTAATGAAGTAAAGTTTTCATCTGTAATTTATCTTCTTTATCGAAATCGAGGGCACGAGCTGTGGGGACCGCACAAGAACGGTAATCCCAATAGTGTTCAATAAAGAGATCCCTAATTCCTCAAAAAATAAAATTAAGTATTTTATATGAGTTATTTTATAATAATTCTTGAGCAAATTGCTATTCCTTGATTACAAATTTAACGGGAAGAAACTGTTTTCTGCCATTCAACATGACAAATTGCAAGAAACAGTGTTGTTTCATGGACTTGAATGTTAAAAGTTAAAACATATATATCAAAATATATATTTACTTATAAAATGCAAAGCATATAATTAAACAATATATATACTTACAAATGAAAACATGTAATTAAAAAATATATATATTTCCTTATTAAAAAATGGATATAATATTTTAAAAAATAAAATATATGATTTTATACAAATTATATTGTATATATAATTTTAAGTTTAAAGGTAAAACGATGACAAAATTTGTCGAGTAGAGTGGGGATTAACAATCATGGATTTGCTTTATCCCTCCATGTCTTGATTCCTAGTAAAAAATCGTTAACACTATCTTATTTGAGGCAGAATAAGATGAATCCTTACAAGATCAATTTTTTTTAACCACCTATATCGACTATCTTAATGTTTGAATGACTTATTTTTTTTAACAACCAACATAAGGGTTGCTTTGCTTTGAATTATTTTGGGTGTTGTCTTGAATACTCCCAAACAATCTTAATCGAGTTAGACAATTCTTAAAAAGTCATTACAGATTAATGATAACAAGTAACGGAATTACTAAAGTATGACTTATTTAGAAGTGTCTCGAATAAATCATTTAAGTAAAGTGGATTAATTGATATAATAACTCTTATGAATATGATCATAAGAGTCTTTCACAACTAAAAAATATCCAATTTGAGCCATAATTATTGTCAAAGAAATAAACCCGTCGCTTTAGCCCACCAAAACTTATTCTACCTATTAGAAAAAAAAAATACAAAACTTATTCTACCTATTAGAAATAAATACAAATGCATGGAAAATTAGAAAAAAAAAAAGTGTGAGAAAGTAAAAAATATATATATTTATTTAGTTTTGCAACAAGATAAGAGAATAAAAACAAGAACACTAAGAAGATTTTAAAATATTCTTCTGGATTTCTAATGTTATCTTAAGCCAAACAGAAAATTTCAAAATTATTGTTGACATGGTTAGAAATTGTAAATCTATTCAATTCTATTATATATGTGAAAATATTCTATATTGGTGTTTTAAAGCTCTGGACATAAAAGTGACATTTTTAAATTACCCTTTATATGTTTAGTTTAGAAGAGCTAAAAACACAATAATAAAATTGTTAGCTAGAACTGTTAACATCTAGGCCATAATAAAATAAAAAATAACTTTATCATAGCATAAAAACTTATTTTTGTTTAAAATTTATTTAAAAATTAAACTATAATCAACAAGGACCACCATGAGTCTTCATTGGCACTGGTTATCTTGTAGTTGCTAGCAGTCCTATTAAAACGCTTTTTATGCTTATTTTTTTAGAAAAATATCTGTTTCCACGTTTTTATTTCTTATTAAAAACGTTTCCCGTTTTCGTTTCCATGCAACATAGCCTGCATATTCCCTATTTTCATTAGGCTATTTGATCAACTTTAACTCAAGTGTCAAAGAATCTCATGGCATATAATTGGATAACTTTAGTGGTTGTATGCATTTCAACTAATATTCTTTATTTTCATTAGGCTATTTGATCAACTTTTAACTCAAATATCAAAGAATCCTCATGGCATGTATTGGATAACTTTATGTAATGGTTGTATGCATTTCTTTCAACTACTATCACATTTTTTGATCCATTAACGTCACGTTTGATCGAGCAAAATAAATACCAACGGAATAAGAATAGGAATAGGAATGAGATTCTCACAAAATATAATTTGGTTGATATGAAATAATAGAATTCCTTAAGAAATAGTCATTCTCTCAATTTGATAGAAAGGCTTTTCCAAGGGCGGAGCCAAGTGAGCCCACTAGATATAGTTGTCTCCACTGGGCTAGGTTAAAAAAAAATAATAATTTTATATTATTTTTAACTCAAGTTCAACCCCCAAAATAAATGTAAAATTATTGTATTAAAACTTAGTCTAAATAGGCTAAATGACCCAAATTCACTAACTCCTGAGTCTTAATTCATTTTATTTCTAAATTTATTATATTTTTTACTTTCTTTTCCGATTCTTGATTTTTTTTTTTGAATGCTATTGTTACAGTTAAAAAAGTATTTTATGCAATAAACATTATAAGTAATCGATTGTGTAATAGGATTAGAAACCAATAGATGAATGATAGCTTAGTTGTGTATATTGAAAATAATATATTTAATAAAATTGATAATAAAATCATTATAAGACGTTATCAAAATATAAAAAGCTATAAAAATAATTATAAAAAAATTATATTATAACATTATCATTATTATTTTATTTTTAAAATTATATTTTTTATATTTAAATTTACCCCGACACAAAATGGATAAGAAGATCCTTTATATTCAATGGAATGAATGGCATGATTACCTTACTACCCTCATATTTTTCTTCTAATCAGATATTGCCACATATGTAGTAATGTAGGCCTGTCGCCATTTACCACCCACCATTGCCACCCACTATGTGCCCCACTGCTTATCGTCATCCAGCGTTGTTAAATTAATTTTATTTAAAAATTAAATAAGAAATTATATTTATTTAGTTTTTATTTAATATTTTAGCTAAAAGGGGAAAACAATTTTTTAACATATATTTTGTAGTTATATGATTTTTTTAAATTAAATATCATTTTTTATGAGATTTTTTAATTTTTATAATATAAAAGGATTTTTTCTCAATTAATTATTTTTATTATTTCATTTTATCAAAATAAAATATTTCCAAACGTAGTAATGGAATGAAATAGTGATTCCATTCCTACTTATAAAACAAAATTCAGATCCCATTCCCTCTCACTTTTTTCTTTCTATTTAAAACCATTCTGCCCAATAAGTGATCTAAATATTCTATCATTAAGCAAAAATAATTCATTATTAGTAATTGTTAATTTATTATATTAATATCTTAAAAATGTCAAGAACAATCCTGTGTCACAACCCTATGTAAGAGGCAGATTGGCTCAAGGGGTTTGGGACCTAAGTCATTATTAATTTAAGGATTTTTTAAAATATAATAAAAAAAATTCTATTATTTTTAATTTTGTATAACAAACAAGATTGACTTTTGAAAATATTTTGAACCCCTTTTTTTGGGACTCTAGGCATAGGTCATAGTGGCCTTACCTTTCAGTCCGCCCTCATTAGAAGAGTGGATCAACTAGTGAGCTACCATGGGCTCGTTAGAAGGGCGGATCAACTAATGAGCTACTATGAGTTGAAGTTCGGGACAGTCCACTACCATATTCAATTTTTCAATCTAAATTTTTCTTTTAATAATAATTCAATTAAAAAAAAAAATTTAACCCACCCCAAATTTTGGGATGTGCACCTCTTTATTTCTGATTATAATTCATTTATAAGTAAAAATTGTTAGCGCAAGATCAAATTCACTCAAATCTTATCATTAATTTTAAATAAATATAAATAATATTTTTTTAAAATTAACTTTTATTATTAATTTCATACATAAATCCTATCATTAATTATATAAAAATTTTATTACATTAACTTTTTAAAATTTCAGCCTCCCCAACATATATTTCTAGATCCATATCATGACTTTATAAGAGTTTAAAAATAGATTTTTGGTTGGAATAATAATTGAATAAATTAATTATTTTCACTTTATGGTTATAAAAAATATATAAATAGTTTTAAATTATTTGCATAAATTGAAAAAAAAATCTAATAAACGTACCTACATAAAGTCAATAAAAAAGAGATTATTAATGAGGTTAATTATTTTCAAGTAAAGTAACTAGCATTATTATTTTAAATAAAATTTATATGAATAAAATGTTTATTACTTATTTAAGTAGAAAGTAGTAGTTCGCAGGCAGCCCTACCCTTAAGCCATTTATGTCATGGTATTAGGCTCCCAAATTAAAAAGCCTCATATTTTAGAAATTTTTTAACCGTTGCTATGGTGTTCCCCATAAAATCCATTATTTATTAGATAAATTTGATTATGGAGATTTAATCAATAATTTTGCATCTCAAAAGAGAAAAAAAATTAATTTTATATAAAGATAAATACAGTCTAACACATATTTGTAGAATAAAAAGTTGCTATTGGTGAATTTATCCTTTAATATTATCAGTTTAATGTTATGTTTTGTTTCTCTCTATAAGAGAATAATGAATGTATAGTTTTTTGCTCCCACTGATCTTTTTAAACTTTCAAGAAAAATTAGTTTTATTTTTTTTATTTATTATTGTAAGTTGTTTGGCTTTTTTTTCCTATCTCTTAGACATTATATTTTAGTTAAAAAATTATTATCGTTAAGAGATTATTATTTTTTTTTGTAGTTGATTGAATTTTAAATTTTTGTTATTTAATAAAATGATGAAATATTTATGAAAAAATGTATTATTTATTTTTTTATCAAAAAAATTAATATCGAAAGGCCTCAACAAATTTTATCGTCTAAAGCCCCCAACTCTGTTAGGTTTGCTCTGGTAGTTCGTCGTATGATTTAGATTTTTAAGAATGAAAAAAATAATAATAATGTCTTAAATAATTTTTAATACAGTTTTTTTCATATCTCAAGCAGCTGAAATTTTCCTTTTTCAGTAAAAAAAAAAAAAAAAAAAAGAGTGCGAATATAAGATTTCAAATTCAAACTTTTCAATAGAAATTTACGATTATTTTTAATATATACGAAAATAAGAGATGATGATGTGTTTTTAATATATAACGCCGACTTCTTTCAGAATTGGAACCGAAGAACGCATCCTTCCTTCCGATATTGTACAGAGCAGCGTCTGTAAATTTTGTTCACATCCTTTCTCAAAAGGCATTCGGTCGAACACTTTTCCCCTCTTGGGTTTTCTCAAAATTTCCCTCCACTCGCCGCATCTTTCTTCGATTCGGAAACACAAACAAACGTTTAATCGACGCAAGGCAAACCTTCATTAATCTGTTCCGTTCAATACCCAGAACTAAAAAAAAGGCCAGTTTGGATCAGTAGCATGAAGAGAGGATACCCAGAATCGTCTTCGTCGGCCTCGGAGGGACCCTCTCACTCCAAATTCAAATACAACCCAGAAGGTAATTTTTTGGATTTCATCCGATTTGCGAGCTTGGGTTTTTGTTTTTGAGTAACATTTTGCGTATCTTGATTGTTGCATATCTCTATATTGAAGTACTTCGGTGGAAAGGGGGCATATCTAAGAGGGAAATTGATAGTCTATTGGCTTGCTACATTTTTCTAGCAGCCATATAGGGTGTTGAATCTTGATGTTAATCTGTTGTGCTGCAATCTGTTGTTGTGTTTTGGGCAGGCGATGCTCATTTTCTGGAGGATGAGAGTACAAAGATTTTTGCCAGAAAAGTAGCTGACCATTATAGTGCAAGGATGAATCAAACTCTAGAAGAGCGAGAAGCTAGTCCTATAATCCATTTAAAGAAGCTTAACAATTGGGTATATGCTTTGCATATCTGATAACTGAAGTATCAACTGTAGAGTTCTTTTAGTTTATCCTTTTTTTGTTTCTGTTAAACAGATTAAAAGCGTCTTGATTCATCTTTATGCACAGCGAGGAGATGCAGTTCTTGATCTTGCTTGTGGCAAGGTACAAAAGCTCCCATGCTGTGAACATAGACAGTGGCAACGTTCACATGTGTCTATATTTATGTATGATATTGTAGATTATATGAAATAATATCCTTTCTGCTTACTTTACATTGGTTAGGGTGGAGATTTAATCAAATGGGACAAGGCGAAAATTGGGTATTATGTTGGCGTCGATATTGCTGAAGGCTCGGTAAATGATTAGTTCTTGTTGCCTTTTTTATGCAAATTTATGTGGAAGTGGATGCACTCAAGTGTTTGAGCACACATCAAATAGAACTTGGTGAATTTTCCTTATTAACTTTTAAGACTATATTTCTTTCTTAACAACCTTATTCGTTAATGGGTTTCATCATTGTAATGAGCTAACAAATTAGTTGGTAGTAATACCTCCACGATCTATGCAATTAACAGTTACATGTATTATCTTTAATAATAGTTCTGCGTAAAATACCAACCAAGACAGGTACATTTTGTATGGTGGGAGATCTGCCTCTTGTCTTATGGAGTGTGCTGCTTTTCTGTGATTAGGTTAGTTGCCAAATAAATCAAAACCATGTGCAGAGACATGAGACATGACCAGCTTTCAGAAGTAGTCCTCCGCTAATCTTTCTTGGCTGGGAGCCCCAAAATGGTTCGTAAAACCTAAGTTCCACATTTAAACCCGAGGGCAGGGGTTTACAATCCAAGCACTGAATTGTTACTCACCTAAAGCTGGCAAAATATTCCCCAGAAAAGTGCTAATTGCCAGATAATAAGTTAAGGGTTTGAACTCCTAGCATCATCAATTTGTCTCCGGGAACCACATGTTCATCAGCTAAGAGCATGATGATTATTGTCTCATGCTGACAGGGAGATCAACCAGTGTCTGATTTGTGTCCCTTTTCCCTTGTTATGCAAGTGTTTTTATGATCCCTCGCTAAGCTTGGCCTCTATTCACTCTGCAAGCATATGTGGTACTGGAATCCCTGTGTTGTTCTGGTTGTTAAGGTCTTTTTCCATCTATTTACCTAAAAGGGAGGAAAATATATTATTTGCATGACAATCTTTTTAGCTTTCGTTTCCCTCTGGTCACCTGCTACCTTTATGACTTTACCTTGCCATACAAAGCCAAAATTTTACATCCATCCTGTTAGTGTTTCTCTAATTTTGGATAACTTCTTTTAATATGTCTATTTCCCTTTTATAAGAATGCCATCTTTTAGGTGTTTTTCATCCTGTGGTATATAATTTACCTCGAAATCTAGTTTTTAATCATTTGTGTGCAGGAAATTTCTCCACCAGCTCCTGTGGTTATGTGTTTTTTCAGAAGTGAACCTTCTTCTCTAATGTTCAAACAATCATGTGCAGATAGAAGACTGCCGGACGCGTTACAATGGTGAAGCAGATCATCATCAACGGCGTAAGAAGTTCACATTTCCTGCACGCCTTATATGTGGGGATTGTTTTGAGGTAAACTTGACATGACAAAGACATCTATTTTTGGGGGCTTATTGACTAACAAAATTCGGGATTTAACCCTGCAACTTACATCAATTCTTGTATGGATGTCCTCCACTCCCACATATTAGCTTGTGTACTTTGTTTCTTGACCACTTGATTGTATTTCTGTTTCAGCTCCATTTGCATGAACCAGCATAAAAATATTAAGTGTCCTAATAGGGATAAAATTACCTCGATAGTTCTGACCTTAAGAGCTTCTTTATTCAGTATATTAGTATATAATCAACAGAATAAGTAAAATAGTCCAACTTCTCTTGCTGGAAGAAAGCTTTAATTGCATTTTATGTTCCTTGCTGGTGACCAGGTCCGCCTTGATAAAGCATTGGCAGAAGATGCACCATTTGATATTTGCAGTTGCCAGGTGAGTGAATTTTGGTGTTGAGATAACTTACTTCCTGTTTGTAGCAATTGAATGGTGATACTGAGTTAGAATGTTATATTATCTACTATCAATATTTTTCCTTGAATGATGATAATGAGTTAGAATGTTATATTATCTACTGTCAATATCCTGTGGCATTTTTACCTAGAGATTTTTGGGCATTTGATTTTTGTTCTAAGAAGCAATATTAGTTATAAGGCAAGAAGAATTGGCAAGAGAAAAAATAAAAGGAGGCCAAAAGATGAGTTACTTTTACCATGTAAGTTTTTCACAATTTAAAATTCACATTTCTTGGAAATTGTGCCCCAAGACATTGATTTCTCAACAACTTTTTGACAAAATTGGTTCCATTTTTTGCCTAAGCATTGATACCATATATTTTTGGTTTCCGATCATTTATGCAATTCAGGGACATGGATTATTATGACTATTCAAACTCCAGTAGATCAAAATTTAAAACCATTGAAACTTGAAATTTTGCAGTTTGCAATGCATTACTCATGGTCAACTGAGGCACGTGCACGTCGGGCCTTGGCCAATGTATCAGCTTTACTTCGTCCTGGAGGCATATTTATTGGAACTATGCCTGATGCCAACGTTATCATAAAAAAGCTTAGAGAAGGTCTTATTTCTATTCTGTTTTTGTCGTCTTCTTTTTTCTTTATTGAGCATAAAGGAGTTTATGAATTCTTTTAGTATTCATGATTGAGTCTTAGCCATCAATTTCCAAGTTCGTTCACCTTTATTTTGTAGGCTTACAGTTTTTTCTTTTTTTGGTTCTGTTAGTTTTGCTCTTTGTTTTCTTTTCCCTCCTAAATGGAGAGAATAATTTGTTAGATGATGCCTGCCAAAAAATTGTTAGCAAGTTTAAAATAGACTTTCATATGGCTTAGGGTTTCTTTCTCTTTAGCATATGTTTGTACTCGGTATTTAATTTTGTGTTTTTGAGATCTTTTGGTATTTCTCATGTACAAAAGAAGAAGACATGGTTGGCCACTGCTCTCAGGAATTAGCCTCAACATGGTTGCCCTTAAGAGCATGAAATAATGTACTAGGTTCTCCCTATATTCAATCTACTCAACAAAAAGAGAAACTAATGGGTCTGATTCTTAGTTCTGAGCTCGGAAAACCTTCCAGTGTTGATTTATCCAAAAAAAAAACAAACTCATCAGGGTTGTGCAATTTGTGTCTGATATTCTGCTGATGCTCCTTTGTGAACCCTCCATTAGCTGCTGATGCCAGCTGAATTACTGCAGAAGTTGTACTTGGCCAAATTTATGGGTTAGGGATGACCGCTTGGAAGAAATTGTATGTTCTGTGCTAAATTACCAATTACTGACATATTTCTGACAACTTGGCAAGACAATTCAGCAATCTGAGAGGAATGTATTTTCCTGTGTTTCATGATCATTGAGTGTCTTCCCCTGTTAATTGTGATTCATGTTTCATAATTGTTCAGTGTCATCTCCTGCCAATTTATTGATATTATTTTATTATCTTTTGTTTTGGTATGGGTTTCTTCACGATATTAACTATGTGATGGAACACAAACATATCAATTATCTTCATTCATCACCATCTCATGAAAATTTCCATATGAAGATAATGTTGGAACTTTTTTTCATCATTCCCTTGCTAGAGGGAATTTTGCCACATTGTTCTTTGCTTGGATTTGTATTGTCAATGTGACTTTTAGAAATCAATTGAAATCATGAATGCTGTGCCACGAACCCTAACTTGGTTAGGAAAGGTGTAGTTTATGATGATGATGGGAATTGGTCTGATCTTTTTGAATTTTTTGTTCTCTAGGTCTGATCTATGTGTGCAAAAGCAAAAAGGCCTTAATATATAAGCATTGAAACTGTTGGGCTTGGTAAACCATGTCTACTGTTACTTTGCAGCTGAAGGACTGGCTTTTGGAAATACTGTTTATTGGATACGTTTTGATGAAGAGTTTTCTGAGAAGGTGATTTCTTTTCCCATACTTGTTGCATTTAGTTTGGTTGTGCAATAGATTATTTTCTTTATTTTACCATTTTTCATTATAAATTGTTTATTTTTTTGTGATTCAGAAATTTAAATCTTCAAGCCCCTTTGGTATAAAGTATCAGTTCCACCTTGAGGTACGATTCTATAGAATTCTTTTGCTTTGATACAGTTGATGTATTCATCCATTCCCCGCCCCCAACCAAAAAAGAAAAAACTTTTTTCCCCTGGTGTTGAGTTTGTATGCTTTTCCAAGCCAAATTAAAACAGAAATTACAGGTTCCATCCTGCAATTGTTTAATTTGGAACCTCTAGTTTCTTTTTAGTTGCTTCTAGTATATTATTCTGCCAATCTTTTTTTTTTAAATAAGTTTGGATTTCTGATGTGGCAAAGACCAAACCCTTTGTTGCAGGATGCTGTTGATTGTCCTGAGTGGATTGTTCCCTTTCATGTCTTCAAATCATTGGCAGAAGAGGTATAAATTGGACTACATTTTTTTTCCCTGATGACCTTGCTGCTAAACATTAAAGATCAGCTCATATTGATTATGGAAAATGATTGTTTTCCATCAGAATTTACACATCAGCTGATCCTTGTAGAAAGGATAGAAACTAGTCTTGCCATGTTGTTTACTGAAAAAGAAAACAAGTGAATAATATGAAATTCCCTGTCAATGAGATGTATGATGGAACCTGTTAGAAAGTGGAAACTGTTGCAATGCATGTGGCTTTGGCAGCCTCTGTGCTAGATGGATGCATGTGATTTTTGTCTTGAGATGCAGAACAACTCTGGTTGATGTAGCTTGATTGTTTATGAGTTATGCAGTATGATTTGGAGCTAGTCTTTGTGAAGAACTCGCACGTATTTGTGGACGAATACTTGAAGAAACCAGAATTTGTGGATCTAATGCGGAGGCTTGGTGCTCTGGGAGATGGCAACCAAGACCAGAGTAGGTTTTCCTGCTTACTTCAAACTTTTGTGTTGCTGAAATAATGCACACCCATAGTTGTCAAAGGCATTCCTAGTCACAAAGGGCAGCTGAGGGTGCCACCTAGGTGCTAAGGTGTGCCTCACCTGGAGGTGCAAGGCACACACCTTTGCTCCTATGTAAATTTCATTTTGTTTTTTGATGAACTTGTTAAAATCTAACCAGTAATAATCAGGAACAATTAAAAGAAATTTGAGAAAACAATAGAACACCCCATTATTTAGTTAAATAGTTTTGGTTATTTGTTATATACGATCTCATAAGTTCGCATATATTGAAAATAATGATGTAAAAGTATTTTTATACAGATCCTTTAAATGTGCACCTCGCATCCAAAAGGCTTGTGTCTAGGCTCTAGGCACTCTTGCGCCTCAGTGCACCTTGAGCTTTTGGCAACTATGGCACCACCCAATTCAGAACTAACAACTTGATAATTCGCCATTTTCACATTCTGGTTCTTCATACAGTAGTTAGAACTTGCATGCAAGTGCTAGATATTGTTATCCTTTACTGCTATATGAGAAATATCGATTTTCAGTTTTCTTGCTGGTGCTCAAGACTTCAGGCTTTGACAATTTCCTTGATCGCTACTGTATCCAGGTACGTTGTCAGCAGACGAATGGGAAGTAGCTTATCTGTATCTGGCGGTTGTACTGAGGAAGGTAAGTCCGACGCCCACATCTTATAGAAATGCACCCTGACCTGTCACTTATTTGGCGCACTATCTCGTATCTCTTGTCTTTTCAAGCATAATTAAGATAAAAACATATGTTCTTATCCGTCATCATCCCTACTATCATTGTTGATGGGTTTGGGGTTAAAGTTCTGCTCTGTGTTGCAGCGAGGCCAACCAGACCAGAAAAGAGTAAATGTTCGACGTGACAGAGGCAAGATGCACCTATCAAAGGAAGACATTATGTGTATCGACAATGAAATATGATTATACATCATAAGTTATCCCCATGACCCTCTCCGGGATGGCTATACAAGGCATGGAAACATGTTCTAAGCCACAGATGATGAACAAATGATAGATGCATTAAGCATAGCGCTCATCGGGTTCATTGTATATGTGGCACTTCTAGTAGATTCTGTTAAAGGCCATGAAACATTGTTTTTTATAAGCTCATGGCACTTGGATGCGTTAATATAATTGACGATGGATTGACTTAGTAGAGAAGCTTCTGCAAGAGCAAGACGTAACTGTATGCTACACAAATTTGATTCGGATGGTAAAATGCTCAATTTTTGTTTCTCATTTACGGGATGACTTTAGTGCCCAGCTTGTTGGGTATATCCATAGACGCACTACTGTGTCTGCTCGGCTGGTATTGATGTGAAAGTATTGTTATTGATTTTGTGGGGATTAATGCTGGAAGGAAGTAATTTAATGTTGGGAAAATTTTACACAATCCCTGAGGTTTGGCTAAAATTGACTGATCGTTCATATGTTTTGAAAAATGACATCTCTTATTGTTAATAGATTAAACCAAGTAATCTTCTTATCTCTATATTCAATATATTTTCTCTTTCTTCTCTTATTACCAATGATTGACGAAAGGTTACCCATCCTTCGTGTTTGCGATGGGTCTTCCCCATTGTTGGCCATTGATGATGGGGAAGAAGTCCCATTGTAAGTGTGTGACAATGAGATTTCTTCCTCATCACTAACAACTAACAAGTTGACAATGAGGTTAAAATCTCCTATCTCATGTATATCTCTCTATATATGTACACAAACATTGTGTTTTACTATTGAATATATATATATATATATTGCTTTATATCTTTTAATATGGAAACGTAATACTAAACAAATTTACTCAGGTATACTAACAATAATCCATTGATATGGATTTTAATCTAGAATACACACTAGTATCTTTATAAAAAACTTGGAATGGTGTGATGGCATAAGTTTTGAATTCACCAAAGTGTAAGCTCTAAACTAACACTAGTACGATAATTTAAGTTTCGAAAGAATATTTTTAAATTTTTTAAATTTTATAAAGAAGAGAAGAGAGTATGAGGAATATTAAAAATATTAATCATTGTTATATGACAAGAAGAAAATATTTGTTACATGCTATTAATCTAAAAGGAAGTAGGTGACATTTAAAAAATAGACTAGTGGTTGATAAATTTTATATGAACTCTACCCTTTAATGTTTGGTGAAAAGCATTTTTGTGTTGACTCGGCAAAAAAACACTGCAATATGACAACGAAAACATTTTTACCGTGGAGGAGAAGCAAGAAGCAGACTTTGGCTTAGGAGGAAAAGTAAAATTATTTTTGCAAATATGACTTGATAAAGTCAAAAAATTCCCAATGTTCCACTCATAACTGAAAGAAGTGCTTTTACTTACCAAATTATAAAATGATTAACAAAAATGTTTTTGTACTCTCTCTCCATTAATCCTCCTACCAAATGTCCCGCTACGAATTGTAGCCATAAGCCTTTTTATTTATGTAGGAAAGAAAGCTCAAATCCTTGCACATATTGGCATATTCTGCATGCAATGTCACCACTCGCTAGGCCTAACAAAACAATTGTCCATTGCCCACTAATTGGACACTACATATTTATGACCCCTCAAGAGGAGTTTTTTTTTTTCCATCACACCCCGTTAGATGGGCTGTTGTTAAAAGTGCTTGCTGATTCCATCTCTTCCCATTTGGTATAGCTCTTGGAATGTAATTCCAAGGCAACACCACCAAATTAGCCGTCGCTGGTATCCTATGCACTTTCAAACCCAAATATTCGGAAAACACCTGCACAACACAAACACAAACACAGACAAAAAAGCTTGTGAAACTTTCATTCACCATCATCAAATGTTACGAAATAGTTTACTTTCCTCTTCTTATTGTTTCTTGGCAACTGTATACACAATAATAATACCATGTCAAGACGTTACAATACCTTCATCAGCCTGATATTTGTTTTTGTCGTCTCCAGCATATGCAAGCAAATTATATTTCGGGTTCCATTCAACGCTGTTCATGGCAGCTCGACAGGGTATTTGGTGGACAGATCGTCCAGTTTGAACATTGGACTGCACAAGAATGCAGCAGTGTTAGCTTAACCTGTTTCAAGTTGTATAGATGAGATCTAACAATCTTAACCGCCCATGGTAGAGATCACTCAACAGAGTTGTATCTCTGCCCTGGAAAAGAAGATGTGCAACTATTCCTGCACCTAAACTTTCTTCGCTAAAATAATGTAGAATCAAGGTGAGAGGCAAAGAAAGCCCAGGTTTCTTAGCTAATTTGAGAAGATAAGAAGTTCAATGATGCATACTATATCAATAAAGAGGTCTTCACTAGCAGAAGCAATATATTCTCCTGTGTAGTTGAAGCTTATAGTCCTGACTGGCCATCTGAGAATAAGCAAAAACAAAGTCATTTCCTGCCTGGCAAGGGAAGTAAGCAAAAACCTTAATTGGGTAGGTACAATTCTTAGAAAAAGAACCTTGTATTTGTGCATGTGAACATTACACACATCACAACTATACAAGATGCTGAGAAAAGACTCACTCAAGTTTTGTAAAGGTTCGCACGCAAAGCATCTCTTTGATATCCCAAAGACTAACTAAAGAATCAGCACTTCCAACTGCAAAATATCTGACACAAAGTACTAGAAGATAAAGATGCAGTTATAGATGTTAAAAGGATTCTAATATACAATCTTCTACTAAGGACTAGAAAATGAAGAATGTTCAACTCAAAAAGAATAGAATTTTTATTAGAACTTGAGACGACACAAACTAATTAACTGTGAGTAGCCAGTTTGAAATTTATTTATCTATTTATTTTTATTCTTCAAAGACGTAGGCTGTAATCGAAGCAGAGATCATTTATAGTGGACATACATGTGCTATAATGTGTAATTACCATCTCAGAAGGGAATTCAGGGAGCATTAGTACTTTATCAGCTGCACTGTATAGGCAGTATTCCCATTAATCTTGAAAAACATTATGTAACTACTGATGAAGCCATAAGATTTACATTGACAGTGACATAAGACTGTCAAAATCATCAAAGGGAACCAATTGGTTGCCATCTTAATAGTAATCCAAAGATATTTTGAACAGTGGTAATGCACCAATAATAGAAAAGAAGTTAGAATCCTTCTATCAGAAAGTCAGGCATGCATGTGCATAACCCACAAGAGCACAAGCACATAACATTACTACACTGTCTTACGACTTTCTTTGTTTCTCTTTCTTACTAGTCTACTTTCATGTCATCCATTTTATATAGACAAAGTGGAAAACAAGCAAGGCACCAGGTATCCTAGACTAAGAGCTGTTACCCACATTAACAAGAAATAAACCAGTACTACAAGATGCTAATAACAAAGATAGGAAACAAAAGATAGAAAGGCACCTAACTTGTGATCTATTTCTCAGTCCCATAATGCCATCACCATAAAATGACTAGGTTTGAAATTGAAAAAAAAAAAAATGGCATTGTGCCATTAACAGCTTGAGTAAGGATGTGCATCCTTTGAATGTTATATTGTGAATGCCCTTCAATTTTTGACAGCATTATTCCATGCTAACACCACAGCATCATTTTGATAGAGAAGAAACTACTAGACTTCTGGAGCCACAGAATAAAAACTTTGACCAACAATTAGATAAGAGGAATGTGGGGCACACCTTCCTAATGGATCAATAGCAATACAATAGCAACCAGCTGTATGAGCCATAAGGGTGTCAACTGCTCGAAGTGATGGATATGCTAGTACTTCAACAGTGCCTGAAAGGGAATAGATATGAATAGCAAAGACAAGTTTTCCGGGCAATGAAAAATTATAAGAATCAAATTAGGTGGCAAAAGAAGATCTATTTCCCTAAATCAAAAAAAAAAAAAAAAATCCTGTTTAACATTTGTTCTCACCATTTCCAGTTGTCAAAAAGAACATATCTCCTGTCATGTTCCAAGCGATCTCATTTACCTGATGAGAAAGGAGCCAAGAACCATTTAACAGAACAAGGCACATTAAAAATAATGTTTACCATTAACCAGTTACAAGCCAGGTATCTTATTCCATGGAAAACAATTAGTCTTCTCCATATAATTTCATATTGCCCACATATAATTCAGCAACTAAGTTTACTTGGTTGGCTCAGCAACCATGATGGAAAACTTGTTTAATTAGCAATCTTATACTGGAAAGCGACATAATGTGGGTCAAATACTGTTTCAAATTTTCTATGCACACAGAACTTGTGAATTTATGCAATAAAATTTTTCTTATTCACATGCAGGTTTCAGATCTTAGAAGTCACAGAAGATGGTTCAGAACTTCATGCGTGAGAACAACAAGACCAATGACACTATCAGCAAGCAAGAGTGGCTCAGCTCAAAGTTGAACCAATTAAAATTCCAACGGAACCTGAAGGCAGTAAGAAGATTGACAACAACCAGAAGTTTTCATCATCACTCTTGCAAAACTTGGCTACTATGCTTGGATAACTTGTAAAAAGCCAAATTTTGATGTATGAGTAAGCTGTTATGTTCAGATCACTTCTCAAAAATTTTAAACTATGAGTTTATAAGTACGGATTCAAATGTTTCATAGTTATCTTGTCCTAATTTTTTGTTGGTTTTAGTGTGTTAGGATATTTTAATTGGAAAAGAAAAGGAAAATGAATTGAAAGGAACAAGATATATTTGCTTTTGTTAAGAAAGTTTAGTAAAATGTGAATAAAACATATAGGCATCTCTCTAAAATCAATTTTCTTTTTCACAGTTTGGTTTACTCATAGAAATTAAACAAGTATAAGTCTTTCCAGTCCACGTCCTTTTCACTTTATAACTTCTAGATCCTATCATAGCATGAAAAGAATGGGAAGCATGAGCTTTGAGTATTGGTTAGGACAAGAAGTTACCTCATAACCGAATTTTCGCTTATGGATAGGCTTAAATTTCCGCACATCCAGTATAGTCAGTTCATCATCCTGAGATAAAACAAAATCAACAAAGTGAGATAAGTTCCCACATACATGTTCTAACTTGGCAAATATATAACAGAAAATAAGAGGTCAAAAGTGACTTCGGAGCCCAATGATTCCAAGAAAACCAAGTTCAGACATAAAATGGAATATCAAACAAAATATGATGGTCAAAGAGATGGGACAATTGGAAAAACATTAGACGAAACTGTAGTGTTTACCCTATTCCCAACAGCTATGTGGGCACCATCAGGCTTGTAGGTAATGTTGATATTCTCACCGCTAAGTTCAGCTTGTTGTGAGCATTTTCCACCTGCCGAAACCAAGTCAGCCATGAAAATAAGTACTTCTAACCTTGTCTCCAAGTAATTTGTGTTCTAATAATGAGTAATTCTCATTATTTTTGACAAGCAGAAATATGATAGAGGAATTCTTAAAGCGTTCCTTTTTAGGGTGATTTCTTGAACTTGAGCTTGAAATGCTCACACTTCCCTTTTCATAGGTGATTTCTTGACCTTCACCTTCAAAAATCTAAAAATTTTCTAGCTCATTTTTCGATTGTACTTCATTTTATCGACTATTTCTTGATTTTCTTCTATATTTTATATCATATATCAAGCATTTCCATACAAGAGGGGAAGTTCCATTTCTGAACCCAATTTCAAAATGCAATTTCCAAGTTACTTGTTTGGTCAAAAAATTAAAGCAGTGAGACTTTTCGCAACAATGAAAAGGTAAGTGCTTCAAAATCTCTATTTCTTAACAAAACTATTTGTCTGGCGTTTCAATTTTTGTTATTACTAGTCATACTTTACTCTTAGGTATGATATAAGGGACTTATAGAAGTTAAGGGCATGGATACAAATGCTTGGCAACCTAAAATACATGCAACCAACCCCACATAGTGGGATAAAGGCTTGATACGTCATTTGTGTTTATGCAGAATAACATTCACTTACTACGAGCATCCCATAGACGAACTGTCTTGTCACCCGAAGCAGTAGCTATTAAGTCAGCATGTTTGGGGTCCCAACATAACTGGTCCACACTATCAGTATGCCCCTTCAGTTCAATATCTTTAACCTTTCCCTGTGAAAAAAGATCTCCAAATAACAAGTTGAATATGTAGGAGAATGTAATTGTTGGAAATAAAGCAGTGCCCACAACAAATACCAATATTTCACCAATTTCTCCAATAAAACAAAAGGCGGGGAGAAATATCAAAGAGAATTACAGACAGCAAAATGTCGAGATACATGAAAGTAAACATCTTTTTTCTACGAAAGAGCAAGGGTTAGATAGGTTGTCCCAAAATTGTGAGCTAACAGTTTTAAATTTGTTTGCTTATAGTTGGATACTTCGTATATTTGAGTCTAGAAAAAGAACGACTATGAAAACTATATATCTTTCTTGAAAGTTAAAAGAAATGATAAATCCTTCACTTTCATTCCCTTTATTTTAGTATTTACCCTTCTATCCACTTTACTTTCAACTCCAATACAAACAAAGCGAAGCAAGTGAATGTTGTTTCAAATTAAATCATTTAAAAGGCTAAGACCTGCAATAGACCGGTCACAATTTCCACATCCATGTATGTAAATATAATACGGTATTAAAAGAATGGGAAAAGCATACATGTCCGTGAGGCTCGATTTGCCAAACACGAGCCGTTTGATCGACGGAACCGGAAGCGAGCTTCGTACCGACGCAATTCCAAGCCACCGAATGCACCTTTTCCAAACAAAAAAAAGTCAATTTTCTCTTTAATTCTGTCTAATCAAGTTGAGTACAACAATGCTATTCGCATATTCAAGCTGACGACCAAGCCAAGTAAAAGCGTAAAGCTAGGGTTTTGTACAGACAGTCTCATGCAGAAATTACAGAGAGAAATAGAAGGAAATGGACAAAAAGAAAAGGAAAAAGAAGGAACCTTCTTCTTGTGGCCTTGGTATTCTCTGTTATGGAGGTTCTTGAAGGCTATGGTCTCCTCCATGCCCAGCTCGCCGTCCAATTTAGGTTTTGTTTGGCGCTAATTCTTTCAATCAACCAGTAGCCTCTGCTGAGAAGGGAAGGGTGGGGGGCGGTCATGGGATCCGATGGAAAAGGGAAAATTTCATAGTCTACCCTTAATTGTTTTTAAATTGCACTCATCATTCATGTACTTTTAAAAATAACACTTAGCACTTTTAGGTTAATTATTGTATAATGCATACCCTTTGCCATCAAATAACAATGGTTAACCTTTTTAAAAAGAATTAAAATGCCCTCACCCTTTCTACTCTATTTTTTTCTATTCAAAAATTAAATAAAAAATAATAATATCCATAAAAAGAGATCAAGATACATATAAGAGAAAGATAATTAATGATAAGCTAAGCAATTAAAAAAATATGGTCAAATATAAATTGACATAAAAAGAGATAAATATGTTATTGGCAATGGATAAGCTAAATATGTATGTGTGTACGTGTAATGAAATAAAAATATATGTAATAAGGTTTTTTTCATCACTGGTAATGGAAAAAAAATCTTATTACTAGTACGTATGATAAGATTTATTCACTATTGTTGATGACTTGTGACGTGGAAGAGCAATCGTCGATGACCAATAATAAGTAACCTTTTGTTGGTTGGTAGCGACATAATGAAAGGGAAAGAAAAATAAAAAAAAAAGTGAAAGATATAAAAGAAAAAAAAATATCTTAAATACAAAAGTAAAATAGTCATATAATTTGGTATATAAAAAATAGTGAAATAAAATCGTTAATAATATAAAATAAAAGTGTAAATCATCAATAAAATACTAAAATTTTATCATGGCTTTAATTTGGGATTAATTATTAAATTTCTTTAATAATTGAGTATTAATTATCCATTTAAAATAGGACGTGACAAACTTAAATGGAAAATGATAATACTAGACTAATCACTTAGGTTTTGTCTTGAATCAAGTACTTGTAAATGTGATATTTTTGTTATTTGAGATAACTATAATGTTCAATTCAATAAAAAAAGGTAAATGGATATAGAATATAATTGTGTTTTTATCTTTAGAAGTTTACTCTATTTATAAATAAGGATTAGTGATATCCAAGGGTGTAGTACGGCCGTTAGGTTGAGATTTTTGAGTGGTTAGAGAAATTTTTTAAATATTTGAGAGATTCTCGGTTAATTAGGTTTGTTAAAAAGATTTTCATTGACAAATTTTAAAAATATAGATGAAGTCTACTTGAATTTTTTATGTCATAAATTGACTTGCATTTGCAATAAGTTAAATTTAAAAAACACTTGTTGTTCCTAAGTGAAAATAAATTGTGACTTTAGATTGATATTCCTTGGCACACATGATGATTAGTGGGGCTATATGAATAATTGAGTCATTTATCTCTCTCTAAATTATTCTCATAGGGATATTTGATCAAATAAGGCCTTTGATTTCTTCATATTCATCATTGGCTTCACTTTAGCATTTATATCATAATATAAAGTTTGAAAAATTCACTAAGTTCGTAAACCCACTTAAGCACTTTATTAATGGATGTTGGGAAAATAATCTCGCACAAAGCCAAAACACTTTCTGTTAGTAGCGAACAAATCGAATCACAAGTAATAGCAAGAACACATGAGAACAGAAAGTTAAACTTCCCTTTTAAAAAATACCAATGAAGGTTACAACTTATTCAAGGCTCAGATCTGTATATCATCACCTACAGCGAACCAACGAGAAGCTCTCCCAAACCGAAGTCCAATTGGCCCAGCTCGGTACCAGCACACAGCAAGAAGATCACACAGAAATGGTTCACACAGAGACCCAACGAGTTCAACTAGGTTTCTCTTCTTTTTCACACTATCGTCCCATCGAACCCACATAGGTTTTATAGCCATCAAAAGATAAACCGAAACCAGCAAAAAATCCGTCAAATGAGGATAAAGGAACCAGGCTTTCGGAGAAGATAGAAATGGCGAGATAGGAGGAGAGGATAAGTTAGGGTTTTGGACGGAGTCGCAAATGGCCAGAGAAGAAGTAGGTCACAAAACGAGAAACAAGTATTATATACCTGGGAGAGGGCTGGCCGAGTTGGGCTTCAATTTGGGCCTGAGCTGCTGGGCCAAAATTGGCCCTGCCTCCTCAAAGGCCCTTTGGGCTTGCTTCTCTATTTGGTGACCTGCACATTGGGTTGTATCAACACAAAAGTGGCCCACATGATTATCATAGCCTTGGGATGTTTGGTATCACAAACAACAATGGACAACAACCTAAAATGCCTGTTTTGGTTGTGTTTGATAACTCTTTTGTCGTATGAATACATCGATATATTTAATATTCAATGATTAACTCAACTAACTTGGTGCGTATGACTAATGCATTGGTTACTAAGTTGGACGTGGACATATTTTTTTTGTTGATTATATTATATTATGTAAATAAAAAAAAAAGTTTATCTTTATTGACTCGATTCTAATGCATAAAAAAATTAATTTTTGATTCACTTTCAATAATTGTATTTTGACAATGATACATAAAATATTATTAAAAAAACTAAAATTTAGCTTAGTTATGAAAGTAATACAATTATTATAAACTTAGGTTGATATCTATAATAATAATAACATTTTCCTAATAGAAGGTGGGGATTCTCATACTATTCTTATTTTTATTATATTATAAATTTAAGAAGGTGATATTAAAATTTTTAATTAGATACAGTTTGTTTGGAAACAAATTCCAATAGAATTAAATTACAATTTCAATATTTTAATTAATTAAAAAAGAACTATAATTGTAATTATTTTGTTTGAAAGAGAATATATTAAAAATGATAAGAGAATACCAAATTATTATAGCGTCAGTGACATTGATTAATTAATTTTAGCAATATATCTATGTACATTACAACATGTATGTATTATATTAGATGAAGGCACACGTGCGTGGCGAAGGCTGAGGCACGTGGGCCAATGAAGACCGGGCACAGTGGACACGTGCCAAAACGCCGCATTAAAATTAAGTGGTGCCACTACCAAAAATTCGCCGACTATAAAAGCGAAAAGAAAACAAAGCCGAATTGTAAACGCTTCAGTTGCCCGAGGCGGCCTTTGAAGAATCCGCTGAAGCAGCGGCGGCAGCAGCAGCAAACCCTAGAGAGAGAGCCCCGTCGCTCGTTTGGGTAAGCCTCCTTTTATTTATTCGAGTTGATACAATCAATGTGCAGGTTTGATTTTGGTTGTAGTCTTGGTCATTTCCGCTTACGATCGTCGATTGATCGGTATGGTTTCGGTTTTCGATTAGGTTTTTGGGATTTTCCCTCTTCTATTTTTGTTTTATTTTTTATCTTGTAGTTCAGTGTGCTTATTTGCGAGCAAATCAATTGTCGCGTGCCTGTCCTGGTTCGGGTTGGTTGTGTTTTATCAATGTTTATAGGATTGGAGATGGTGGTTTTTCTGGTTTTGTTTGTTGTTTGTGTGTCTGTTAAGCAAGCGTAGGTGAAGAGTGGAAAGATAATGGAAAAGAGGTACTTGGTCTTTTGGATTATAGTAGTCGGAGGGATGGGGGGGGGGGGTGGTGGTGGTAAAGGGATTAGGCTTCGCTAGGGTCACTGAAAGAAAATAACTTTTTTCCGGGTATGATTTGAAAGCTGGAGTGACAATTACCAAGATGCAAGTATTGAACTTTAGAGGACGTAGCGATAATGTAGAGGACATAGAGACTTGACTTTTTGTTGTAACAATTTGTAGAATTGCGAATGTGTTTGAGATTGGAGGGAGGGTACGGGGATCTTGCTTCATTAGGGTCACTGAGAGGAGATTTTTTTTTGGATATGATGTGGAAACCTGGAGCGACAATTGCCAATATGTAAGCATTGAAGGTTAGGGGATGTAGTGAACATTTAGTTTTACAGTATCTAAGGAGTTGACGCTTTGTTGTAAGAAAAGGTAGAATTGCGAATATGTTTTAAGCGTGTTCGTTAATTCTTCCTTTTTCTTCGGGTTTCTACCAATCAAAACAGGGAAAATTGTTTGCTGCTGTACTTTCCTCTTATTGTGCTGGTGAACTGGAAATGCTTAAATTTTGTCCTGTCTCAATAATGTTTTGTTCTCCTTATAAGATATTATCACTCCTTATCCCTTTGAAAACGACAGATGTGCTTTCCGTTAGATCTTATAACTAACTAGTTTTATATTATTTTGCTGTCCTTTGGCATCTTTAGTGAGTTGATATTTGATATTTTTGTAGTGAAAAGCCTGAACTGGTGTTATCAACTATAGAGAATTAGTTATGGCTTCCAAGAGGATCCAAAAGGAGTTGAAGGACCTGCAGAAGGACCCCCCTGCCTCTTGCAGCGCTGGTATGTCCTTTTTACATCTCACTTTTCTAACCGCTTTTAATTAATTCCTTGCATGCTACATACATAATTATCTTCCCACCTGATGCATGGAGGCTATTAAATTCAGTTACAGATGGTTTTCCCTGTATGAAAAGGCAAATCATAACTGCTAATATCATAGTAGTAAGTTATTGGCTTTATTATTGTTTGGTCCTTTGTGGTATCTTAGCCAGAATGTAATTTTTTATTTTCTACCAGGATTGCTTCGGTACAATATGTGATGTTGACTACCGAATGAGATTCATAACTGCAATGCAAATTGAATGTGTTTTCCAACACACACAATACACTTTTACCAAAATATTAATTACCCAAATAAAACCTTTAGTAAAATTGCCTTCTCTCATCTTCCAATATTTTCTCCAGATTTAGGTAAAGCGTATATGCTACTCTTTTGCATTAGCACCACGGCTTGTGGTTGTAGGACTACCTCTCTTAACACATCCACTTCCTACTCAAGAAAAAGAAAGGAAATGGATAAATGGAAAGGTAAGAAAGAAACTATGAGTGGGTGAAAACCAAGTCTAAATTGTTCCCTATGCTGTTTCCTTTTGCATTTGGCTTAGAGTCAAGTATTTTAAAGTGATTCTGTCAGAAAGCCAAAAAATTACACTTTCTGGTGTCAAAGATTATTGTTTAGTGGGACATTGACTTTAATCTGTGGTATACAAGTGGGATGCATGGAATTTATAAGTATACTTTTGGTGCTATATGGGATGTTTGATTTAAGTATTCCTAAAATTGGGAATAATGCAGGACAACAATACAAAGGAATTAAGGTAAGGTGAAGAAAGAAGTTTGTAACCCACACACACACACATGAAAAGGATCTGAAACTCTTAGGGAGACACTATAATGATATTTAAACATTTCCTTATTAATTTCTAAATACAATTAACATGAATTGTCATTTTCTGGGCAAGTGGGTGTAGTTGCAAAGATAAAATTTTTGCATTTGACCCTTCTTCCTCATGTATCTACCAGAGCTGCTAAGTATGTATCGAATCCTTTCTCCAGTCCACACTCCACTTATATAGATGACACCATTCTATCATTTCCTGTGTTTGTCTTGTCGAGTCTGCCTCTAGCACTCTGTCCGTTAATTTCTTCAGGGGCTAGCTTTTGCTTATGCTTCCTTTCCTGTTGCCCCCTCTGGGCCAATTATTGACGTCGTCTATGAACAGGTTCCTACTGGAAGTTTTTGGTGCCCAATATTAGGTGGGCTCACTCAAACAACTACTGTAGTAGGTAGTAGTAAAGCATGTAATATACTGATTTATTAGCAATTACACAAGGCAATAGATGTTTATACATTGGCCTTTGATAACTTCAATCATGAGTTGAAGTTCATCGATACATGAAATCTAGCTCACTGCGTTAGCACACATAAAAGTAGCTTCTTACAACATCCTCTGGTTCACCTTCTGCATTGCTCAAAATTATCCAACATGTCGGGCACATCAAGAAATGGCCAATGTTTTTAGATGTATACCTGACAACCTAGGATTTTTGTCTGAGAGCACAGTAACGGAATAATTATGCATCCATCTTCTTCCAGGACAACTCCTTGAAAGGAAGCACTCACTTAGTTGCTTTTTGAAGACCTAGCGTGCTTCTTTTTACTTCAAAGCAGGTGTGATAACTGAGTTCAAGGTTACGTTTGGTTGGGTAGAGTGGAGGGTGAGGGAATGGGAATGGTAATGGAATTCACACAAAAGACTGTTTGGTTGCTATGACATTTCCTAGGGGAATGGCCATTCCCTCAAAATGATGGGAAGGCTTTCCCCCAGAAAATGGATGGAAAGCCTACCCATTCTGCGGAATGGGAGATATTATTACATTTTTACTCACATTTTTCTTCTAATTACATAGTGCCACAAATATAAGCTTGTCGCCTGCTGTTGTATGCCGATGTCATCCACCTGCTGTTGTATGCCGATGTCATCCACCTGCTGTTGTAAGCTGCTGTCATCTGCCTGCTGCCACCAGTCGCCGCTGCTTGCTGCCGCCCACTGCTGCAGCCGCTAAAATTAATTGTACTTAAAAATTAAATAAAATTTTATTTTTATTTAATATTGTTACCTAAAAAGGGGAAATAAATTTCTAACGTATATTTGGTAATTACGTGATTTTTTGGAATTAAATATCATTTTTAAAATGTAAAAGGGCATTTTTGTCAATTGATTATTTTTACCATTCCATTTCATCAAGATGAAGGCATACCAAGCATAACAATGGAATGAATGGTCATACCAAACATAGTGACGGAATGGAATAGTCATTCCGTTCCCATTCCATTCAAAACCATTTTGTCCAACCAAACATTACCTATTTTTTAATGGACTTTCAATCTATTGGCAATTACCGTCTCCTTCTGGAACAACTTCCTATTCTTATTCAATCTTAGACATTAGACATTAGGTTGGTGAGTTTACTTTCTCTAACTAGGCTAAGTCCCCCTGCCGTTTAGTTCTTCTGGGGTCATTAGTGACTTCAGTTTGAAAATTCACATCAGGAGATAAGAAGGGCTATGCGTGCAACACAAATGATAAATGCAAGTCTCAGATGTCTGACCCTTCTGGAGTAATTAGATTCTTGAATTCTTAGTTTTTGAAGAAAAATAGACCTTGTGTTTGATGTTAAAGGAGGGGCTTGCCCTTGAATTTGTTTGGATGATTGGGAGATATAAATCTCATTTTCCTTTAGTTTCATTTAACTTTAAGCATGCAACTTAAATCATAATAAACTTTAAATTGTAATATCATGTGATATATGTTATATTAAGGTGTTTGCTATTAGCCATTTACTTGCATCTAATCTTTGTAAAAATACCCCAGTACCTGGAGTTTGGTGGTTAAAGGAGGTCCAACATTTACTTCTAGGAAAAGGGTAAGAAATAACAAAAAGAACAAGATAAGTCGACAGCTGCTGCTTGCATAATACTCATGTGGCTCATGTTGAGATCCATGCCTCTGTTATATGTTCTCCACTTCAAATAATAGATTCTAAATGCATATATATATTTTTATATTTTTTTATTAATGGTGGAATGGCTGTTGTTTGAAGCTTGGACTTCCTTGAATGTTGGGATTTCGTAGTTGTCTCAGATCACTGAATGTTGTATACTGTTATCCTGTGTTATAATGGTTGAGCAAATATGCCCATATTTAATGAGAGAACTATTCTGCTGATAATTCTATGGTTTTCATTTTGAAATAGCAGTTGGTTGTTGGTTTGGTCCTGTACTATAATAGTGCTATCTGTTCAATGTGGAGTCATTTATTGAAATATTTGAGAAATGTCATGAACAGTTGAGTCACTGATGGAAAATTGCGTGGATGGTGTCTTGTTTAATTCCATTTTCTTTTCTGGAAATTGTTTTGGTTATTCTTGTTATTTGTAATTCTATCTTGTTATACAGGTCCTGTTGGCGAGGACATGTTCCATTGGCAAGCAACAATTATGGGCCCAGCAGACAGCCCATTTTCAGGTGGTGTGTTTCTTGTTACTATTCACTTCCCTCCGGATTATCCATTCAAGCCACCAAAGGTAATACATTCAGTTAATCTCGAGTATAATCATGTTAAATGTCTCTCGATACCGATCTTCATGGACATTGTTGTTTCCATAGGTGTACTAGTAGTTATATTTAGCCTTCTAATCTGGCACCTAGACTGGTCGGCAAATTTTCAATGTATTTGTTCACTCTTCTTTGACTGTGTCTCCTTCTGTTTTCTGTACCTTACCTCCCTCTACAGCCATGGATGATTTTTTTCCCCCCGCTGTTAGTAATTTTGTTGAATTAAAGAATTTCTAATTATGTTTTTGGTAGGTTTCCTTCAAAACCAAAGTGTTCCACCCCAACATAAACAGCAATGGTAGCATTTGCCTTGACATTCTCAAAGAACAATGGAGCCCAGCCCTCACAATATCCAAGGTAATGTGCTTGGTTTGTTTGTCGACCAATAAGATTATGTGCTATTTCAGGAGTTGCTAGCTTAACATCTTGGTATCTTGGATGGTGATTTACAAGTTGAAATTATACACAGTATTCCCAGTTATGTGTATGCCCATCATCACAATAGCTCATAATTATATAAACGCTATTGGCACATCATTTTGCATGGGGGGCGGTGGTGGTGTAAATTTTTAATGAATATCTATTTCCTAATATTGAGGGCAACCATTGGTAGCTACCACAAGGTTTTGTGATTAGAGCATCACAGGTTGAGTTAAAATAGTATTTTTTTGGCAAAAGAAGCGAATGTTAAGGTAGTGTACAAAAATGAACTCCCCGAACTGCAAAATGGAGGGCCTCTTGCACTGGGTATTCTTTTTATCAATTCCAAATATTGTTGCAAATAAGTTTTCTTGATTTAGTATTTGCTAGTAAGATATGAGTTGATTGATTGAGGGACTTTCCCTGGGTGCAGGTGCTGCTGTCCATCTGCTCACTGCTCACAGATCCAAACCCTGATGATCCTCTGGTGCCAGAGATAGCCCATATGTACAAGACAGACAGGGCCAAGTATGAGATGACTGCACGGTCCTGGACTCAGAAGTATGCCATGGGTTAAAACATGTTGAATTTACCGTCTAGGAATGCGGCATGGTCCTTCCTATTAGTAAATAAATAGATAAGTGACGAATCATCCTGGGGTACTTGGTCAGTTCTATTATGTGTCCTTGGAGTTAAGGATTTAGCATGCCATCCTTATTAACTCGGCTATATTTTCAGTATTGTTAATATTGCGATTGGGCTTTACAACTCGTGTTTTGCCATATAAGATATAGATGAATGACGCCATAGATTTTCCATCCTGAATTTGAGGCGTCCTATGCATTAAAACTCTAGTTTATGCTAATTTCCAGCAGATATTTAGCTCAGAAGCTCGCCATTGGTGCAGAGAAGGTTGAATCTAAACCTTTGGATGATGCATCATATATATGTATATATTTGTTGTCAATGAGAATCTAAACCACTGGGCAAGTAAATAGAAATCTGTGTAGGCTTGTTTCTATGGAGAGTTAGCACGAAGCTAACTGTTGGCGTTAGCATATACTTAATTTTCCCTTTTGTGCCCTGTTGTTGAGTGGCGAAGCCTGGATTTGGGTTTTGGAACTGCTTGTTTGGGGGTAATGGTGTGATTTTTTCTTTGCTCGACTAAGAAGCACGGAAACGGCAGAAATGGCCCCGTTTCCCGTTTTGAAATCGGCGAAACCTTCCTGAGATGGCCGTTTCTATAAATTGTGAAATGTTTTGGGGTTGTTTCGCCATTTTTGGAAAGTTGTTGGAAATGTGTTTCCGGTGACAGCAGCGGCGAGGAAGGCGAGATGGGTCAACAGGGAGGGTGAGAGGCAGCGGCAGTCGAAGCCTAGTGAGATGGAGGGTGCATTGACGGTCGGCTGTGAGACTGAGGTGAGACAGGTCGGCGGTGGCTGGAGGCGAGGCAATGCATGGACGTCAAGAGAGGTGATGACACTAGACGACCTAGATGGAGGATGCGGTGGCGAGCGGTGAGGCAGTAAGATGGGTCGGTGGTGAGAGCAACGGACGCCTAGGTCTCTCTAGCTTCTCCAAATCTTAGCTTCACTGCATTTATAATCTAGGATTTATAACATATAATACTATTTATATTATATAAATTATAAATTAATTTTACATACGTTTCTATTTATTTTATTTTAACACTTACAGTTTTGATGATTTATTATTTATATTTTTAACATTTATAATTTATCTTGTATTTTTGTTTTTTAATTTTTTTAAAAAATATTATTTTTGTATTTACACTTTCGTGCAATTTAATTGCTAGATTTACTGACTCTGCACAACATAAATCGAGTAAGAGTTCACCCCAAAGGTAGTAGTTGTAACTCCAAAATTTAGCATGCGTACTGGCATTGCTGATGAGTCAAACCTGGATAAACTCCCTTCTGATTATGGTACGGATTTGGCATGATGGATCTTTTATTCTTTCTCTCTCTTTGCTTTTGTGTGTTAATTTGCTACATATAATACTCTCTCTCTCTCTCTCTCTCTCTCGAACTGGGAGTTGACGGGGTCGCCCAACCACCATAAGACATGGGTTTGGTGAAACAGAAAAAGGCCTAGAATTAGAAGGAAATAGCAAGGTTGGGTGGTGGGCCATTCCCACCCATAGTGGTGGGGGAATCCAGCTATGGTTCTATTGGATATGAGCTGTTAGTGGTGCGGCTGCTGGGGCGGCCAAGCTTTGGCTTTGCATGCTCGACTAGTGGTGGGGGTGTAGCAATGATATGCCAAACAAACAATTTTAACAAAAAGTCCAAAGGTTGTCTAATTAAATATTTTGTGCATTTGAGACCTTATGCCAGTATGTTTTAAATAATAAATTATATATATATTGATCACATATACTCCTAATAAGAATTAACTTTTTTTTTTCTATTATCAACAATAGGTAGTGGTATAATGTGTTTGGTTTGGACGGGACTAATTTAGTGGGTGATTCGAAGGTATAAAATACTTGTATATCATGTCCCTGGCACTACTGCCTGCCACTCAAATCCCCAACCCAAGAAAATTATACAACTTTCTGCCCACTTAGCCAAGTCAAGTGTGCGTCGCTGCTGCTTGTAGTGTTGAAAAGGTGTGAGATAAAATAATATTATAAAATAATCTAAGTAAACAGTTACGTAAATAAGCTAAAGGTTAATTAATTTGATTTCGTATTCAATATCAAGAATTCTTCTTTCTTTTGCCGACTCCATGAACTCGAGGTGACAAATTGGCTTAAATTATTGGTTTAAATAATTGTTTCAATCATTTCAAAAAATATATTTAGAAACAAATTTACTCGACCATTTGTGGTCATTGTATTATAAGATTTCAATAATCACTAGGGTTAAGTTCTGTCGAGGGTATTTCCTGCTATACTCCTTATGAATTGGGTCCAGCCCAACATACCGGCCCAATCACATAAAGTCCAGTAGGCCCCAAACTTAGTTTATCGAAGCGAACTCATACCTTGCCTGAGCCTGAGATTAGATAGTAGGACAGAGCGAGCTTTCAGAAATACCCTTAGTTCATGAGCTTATCTGAGCGAGCTCCCAACTACACTTTGAGTGAGCTCCCAACAACTCTTGCAGTTCGTCGGCTTAGTTGATCAGCTCGCATAATGAGAGGGTCGTATGCCACGGGATACCAGTAGGTCAGGGGCCGTCCCAGCTGGACCATTCAGGCCCATTTTCTCGGCCCATTTGACCAGCCCATGTCAGTCCCATCCTGACCCCTTTGTGATAACATCATTACAGTCGCACCTGAGTTTCCGTGCATTTACCTTAGATCCCATACTCATTAATGACGGATCCCATCCACATTAATGAGGGTCTCGTCGGTGCCTTGCTGCTGTATGGACGTTCCCGCCGACGCCGGCTATTCCATCCCATCATCTGCATACGTACAACGCATGCATGAGGGTATCTTCTCATATATATCAGCCAGCTCTTTTCAGAACCATGGTGTGTTTTTCTTCTGCCCACTTACTGATACCTTACACACTTACTTACTCACTCATTGACTTGGGCATCGGAGTACCTTACAGGGACGGGCTGACGAGTCAACAAATCGAATCAGATATCTTATTTTCTCTCTCTTGGATCCACTGCACCAGTGCGGGCCAATGAATCACCATCTGTAACACCCCAAATTTCTTGAGCGTGTTATAACTTAAGATTTCGGGAATATAAAAATTATTCATATCACAATAGCTGTCATACATCACATAATATTCCAAAAACCCTAATTTTCACATTCTCAACTTAACAAACCCAATAATCGAATAGCTAAGACAGGTGTTAAAATTTCAAATGCGGAAGCTAGATCGAACCTAATATGGTTCACAACCATAATACTTTATTTATCATAAATAAAATCGTTCAAGATGTCTACAAAATGTATTACATGGACATTATCTCTCGCAAGTAATAACTGAACGTGTTAAACATATCCAAGACATACATAAGCTCGCACATAAATAAAGATATTCTAAACATGCTACAGACAACAAATTAAACTTATTCTTTAGCTACCTCTTTTCCCTTAGAGCCGCTTGTCGAACCTGGAATGTTTGAATATTCCAGGGACATAGTCCAATTAGAAGATGAATCTTCTAGTGAGAAACTCTAAAGAACAGTTCATATCAATGCATGATTAGGTATAAAATGTATGAGAAGACAACAGAAACTACTCCAAAGTGCCTCGTGAACACGTTAGCCTCTTCCAACGAGAGCTTTCTCAATGGCGCACGCATAGCGCCTCTTGGGAGGTTCCTAACTATGTCACTTCGGCCCGACCTCATAGCACTCATGCAAGCACCACATCTGTTGTTCCTTAGGTTCACGGTCTTCCCCACGAGAGCTTTCTCGATGGCGCACGCATAGCGCTTCTCGGGGGATATCCAACTTTTGCCTTCGGCCAACAACAAATAGGTACAACAGTATGGCCACACGAATTTTATAAATTCAACAATTAAAAAAGCCAACAACATATATTTTTCAGAAAAATACATTTCATATATGCAATATGATTTCACATAAGAGAACAATAAGAGTTTACGTACAAGAACTTCACAAAACACATCTCATACAATATGAGTCTCTCAGAGAATAAAAAATAAGATTTGGACTATATGAGTCTCATCTTGTTGGTTTATCTCTTAGACAGTATAATTTCATAGCAAATGGCCTAGGTTTTTGCAGAAAACACGTGTTTTGGTAAACCCAACCTCAAAAATTTTTATATAGGGTTGAGGGGCATTAAAGTGGGGGCATAACTAAAAAATTTCATGGAAAAAGGACATCTCATGCGCCCTGAGAAGGTTGGCCACGCGCCTTCACGCGCAGCCACTTTCGGCGAGTGTAACTCACGCGCTACACAGCAGATTTTGGATAGCTTCGTCCTATTTTCATATTTCGCCCATAACTTCCTCATTTTAACTCCGATTCGACCCCCGTTTGAACTTACGCGACCCTCTTTCCCCCCTCTACTGGATTATCAAAAAAAGGGACTTACCTTACTATTTTTCTGATTGATTTCGACGAATTCCGGCGAAGACCCGCAACTCCGACGAAACTCGTTGTCCGCTGCTTCTCCGCCGCTTTATTCTCTCTTTCTTGGAGAACTTCCTCCTCTCTCTCTAGAGCAAGCTCCTTCACTTAGAATGTCTCAACTCTCAAAGCTTCCTTGAATGATTTGAGAACAACCCATGATGCCTATTTATAGATTACTTGAACCAATCATATTATGCCACTTGTTACAATCTTAGCCATGGATTCCAAAGACTCAAACCTATAATTGAATAGCTTTTCAAATCCAAAGCTAGAATGAATTTAACTTTTGAAATCTAAGCTAAAATCCCAAACTTCTTCCAAATGACATTTTGGCCCTTATTTCAAGTTCTCAACTTTAATATTTTACCACATGAGTTTATAATTTCATTATTATTTTATTTAGATAATTCTCTAATTATAATTACACCCTCAAACATCAAATTTATTGAGATACCTAAAATCTCAAAATTAATAATTCAAAATTACTTGATATGTATGATATTTGGAAAGCCCTTACCATCATTCGGTCATTTTAGGCTACAACTTAGCTTAACTGAAAAATCGTCTCTGATTTGATTTCTTTCAGCGTCATAAATCTCGCCTGGAGACGCTCGTCAAATATATACTTTTGTCCTTAGGTATCTAAGCTCCAAGGCACTCCTTGCGACCGATTCGATTACTTGTTGTCATTTTAAACATATTTTTTGATATTTTAAACTTATTTAAAATATGTGGCATCTTCACGAAAATATGAGATATTTTATCATCGATCAATTTTGAACGTCGACAAGTTCAATAGGATTGGTCTATGAAACCCTAAGTGAATCCCATGGATGGATAAGGTTATGGCGATTGAATGAGAGAAAAGGAGAAGGAAGATATGGAAAAAGAAAGTGACAAACATAATTTTATGTAATTTCCGTTTCGTCATGTATTCTTTTTTGTTGTGAATAATTTTTTTTTTTATTTTAAAGCACAAAAGATAAATTTGACAAATTAATCCATTTTAATTATTTTTTTACTTAATTTTATTACTAAGTTGATGGGAGGAGATGCAGTCCGTATCATTAAGGGGAGGTTAATTATATAAAATTATTTAATAAATTTATAAAATTGAGTTAAATTTGAATCATAATTATTTATAAAAATACTTAAAGTCTTCGGCTCGTCTCATCTCATCTCCCGGACAAGTAATTAAGTAGAAGTATAAGGTGCCGCCAAATCTCCCGTCTGTTTCTCGAAATCACTCACTCCGCCAACTCAACGGAAAGGGAAAGGAAGAGAATCAAAATAAAAAAAAAAAATTCATGAGACCGAACAGCTCATCACGCGGTTGCCCTACTCTTAGTCTCTCTCTCTCTCTCTACAGTTCTCTCTCATTCAGGGCTGAACCATTGATTAGATCTTCGTTCAGACAGGAGGAAGATCAAGATGTCCTTCTGATCCAACACTTGCTCCGTCCCTATTCTCTCTCAAAATCTCGAAAATGGAGCGGAAAAATCGACGTGGGATGTCCCCATCGTCTGCCACTCTCTTGGTGCTCTTCAGTTTGGCCTGCCTCTCTGTTTCAGCTTCTGCTTCCACTTTCATTTCAGGTCTCTTACAATTCCGATTGCGTAGGGAAAAAAAGAAAAAAAAAAAAAAAACCACAATCCATTGATCACCTGACTTTTAGGATTCCGTTGTAATTATTTTGGGTGTGTGTTGTATTGCAGGAGATGTATTTGGGGATCAAGTTTCGATTGGTCGGAACCTACTTCAAGCCAAGAAAGGTGCTTTAGTTTTTACATTTTATCCTTCAAATTTTGGATGGATGAAACATTTCTGTCGTTATTTTGGGTGCCGTTGAGTTAAATATGACGCTTGATCTTTTTAGCTTCTTTCTGTCGCTTAATTTTTTAGTTTCTTGTTATTTTTTGGGTGTTGGGGATGGAGGCGAGGAGCTTGAAGATTGATATAGATAGGATCGTGCTTTATACTTGTAGGAGTCCATTCCTTTGTAACTTCATAAGTATATATAGAAAAGCTCAAGGGAGGCATCCCACCTCAGAGCCAATTTGGGGAAGCTTTGGATGAGGCACCCAACTGCAAAAGGGCTGCTTCTGGGAGCTCTATGGATTTCTTTAAGTGAATTCATTTGTGATTTCGGTGATGAACAATGGTTTGTTTTATACTTTTAGTTGTATGCTCTATGGAGTTTGTTTCGTGTTTGGGCATTGCAAGCTAGAAATGACCAGGGAGCTAGAATTCAAGTAACTGATCTCATATAGTGGGATAAAAGCTTGATATGCAGTATTCAAATGACAATTAAAACTTTTGTTTCGTTCAGGGTGTGTAAACCATGTAATTAAAATGGAAATCGATTGCAAAAGAAAAGGAGAGTTTGGGATGAAGGCTTGCTATTGCTCCAAATTTCGAGCAGTTCCGATCTTTGTTGCCATCAAAGTTTATGCACATCAAGATGCTATTTGAAACTTGCTATGAGCATTTTGCCAAAGACATTATAGCACAGTGGTAAAAGTTCTATCTGGTGTCCATAATGGAGATATTAGAGATATTAGCAACGTTTTGGTGTAGGCACATTCTCAAGATTGTTTGGTACATTGCAAGTGTAGTGTGAGATTTTTCCTTAGGCTTAAAGTGTGCACTTTAATTATTAATTTCCTAGATTAGTACTTGCAGTCCAACTCATCAAAGTTGAGTTCTTTCCAGCCGGGGGAGAATGATGGAAGTCATGGGAACAAATATTTTGAGTAATATTGTTTTAGGTGCAAATATAGAAATTATCTTTCCTAGTTAATATTTTATTTATTATGTTTCAATTAGAGTTTATTAGCTCATATGATCTCCCTAGGGATGGTGTATTCTGCATTTCTTTGTGCAGCTTTGATATTGGTATGATACTCATTTGAGTTTCTCCTATTGAGTTGTTTTGAAGTTGTTCTTCTTCCTCTGGTTTTGCATCAAGATCTTGTGTATTTTCTATGTCTCTTGAACTTGGTTTGTATCTGTAACCAAGTGTCATCTGAACAACAAAAGGGTAAATCAAAATTTGACGGCATTTAAAAATTTGTATCCCTGAAAGAATGGTCTAGTAATGTCTTGCTTCATCTTACTTGCAGCTTGCCCTGTTAACTTTGAGTTTCTGAACTATACAATCATCACTAGCAAGTGTAAGGGCCCCCGGTACCCAGCCAATATCTGTTGTCCAGCTTTTGTAGAATTTGCTTGCCCTTACGTGGATGAGATTAACGACTTAAGTAATGACTGCGCCTCAACCATGTTCAGCTACATCAACCTCTACGGCAAATACCCACCTGGCCTTTTCGCGAATGAGTGCCAGGGCGACAAAAACGGGCTTCTATGCCCCGCAAGTTCACCAGCAGAATCACAAAATGCCGATGGGAGTCACTTCATACGTAGTCCACCCCCACTGCTAGTTCTCACAACAGGCCTTGTGTTGCTGTTATTGCAACTATTCTGAAGACTTTTACCTTGTTTTCTCCACGAATTTTGTGTTTCATTAACCTCAGTCAAAGTCACGGTTTCCAGATAGGTTTGAGGAATGCTTTCTTGTCAGGACCACATCTGCTAGGTTTTACATTCTTTGATTCCTGTAACGGAAGATAGTGTTTGTATCTGTTTGTGCATCATGTTACCAGGCCAGATGATTTTAACTGCAAAATGAATCTCTTTGGCTTCTCTAAGATCATATTTATCATATATACTTCCATATATTATGGAATCGATGTTCTCTATGGGCTTGTTTGGATGTCTACTGCATATAATATCCGGACATCTTTAAATTTTTTTTGAAGTAGTAGTTAAACTCAAGGGGTATTTTTGTAATCTTTCAAGTGATTGAAAACATCCTAAGGGCATTTTGGAAATTTTAAGGGGCACAAACAATTTTTTTTTTTTTAAGAAGAATGGAGCTTAAGTGTCATTTTTCAAAGATTTTTGGGGTGCTGGTATAAATCCCAAAAGTTATGGGATAAAAACCAATAACCCAAAATTGGGGAGTCCAAGGATCTATTGCAAGGGGTTAAATGAAAAAAAAAATCAGAAATAGAGGGGATAAATCGTAATTTTCAAAAATCCAGCAACTTGCAATGCAACTTTCTTTGTTGTACGACCACAATTCTAATATGGGATCTCAATAGAGAGGTTTAACCTAAGGATGAAGGAAAAAAAAAGAAAAGAAAAGAAAAATGGTGGATTGGATTGTAACTTTTAAGTTGTTTATATGATTAATTTTATCTATAAATAAGTATTTTTAGCGTAGAGTTTTTGAGGTTTGGATAAGGGATTTTTATTGTTGTCTTCTCAAATATTTGGTAAAGTTTTGAGTGATTTTGGGTTCATTTTAAAAAATTGGGTGTTTCATGGGCTATAGTTGGAATTCGAGTTTGTTTGGTTGGAAAAAGAAAGCAAAAATTGAAATTAGGGGATTAAAGGAGGTAGATAATGAGGAGAGGAAGAGATTGGGTGTTTTGGAAAATTTTGTGAGGAGTTGAGAAAGACTCAATAAACTAATCTAGTTAGACATTATCGACAATAACTAAGGGTAAGCTTAACTGGAAAATGAGGAAAAAAAAAAGAAAATAAATGATAAAAAAATAAGAAAAATAAAATTAAAAAAAGTTAAAACGATGATCAACAGTAAGAGTTTCGTTGTAGAAGATGGTCGGAAGAGAAAAAATGTCAAGCACATGAGCAACACACGCGGGACACTTAGCGTGTGATTTGTGCATAAACAACACGTATTAGTGAAAAAGAATTGAAAATAATTAAAAAAGAAAATAATTATGAAAAAATAAGAAATATTTTGAAAGGGAATTCAAGTATTTGGGAGATAATCCAAGTTTGGGAAAAGCACATTTGGCTCATCGATATCACAAATAAAAGGTTAGAAGTCGACATATTATAAAAATATTTTGTCAATTTTTTTTAAGAATAATTTAGGTATGAGTATTTTATTTGCATAATTAACATAAAAATATAAGATTACCTGGCAATGTCTTGAATATTATGTAATCAAATGTGAAAATTTATCTTGCACATACTAGTTACTATTTTGAAAAATTCATATGAATATGCAATTGCAATCCCTGGTTTGTTTATTCTTGTCATAAATTTTGTACAAAAATATTTTTGAAACATGTAGCTCATCCCAAAATGTTTTTTTTTTTTTTATAAAATATATATATATGTAGATGTAATAGATGATCCACCAAATAAGGTACTAATCGATGAATAAGACATGAGGATAATGAATTTATTTTTTTAAATTTTAGACTTACTTTCACTTTTCTCTTCAATGCTTCAAGTTTGTACTCTTATTTATGTTTTTTTTTTAAATAAAAGAAATATGTATAGATAGAAATAAAGTAGGGGCGGATCCAAAAATCTATATAGGGAGAGACTAAAATTTTTTTTTGAGGTATAAAATTACACATCACAAATTTTGAGGTGGGCTAGAATTTTTTTTGACTGAATTATTAGTAAAATTTATTATTTTTTATATTAAAAAATTAATTTTTATATTAAAAAAATAATTTTAATATTTAAAAAATAATACAGAACACAAATTAAGACATACCCCAGCTTACATGATCACGTAAGTGAAGCACACACTCAAGATCAAAACAAGGTTGTAGCTAAAAATATAGCAGAAGCAACAATGGAGTTACATAAAATGAAAAGTAATGAACAACTCTAGATGAAATCGGCTCCAGATCCAAAGGCGCGTTAATGCACGTCTTCCAGATGAACGTGAAGACCAGGGAGAAGCTACGAACCTGAAGGCGAGCATGGAAGAGCCACCCAACTAGCAATGTGTACAAAGTGACAAACTAGGACCAGAGAAATAAACTAGTAAGTGTCACCAAGTAACCCAGGACACATAGTGGAACAAACACTAGAGCCACAACTATCAATTCATAGCCCAACTCAAGAGTTATCGTTTTACTATAGAGACACACATGGGTTCTGCCCCCTCCAAATTACTAAGTGTAACAACCCGTTAGTAGGTCTAGAAGTTTATTAATATTTTAATTGTGAAAATTTAGAGATTTGCTCTATTAAATTGAATGTTGGGAAATATTCTTATGTGTCAAAATTTATGTATTTAAATTCATGAATTGGGTTGCCCATTTGGGCCAAGTGTTTAAAGTCCAAGAATGTGATGGGTTTAGAGAAATCCTATGGGCCTAAAATGAATTGGGCAATTAGTAAAGAGGGTATGGGAATTATATATATGTGCATATCTTGATGTGGCAAAATTATATAAATAAATGATGTATTAAATTTATGGATTGGACTTTGGAAGCTTGGGTTGAGCCCAATGGAAGATTTTTGTATATTGCAAGTGTTGTATGGTTGTGAAGCCTATTGGACTTAATGTTATGTTGAGGCCTTTTTGGTGGGCAAATGGGCCATTATAATTAATTGAGCTAATGAGTTGGGTTTGGACCCATGTAAGAGTATGAGTGGATTTTTGAATTGGGCTTAGGCCCATGTGTAAAATATGAGAGATGGAATTTAATAAATGAAATTATATATATATATATATTTGTATTTTGTGGATTAAAAGAAAAGAAGAAAAGAATTGTAAAATGCAAAGTGACCAAATGGTCCTTGCTTTATTGAAAAAGGTAAGGGCAATTAGGGAATTTCATAAGTGGATTTTATTATAAATGAATTTATGAGTATAATGGAGTAGAAAGGAAAATGAAAAAGAAAAGAAAAAGAGGTAAATGACCATAATGGGTTCAATGGCTTGTGGTGTGTGTGCAAAGGAGAGGGGTAAAGTTGTAATTTGGCCAAGGGAGTGGTTGGAAGGTTGGTGGGTGGTTATCCCTTCCTCCAAGCTTTCTTTCTTTTCCTTGTCTTTTTCTTTTCTTCCTTCTCTATCCTCCCGATCGGCCATCTTCTTAATCTTCATCTTCTTCTTTCCTTCTCCTTCTTCATTTTGATGTCTATGGAAGCTTGAAGTGAAGTTGCAGCTGGGTGCATTCTTCTCCGTGGGTTTTTCTTCATTAAAGGCAAGTTCTTCTTACATTTTTTTTTTGGTTATGTAAGTTATTATTTCTTCTTTGTTTGTTTCGTTGTAAGATCATGTTGATTTTCCTTGTTAATAAAGCCTTGGGCCCTTTTCTTTTGGGTCACGTTGGTTTCCTTTTGGGTTCCTTGGTTTTCGAATCTTCTATTTTGTTAGGAGATCAAATCATGAGTTTATATTGATAGGTGGATTATTTTCTTATTCCGTTAAAATCTTGTGTTTTGTCATCAATGGGTCTTTTTGTGAGTTTTCATTAGGGTTTAGTTCACCCTAAATTCTCAAAGGAATGACACTTGATTGATTAGGAATGTTAGAGAAACAAGATTTGGTGTATCTTGTTTGGGAGGTTGAGTTTTGTGGGTTGTCGTTGTTATTTTTAAGCTTCAGGCCTCTGTTGGTCGACCAAGTTTTTCTGTCGGTCGACCAAGTATGTGTTTTGTTCTTCAGTTGGTCGACCAAGCATTTCTATCGGTCGACCAAGTAATAATTTAAGCTTCTGTTAGTCGGCCAAGTGGTTTCAGTCGGTCGACCAAGTGATAATTTAAGTTTTTGTTAGTCGACCAAGTGTTTTTACTTAGTCGACCAAGTCCCTATTTAGTCGACTAACTCTCTTTCATCCGTTGACTAACTCTTTTATTCGGTCAACCAACAGAATGTAAAGATTCTTTCTTTTTGGTCCGATTCTTTTCTAATGCTTGAAATTCTTCCCCAAAACTCTTGTGATGTTTTACTTGCTTCAAAAATCATCTCGTGGATATGTAAGTGTTCCAAAAATGGGGAAGTTAATTAATGGTGGGAATTAAAGACGAAAATCATGAGTTTTTAAATGGTGAATTCATGTAATCAACTTGTTTGACCTTGAGAAATGGTATGAAAATGAATCCCAATAAATAATGCTAAATCACGTGATGAAAATACCACTAGCTCATGTAAGGATGAAATCTTGAAATATCTAAGTGTGCATAATGATCATAATGAGAACATTTCTAATAATGAAGCATGTCGATATGTTTACTTGAAAACCCTCATGAGCATTGTATGGTATTATTATTTATGGTATGGAAATGAATCTCAATGAATGATGCCAAATCATATGATGAAAATATCATTGGCTCATGTGAGGAGATAATCTTGAAATGGTTAAATGCGCATGATGATTATGAGGATAACATTGCTAATAATGTAGCATGTTTGATATGCTTACTTGAAACCTACATGAGCATTGCATGGTATTATTATTTGCGCACTTATTATTTTGCGCGGCGGTTACGTACCGCGGGTTGAGAAAAGGATATCCTAAAGAGCGCCTGACACGGGAAAGGTGGCCATAGACCCGGTTGGCGATGCTCAAGCCAAATGAATGGCTAAATGATTTTTCTATGTATATGTATGCATGCATGTGAATGAAAGGCCTTGAGGGCTGATATGCTGCATGGAAAATTATATATATTCATGAGAAATGAAATGATGCATAAATTGCATAATGCTAATAGCATGGAAATGATCATAACCATTGAGAAATGAAATGATGCATGAAAATGATCATAATGATTAAGAAATGAAATGATGCATGCACAATGCCAATGGCATGGAAATGATTAAGAAATGAAATGATGCATAAAATGCATAATGACAATGGCATGGGAATGATAATAATGATGGGATCTAATGGGAAATGCTACTCGTACTTGGGAAGTCGGGTCTATTCCATTTTGGTTTATCCATGCCTTGACTCTATTGTCTTTATTGTTGTATATATATACTTGCTGAGCCTTATGGCTCACCTTGCTTATTCCTGTCATTCCAGGTAAGGGATAAGCTATTGCTGAGGGCAAGTCCAATGAGGCTAAAGCCCGGGTTTAGTTATGTACAGGGATATCCCAGCCTCAAGATCTATGGGTGTAATGTTGAGGGCAAGAAATAGAGAGTTCAATGTGTTGTTAGAACCTTAGTGCCATTTTATTTGAAAAATGTATGGGCGGTAAGCCCAAGATGATAATGTAAAGGGTGTGTAATATTTAATTTGAGCTCCTATTGATAGTGAGCAAATGTAGAGATGTTTTATTTTGGCTCCTGATGATCAGTGAGCAAGTAAAAAAAAAAAAAAAGAATTGGTGTTTATTCTGAGTTTATTGTTCTTGTATCCATTTCGTAACGACCTCCTTTCGAATTTCCTATGCTAGCAGGATGATCCGGGAGATGGCTGCTACACTAAGTATGCTCACATACCGTTTGACTATGGAAACGCACAGGGGGTCTGCCCGCTCCAAGTTACTAAGTAGCGCGTTAACGCACGTCTTCTAGATGAGCGTGAACACCAGGGAGAAGCTACGAACCTGAAAGCAAGCACAGAAGAGCCACCCAACTGGCAATGTGTACAAAGTGACAAACTAGGAGTAGAGAAATAAACCAGTAAGTGTCACCAAGTAACCCCGGGACACATACTGGAACAAACACTCAGAGCCACAACTATCAAATCATAGCCCAACTCAGGAGTTATCATTTTACTATAGAGACTGCACACATGGGTTCTGCCCCCTCCAAATTACTAAGTATGTCGACATATCGTTTGACTATGAAAATGCACAGAGGTCTGCCCGCTCTAAGTTACTAAGTAGACAACCACCTGAGTAGGCAAAAACAAGAGGTTGCAAAGCCATCCTACATGACATCATGTACAAAGTAAAATCTAGGATCGAAGGATAGCATCAGTTTTGGTCACCAGAGTCTCTCAACTCCAGGGAACTCATTGACACACCCCAACGATCCAACATTGTCAAGTCATATCTGGCAGTATGGCCATCCACCGTTTGACTATGGAGACGCACAGGGGTTTTTCCCGCTCCAAGTTATTGAGTAGAATGGTTTACCTGAGGCAGGAGTGCTGGTCAGCAGGGAGTCGCTAAAAATACCACAGTGCACGGCTTTGTAGAGTATGGGGAAAGGGGATGGTGACCAACCGTGCCCACACGACACACTGACCTGATGTGCAAGCTGGTCTGCAGACTGCTCGGAACCTCACCAGCACCGGTTGTTGCGTTCACACCACAAAAAATATACCATCGCTTGCAAGACTAAACGATTAGCAACATCCCAAGGATTTTTACCTTTTCATCGAGCCACTGCCCAAAGGACCCCCGTATCCCATTGACGCTAGGGCCATGCAAATTTCTTTGAACGCCAAAAAAATGACACCTCCTGCCTAGAATAGGAACATTTAAAGAATAAATGACTGTGTCTCTCAGAATCTATCCTGTAAAGAAAACATCTATTGTGAAATGGAAGAAATAGATTAATGCGATCAAGAGTATATAATCGTTCCCTAACTGCTAACCATAGAATAAATGAATGCGTAGGGACTCCATACCCAAACCAAACCAACCGATGCCATGGGACTCGGTCTCGTTGTTCTAACAAATCATGTAATACCGACCTAATAGAGAATGTACCATCTGGGGCCAGGGTCCAAACCAGCACATCACTACTCCCAACCCTAGGGGCCCCCAGCATCTGGTGCTGGATAAGCTTTGGAGATAGACATGTCCAGTCTGACGACCACTCCCACCTACCATCTACAATGATGTTAGAAACACGGGTCGTAATCGGGATATCGAGCATATGGGGAAGCTGATAGGAGAAACGATTGACAAGGATCCCAAAGGGGTGTTACTTATTGTACCACAGAAAAACACGACTGCCGTCCCTTACTTTCCACCCAAACTTATCTCTGACCACATGTCGGACAGATAAGAGCTTTCTCAACTACCAAGGGCAGGAATGCGACACTAGGAGCATCCATAGGCAGTTGTTCTTGATCGGAAACGTGTGGATCCATTTTACCCACAAGGACTCGCTCTTGCTTGACAAGAGCCTCCAGATTAACTTTGTTAGCATTGCCTTGTTCCACAAAAAAAAAAAAAAAAGGGTTTTAATCCAAGACCTCATTGCTCTTTTGGACAACACACATCACGCCACATGACCTTAGCTTTGTGGGAATCCTCATCTGACCCACTCCAAAGGAAATTCTTGATGATGCCCTCTAACTCCTTAATCACCTGCTTGGGTAACAAGAAGATAGACGCCCAATACAGGTATATCATAGCAGGAATCGAATGAGCCAGCTGAAGTATATCCCCAAAAGACAAAGACCGACTACGTCATGAGCACAACTGATTCTTCACTTTATCTAAGATGGGCTTACAATCCTCGTAAACTAGCTTCGTTAACAATAGGGGGACCCCCAGGTACCTCATGGGGAGTTAACCTTCGTGGAATGCCGAAGGAAGGAACAAACTCTCTCTTAAGGTCTCATCTCAACAAGACACAAAGCAATCACTCTTCGTGGGATTAGCGTGCAAACCAGACACCAGAGAAATTTCCCCAAGCATTCCTTGAGGATTATAATAGAAGCAACGTCTCATTGAGAGAATAATAAGAGGTCATCAGGAAACAGAAGCATCACCGTCCTAGATTGCTCACACTATTAATGAAACTTGAAATCGAGAGACTGGACGTGTCAGCTGATGATACCCTGCAACACTTGCATGACCAACACAAACAGATAAGGCAAAACTTACCTCCCTAAAAAAACCCATGCAGTTAAGCATTAATCTTGACTGAAAAGCGAGGGCTGGTGACGCATTCATGAATCCAACCATAGAATCTAGGCAGGAAGTTCATCAGTTGAAGAATAGCTAACAAGAAATCCCATTCAACTGAATCATAAGCCGATGCCAAGTTAACTTTCATAGCACGTTTCGACTGACCCTTATGAAGATGGTATAAGACACTAGCTCTTGGGCCAGTAAGATATTATCTCTTATCGATCGACCTGCCACAAAAGCTGTTTGGGACTCATCAACCAAGTCTGGAAGCACTATCTTCAGCCTATTTGCCAAGATATTTGAAATGATTTTATAGACAATATTACAGCACGAGATCGGTCTGAACTGAGTCGAGGACTTTTGGATGGGGAACCTTAGGGACTAAACTAATCACAGTGGCATTGACCTCTCCTAATAAATGCCTCATACTAAAAAAATTTCCAACAACCTCTACCACATCAGATCCCAAGCTTTCCTAAAGAACTTGACCATGAAACCATTTGGCCCCGGAGCGTTATCGTCTCCCATACTGAATAGGACTAGCCTTACTTTTTTCTTTCTCTTATTTTTAAAATAATATATATTATCACATATATTTTTTATATAAGCAAGTCATCACATTTCAATCAATTTCCAATTCACCCCTTTCAAATTTAGCCGTTATATGACATGCTACAATACTTATTTTGTGCCAATTTTCCAACACTTCACACACAAGTAACATATATCATCAAGATGCTGCTTAAACCACCCTACAACAGTCTTAACTGGCTCTGCAGTTCATGGTCAACATCTTCACAATTTACACTTCCAAAACACTAGCATCTTCATTCTTCCAAGCACAACAAGAATACTCGCTGGAAACTGGTTTGTGATTACAACTCAAGCATCTTTATCTGCAAAAAAAAGTCCGAAACTTTTCACAAGACACGCCGGTGAGTTTAATCAACGAGGTGTTGTCTTACAAAAGGTACTTGCCTAGAAGTTTCAGCTATGCATTAGGTTTTTGAGTGTCAATTTGATCTTTGATATGCTCAATACATTGAAATACAGTATCTATGAAATATTTCTGTAGGAAGGACACATTTACAGTTCAAAGAACCAAGTAGATTCATTATTCCAATTATTATATTATATTCACCTCAGATTTTACAAGTTGAGTTTTATGTTGGCAAACGGAGTAAATTATCGGAACATTGCCGGTGCAAACTGGTTTGACAGTCTTCACCATATGAGGCTTCGCCTGGATGTATGTCGGAACTGTTTCTTTGCGATGCACCAGCGACCGGGGAAAGTGCTCAACTGTACCAAGGCAAAGCAAAAATAGATATTAACTTGTGAGTTGATAGTAGAGTATGAAAGTTGTATATATTGCATTTTGTGAAGCCCTAATATTTGAATGCATAACTGCAGAAGGACCAGATTACCATCCTTTCGAATGACATATTCTATGACACTAGCTTAACCAGCTCACATTATAAGATGTTGCAGCAGACAATCACTTGTGGATTGAGAAAAAGCTTTAATTAATGAGCAAAAAAGAAAAAAAGCTCTAAATTTGTCACCAATGCAGGCATACAAGTAAATTAGTGATCTTTGCACGTCCGTAGATAATCAACATAGTGCGGTAGCTTACATTACTGATGAGCTATGCTCCGAACCATGCAGAATCTACACCATAGGGAGCAGAAATCACTCTTATTCCAGAGGTACCGAATGAGGAAGAAGTCTGCTGAGATCCTTCTCTTAACCTTCCTGGAAAATAAAGATCAAAGAGGTATAAAAGGTTTTCATTCAACAGATATATGCACCTCATTTAATTATTCAATGGCCTGCATCTATATATTTATTCTTTAATATTTATTGATAGCAACAGTATGGTTGCACCTTTCACCTTTGTAACAAAAAAGATCATGGGTTTGAGAAGTGGAAACAGCCTTTTTACAATTCACGAGACCGAACAGCTCATCATGCGGTTGGGTTTCTTAATTAACAATTCACGAGACCGAACAGCTCTCTCTCTCTCTCTACAGTTCTCTCTTATTCAGGGCTGAACCATTCATTAGATCTTCGTTCAGGCAGGAGGAAGATCAAGATGTCCTTCTGATCCAACACTTGCTCCGTCCCTATTCTCTCTCCAAATCTCGAAAATGGAGCGGAAAAATCGACCTGGGATGTCCCCATTGTCTGCCACTCTCTTGGTGCTCTTCAGTTTGGCCTGCTTCTATGTTTCAGCTTCTGCTTCCACTTTCATTTCAGGTCGGTTACAATTCCGATTGTTTAGGCAAAAAAAGGAAAAAAAAAAAAAAAACCACAATCGATAGATCACCTGATTTTTAGGATTCCGTAGTAATTATTTTGGGTGTGTGTATTGCAGGAGATGTATTCGGGGATCAAGTTTCGATTGGTCGGAACCTACTTCAAGCCAAGAAAGGTGCTTTAGTTTTTACATTTTATGATTCGAATTTTGGATGGACGAAACATTTCTATAGTTATTTTGGGTGCCGTTGAGTTAAATATGACGATTGATCTTGTTAGCTTCTTTCTGTCGCTTAATTTTTTAGTTTCTTGTTATTTTTTGGGTGTTGGGGAAGGAGGAGAGGAGCTTGAAGATTGATATAGGTAGGATCGTGCTTTATACTTGTAGGAGTCCATTCCTTTGTAACTTCATAAGTATATATAGAAAAGCTCAAGGGAGGCATCTCACCTCAGTGGTAAAAGTTCTATCTGGTGTCCATAATGGAGATGTTAGAAATATTAGCAACGTTTTGGTGTAGGCCCATTCTCAAGATTGTTTGGTACATTGCAAGTGTAGTGTGAGGTTTTTCCTTAGGCTTAAAGTGTGCACTTTAATTAATGATTTCCTAGATTAGTACTTGCAGTACAACTCATCAAAGTTGAGTTCTTTCCAGCCGGGGGAGAATGATGGAAGTCATGGGAACAAATATTTTGAGTAATATTGTTTTAGGTGCAAATATAGAAATTATCTTTCCTAGTTAATATTTTATTTATTATGTTTCAATTAGAGTTTATTAGCTCATATGATCTCCCTAGGGATGGTGTATTCTGCATTTCTTTGTGCAGCTTTGATATTGGTATGATACTCATTTTAGTTTCTCCTATTGAGTTGTTTTGAAGTTGTTCTTCTTCCTCTAGTTTTGCATCAAGATCTTGTGTATTTTCTATGTTTCTTGAACTTGGTTTGTCTTTGTAACCAAGTGTCGTGTGAACAACAAAAGGGTAAGTCAAAATTTGACGACATTTAAAAACCCCAATCGATTGATTTTTAGGATTTCGTTGTAATTATTTTGGGTGTGTATTGTAGGAGATGTATTTGGGGATCGAGTCTCGATTGGTCGGAACCTACTTCAAGCCATGAAAGGTGCTTTAGTTTTTACATTTTATGCTTCAAATTTGTGAAATTCTAAAATTTGCTCATACTAAAATTCACCATCTTATTATTTTTTTTTTTTTTACCATTCACAGCCACAACCATCTTCCTTGCTCCGCATAGTCACAACCACACAACCGTCTTCCTTTCTTTTTGCTCCCCATAGTCACAACCACAGTCGCAGCCGCAGACACCTATTTGCTCTATTTCTCTTTCTCTCTCATCACACCCATCTCTCTCTCTTACTCTTTCACACCCACCTCCCTATCTCTCTCTCGCACCTTTCCTGCTTCTATTGGTGTACAACCACGACAAACGCGACCACCCTCAAATTCCCAAATACACACACACACACACACACCTATACATACATACACAAACACACACATACGCATATACACACACAGGCATATATATATATATATACATTTACACTATCACCAGCAATTGATCCATCGCCCCCGATCAGCAACGAAAAAACCCTGATTGTCGCCTATTGAGGGTTCGTTTTACCCTTGACTCGGATGCCCTTGAAGCCCTTGACCAATGGTCGTCGGGGACTCTCAATTTTTTTTTAATTTTTATTTTTTTAAAAAATTAATATTTAATTTTAAATATCAATTAAGTATTCTAAATATCAATTCTTAATTTTTTTTAAAAAAATTATTGACTATAGCATTGAAAATATTTTAAATAAAAAAACACCAAAAGTGTAAGTTTACTTTTTAAAAAAATTAATATAAAAATATTTTCTTTTTAAGTTTAAATATAAAAATTTAATTAGTGATTTTATATATTAGAAATAATTTTTTTTTATATATTTTTATTATTTTTTAAAAGGCTTAGGCCCCGAACTCCCATGGCCGGCCTTGATCAAGATCTTGTGTATTTTCTACGTTTCTTGAACTTGGTTTGTCTCTGTAACGAAGTATCGTTTAAACAACAAAAGGGTAAATCAAAATGTGACGGCATCTAAGAATTTGTATCCCTGGAAGAATGGTGTAGTAATGTATTGCTTTTATCTTGCATGCAGCGTGCCCTATTAACTTTGAGTTTTTGAACTATACAATCATCACTAGCAAGTGTAAGGCCCCCCGGTACCCAGCCGATATGTGTTGTGCAGCTCTTGCAGAATTTGCTTGCCCTTACGCGGATGAGTTGAACGACTTAAGTAATGACTGCGCCTCAACCATGTTCAGCTACATCGACCTCTACGGCGAATACCCACCTGGCCTTTTCGCGAATGAGTGCAAGGGCGACAAAAACGGGCTTCCATGCCCCGCAAGCTCACCAGCAGAATCACCAAATGACGATGGGAGTCACTTCATAATTCATACGTAGTCCACCCCCACTGCTAGTTCTCACAACTACAGGCCTTGTGTTGCTGCTATTGCAACTATTCTGAAGACTTTTACCTTGTTTTCTCCACGTATTTTGTGTTTCAATAACCTCAGCCAAAGTCACTGTTTCCAGATAGGTTTGAGGAATGCTTTCTTGTCAGGACCACATCTGCTAGGTTTTACATTCTTTGATTCCTGTAACGGAAGATAGTGTTTGTATCTGTTTGTGAATCATGTTACCAGGCCAGATGATTTTAACTGCAAAATGAATCTCTTTGGCTTCTCTAAGATCATATTTATCATATATACTTCCATATATTATGGAATCGATGTTCTCTTTGGGCTTGTTTGGATGTCTACTGCATATAATATCCGGACATCTTTAAATTTTTTTTGAAGTAGTAGTTAAACTCAAGGGGTATTTTTGTAATCTTTCAAGTGATTGAAAACATCCCAAGGGCATTTTGGAAATTTTAAGGGGCACAAACAATTTCTTTTAAGAAGAATGGAGCTTTAGTGTCATTTTTTAAAGTTTTTGGGGTGCTGGTATAAATCCCAAAAGTTATGGGACAAAAACCATTAACCAAAAATTGAGGAGTCCAAGGATCCATTGCAAGGGGTTAAATGAAAAAAATCAGAAAAAAGGGGATAAATCGTAATTTTAAAAAATTCAGCAACTTGCAATGCAATTTTCTTTGTTGTACTACCACAATTCCAAAATGGGATCTCAATAGGGAGATTTAACCAAGGATGAAGAAAATAAAGAAGAAGAATGGATTAGATTGTAACTTTTAAGTGGTTTATATGATTAATTTTATCTATAAATAAGTATTTTTAGCGGAGAGTTAGATACGATTTCTTCAAATAAAGTGAGTTTTTGAGGTTTGGATAAGGGATTTTTATTCTTGCCTTCACAAATATTTGGTAAAATTTTGAGTGATTTTGGGTCCACTTTGAAAAATTGGGTGTTCCATAGGATATAGTTGGAATTTGGGTTTGTTTGGCTGGAAAAAGAAAGAAAAAATTGAAATTAAGGGTTAAAGGAGGTAGATAAGGAGGAGAGGAAGAGATTGGGTGTTTTGAGGAAGAGATTGGGTGTTTTGGAGAATTTTGGTGAGGAATTGAGAGAGACTTTGAATAAACTAATCTAGTTAGACATTATCGGCAACAACTAAAGATCATCTCAGTTGGAAAATGAGAAATAAACAAAAAAAATAAAAAAAGATGAGAATAAATGATAAAAAAATAAGAAAAATAAAACTAAAAAAAGAAGTTAAAACGATAATCAATAGTAAGAGTTTCGTAGTAGAAAATGGTTGAAAGAGAAAAAATGTCAAGCACATGAACAACACACGTGAGACACTTAGCATGTGACTTGTGCATTGACATGTACTAGTGAAAAAAATTTGAAAATAATTAAAAGGGGAAATAATTATAAAAAAAAAGAAATATTTTGAAAGGGAATTCAAGTATTTAGGTGATAATCCAAGCTTGGGAAAAGCACATTTGGCTCGTCGATATCACAAATAAAAGGTTAGAAGTCAACATATTATAAAAATATTTTGTCAATTTTTTTTTTTAAGAATAATTTAGGTACGAGTGTTTTTTTTTTTGCATAATTAACATAAAAATATAAAAATATAGGGTTGCATGGCAATGTCTTGAATATTATGTAATCAAATGTGGAAATTTATCTTGCACGTACTAGTTACTATTTTTTAAAAACTCATATGAATATGCAATTGCAATCCATGGTGACGAGGGAATATTTATAGGGGGCAATTTTACTGTACTACCCCTAGAGGTTACTATTAACTTGGAGCCATATGTGCTAGTAAAGGTCAATGGGCGATCGCCACATGTCAAGTCTTAGGAGCTCCATTTATCTTTATAATCTTTATTATTATTTTGAACTAGAAGAGATAGAGAGGAAGATTTAGTCAACCAAGAATATCTCCAACATCCCAAGAATTATCTCCATTATTGAAGGTTATCTTTTCTCCCCATGAAAAGTGGATCAGCATCTGTTTTTGAAAGGTATCTTATCTCTTATTGGAAAGGCCATGGGACATCTATAAATAGAGGGCAACCTCTACAGGTATGTGAGATCTGATTCCTAAGGGACTCTTTTATTATCTTCTATTACTATTATACTTCTCAAAAATCCGTGAACTGACTTAAGCGTCGGAGGGATCACGGGGAGCGAGTCCCCCCTCCCATTTTTTGCAAGTACTTGGTTCGAGACAGAAGAAGGTGATCGGCTCCGCATCATCAATTGACGCCCACCGTGGGGCCCTCGTCTTTTCTTTTTGTCTGCCAAGTACACTTTCAAGTCGTATGAAATCTATGCAATTCAATTACACGTAAGTGTTGATTGCATAATGGGTACGCTCATTCTTTTAATATTTTGGTGTCGGCTGTGATTTTATTTTTTAATTATTGCCAAAAATAATTGAAAGAGAAGGCCAAAAGATTTATATATATATATATGCATGTATATGCTTAAGAAGTTCTGGTTGAAACATGGTAAAAAATACAAGCAGAAAAAAGTAATTCTCCTATTGTTTTGTACCATGCGCACATATATACATATCATATGTATAGGCATTTACAATATAATATATATTGAGAAAAGCTTCGTATGGAAGCTAATAAAAAAGATTGCTATATATATTATACAAAAAAGCTCCTGGAGGCGCCCAGTATACATATTTGATAACTTCTTTATATATATATATATATGTTATGAGAAAAAGCTCTTGGGGAAACTAGGGCGAGTTATATATATGTTGGGGAAAAGCTAATGAGGGGAGCCTGGAGCAAGAAAAGACGTGTTATATTATATATATAATAGTAAAGGGAAGCTTCCTGGAAAAGGGGGCAATACCTAGAAGTCACCATTGGAGAGCCAGACGATGGCCGCAATAAGCAAAGACTGTGGCAGAGAACGAAGCAAGGCCACCGACGAACAGTACCGTCAATGGCGGTGAAGCGGCGGGCATAGAAAGCCTCCAACAAGCTGCTGGCATGGACAGAGGAGAGGATGCGCAGGTCAGCGGCAACAGTGCTGCAGTGGCGTTCAACTGCGAACAATGGCCGCAACAAGCAGCAATAATGGCAAACATGGTTGCTGTGGAAGCTTCGTTAATATCGCTTTGGTTAAAGCTTATTCCCCTTGTTTTTATCATTCTAGTGTTTTAACTATTATCTATTGGAGAATTGCTAAGCAGAGGCAAAAGGTTTTAATTTGAACCAGCAAGGGAGAAGGAGAACTCAATGACCAAGTTGTCTATGACGTCGAAGCTGAAAGTGTATTGGCTTCCAATGAGGCTTTCCACGTGAGCCTGTTTGCTTCTGTCGCCATCCCTTGCCACGTAGCCACAAGTTAGAAGGCAAGACAAGCAAACGGACGAGCAGATTTGGATCCAGTTTTAGATCTGTGCCAAATTGGGCAGGGGAGCTTTTCTTCTTCCAGGTTTAATTAATTTATTTATGCTCCAATGACTTGAATTTTAATTAATTCTGTTAAAATGTTTGGGGTTAATAACGTTAACAGACGAAAGGCTCGTCCCGAACACTTGCGGATGTAGATTTTATGTCGAACCGCAAAAATAAAATATTATTACTCTTTAATTGCGGATGTAGACTTTATGTCGAACCGCAAAAATAAAATATTATTACTCTTTAATTGCGGATGTAGACTTTATGTCGAACCGCAAAAATAAAATATTGTTATTCTTTAATTGCGGACGTAGGCATTTCACCGAACTGCGAAAATAAAATATGGATATTCTTTAAAATCCCGTCATCAACTACAATCCGAGCCAACATGTGCACATGAAGACCGAGGGTCTGAAATGCCTCTACAATGCAAGAGTAAAGGATCAGATATGATCCCCGGGGGCCTCGAACCCCCGAACACTCAAAAGCAAAGGATCAGATGTGATCCTCGGGGGGCCTCGAACCCCCGAACACTAAAAAACAAAGGATCAGAAGTGATCCTTGGGGGCCCCGAACCCCGGACAACTCAAGACAAAAGGGTCACATATGATCCTCGAACTCCTGACAACTCAAAATCAAAGGGGACCACCTCTAATAATTAAGGAACGACTTCGAGGCTTTGAACCTTGACCACCGAAGACCAAAGGGGACCACCCCTATTAATTAAGGCACCAGTTCGGAGGCTACGAAGCTCTGCCAAATGAAGACCAAAGGGGACCACCCCTACTAATTAAGGCACCAGTTCGGAGGCTACGAACCTCCGCCAAATGAAGACCAAAAGGCATCAGTTTGGAGGCTACGAACCTCCGCCAAATGAAGACCAAAGGGGACCACCCCTACTAATTAAGGCACCAGTTCGGAGGCTACGAACATCCGCCAAATGAAGACCAAAGGGGATCACCCCTACTAATTAAGGCACCAGTTCGGAGGCTACGAACCTCCGCCAAACGAAGACCAAAGGGGACCACCCCTACTAATTAAGGCACCAGTTCGGAGGCTACGAACCTCCGCCAAATGAAGACCAAAGGGGACCACCCCTACTAATTAAGGCACTAGTTTGGAGGCTACAAACCTCTGTCAAATGAAGACCAAAAGGCATCAGTTCGGAGGCTACGAACCTCCGCCAAATGAAAGGGGACCACCCCTACTAATTAAGGCACCAGTTCGGAGGCTACGAACCTCCGCCAAATGAAGACCAAAAGGCATCTGTTCGGAGGCTATGAACCTTTGCCAAACGAAGACCAAAGGGGACCATAGCCTCAGCCAACGGCCCCGAAGGCAAGGCGCGCAGCCTCAACCAACACAGCTTCGGCCAACGGCCCTGAAGGCAAGGCACGCAACCTCGGCCAGCAACCCCGAAGATCAGGCACGGGGCCTCGGCCACCGCAGCCTCGGCCAGTGGCCCCCAAAGATCAGGCACGAGGTCTCGGCCACCACAGCCTCGGCCAGTGGCCTCCGAAGACAAGGCATACAGCCTCGACCAGCGGCCTCGAAGATAAGGCAAGCAGCCTCGGCCACCACAACCTCGGCCAGCGGCCCCCGAAGATGAGAAATGCGGCCTCGACTAGCATAGCCTCGGCCCTAGGCCAAAAATAACAATAAAAATATATATATGTACTAATTTAAGAGCTGACCTCTTTTCTACTATAGGAAAATTCTAGAATGTCTCTATCATCTCGAGCGACCTAATCACCTTCTGCATGGGAAGAGTGAAAGGGCACTGGGAGACTTGAAAAGCAAATTCAGCATTTGATACTGCTAACCCAACTTTTAGTAGAACTTTTTTACAGAGGCTCAGAAAAATAATGATGACTACTCCTTTAGCTGCTCAAACTCCTCGCTCGATCAGCTCAAGGAGTGGGGGGCAAGTGATGAGGGAATATTTATAGGGGGCAATTTTACTGTGCTACCCCTAGAGGTTACTATTAACTTGGAGCCATGTGTGCTAGTAAAGGCCAATGGGCGATCGCCACATGTCAAGTCTTAGGAGCTCCATTTATCTTTATAATCTTTATTATGATTTTGAACTAGAAGAGATAGAGAGGAAGATTTAGTCAACCAAGAATATCTTCAACATCTCAAGAATTATCTCCATTAGTAAAGGTTATCTTTTCTCCCCATGAAAAGTGGATCAGCATCTGTTTTTGAAAGGTATCTTATCTCCTATTGGAAAGGCCACGGGACATCTATAAATAGAGGGCAACCTCTACAGGTATGTGGGATCTGATTTCTAAGAGACTCTTTTATTATCTTCCATTACTATTATACTCCTCAAAAATCCGTGAACTGATTTAAGCGTCGGAGGGATCACGGGGAGCGAGTCCCCCCCATTTTTTGCAGGTACTTGGTCCGAGACAGAAGAATGTGATCGGCTCCGCATCATCACATGGTTTGTTTATTCTTGTAATAAATTTTGTGCAAAAATATTTTTGAAACATATAGCTAATCCCAAAATGTATTTTTTTTTTATAAAATGTATATATATGTAGATGTAGTAAATGATCCACCAAATAAGGTACTAATTGATGAATAAGTTACGAGGATAATGAATTTATTATTTTAAATTTTAGACTTGCTTTCACTTTTATCTTTCAATGCTTCAAGTTTGTACTCTTATTTATGTTTTTTTTTTAAATAAAAAAGAAATGTATAGATAGAAATAAAAAGTCTATACAGAACACAAATTAAGACATACCCCAATTTACAAAATCACGTAAGTGAAGCACACACTCAAGATCAAAACAAGATTTTAGCTAAAAACATAACAGAAGCAACAACGGAGTTACATAAAATGGAAAGTAATGAACAACTCTAGATGAAATCAGCTCCAGATCCAAAGGCTTGTTAACGCACGTCTTCTAGATGAACGTGAAGACTAGGGAGAAGTTGCGAACTTAAAGGCAAGTATGGAAAGCCACCCAACTGGCAATGTGTACAAAGTTACAAACTAGGACAAGAGAAATGAACCAATAAGTGTCACCAAGTAACCCCAGGACACATACTGGAACAAACATTCAGGGCCACAACCATCAAATCATAGCCCAACTCAAGAGTTATCATTTTACTATTGAGACACACAGGGGTTTTGTCGGCTCCAAATTACTAAGTATGCCGACATACCGTTTGACTATGAAAACACATAGGTGGTTTGTCCACTCCAAGTTACTAAGTAGACAACCACTTGAGTAGGCAAAAACAAGAGGCTGCAAAGCCATTCTACATGACATCATGTACAAAGTAAAATCTAGGATCGAAGGATAGCATTAGTTTTGGTTACCATAGTCTCTCAACTACAGGGAACTCATTAACACACCCTAGCGATCCAACATTGTCAAGTCATATCTGGCAGTAGGGTCATCCATCGTTTGACTATGGAGACGTACAGGGGTTTTGTCCGCTCCAAGTTACTGATTAGAATGGTTTACTTGAGCTAGGAGTGCTGGTCAACAAGGAGCCGCCAAAAATACCACAGTGCACGACTTTGTAGAGTATGGGGAAAGGGGATGGTGACCAACCATGCCCACACAACACATTGTACCTGATGTGCATGCTGGTTCGCAGATTGCTTGAAACCTCTCTAGCATTGGTTGTTGCGCTCACACCACAAAAAATATGCCATCGCTTGCAAGACTAAACGATTAGAAACATCCCAAAGATTTTTACCTTTTCACCGAGCCGCTACCCAAAGAATCCCCCGTATCCCATTGACACTAAGGCTATGCAAATTTCTTTGAATGCCAAAAAAATGACACTACCTACCTAGAATAGGAACATTCAAAGAATAGATGGTTATGTCACTTAGAATCTACGCTGTAATGAAAACATCTATTGTGAAATGGAAGAAATAGGTTAATGCGATCAATAGTATATAATCGTTCCCTGACTGCTAACCATAAAATAAATGAATGCGTAGGGACTTCATACCCAAACCAAACGAACCGATGCCATGGGACTCGGTCTCGTTGTTCTAACAAATGATGTAATACCAACCTAATAGAGAAAGTACCATCTAGGGCCGGGGTCTAAACCAGCACATCACTACTCCCAACCCTAAGGGGCCTCGGCATCCGGTGTTGGATAAGCTTTAGAGATAGACATGTCCAGTCTGACGGCCACTCCCATCTACCATCTACAATGATGTCAGAAACACGGGCCGTAATCGGGATATCGATCGAGCCGACGAGGGAAGCTGACAGGAGAAACGATCGACAAGGATCCCAAAGGGGTGTTACTTATTATATCATAGAAAAACACGACTGTCGTCCCCCACCTTCCACCCGAACTTATCTCTGACCACACGCCGGACAAATAAGAGCTTTCTCTAATACCAGGGGTAGGAATGCGACACTAAGTGCATCCATAGGCACTTGTTCTTGATCCGAAACGTGTGGATCCATTTTACCCACAAGGACTTGCTCTCGCCTGACAAGAGCTTCCGTATTAACTTTGTTAGCATTGCTTTGTTCCACAAAAAAAAAAAAAAAAGGTTTTAATCCAAGACCTCCTTGCTCCTTGGGACAACACACATCACGTCACATGACCTTAGCTTTGTGGGAATCCTCATCTGACCCACTCCAAAGGAAATTCTTGATGATGCCCTCTAACTCCTTAATCACCCGTTTGGGAAACAAGAAGACAGACGCCCAATATAGGTATATCATAGCAATAACCGAATTAACCAGCTGAACTCTACCCCCAAAAGACAAAGACCGATTGCGCCATGAGCACACCCGACTCCTCACTTTATATAAGATGGGCTTACAATCCTCGTAGACCAGCTTTGTCAATAATAGGGGGACCCCCAAGTACCTCATGGGGAGTCGACCTCTGCGGAATGCCGGAGTAAGGAACAAACTCTCTCTCAAGGTCTCATCTCGATAGGACACAAAACAATCACTTTTTGCGGGATTAGCGCGCAAACCAGACATCAGAGCAAATTTCCCCAAGCACTCATTGAGGATTCTAATAGAAGCAATGTCTCCTTGAGAGAATAATAAGAGGTCATCAGCAAACATGAGTGTCACCGTTTTGGATTGCTCACACCGCGAATGAAATTTGAAATTGAGAGACTAGACGTGTCGGCTGATGATACCCTGCAACACTTGCATGACTAACACAAATAGATAAGGCGAAAGCAGGTCTTCCTGCCTCAGGCCCCTACCTCCCCAAAAAAACCCATGCAGTTGGCCATTAATCTTGACTGAAAAGCGAGGGGTGGTGACACATTCATGAAATCGGCCACAGAATCTAGGCGGGAAGTTCATTAGCTGAAGGATAGCTAATGGGAAATCCCATTCAATTGAGTCATAAGCCAATGCCAGGTCAACTTTCATAGCACGTTTCGACTGACCCTTATGAAGATGGTACTAATGCATTAGCTCCTGGGCCAGTAAGACATTATCTCTTATCGATCGGCCTGCCACAAAAGCTGCGTGGGACTCATCAACCAAGTTTGGAAGCACTATCTTCAGCTTATTTGCCAAGATCTTTGAAATGATTTTATGGACAACATTACAGCATGAGATCGACTTGAAATGAGTTGAGGACTTTGGATGGGGAACCTTAGGGACTAGATTAATCACGGTGGCATTGACCTCTCCTAATAAATGCTCCGTACTAAAAAAATTCCTAACAGCCTCTACCACATCAAATCCCACCACATCCAGGCATTCCTAAGGATTTGACCGTGAAACCATCTGGCCCCGGAGCGTCATCGTCTCCCATACTTAATAAGGCTAGTCTTACTTTTTTCTTTCTTTTATTTTTAAAATAATATATATTATCACATATATTTTTTATAGAAGCAAGTCATCACATTTCAATCAATTTCCCATTCACCCCTTTAAAATTTAGCCGTTATATGACATGCTACAATACTTATTTTGTGCCAATTTTCAAACACTTCACACACAAGTAACATATATCATCAAGATGCTGGTTAATTAAACCACCCTACAACAGTCTTAACTAGCTCTCCAGTTCATGGTCAACATCTTCACAATTTACACTTCCAAAACACTAGCATCTTCATTCTTCCAAGCACAACAAGAATACTCGCTGGAAACTGGTTTGTGATTACAACTCAAGCATCTTTATCAGCAAAAAAAAGTCCGAAACTTTTCACAAGACACGCCGGTGAGTTTAGTCACCGAAGTGTTGTCTTACAAAAGGTACTTGCCTAGCTAGAAGTTTCAGCTATACATTAGGTTTTTGAGTGTCAATTTGATCTTTGATATGCTCGATGCATTGAAATACAGTATCTATGAAATATTTCTGTAGGAAGGACATTTACTGTTCAAAGAACCAAGTAGATTCATTATTCCAATTATTATATTATATACACCTCAGATTTTACAAGTTGAGTTTTATGTTGGCAAACGGAGTAAATTATCGGAACATTGCGGGTGTAAACTGGTTTGACAGTCTTCACCATATGAGGCTTCGCCTGGATGTATGTCGGAACTGTTTCTTTGCGATGCACCAGCGAACGGGGAAAGTGCTCAACTCTACCAAGGCAAAACAAAAATAGATATTAACTTGTGAGTTGATAGTAGAGTATGAAAGTTGTATATATTGCATTTTGTAAAGCCCTAATATTTGAATGCATAACTTCAGAAGGACCAGATTACCACTCTTTCGAATGAAATATTGTATGACACTAACTTAACCAGCTCACATTATAAGATGTTGCAGCAGAGCATCACTTGTGGATTGAGAAAAAGCTTTAATTAATGAGCAAAAAAGAAAAAAAGGTCTAAATTTATCACCAATGCAGCCATACAAGTAAATTAGTGATCTTTGCACGTCCGTAGATAATCAACAGAGTGCGTTAGCTTACATTACTGATGAGCTTTGCTCCGAACCATGCAGAATCTACACCATAGGGAGCAGAAATCACTCTTATTCCAGAGGATACCGAATGAGGAAGAAGTCTGCTGAGTTCCTTCTCTTAACCTTCCTGGAAAATAAAGATCAAAGAGGTATAAAAGGTTGTCATTCAACAGATATATGCACCTCATTTAATTATTCAATGGCCTGCATCTATATATTTATTGATAGCAACAGTATGGTTGCACCTTTGAAACGAAAAAGATCATGGGTTTGAGAAGTGGAAACAGCCCTTTTACAATTCACGAGACCGAACAGCTCATCATGCGGTTGGGTTTCTTAATTAACAATTCACGAGACCGAGCAGCTCTCTCTCTCTCTCTCTCTCTCTCTCTCTCTCTACAGTTCTCTCTTATTCAGGGCTGAACCATTCATTAGATCTTCGTTCAGCCAGGAGGAAGATCAAGATGTCCTTCTGATCCCTATTATCTCTCCAAATCTCGAAAATGGAGCGGGAAAATGGACACGGGATGTCCCGATTGTCTGCCACTCTCTTGGTGCTCTTCAGTTTGGCCTGCCTCTATGTTTCAGTTTCTGCTTCCACTTTCATTTCAGGTCGGTTACAATTCCGATTGTTTAGGCAAAAAAAGAAAAAAAAAAAAAACCACAATCGATTGATTTTTAGGATTCCGTTGCAATTATTTTGGTTGTGTGTATTGCAGGAGATGTATTCGGGGATCAAATTTCGATTGGTCGGAACCTACTTCAAGGCATGAAAGGTGCTTTAGTTTTTACATTTTATGCTTCAAATTTGAGAAATTCTAAAATTCACTCATGCTAAAATTCACTATCTTAAAAAATTCCTATTTTACCATTCACAGCCACACAACCATCTTCCTTCCCCCTTGCTCCCACAATCACAACCGCATCACCAACACCTATTTGCTCCATCTCTCTTTCTCTCTCATCACACCTATCTCTCTCTTTTACTCTTTGACATCCACCTCCCCATCTCTCTCTCGCACCTTCTCCGCTTCTATCGATGTGCAACCACGACAAACAGGCCACCCTCAAACCGCCAAATACACACACACACACCTATATATACATACATACACAAACACACACACATATGCATATACACACAAACACGTATATAAATGAATCTATATATATATATATACACTCGCACGATCACCAGCAATTGACCCATCGCCCCCGACTGGTAACGAAAAAACCCTCGATCGTCGCCTATTGAGGGTACGTTTTACCCCTGACCTGGGTGTTCGGGGGCTCATGCTGTTATCAGGGGCCCTTGAAACCCTCGACCCACGGCCGTCAGGGACTCTCAATTTTTTTTTAATTTTTAATTTTTTAAAAAATTAATACTTAATTTTAAATATCAATTAAGTATTCTAATTATCAATACTTAATTTTTTTTAAAAAAATTATCGACTATAGCATCGAAATGTGACGGCATTTGAACAATAATCAAGATCTTGTGTATTTTTTACGTTTCTTGAACTTGATTTGTCTCTATAATCAAGTATCGTTTGAACAATAAAAGGGTAAATCAAAATGTGACGGCATCTAAGAATTTGTATCCCTGGAAGAATGGTGTAGTAATGTATTGCTTTATCTTACTTGCAGCGTGCCCTATTAACTTTGAGTTTTTGAACTATACAATCATCACTAGCAAGTGTAAGGCCCCCCGGTACCCAGCCGATATGTGCTGTGCAGCTCTTGCAGAATTTGCTTGCCCTTACGCGGATGAGTTGAACGACTTAAGTAATGACTGCGCCTCAACCATGTTCAGCTACATCGACCTCTACGGCGAATACCCACCTGGCCTTTTCGCGAATGAGTGCAAGGGCGACAAAAACGGGCTTCCATGCCCCGCAAGCTCACCAGCAGAATCACCAAATGACGATGGGAGTCACTTCATAATTCATACGTAGTCCACCCCCACTGCTAGTTCTCACAACTACAGGCCTTGTGTTGCTGCTATTGCAACTATTCTGAAGACTTTTACCTTGTTTTCTCCACGTATTTTGTGTTTCAATAACCTCAGCCAAAGTCACTGTTTCCAGATAGGTTTGAGGAATGCTTTCTTGTCAGGACCACATCTGCTAGGTTTTACATTCTTTGATTCCTGTAACGGAAGATAGTGTTTGTATCTGTTTGTGAATCATGTTACCAGGCCAGATGATTTTAACTGCAAAATGAATCTCTTTGGCTTCTCTAAGATCATATTTATCATATATACTTCCATATATTATGGAATCGATGTTCTCTTTGGGCTTGTTTGGATGTCTACTGCATATAATATCCGGACATCTTTAAATTTTTTTTTTTTGAAGTAGTAGTTAAACTCAAGGGGTATTTTTGTAATCTTTCAAGTGATTGAAAACATCCCAAGGGCATTTTGGAAATTTTAAGGGGCACAAACAAATTTTTTTTTTTAAAGAAGAATGGAGCTTTAGTGTCATTTTTTAAAGATTTTTGGGGTGCTGGTATAAATCCCAAAAGTTAGGGGATAAAATCCAATAACCAAAAATTGAGGAGTCCAAGGATGTATTGCATGGGTTTAAATGAAAAAAAAATCAAAATAAAGCGGATAAAGCGTAATTTTAAAAAATCCAGCAACTTGCAATGCAATTTTCTTTGTTGTACTACCATACTTCCAATATTGGATCTCAATAGAGAGATTATGAACCTAAGGATGAAGAAAAAAAAGAAAAATGGATTGGATTGTAGATTTTAAGTGGTTTACATATTTGAATTTATTTTCTTCGCGTAGAGTTAGACATGATTTCTTCAAATAGAGTGAGTTTGAGGGCTTGTGAGGTTTGGGTAAAGGGGTTTTTATTCTTGTCCTCACAAATTTGGTAAGGTTTTGAGTGATTTTGGGTTAGGTTTTGAAAAATTGGGTGTTCCACATGATATAGTTGGAAAAATCAAAATTAAGGGTCAAGATAAGTAAATAAGGAGAAGAGGAAGAGATCGGGTGTTTTTGGGAATTTTGGCGTAAAATTGAGAGAGATTTTGAAGAAACTAATCTACAACAACTAAGGTCATCTCAGTTTGAAAATGAGAAAGCAATAAAAAAAATGAGAATAAATGATAAAAAATGAGTAAAATAAAGCCAAAAAAAGTTAAAGTGACAATTGAAAGTAGGAGTTTCATTGCAAAGATGGTCAAAAGAGAAAAAGTGTCAAGCACATGAGCAACACATGCATGACAATGAGCGTTGGACTTGTGCATGGACAACTTGCACTAGTGGAAAAAAAGAAAAAAATTGAAAATAATTAAAAAAAGAAATAATTATAAAAAAAATAAAAAATATTTTGAAAGGTAATTCAAGTATTTGGGAGATAATCCAAGCTTGGAAAAAGCACATTTGGCTCGTTCATATCACAAATAAAAGGTTAAAAGTCGACACATTATATAAATATTTTATCAATTTTTTTTTAAGAATAATCAAGGTACAAGTATTTTATTTGCATAATTAACATAAAAATATAGGATTGCATGGCAATGTCTTGAATATCATGTAATAAAATGTGAAAATTTATCAAGCACGCACTAGTTACTATTTGTGAAAAATTCACATGAATATGCAATTGCAAATCCATGGTTTGTTTATTCTTGTCATAAGTTTTGTGCAAAAATATTTTTGAAACATATAGCTAATCTCGAAATGTATTTTTTTCTATAATATATATATATTGATGTGATAGATAATCCACCAAATAAGGTACTATTTGATGAATGAGACATGAGGATAATGAATTTATTCTTTTGAAATTTAGAGTTGGTTTCTCTTTTATCTTCAATGCTTCAAATTTGTACTCTTATTTATGTTGCATATTGAACAAATATATAGTTTATGTATCCCAACCTTAAATCGAACAACAAGTATGTATTTATTTATGTATTTAATTATTGAATATACGTCTTGGTTAAATACCAAAGTTATGTATAATGTGTATATTATATTTCGTTGCGTGTATTTGATACACGGTAACAAATTTATTTTTGCCTATACTGCTGTATTAGTGATTCCCTTCAATATACATATTGGAGACACATGTTTCTACCACATTGGAATATCCTCTAAAAAATGATGTAGCCATTATGCCTCTTTGCCACATTTGTAAGATAATAAATTCAGATTGCATAGTGGATCTGGCTATAACAATCTGTTTAGAGGATTTTCAGGCCACAACTACACCAACGAGAGCGAATACATATCTACTTGTAGATTTCAAGTCTTTTACATCAGATATCTAGTTTGCATCACTATATCCTTCTAGGACAGCTAGGTATCTGGTGTAACGCGGCCCATAGTTACGAGTATATCGTAAGTATCTAAATACTCTTTCTATTGCTTTCCAATTGTCAGCGTTAAGATTACTCATATATCTACTCAGTTTATTGACTATAAGCAATATTTGGTTTAGTACAGCTCATTAAATATATTAAATTTTCAATTACTCTAGAGTACTCTACTTGAGAAATACTCTCACATCTATTCTTAGGTAGATGAAGACTAATGTCTAATGGTGTTCTAACTACACTAGAATCATTCTTGTTGAATTTCACCAGAATTTTGTCCACGTAATTTGACTGACTCAAAATGAGACCATCTGATATTCTTGTGATTTTAACCCCTAAAATCACATTTGTAAGCGCCATATCCTTCACGTCAAATATTGAATTTAACATATTCTTTGTAGATTTGACAATCTTATCATCACTACCAACAATGAGTATATCATTCACATAAAGACACAAAATGACATAGCCATTTCCTGTGTCTTTAATATAAACACATTTGTTACACTCATTGATCTTAAATAGATTGGTTATCATTGTATTATTAAATTTTTCATGCCATTGCTTAGGTTCTTGTTTTAAGCCATATAATGATTTTACCAATTTACAGATTTTCTTTTCTTGTCACTATAAAACTTTTGGGTTGTTCCATATAAATTTTTTCATCCAAATCTCCATTTAAGATAGTTGTTTTCATATCTATTTGATGTACTTCTAAATTTCACAAAACTACAATTGCAAGTATTATCCGAATGAAATTTATTTTTGTTATAGAAGAATATATATCAAAGTAATCTGGGTCTTCTCGTTGTCTATAATATTTAATTATGAGTTTAGTCTTATATTTATCAATAAAACCATCTGCTTTCATTTTCCTTTTAAGGATACACTTAGACCCCAAAGGTTTACACTAAGGAGACAGATCTACTAGTTTTCAGGTATGATTCTGTAAAATAGAATCAACTTCACTTTTAATTGCTTCTTTCCACAAAAGTCCATCTTAAGAACTTATAGCTTTTTCATAATTTTGTGGTTATTTTTCTAACAAGTAAGTTAGGAAATTTGGGTCAAAAGATTTTTCCACTCTTGTTCTTTTGCTCCATCTAGGTTCATTTTAGAGTTCTTGTTCATATTTTGAATCATGACTCTCTTAATTCATAGTTTTGTATGCTCGTTTAGACGAATTTGAAGCCTTCAAATAATGATACATTTCTTGATTATAGTGTTCTTGTGTATATTTGGGTTTTTAGACTCATACACAAGGAGTTGATAAGCATTACTATTATGTGAATAATCAATTTTCAATTCACCCCTTTAAAATTTAGCCTTTATATGACATACTACAGTGCTTATTTTGTGCCAATTTTCCAACACTTCACACACAAGTAACATATATCATCAAGATGCTGGTTAAACCACCCTACAACAGTCTTAACTAGCTCTGGAGTTCATGGTCAACATCTTCACAATTTACACTTCCAAAACACTAGCATCTTCATTCTTCCAAGCACAACAAGAATACTCGCTGGAAACTAGTTTGTGATTACAACTCAAGCATCTTTATCAGCAAAAAAAAGTCCGAAACTTTTCACAAGACACGCTGGTGAGTTTAGTCACCGAAGTTTTGTCTTACAAAAGGTACTTGCCTAGCTAGAAGTTTCAGCTATACATTAGGTTTTGAGTGTCAATTTGATCTTTGATATGCTCGATGCATTGAAATACAGTATCTATGAAATATTTCTATAGGAAGGACATTTACAGTTCAAAGAACCAAGTAGATTCATTATTCCAATTATTATATTATATTCATCTCAGATTTTACAAGTTGAGTTTCATGTTGGCAAACGGAGTAAATTATCGGAACATTGCCGGTGTAAACTGGTTTGACAGTCTTCACCATATGAGGCTTCGCCTGGATGTATGTCGGAACTGTTTCTTTGCGATGCACCAGCGACCGGGGAAAGTGCTCAACTGTACCAAGGCAAAACAAAAATAGATATTAACTTGTGAATTGATGGTAAGAGTATGAAAGTTGTATTTATTGCATTTTGTGAAGCCCTAATATTTGAATGCATAACTTCAGAAGGACCAGATTACCATTCTTTCGAATTAAATATTTTATCACACTAGCTTAACCAGCTCACATTCTAAGGTGGTGTTCTCTTTGTATTTTATTTTTGAGTTTTAAGTTTTGAATTCATTTTAAATTTTTGTGTTTTAGATGTCTGTTTTGAGATTTTTGAAAACAAGTTTTTTTTGTCATTTTAAAAAATTATTTCTTAAAATAAAAAACTAAAAAACGAATTTGTTTTAAAATTTTAAAAACGGTTTCTTTTTTGTTATTATGATATTTTATTTAATGAATTTGATTCAAAATAAATTGTAAATACTTATTAGTAAATTGTAAATTTTATTCAAATACCTTAAACTATAAAATAAAAAATCAAAATCTAAAAAATATCATTAAAAAAAATTGATACAAAAAAATCATATCACATTCAGTTTAATATTTAAATAAAATAAAAAAATTAAATAACACAAACAAAAAAAAAATCGCAAAGGGGTAGAACCGTTGTAGACTATCTTCTTCCATCTCTTAGGGCTTTTTGCGCTTCCCAGCGCCGTTGCCATTGCCTCTTCCTTTCACTCCCAGTCGTCTCTGTTTCTCCTTCTTATCATCGTCGATCACCCCATCTTCTTCCTCACCCCATCATTGATGTAGCTTTAGTCGTTGACTTTTTTCCTAAACAACGGCTATAGAGGCTACTATTTGAAAGGAAATAGGGGAAGAGACCAACGCCATGACCGAGAAGGAGCAACTCAACTAGTTGGCCATGATAGTGGCCTTAAACCATCGATTGGCGAACGACAACGAAGAACAACGATGACGACCAAGACGATGACCCACGATGGAGAAGGCAGCAAGGCCCATGTTTGCCAGTGACACCGATTAGATCTGATTTATGCCATGGCGCGAGCAGAGGAGGTGAGAAAGGAGAAGAGAGAGGAGAGAGATAAGATATGTGGGTTTGCGCGGAGGCGGTAGACGACAACTTTCGGGGGTGGTGGGCGAGGTCGACAGTGGCTCATGGCAGTGACAGAGGGTGGGGTGGTTGACGACTGATGCTTGAGAGAGAGAAAGCAGATAAGAGAAAGAGAAAACATAGAGATTTGTTCGAGATTTTAGGGGGTAGGAGTAGGGGTAGGGGTAGGGCGGGAGGGGAGGGCGAGAGGCTATTTTCTGTGTTTTTCAGTTTTAGGGAAGGGGAGAGGCTGTTTTATGTGTTTTTCAATTTTTAGTGTATTTTCACTGAAAACGCCTAAAACAACAATTTTGTTGTTTTGAATTTTCTTTACAAAATTTGTAGTTATTTTCGAAAATGTGTTTTTGAAAATAGCAAAATAAATGCGTTTTCAGTGTTTTGAAAAATTAAAAACTCAAAACTAGTTGAAAACGACAAAGAAAATAGGCCTTTAGAAGTTGTAGCAGACAATCACTTGTGGATTGAGAAAAAGCTTTAATTAATGAGCAAAAAAGGAAAAAAAGCTCTAAATTTGTCACCAATGCAGCCATACAAGTAAATTAGTGATCTTTGCACGTCCGTAGATAATCAACATAGTGCGGTAGCTTACATTACTAATGAGCTTTACTTCGAACGAGAACTGGCCTTGGCCTAGGGCGATAACCCGGGGCCCACAATTGAGAAGGACCAAATGATCAAAAAAATTTAATAATATATATATTTAATTCCCCCCCCCCCCATTCTCTCCCGTGCGATTTTGTTCACCCCCTTTAACGGGGTGACCATCACCCTCACAATTTATGTGAGGGTGAAAAAGCAACGGAACGATAATTTTCATGCCGTTTCGTTACTTTATCACCCTCACAGAAATTATGAGGGTGATGATTACTCCCATTTTTTAGGGTGAACAAAATTGCACTCCATTCTCTCTCCCTTCCTCCACTCACCCTTACCATGCCAATCTGAAAAAATTGTCCCATGTAGTTTACATTTTATCTCCAATTACCTCATTCACTTTCACAAAATTAATCTCTTTATTCCCCCACTATTCTTTCTCCTCTCCCATCCCCCATCTCCTTCGCCCTCAGGCAAAAATCTGAAACCCAACGCCATTCTCTCTATTTCTTTTCTTTTAATTTTCTCTCAACAATATATTAATAAATTATTGATTTTGTAAAATCTAACCATTTGATTTTTGATTTAATCGTATTTTCATCGTGAAAGTGTTCTCGATCTATAAGTAGGTAAGTCTTTTAAAATTTTCAGCAATTATTTTTAATTTTCAATACAGATCCATGATATATATTTTAAGTTTTAGTTATGTACTGTTATATTGGACTGTTACGGACGTTAATTACATAAGAAATAATACTTATTGCTAAACCAGTGAGGTATAATGGATTCTGGTTAAATTACACTGTTATGTCAAATTAGAAAATTTGTCATTTTTTTTTGTTTTCGGAATTTTCTGCCCTAGAAATTTGTAAATTGTAATATATATCTTTATTTTTTTTCTTCTTTATTATTTATTTAATTCAACAGAAAATTTAATTGGAATTCTTGTTCTTTATAATTGGAAGTTTCAAGTGGAAGAAAATATGCTCAAAATCTAAGTTTTATCGTTCTTTGTTAATTAGTTTTATAATTTTTTATTATGTTGTGTTTATTATAAAAATTAAAAAATATTTCCTAAGAAACAACTTTTCGAAAATCTCAAGAGACAAAGAAAGAAAAAAAAGAGAAGAAATTGCTCAAAGTTTAAGGGAATCTTTAAATAAATATTTTGTTAAACAAATCAATACTCCACTTAAAAATTTAAATGAAGATTTACCAAATGAACGTGAACAATCAATTCAATTGGAAGAATTAGTAGAAAATAAGAATCAAGTGAATAAAGAAATTGGTGATCTAGATGAAAATGAAAATATTGATGAATCTTTTCTTGAGAAAAATGAAAATATTGATCAACCTTGTCGTGAAGTTAGTTGATAATTTTTATTTTATTATTTAATTTATATAAAGGGATACACTTGATAAAATTTGTTGTGGAACTTACAAAATTCAGGACCTGCTCTGAACCATGCAGAATCTACACCATAGGGAGCAGAAATCACTCTTACTCCAGAGGATACCGAACGAGGAAGAAGTCTGCTGAGTGAGATCCTTCTCTAAACCTTCCTGGAAAATAAAGATCAAAGAGGTATAAAAGGTTTTCATTCAACAGATATATGCACCTCATTTAATTATTCTTTAATATTTATTGGTAGCAACAGTATGGTTGCGCCTTTCACATTTGTAACAAAAAAGATGATGTGTTTGAGAAGTGGAAACAGCCTTTCTACAATTCATGACACCGAACAGCTCATCACGCGGTTTGGAATTTTTAATTAACAAAACAGAAGCTGATTTTCGCGTCTGCTTGCCCTACATCTCTCTCTCTCTCTCTCTCTCTGTCTACAGTTCTCTCTCATTCAGGGCTAAACCATTCATTTGACCTTTGTTCAGACAGGAGGAAGACCAAGATGTTATTCTGATCCAACACTTGCTCCGTCCCTCTTCTCTCTCCAAATCTCGAAAATGGAGCGGAAAAATCGACGTGGGATGTCTCCATTGTCTGCCATTCTCTTGGTGCTCTTCAGTTTGACCTGCCTCTCTGTTTCAGCTTCTGCTTCCACTTTCATTTCAGGTCGCTTAGAATTCCGATTGCTTAGGGAAAAAAAGAAAAAAAAAAAAAAAAAACCACAATCGATTGGTCACCTTATTTTTAGGATTCCGTAGTAATTATTTTGGGTGTGTGTTGTATTGCAGGAGATGTATTTGGGGATCAAGTTTCGATGGGTCGGAACCTACTTCAAGCCAAGAAAGGTGCTTTAGTTTTTACATTTTATGCTTCAAATTTTGGACGGACGAAATATTTTTGTCGTTATTTTGGGTTCCATTGAGTTAAATATGACGATTGATCTTTTTAGCTTCTTTCTGTCGCTTAATTTTTTAGTTTCTTGTTATTTTTTGGGTGTTGGGGAAGGAGGCGAGGAGCTTGAAGATTGATATAGGTAGGATCGTGCTTTATACTTGTAGGAGTCCATTCCTTTGTAACTTCATAAGTATATATAGAAAAGCTCAAGGGAGGCATCCCACCTCAGAGCCAATTTGGGGAAGCTTTGGAAGAGGCACCCAACTGAAAAAGGGCTGCTTCTGGGAGCTCTATGGATTTCTTTAAGTGAATTCCTTTGTGATTTCGGTGATGAACAATGGTTTGTTTTCTATTTTTAGTTGTATGCTCTATGGAGTTTGTTTTGTGTTTCGGGATTGCAAGCTAGAAATGACCGGCGAGCTAAAATTCAAGTAACTGATCTCATATAGTGGGATAAAAGCTTGATACGTAGTATCCAAATGATAATTAAAACTTTTGTTTTGTTCCGCGTGTGTTAACCATGTAATTAAAAGGAAATCAATTGCAAAAGAAAAGGAGAGAATTTGGGATCAAGGCTTGCCATTGCTCCAAATTTCAAGCAGTTCTGATCTTTGTTGCCATTAAAGTTTATGCACATCAAGATGCTATTTGAAACTTGCTATGAGCATTTTGCCAAAGACTTTATAGCACAGTGGTAAAAGTTCTATCTGGTGTCCATAACGGAGATATTAGCAACGTTTTGGTGTAGGCACATTTTCAAGATCGTTTGGAACATGGCAAGTGTAGTGTGAGGTTTTTCCATAGGCTTAAAGTGTGCACGTTAATTATTGAGTTCCTAGATTAGTGCTTGCAGTCCAACTCATCAAAGTTGAGTTCTTTCCAGCCGGGGGAGAATGATGGAAATCATGGGAACAAATATTTTGAGTAATATTATTTTAGGTCAAATATAGAAATTATCTTTCCTAGTTAATATTTTATTTATTATGTTTCAATTAGAGTTTATTAGCTCATATGATCTCCCTAGGGATGGTGTATTCTGCATTTCTTTGTGCAGCTTTGATATTGGTATGATACTCATTTGAGTTTCTCCTATTGAGTTGTTTTGAAGTTGTTCTTCTTCCACTGGTTTTGCATCAAGATCTTGTGTATTTTCTACGTTTCTTGAACTTGGTTTGTCTCTGTAACCAAGTGTCGTTTGAACAACAAAAGGGTAAATCAAAATGTGAAGGCATCTAAAAATTTGTATCCCTGGAAGAATGGTCTAGTAATGTATTGCTTCATCTTACTTGCAGCTTGCCCTGTTAACTTTGAGTTTTTGAACTATACAATCATCACTAGCAAGTGTAAGGGCCCCCGGTACCCAGCCGATATGTGTTGTGCAGCTCTTGCAGAATTTGCTTGCCCTTACGCGGATGAGTTGAACGACTTAAGTAATGACTGCGCCTCAACCATGTTCAGCTACATCAACCTCTACGGTAAATACCCACCTGGCCTTTTCGCGAATGAGTGCAAGGGCGACAAAAAGGGGCTTCCGTGCCCCGCAAGCTCACCAGCAGAATCACCAAATGCCGATGGGATTCACTTCATAAGCCCCGCAAGCTCACCAGCAGAATCACAAAATGCCGATGGGAGTCACTTCATGAGCCCCTCAAGCTCACCAGCAGAATCACTAAATGCCGATGGGAGTCACTTCATGAGCCCCGCAAGCTCACCAGCAGAATCACCAAATGCCGGTGGGAGTCACTTCATACGTAGTCCTCCCCCACTGCTAGTTCTCACAACAGGCCTTCTGTTGCTATTATTGCAACTATTCTGAAGACTTCTACCTTATTTTCTGCACGAATTTAATGTGTTTTTCATTAACCTCAGCCAAAATCACGGTTTCCAGATAGGTTTGAGGAATGCTTTCTTGTCAGCACCACATCTGCTAGGTTTTACATTCTTTAACTGTAACGAAAGATAAGCGTTTGTATCTGTTTGTGCATCATGTTACATGGTCAGATGATTTTAACTGCAAAATGAATCTCTTTGGCTTCTCTAAGATCATATCTATCATATTAACTTCCACAGATTATGGAATCTATGTTCTGTATGGGCTTGTTTGGATGTCTACTGCATATAATATCCGGACATCTTTAATTTTTTTTTCAAGTAGTAGTTAAACTCACGGGGTATTTTTGTAATCTTTCAAGTGATTGAAAACATCCCAAGGGCATTTTTGAAATTTTAAGGGGCACAAACAAAATTGTTTCTAAGAATGGAGCTTAAGTGTCATATTTTAAAGATTTTTGGGGTGCTGGTATAAATCCCAAAAGTTAGGGGATAGAAACTAACAACCAAAAAATAGGAGTCCAAGGACCTATTTGCAAGGGGTTAATTGAAAAAAATGAATATAGAGGGGTTAAAGTGTAATTTTTAAAAATTCAGCAACTTGCAATGCAACTTTCTTTGTTGTACAATCACATATCCAATGTTGGATCTCAATTGAGAGATCTAACCTAAGGATGAAGAAAAAAAAGGAAGAATGGATCGAATTGCAATTTCTAAGTGGTTTATATGGTTGATTTTATCTATAAATAATAGTTCTTTGTTGAATGTTAGACACGATTTTTTCAAATAGAGTAAGGGCTTGTAAAATTTGGATAAGGGATTTTTATTCTTGTTCTCGTAAATATTTGGTAAGGTTGTGAGTGATGTTGGGTTCTTTTTGAAAAATTGGGTGTTGAATGTGGTGTAATTGGAATTTGGGTTTGTTTGGTTGGAAAAACAAAAAAGAAATAGTGGAATTAATGGTCAAGGGAGGTAGAAAAAGAAGATCGGGTATTTTGGGGAATTTTAGTGAAGAATTGAGATTGATTTTGAAGAAACTAGTCTAGTAAGCAAAATGGAAAATAGCAAGGAATAAAAAAAGAAATAAGATGAAAAAAAAATGAAAAAAATAAAGGCAAAGGAAGTAAAATGAACAATAAGAGTTCCATTGTAGAAAATGGTTGGCAAAAAAAAAAGTGTAAAGCACATAACATAAAGTGTTGGACTTGTGCATCAGTCATGCATTAGTAGGAAAAAAATGAAAATAATTAAAAAAAGAATAATTATAAAAAAAATAAGAAATATTTTGAAAGAAAAATTAAGTATTTGGGAGATAGTCCAAGATTGGGACAAGCAATTTGGCTTGTCCATGTCACAAATAAAATGTTAGAAGTTACATATTATAAAACACTTTATCGATTTTTTTTCTAGAGTAATCAAGGTACAAGTATTTTATTTGTATAATTAACATAAAAATACATGATTGCATGGCAATGTGTTGAATATTATGTAATGAAATGTGAAATTTTATCTTGCACGTACTAATTACTATTTTTGAAAATTTTATATGAATATGCAATCCATGATTTGTTTATTTATGTCATAAATTTTGTGCAAAAATATTTTTGAAACATATAGCTTATCTCAAAATATATATTTTTTTCTGTAAAACGTATAGATATGTAGATGTGATAGACAATTCACCAAAGAAGGTAGACATTAAGATAATGAATTTATTCTTTAGAATTTCATACTTGCTTTCGTATTTATCTTCTGTGCTTTGAAGATGATGTTATTTGACTCTTTCCTCCTCCTCCTCCTCCTTATTTTTCCTTGGAGAACATGGCAGAAGTGTAAGCACCAAGAATATCCTAGACTGTACCACATACAAAATTGAATCAATTGGATGGATTAATATTTCTTGTTTGGAAGTCCAAATTCCAAATAGGAAACAATGTAAGATGACTCTTCTGCTATCCATCAAAGTGCTAAATCACAATCATTTTAAGTTGCTTGTTTGGTTACGATATCTTTGAAAATCTAAGAATTCATATAATCCATCCAACCACCTGTCATTTGCTAGGTCATGACAACAATAACATTATTACCTTTGACATTTTTGGGCAAGTTAACAACTCATTCATCAACTTCACACACAGCTAACATATATATCATCAAGATGCTGGTTAAACCACCCTACAACAGTCTTAACTAGCTCTGCAGGTTCATGGTCAACATCTTCACAATTTACACTTCCAAAACACTAGCATTTTCATTCTTCCAAGCACAACAAGAACACTCGCTGGAAACTGGTTTGTGATTACATTAGGTTTTTGAGGGCCAGTTTGATCTTTGATATTCTCAATACATTGAAATACAGTATCTATGAAATATTTCTGTAGAAAGGACATTTACAGTTCAAAGAACCAAGTAGATTCATTATTCCAATTATTATATTATATTCACCTCAGATTTTACAAGTTGAGTTTTATGTTGGCAAACGGGGTAAATTATCGAACATTGCCGGTGCAAACTGGTTTGACAGTCTTCACCATATGAGGTTTCGCCTGGATGTATGTCGGAACTGTTTCTTTGCGATGCACCAGCGACCGGGGAAAGTGCTCAACTGTACCAAGGCAAAACAGAAATAGATATTAACTCGTGAATTGATAGTAGAGTATGAAAGTTGTATGTATTGCATTTTGTGAAGCCCTAATATTTGAATGCATAACTTCAGAAGGACCAGATTACCATTCTTTCGAATTAAATATTGCATGACACTAGCTTAACCAGCTCACATTCTAAGATGTTGCAGCAGACCATCACTTGTGGATTGAGAAAAAGCTTTAATTAATGAGAAAAAAAAAAGCTTTAAATTTATCACCAATGCAGCCATACAAGTAAATTAGTGATCTTTGCGTGTCCGTAGATAATCAACAGAGTGCAGTAGCTTACATTACTGATGAGCTTTGCTCCGAACCATGCAGAATCTACACCATAGGGAGCAGAAATCACTCTTATTCCAGAGGATACCGAATGAGGAAGAAGTCTGCTGAGTTCCTTCTCTAACCTTCCTGGAAAATAAAGATCAAAGAGGTATAAAAGGTTTTCATTCAACAGATATATGCACCTCATTTAATTATTCAATGGCCTGCATCTATATATTTATTCTTTAATATTTATTGGTAAGGTTGCGCCTTTGTAACAAAAAAGATCATGGGTTTGAGAAGTGGATACAGCCTTTTTTCAAAGCACGGGTCAGGTTGCATATTAAAATGATCCTCCCTTGACCCTGGCAAAGTGGGAGCGTCGTGCAGGATGCCCCTTATAGTTGTTCCCTCTCTTCTCAAACCCAGTCATAGAGAAAATCAATACACATAAATGAATGGCATTGACCTGCTAGTCCCGGTAAACAAGCAGACCCTCCAGTCAAAACTACAGTCTTGAACCAAGTGTCATCACCAGTCAATTCTGCAGCTTGGCAACGGTTAATGCATATTGCCACTGCCCGTTGCAAACCCAATGCACGTCTGTACCAGAGAGCATGTAATAATTTCACCAGAAAAACAAGGTGCCAAGCAAGGAAAAACATAAGAGAAGGTTCAAGTATAAGCAATAATTTATTATTCTAGATCTAATTATAGAAATACATAGGTAAAAAGATCCCCATTAACTATCATGGAAATGACTTGATCCTAAGATGTTGGTGCAACTTTATTTGTTTGGATAATGACGCTGGGCTATATACAGCAGGAGGCTCCCTCCCTGCCATGGTGATTTCATCCAAAATTTCTGGTATCAACAGCATGGGACTTTTATCAGCCAGGATGCTTGTGATACCATGAAAGCAACAATTGAAGAACCACAATCCTTAAACCAACCTATTTTAATAACTAACTTGTCAAGTTCATTTTGAGACCTGTTAATCTGCACAAAGCTTTGCTTAGAAGTTGCACTTGGATTGAGATAAATGTTTGTGATAAAGTGCAATAAATATCAATCTAGGACATACTAAAATACAACTGAATCGTAATGTAGAGATCAAAATCCCATTCTGAAGATTTTGCATTTCATATTAAACAAGTAGATAGTACAGGACAGTGTGACTTTTTTGTACTCCTCTCTGACTTTCAAGACCATGCTTCAGTCATGAGAGACATCAAACCATGCAAATGTTTCTTGTGAGGACATCATTTTTATAACATTTCATCAGATGACTTCCACATAAACAACTTTCCCTGGTATTGGCATCCAGGACAGTGCCACACCACGTTACATGAAGCAAGAAGTTTTGGGATACTTACACTCCTGCAATATGTGGCTGAAATAGTATCTCCCCTGTTTGAAATCGTTCTTTTGAAAGAGTAAACCAACCTTCTGGTGCAACTTCAAATGATGCTTGTGTATCTTTGGATAGCTCAGCTTCATAATCAAGAGCAATATAACATAGGTTCTGTGATTGCACTCAACTAAGAATCAGCTAACATGATATTGTGTGATTAAACTTACCAGAAAAAAAAAAAAAAAAAAACGATATCATGTGATTAAGCAAGAGCAGTATTTGTTATTGAAAGAACACTGGCATCATAACCACGTTTGTGAAGTATGGAAAATCACTGAAATGTCTTATTAGCAGGATTCATTTAATTTAGTGGCCGTTTGACAGGGATTTCAGCTTTCATTTTTTTTTTTTTTTTTTTTTGGTGCTCAGTTTATGTTTTTGCTAAAAAAAATGAAAGCTTAACATGTTTAACAACCATGTTATGTTTTCAGTTTTGTATTTGATTTTTTTTATTTTTTTGTATTTTTTTGTATTTTTTCTCCCCACTCCTGCTACCAGCAAGTCACTAAACACATCAATGAGCCATAAGGGTCATTAGCGATGTCCTGAGGATGGTTGTCAGCAGTGAGGGGATAGGGGGAAAGGAAGAAAATGATAACAAAATAAAAATTAGGAAGATACTTTTTTTCTTGCTTTCTAAATTTTTCAAAAGTTTTTAAAAAATTTCAACATTTTGAAAAACAAAGATGAGTAACCAAATGCTATTTCTGTTTTCCTTTTCAAAATAACAAATTGAAAATGAAAGCCCTGCCAAATGGACCCTGCAGATATCTTCCAGATGCCACTCAAAACATGAGTTCCAGCAAGCTCAGATAATGGGATTTGTGATTCCCAAGATACTGTACTCATCCATATCAAGTTGAGAGCTAGAAAGTAGTTTGTGTTCCAGGAGGGTTAACTGATGCCATGAGCTGTTCACCATCAAAAAGAGGGCTATCTAAATTAAATATGTCTCCAAAACAAAGTATGTATAAGGTAACACAATATTTTATTTCCAACAAAACCAACTTTCAAGTTAGGTTTCTGTTTTTACTTTCTTTCTTTCTTTCTTTTTTGGATAGATAAACATTAATTATCAAGTTTGGTTTCGATCATCAGGCTGGAACTGGCAAATCTATTATAGCTAGGTATCATGAGGTGTGTGTTGATCCCACATCAAATGTGTAAAGTGATCCTGGGCTAAACAAGAGGAGAGTAGATAACACTGACTAATAACTTTTTGGGTTGGATGGCAAGCATCAAGCCTGTAACAAGTAATGCCATAGGCACTATCACGTGACTTGGGGGTGCTGCATGTGATTAGTGAGGGTACCAGGAATTGGGCAGAGGAGCCTATTACAGAGCTGATTCTGCAGATGCCTACAGCGTGGTTCTAGGCTATGAAGGGGGGATGGGCAACACCACCTAACAATTGCTTTTGGGTTGGAAAGTGAACGCCCATGGGGTTTTCCTAACAGATATTTGGAGCAGGACAAATTCCGAGTTCCTTTCTGGCTTTTACCATCATTTCTCACCAAGAATTTGTTCACATGTAAACTTCACCACCTAAGACCAATACTAGTAACAATGATAAAGTGGAAGAACTCCAGTTTTCTTGTGTATGGCACTATGGTTGAAGAACACTTACGTGTAATTGAAAGACCAAGAAGATTAGGTGAAGGGATAGTCTATGAGCCTCAAATGGGGAGTTAAAGTGACTAAAACCATTTTGTATGATGGACACTAGCCAACACATGCGATATCACTCATTAGAAACCAACTGAAAATTCTTAAGAAGTCTTAAGGAATTTGTGGCTACACCATCTTATATGAACTGACGCTCCACTACTGTAGGGTCAGGTTCTCCTAGGTGATTGAACCAAATGCACCCATTTAAGATGAAAGTGAGACTTGGCTCCTGCTGTAATTTTTTTTTTTTGCTCAATATGTTCCTGCTGTAATACTATGTTAAAACCAACTCTAAAAAAATTGGCACGAGAGACATTATTAACTTAAATCATTCCACACAGTTGACATACTACCTGCTCATATCATCACCAATTCAAATCATTGCAAGGATATCTTGTAAATTTATAAAAAGGCTGTGTTGTTCATGAACCAAATCCGATAACCAAGAAAACATGACTATACACACATAATTCAACAAGAAAAATCTTAGCCACCGACACAACAGAATCTTTACACTTGTTATCTGTTACTGATACATATGCACTTTTGCTGACTCTTCACAAGCATACAGTAGGCTAACTAGGATGAGTAATTGAAGGCCGTGGTTCAAAGTTAGAATAACCAATTAGTTATCCTGATGCAGACGTCAGATTTACTCACATGTCAACAAGATATCTGGCCAAAATTTTCCCATTAAAAGGAGGAAGTTGAACCAATACAAGAGCATACAGAAAAAAGGATGGTGTCAGTACCTCTTTCAATGAGCGCACAGTGTAAATAGACTCAAAATGTATATTCTTCTGCTGCATCAGATCCCTAAGGAATGTTGTAAGTTTCAATGCTCCCACACCCAAAACTTCAACACCCACCTTTCGCATGACTTTACCATGTAAAACTGCAAAACAAAATCTAAACCTTAAAATATTGTTGTCCCAGGTAATACTAATGCACAGTTAGTGAAACAGGAACTCAAACTGGGCACCAAGTAAAAGAGAATAAGCAAACAGTATGAAGACATAGTGCTAGTTTACACATAACCATGATAAAATCAGAGGAATGAAGATTAATGGATTGCTAAAGATGATTATTGGCCAGAAATAGAAATATAAGATTTCTGAAAATGGATGTAAAAAACAAAGCATTCTAAGCAGTCAATAACAACAATGCCTGAACAGGGAAGTATAAGCATTTCATGAAACTTCAAGTAATTAATTGGAATTAGAAAGTTTTCTCGAGTTTTAGAACCCCCTGCTTATTACAACTGCAGGAGAGGTCCTTGAAATTTAGGAGATCCTATAGCTTACTTGGAACAACAGAGGTCTGGTTGAACCCAATGTTAACAACAATTCCTGAAGTTCGTCTTGCCGCATACAAAGCTAAAGTTGCCTACACTTATTATAACAACTGCATTAGCATAACAGATGACAAGAAACAAACAGTTTCACTAGTCATTCATAGAGAAATGAAATCAGGTATGATATAAAATATGTCAATACGCACTACAACTAAGTGTCTGATACAGCCTATATAATAGCCCTCACTCAATTCTGATGTATACTGCTGGGTAAAAGTTACACTATAACTCTGTTTTCAATCCCTTCAAAAGCTCTCAAATTCCTTTTATGCCAAATATGGCATATGAGAAAGAAAGTGATAGACTCCAAACCAGAGCCAATCTTGCTTTAGGGAAAGCCCCCCACTAACCCATGAAGTCAATATCTGAAGCTGGTCAACAAAACCTCTTACATAAAAGAAAAAGAGTCTAAAGAACATGGGAAATAGAACAATGTTAAAAGTAAATGATCCACCAACTCTTCATCTCTTTGACAAAGAAAGCTGAAACAAGAGGTATTTGAGAATGCATTCTTCTCTTGCTCTTTCCATTGAGCTGATCACATGTATATATACAGGTTTGACAGCTATCTCCTAAGAATTTAAAACAAGAAAAAACTATCCATCTCCTATAATCAAGGAGATTTTTATTTCTTATCTTCTCCTAACAAACCTATCTACCTATTTTCTTATATTCTCCTCCTTATCTTCTCCTCTAACAAACCTAATCTAATCCCCTGAAAAATACAATACAAAAAAATAGAAAGTAAAAGAGATAAATATCTAGCAAATCGTAAATCTCCAACAAAAGCACTAATTGACCACTACTTGACTGTCATCTCTTAGGATGTCCAAGGTAACAATGGCACTGCCACAAGAAAAGCCATCCTAGGAAGAGCCTTAGACCTCCATAAGGATTTCTAAGGGAAATCTGAATACCTGTGTCCCAAAGGGGAAAGGACAAGAGCAAACATACCAGACTCAATACCTAACAGATGCATTTGGCATCTATCTTCACCCTGGCTTGGACTTAAGACAACTATGCAAATGTAAAACAAAGCAGTTAAGGAAACAACTTACTAGTCTTGAAAATTGCATTTGAACACAAGGGACCAAATTAAGTGATTTGAGCTAAAATAAAAACTCATTGAAAAAGATGTTCTTATCCCTTGCAACGGTAAATAAGAAGGGAAAGATCTCACTAGTTGCCTATAGCCACACCAACCATCAAATCAAAAATTACCAACTCCACTTTTTGTGAAAATCCAGCAACCAGCTGTTCAAATTGAGCAAAATCTCACGCCTAATTTGTCTATAGTTACTAGAATTTTTTTCTTCCAGTTTAACCGTACCCTACTATATCTTTTTACCATACTCATGACCAATAAACTTAAGGGTTTCAAAACCATGGATTTGCCTATTCAATACATAGTCATATTGGCCAATTAATACTAACAAATAAAATGACATGCAAGTAACAACAGTCATATATGATTTCTTTTATATGAATGCATATGATCAACCCACCAATCCTAGCCAACCAAGCTATATAATCAACAAGTTGTCACAACACCTATAGCTTAAAACTCTTGTCAAGTCTACATACATGGTTACCGCGAATGCTTCAACCACCTGAGGTGCCTTCAAAGTTTTCCAGTATCTTTCTGCTCAAGAATACAGGTATAACATTATGAATGAGCTTAAACATGAATCCTGTGAGCATAAGCTTGTAAGTGATCTCTCATGCATGTAAGGCATGCAGAGGCAGCCCGTAGACTTATATTTGCTAGGGTCAGAGGTACAAATAGGAAAATGTACAAAGGCACACAATTCCAAGACAAATCAACCTTCTTCTGGGAAAAGGCTTGCAACCTACTGAAGGTGGTTAAAACTTGCTCAAGCTGTACATGAAGAAGGAATCAACAGGGCAGCTAGAGCAGCCTCTTAGCTCCTCCTTGGTTGTACTCTTCTAGATCAAATCAAACTAGACCAGCTTACCAAATAAGCTGTTGAAAGATCCTATAAATTGGGTAGCATATAAGCTCTTCATGATTTGCCAAACAGGTAGAAAGAATTTTTAATCACTTGAAGAGCTTTAAGCTCCCTTTGACCAAAATTTTAAGCTAAGCCAAACACCCTCTAAGAAAAATCTAATCTCATTAAAGTTCAATTGAAATTAACTCTCAACCATGTTTGTCCATGGACTGCCAAGATAAATGCTGCAAAACCTTAATTTGGTAGCTTCTTTCCAAGTTTGTAAATATGCCCTACATTATGTTTAGACTTTGTTATCAGAAGAAAAGACCTACGTTAGTGGGCCTACAAACGAATTAAACAGTTGCATGCAAGAGTTGTGAACCAGAACTTTGGGACTTCGCATACATATAGCTAGTTCCTCCCTAGACACTAGGGATTGTTCTACCACTCAAGTCCACTGTGAGATAAGCATCACTAATCTATCCTTTAGTATATACTCCTTCAGCATATAGGCAAGAAGATGAACTTATTCACGTGTTTATGTACTTCCTTCACAGTTACACTTCTAGAAGATATATATGGTTTGGTAGAGGTGCTATGATATGAAGCCAAAAATAATCAGCTGGATAGTCCCCAACAAGGTCCCATCAAACCCTAAAAGAGCACCCCCAATTTTCCTCTGGTTAAAGTTCTCATACACAATCTAAGAGGGGCGGGGCAGCAAGGGAAGGCAATTTACCTACTTAGGTAATTCCCATCTTTATATCCACTAGAAAGCAAAGCAAGAAGAAACACAAAAACCTATAAGACCTTGAAATGTATATATCAGATGAATCTTCCCCCGTCATTACAACCTTAAAACCTCTTTAACTTCTCTTTACATCATTTGCATATTAAATCAACTGGAATAAACTCAGAATAAAGTAAAAAAATACCGTACTTGGTTGATAGCACAAACAGCTGGGACATTCATGTCAAGCAGAACTGAGTAGAAGATTTCTTTTAGTTGTCTTCTTAATGCTTTAGCAGATTCAGTATCTGAAATAATCAATAAAAGAACCAGCAAAGAAAATCAAATTGCAGGAATGATTATCAAGTAATAAAAGCATAGCACTTTGATTGAACGCAAAAAACATTTTTATATGTTCTTCTGTGAACATTCAGTATCAAGTTTGTACAATGAGATAAAGGGTATTCCACTTTTATCTTTATCAATAAGGATTCTAGTTCAGCATGAAAAACCACTTTTTGTGGCTATGCTATAGTGATAAACATTATTTTTGTCATAGAAGAGTGTGAAAACTGATATTTTTCATAGCTTTTTATTTGATCATATCAAAACATCTACCACATGACCCTGAATTTCAGAAAAGCTTCCCCATAAAAAGGTGACAATAAGGAAAAAGGATTATGCAGTTTCTTTTACACATAAATTGGTTAATGGGATGACAACCTAACAGTCAAGAATCATACATGAAGGAACTGAGTGCATCAACAAATAAACAGGCCTTCCTAACCATTGATGCCATCGAAGTAAATCATTTTAAGCTAATGATAGAAAGATTTTCCAGTTACTTTTGAGTCTAGTGTCTAGTCTTTCAAAAATTTCTCAAAGTACCTACAAACTTTGTTACACTTAAAAACCAATCATGACATTCCTTCATCTTTCACATAATAGGTGCATCCAAAATAGTACCTGTCTATAACATATTATATTAGTTAATATCAACCATTGATTCTTGTAGACATGGAGCTCTTACCCACATTATGAAATAAAGGGAAAAAAATAAAAGATATGGGTATTGAAACAGTAAGAGATCTAAAATTAGATAATCAAATATTTTATCAGAGTATAGGGAAAACAAAATTTAGACACTATTGGAGTTTAAAAGTGAATAATATTTAAGTAACACTCTTTAAAATGGTTTATCAAGGGTACACAGCCTTACTCTTGCTCTGTTAATAAGTTGTTTCCACCACTCGAACCCATGACCTTCCAGTCACAACAATAAAAAACAAAAGCACATTATAATACAAGGTTTTAAACACTGTTTTCTTTTATTAACTCTTCAGGCAAACTTCAATAACTTCTCGTGCCAACCAGAAGTTATCCCCACATTTCTATGGGCCCTTTTACGTGCTCCGCCACATCAACAGTGTAGCATGTAAACTATCCCTGCCATAGACAACAAGGTGCATCCTGTTTTCCATGTTTCATTCCTGAAATGCTTTCATGGTGGCTTTCCTGCAGTGCCACCTATGCTCTCACCCTGCGAGGCACAACCCAACTTTTGCCCGAAAGCTGTATTGGGTTTGCGAATGCAGAATAGTACTAGGGAATTCCTCATTAATTGGGTTGATCTATCTCTGGCTGAAGCTTCCTGGTAGCAGGAGGCCATTCTTAAGGCTAACTTTCCTTCTTTTCAGCTTGAGGACAAGACTATTTTCAAAGCAGGGGGTGATGTTATTGTCGAGATTCCTAGACCTCCAATTCATAACACCTATAAGCGTCGGAACATTAAGCAGAAAACTGAATAGGCTATGCCTATTCTGGGTTTGGTTAAGGAAGATTAGAGTTATTCTTGTTCCTATTCCTGTTTTGTCAACTGTCAGTGTTTCATTAGTACTAGGAGACCTTTTAAAATTTGGTTGCTAGCAAGTGCAGTCTCCTAGTAGGAGTCTTTTAGGGTTTTCTTATAAATAATCTCTTGTAAGTACTGCAAGGGATCAGAAAAATAAACTTCTTTTTTTCTGCATACTTTTTGTGCAAGAGATCAAAGGGTTCTCTAACAAGCCCTAGCCTAAACATAGGTTGGCAAGGATGGAAGTATTTGAAGGCATTTGTTGTAGATTTAGCTAATCACCTGTGGACTCGATCCGTTAACAAATAGCCTGATGTGGACCTTCTATCCATGAGAGACTTAGCATAATCAACATCGGCATTGGCTTCAATAATCAACTTGGTAGCTTTCTTAAATAGGATACCTTCCCCTAGAAATGCCTTAAGATAATGGAGGATTTTGAAGACTACTTGCATATGCTCTTCTCCAGGGCCATGCATGAATTGACTTACCACTCTAATTACATAAGCTATGTTTGGCCTTGCATGGGATAGATATATAAGTCTACCCACTAGCCTTTGATACCTTCCTTTGTTGGTCACACCAATTATTTTGTAGTTTAGATCTCGATAGAACTATAGAAGTTCTTCTTACCTTGCTATTGAGACTTCCAATTTCTTTTAGGAGATCCAAAACATACTTTCTTTGAGATATGAAGTGCCCATCTTAGAATAGGCCACCTCAAGACCAAGAAAGTATTTGAGCTTGTCGAGGATCTTGACCTGAAGTTCTTAGGCCAGACACTTCTTAAAGGACTCTTATTCAACTTTATCATCCCCAGTCACAATTATATCATCAACATACACCAAAAGGGCAATAACCATACCTTGACTTGAATGCTTTAATAAATAGTGTGTGGTCTCCCCTACTTTGCTTGCAACCCATTCCAAGCATTACTTTTATGAATCTTCCAAACCAGGCTCTTGGGAATTGTTTGAGACCATACAAAGCCTTTTTTAGCCTACACACTTGATTAGCTCCAAAGTTCTTGTCAAAACCTAGTGAAGGCTCCATAAAAACTTCCTCTCTAAGAATACATTCTTCACATTGAATTGCTGCAAACACCAATTAAAATTACCTGCAAGGAAGAGAAATACTCATACCATATTCATTTTTGCTACTAGCTCAAATGTGTCTTAGTAATCAACTCCATAATTCTGAGTGTACCTTTTAGCAACCATCTTTGCCTTTTACCTCTCAAGGGTTCCATTGGCCTTATACTTAAGAGTGTAGACCTATTTGCATTCTACTGGTTTCTTCCCCATGGGTAAAGTTACAACTTCCCACATGTAATTCTTCTTTAGTGCATTCATCTCCTCTTTCATAGCTTGTGCCCAATCCTTATTCTCTAAATTCTCACATGCTGAGGTGAAAACAACAATTGAATCTAGAACAGTGATAAAGGCTTTGTGTTGAGGTGCTAGTTTGTGAAGTGAAACAAACTAGGAGATAGGATGATGGGTACATTTCCTGCTAGCTCTTCTCAATGCAATAGGCAAATCTAAATCACAAAATTCAGGTTCATCAACAAATGAAGTAGGCTGAGTGATTTCATTACCTGATATTAGTTCAATTGTTTGGATTTGTGTCAGTTTCGGTTTGGACTTTAGCCATCTTGAGTAAACTTGCAATTCGATTGGCTTTGGAGCCATCTTTGGAGCTAGTTCAACCGATTGGTGTTGTTCTTGAGTTATGGTGTCCTCCAATGAATCAAGTGGAGATGAAGAAGGTGGTATATGAGCGGAGGAAGGTAGTAGTAGTGGAGGAAGTGGTGGTGTGAAGCCTAATCCTCTATCTTCTAATGAATTTTCCCCCTGAAGATAGGGATCAGAGGAATGGAAATAAGGCTCTTTTCATTGAATGTGTTATCCATGGTGATAAAGACTCGACGGGTCAATAGGTGATAACATTTATAGCCTTTATGAGTGTTGGAGTATCCAATGAAGATACATCATAGAGCCCTGGGGTCAAGTTTGTTTCGGTTTTGATTGTGCATATGAACAACCATCCAAAGACTCTAGAAGGTATTTTGTGACTAGGTGAGAAATCAAGATAGAATTCAGATAATACTTGTATAAGGCTCTTGTTACTCAAGACTTTAGAGGAAACTCGATTAATTAGGTAGGCAACGGTCAAAAGAGTTTCTCCCCAAAAGTGTTTAGGGACATTAGTGTGGAATAGGAGGGTATGAGTGACATTTAGAATGTGTCTATTTTTCCTTTCAACTATTCTATTTTGTTGGGGTGTATCAACACAAGAGGAGTCATGGGAAATTCCTTCTGTTTGTGAAAATTTGTGAGATTTTGATTAAAATATTCTATTCCATTATTAGATCTAATCCTCTTGATTGTTATCCCAAACTGAGTAGTTATCATTTTATGAAAATTTTTAAGATCGAACTAACCTTCAATTTTTCTTTCATAAGATACAACCATGTAGTTCGAGTACAATCATCAATAAATAACACAAACCATCTAGTCCCCTTTAAGACTTATGACTTTTGATGGTCCCCACACATCATTGTGGATTAAAAAGAAAGGTTTAGAAGCTCTTTTATTGTTCGGAGGAAAGGAAACACAATTATTTTTGGCAAATTAACAAATATCATAATGAAAATTATCGATTGCAACATTTTAGAAAAGTAAAGGAAATATGTTCTTGAGTAAACTGAACAAAAGATATCCTAGACTAAAATATTGAAGCCAAATTTCAAATGAGTTTGAAAGATTGGATGAGTTGAAGGAAACACACCCTTACTAGACTTGCTTGAATCCTTAAGGTAGTAGAGCACATTTCGCTCCTATTAGACACTTAGATCTAACAAGGGAATTCTCTATTGAATCAGTGAGAATTGGGTAGGGAATGTAAGGGGGAAATGAGAAGAAATGTAGGGGGCAGAGAGAAGAACAGAAAACAAAGGAGGAAAGATCGAGAGAGAGAGAGAGAGAGAGTTGAGGAGGGAAAGATCAAAGAGTTCTCAATTATATTGATAGATGCCTCCAAAATGAGCAGGATTAGTTTATATACTGATCCACAGCCCTGGAAAAGGCACTATAGTGGCCCAAATTCAAAAAGAGTACAACTGATAGTAGCTTATTTTAGCAAGGGCATAACTGCCTATACAATGTACAAGTCTCTCATACCCCTATAACCGTAGGTACATGACAATTCCCTCCCCCCTCCCCCCCATACATTTCTTGTTTGCAAGAAATTCAGAGTAAGCCGACAGCTTGGGGAAACTGCTTGAGTAGGTACTCCTAAGTGTTGTTGTCTGGATGTAGGTTAGACCAACGAACTAATACTTGTGTTAGTGGGGGGCTCCCTGTTTGTAAATGATCCGCTTGTCTACAATGGCAACTGGTTACATGATAGTGTCAACCTCACTAGCAATTTGGGGTAAGGAAGGCTCATTGGACTTACTTCCACTAACATTTTGAGCAGTGATACGTTAAAGTCTGGGTGAATTTGAGAGTCATCCTGTAGTTGAAGCTTGTAGGCAACCTTTCCAAGCCGGGTTATAATAGGATAGGACCATAGAACTTAGGGCTCAGCTTAAAAACTTATCCCTGTGAAAGGGTCTTTAGGGGTGAGCTATCTCAGCTTCAAGTAGACTTCATCCTCGACTGCAAATTCTCTTTCACTTCTCCTTCTATTTGCAAATTGTTTCATTCTATTATGAGCATTAGCTAATTCCTTTTTTAGCAATTGTAGCACAATCTACCTCTATTGTAAGTACGAGTCCACCATTACTACTGTGGTGGGTTCCTCAATAGTTGGTCGAAGGGGTGGCTTGTGTTCATATAGTGCCTTGAATAGGGTCATCCTAATGGAGCTATGGTGGCAGGAGTTGTACCACCATTGATCCAAGGATAACCATTTATGCCATCCTCTAGGTTGCAGGAAGCAGAGGCAACGTAGGTAGGTCTCTAAGCATTGGTTTACCCTTTCTGTTTATTCATTGGTCTCCGAATGATAGGCTGAGGACATTGTAGCTTAGTACCCAGGGATTTCAATAATTCCTTACATAGTAAGCTGGTAAATACCTTGTCTTGATCTGACACAATTGACTATGGGATACTATGAAGCTTCACAACTTGATCCAAGAATACCCTAGCCACCTCCTGTGCAGTGAAAGGGTGTGAGAGCCTTATGCAAATTTGGTTAATCCGTCCACTACTACCAGGATGCAATCCTTTCCCTCCGATCTTGGTAACCCCTCAATAAAATCCATGGACACACTAGTCCATGCTAGCTTTGGGGTAGCTAATGGTTGTAGTAGGCTAGGTGAGGCTACTGTCTCATGTTTGCACCTCTTACATGTGTCACAAGCTATGACATACTCCATCACAAATTTCTTCAACTATGGCCAATAGAAAAGCTACTTCACTCTGTGGTATTGTTCTGCATGCCCGAACGCCCTCCTAATGGTGATCCATGTAAGGACTGGAGGATTTTCCCATTCAGATGATCACAATCGCCAATCACCAATCTCCCTCAGTATCTCATCAGCCCATTTGACAGTGTGAATCCTTGCCTGCCTGTAGGATCTATGATAAGCTGTTCTAACAACTCCTCAGTCTAGTTTCCCTTCTCATATCTTATAGTAACCTCCTGGTACCAGTCGGGAGTAACCAATGTAATAGTTGTTATTGTTCCCTCTTCAAAACGACGAGAAAAAGCATCAATAGTTTTATTCTCCTTTCATGTATTGGATGACATAATCATCGAACCTATGAGTTTTTCCATACCCTTCTTCTGTAGATGAGTGTGCAATTTCTATTGCAACAAAAACTTCAGGCTCTCGTGGTCAATCTTGATTATGAACTGACCTTCTTCTAGATAATGCCTCCATTTGTCTATTGCTATCAACACTGCTAACAATTCTTTGTCATAGATGCTCAAGCCTAGGTGTCTAGGAGCTAGAGCTTGGCTGATGAATGCCAATGGTCTGCCCTCCTACATCAATACTACCCTAACTCCTACGCTGCTTACATCTATCTCTAGCATAAAGGGCTTACTAATGTCCGGTAAGCCAAGAATAGGTACTTCACTCATTGCCCTCTTAAGTTGTTCAAAAGCCTCTTCTATCTTGTCACTCCAAATGAACCCCTTCCTTCTTCAGTAAATTCATGAGAGGCTTACTAATCACCCTATAATTTCTCACAAATCTTTGGTAATAGCCTGTTAGCCCAAGGAACCCCCTCAAGGCCTTAACAATGGTAGGCCTGGGCCAAGAAGTCATGGCTGCCACTTTCCTTGGATCGGTGCTCATTCTAATTTGGTGAAGACCATGGCATGTTTCAATTCATCTAGTAAGTCTTCTATGATGGGGATTGAGAATTTATCTTTGACAGTAATGGTGTTGAGTTGATGATAGTCAACAAAGAAATGCTAACTACAGTCTTTCCTTTTAACAAGGAGCACTAGTGAGGCATAGGGGCCATGGCTAGATCCAATGATAGACTTTTGGAGCATGTCCTTTATCATTTTTTCAATCTCAGCCTTTTGCTTGGGGGGGATATCGGTATGATCTAATATTCACTGGCTCGGTGTTTGGTTCGAGGGTGATGGAGTGATCAAAAGGCCTTTTAGGAGGGAGGGATTTAGGTTCCACAAATAAGTCCTCGCTAGAAGTATGTCAAGGGAGTTAAGTTCGTGTACCTTCCACTGGTTCTGAGGTTAGTTGTTGATAGTTAGCATTAGTTCCCCTTCTTGCTCTTGAATTTCCCCCATTTGTTCCACAGCATGAATAGAGAAAAGCTGTGCCACTTGTGAAAGCTTGCTTTTGAATATTTTCTATAACTTTCTCCCAGATATCATCTTACACACCCCTGTTTCCAGGCTGCCAGCAAGGGTCATTCTCTTGCCCTCTTTCTCAAATGTCACCTCCATCTTGCTAAAATCAAATCTGATGGGGCTCACATTTTTCATCCAGTCTACCCCTAACACTATATCACACCCCTCAAGCTTAAGCAACCTCAAATCCGCTTCAACAGAATCCCACACACTGATTTGCTCATCACCTTGTTGCCATTAGCCATAGTCATGGAAAGGGGTTGTGTGCCAGTGAGCTTACAACCCAATCTTCTAGCTTTGCTCTCATCTAGAAAGTCGTAGGTGCTCCCACTATCAATGAGAACCATCAACCTACAGTCTTGTGTCTTCTTCCACCTTAATGATCTTGCTATTGGCCAATCCCCTAGGTGCATGTAATGAAATTTCCACATTATCTTCTCCTTCAAGATCAAAGGGATCCATTGTTCCTTCTTCCCTTGCCTCTACTTCTTCCTCCCCTTTCAACAAGAGTAGCTGCCTTTTGCATTAGTGCCCTGGTGTGTATCTATCCCCACAATAGAAACACAGTCCCGCCTATCTCCTTTGCTCAATGATCCTCCCACCTGGCAGTTAAGAAGGGGTAATGTTGATTGGAATTATCACCCCCTTTGCACCCTGGCTAATCTATTCTTTGTTAAATTCCCCGTTTCCTTGCTGAGAAACACCAGGGCTTATCCCCCTTGCTTGCAATCTCTATATTAGAGCTTTTATCGACAGCTCTTGCAACCTAGCACTCTCGACTACTTGCTTAATGGTCCTAGGTTGCAGCATTTTCACCGTGGGTATCAACTCTTCGCTCAACCGCTAATGAAACTTAAGACGAAGTATGCTTCGGATAGGCGGGGGTTGAGAATCAACATTAGTGATTTTAATTCTTCGAATTTAAGTTGGTAAGTTTGCACCGACATCTCATGTCTCAATTTGTTAAATTCTTCCACTACGTCCATCATACTTCAGTCACCAAAATGTTCACACAAATCCTCCACAAACTTTGCCCACTGGTAGCCTTCTTTCACTTTAATCCACCCCTGAAACCAAGCATCTCCGGTGTTATTGAAATAAGTTATTATGATTAGGAGCTCTTAGAAACCCAATTCAACACTTTATTTTGCCAATCTCTCTTCACTCCTCACTTGGAAATCAAACCCACAATAGAGTATATAAAATTGAAAATGAAAACAACAAAGAAAATTAAGTGAAAGAGTGTTGAGGTTTGCCTAGAGTTTTCTGATTAAAAGATTAGTGGAGCGTTGATGGCTTTTAGCTGGAAGTTATTAGATGATTAGTGTTTCTTAAGCCAAAGTGTAATTAATGTAAACTTTGGAGGTCTAACTGTAAATACCCTATAGTTATTAGTTATATGGGAGGTTTCGCCTCCTCTATAAATAAGAGGGCAAGGCGACAGTCTAGGTGATCATCTCTCTTGTCAAGTTCTCAGTTACTATTGTGAGTATTCTTTGTTCTAAAGAAAGTGAGACATGTGTATTGTGTTCTTGAGCTTTCTTGTAGTGAACAAGGGTTGTACTTGAGCGATAGGATTGAGAGAGGGCTTGGGTTTTGTACTGATCAGTTTCTTCTCAATAAAAGCTGCTCGATTGGAGTGTTGGACTACTGGATATAGAGCCAATTAAATCAGCTTGAACCAAGATAAATCTGCTATCTCTTCTGTGGTTTGATCTTTTCAATTCTGTTATTTTCTTTTTCTGCTGTTCATGTTTTCTGTTCTTACATTTACACTGCATCTGAGAGTGTTGGAGAGGGTTTATGTGAGGGTTTTCTCGCCTAAGGGTGTAATCTAAGAGTCACTGCTTTATTGCAAGGTTTCTTTATATTTCTTGTTGATTTAATCTACCTACTATCTTCGGCCATGGCTGCAACAAGATATGATGTAGAGAAATTCATTGGCCATAATGATTTTGGCCTTTGGAGGATTAAAATGAAAGCTTTACTAGGGAACCTAGGATTGAAATCAGCCTTAGAAGAGGAAGAAAAATTACCTAAAACCCTCTTGACAGAACAAAAACAAGAAAGGTTAAAACAGAAAGAGGAAAAAGATGAGAAGGCCTATAATCCGTTGATTCTTAGCCTTAGTGATAAGGTTTTAAGAGAAGTATTCAAGAAGACCACCGCCCTATCCCTACAGAATAGGTTAGAGACTATATTTAACCAAGACCCTTTCTACTCGGTTGCTCCTGAAAACCTGCTTCTTCTCATTTAGAATGGAAGAAGGTCAGAAATTGCATGACCATATTGATGATTTTACAAGGCTGAGTTTGGACCTAGAGAACATAGATATTAAGTATGATGATGAGGACAAGGCCCTCGTCCTCTTGCATTCTTTGCCTAAGACCTATGAGACATTTGTTGACATACTAAAGCATGGTAGGGAAAACCTTTCATTAGATGATGTAATTGGAGTTTTAAACTCAAAGGAACTGCAACAAAAGGTAGAGGTAAATAGTTCTCCAAGAGATGTCCTAGCAGTTAGGTCTAGGCCGGAAAAGGGGGATCAAAGAAATAGGGGTGGGGGAAGATCTAAGTCTAAAAATAGTAGGAGATTTGTTAGGTGTTTCTTGTATCATGAAGAGGGCCATATTAAGAGGAATTGCCCAAACAAGAAAAAGGAATCCCAAGAGAAAACCAGCCCCGAATGCTCTAGCACCATGTGTTGTTTTGGCTATGAGAATGCAGATGTCCTATAGTTTTTCTAGGTATGCAGTAAAATTAGCATAGGTCCTAGGGTTAGGGTGTACTTCTCATAGGAAATGGGTATTTACCCGTAGAGACATGGTGGAGGGGGAAATGGTTTGTCTAGGCATCAATCTAAGGCTAAGATAATTGGAGATGTGAGAATAGGAAGCATGGTGGAGCTGTTCTAGAATATTAGAAGCTGTAAAATATGTCCCCGTTTTAATAGAAAGCCTAATGTCCTTAGGAATAATTAGATAGTGAGAATTGGAGTCCTAAGAAGTTGCAAAGATCTCTTAGAGAGATGGTAGCAACCCTCAAGAATGGAAGTTATGTGGTGCATGCTTGCATTTATATGTGGATAAGCTGTAGCCACTAAAGGATAGCCTATGATAAGGTTAGGCTGTGTCATTTGTTGAGGATGGCTCACAATGGTGAGCAAGGACTAGGAAAGGTATCTAAGGCTAGGGATATTTGGGGAGGGGAAAATTTGCAGGTGTATAGGAATAGAATCCATGTAGTTTTGACTAGGTCTCCAGATGTAGAAGTCTCCAAAATCAGTAAATCCCATTAGAAATCAGTTTCTAGGATGTTTTGGGAACCTATCTAGGCCTTGTCTCACGGTGGAGCTAGGTGAGGTGAACCTAGTGGTGATGGTGTGTCCCTAAGGAATTCCCAAGCGTATATGAGCTTGCTGGAATTTAGGAAGCTTGCTGGAAATTGCTTCTGGTGTGAAAGGTTAGGTGTAGTAGAGTTGTGGAATAGGTATGCCTAGGTCTTTCAAAAGCTAGGGTTCTTACCTATGAGAGAAAACTCTAATAATAGGACATGGAATTAGTTGATTCCAAGGCCAAGGGATGAAATTTGGAATGCTGGCTGTTGAAATAGATCTCGCCAAAACACACACACACGATTTCCTCTCATAGCTGAACACAACACTTCACTACTTAACTCAGAACCAAAACTAGAAAGATACAAGAACACAACACCAAATCACAAACACTCACACAACAACAAGAGGATTTATCCTGGTTCGGAACTCTTAAAAGAGATCCTACATCCAGACTGATATGACCTTGCTTTCACTATCTTGAAAACGGAATACAAGATTACACATGCTGTTCGCACACCCTCAGCCCAATTACCATACCAAGAACTAACCAGAGATTACAAAGAAAACCCTTTACTCTCACCTATACACAGCACATACTCTTCCCACAAGATAGACCGAAAAACTGAAGAGATAAGAGACCCTCACGCCCTTCTATTTATAGAACATGGCGCGAATTACAAGATTGAAATAACCACCTACTGCTATTACAAGACTGCCCCTGATTTACATGCTTCTAAAAGATTTATTCTAACTACTTCTAACTAACACTATTCTACTGAGCCCTAGTCTAATCCTTAAGCAAATATTTCAACACTGGCCAGCAAGGAAAATCCTTTGGGATGTCCGAAACTAACCTATGAACCAGGGTATAGCAATAGGGAAATCTAGAAAATGTTTTGGTCATATTCATTGTGTAAGCTTGCGCTAGATTGTGAGAGAGGGAGGAAGCTAGTGTTTAAGATAGCTTTGGCTCTTGCAGTGAGGGTCCTTGTGAATAGTGAGGAGAAATGGTGTGTGCAAGTGTGTCCTTGTATGGTGTAGCCATTATTGATCAAAAGACCAGATTAAGCAAGGAAAGGGAAGGAGAATCATCTTGTAGGAATGAGCAAGGGAATAGAAGGTTTAGAGTGCTGCCTAGGATGGGTAGTGATAGGTCTTAAGTTAGGTTCCAGTGAGGTATGGAAATTTGAGTTTATAAGATGCTTATGCACTGCCTTGAGTGCTAAGGATAGGCCGGAATATAGAGTCCCTTGTATAAGAAAGAGGGCTGCACTCATGTCCAAATGAATGGCACGGAGCCATGTAAATTTGGGGAGAATGTTGGACTTAGGTGGAAGATCCCTTAGATTAAATGGGTAGAGTGTTGTGTAGGTATCGCAAACAGCTAATTATCCATGAGGAAACTAAGGGAAAAATAATCTTATAGTGTAGCCAAGGGATAATAGGCTAGAGGGAAAGGTAAGAAGGATTGGTTGCTTAGAAGGTCTCTCTAGGTGTGATTATATTTCCCTAGGTAAGATATAAGATTGTGATAGTCCAAAGGGTAAATTGAGTGCATGAGGAAGCTGTGTCAATTTCAATGGCATGCCTAGGAAAAGTAAGGCAGCTCAAATGATAGTTATCCAATGGGAATCTCAAGGTGTAGCTGAGGTTGTAGTTCAGTATTTGAGATTGTTGGAAGGAGGAGAAGCTGGCAAGACAAGGCATAGAGGTTGGAATAGGAATAGGAATAGGACAGCTCATGGCAGCCTAGGAATACCCAAATCTTAAGCATACCTTTGTTAAGCTGGAAATAGAGGTCGAGCAATGTTTTGAGTTTTTTCGAAGCAGACATAAGAAGGAAAGTCAGTGGTAAAGCCTAATAAACTGGTTTTGGGGAGCTAGGAATAAAATCTAGCAGTGGAAAGGCCAATCCGGGTGAGGTTCACTGTTGATGTGATGCTGTGTAAAAGTTTGGACACTTTGGGATTAATGAGTATCATCATGTATGGATTTGGTTTATGGTGGAGTGTGCCTAGCTGGAAATTATGCATTTAGGGTGTATATGTTGCATTTTGTATGCAGTAGGAACCCAAAAATATAGTCTAGGTAGGAGGAGTTGAAACAGCCAATGGGCAGTCCATTTGGCTTAGTCCTTAGTCCCTCCATGGAGTATATCAATCATATTGGTGTTAGGAAGAGTTAGTCATTAGGAAATCCCTTGAGGAGGATAATATCTAATGAGAGTTGTAGGTTTAGTTATTGCAGCTGAAATTTATCCAAAGGTGGTCCATTGTTATGTTTTACAGCATTGATTTGTTTTTCTTTGATGTGTTTGTGTGTTGATTTGATCAGGTTTGTTGTCCATCACTCATCTGGAGAGCAGGATTTTTTAGCTATCGGATGAAGAACTCAAGGCAAATGGTGGAGATTTGTTGAGGTTTGCCTAGAGTTTTCTAATTAGAAGATCAGTGGAGCGTTGATGGCTTTTGGCTGAAAGTTAATAGACAGTTAGGGTTTCTTAAGCCAAAGTGTAATTAAAATAAACTTTGGGGGTCTAACTGTAAATACCCTATAGTTATTAGTTATATAGGAGGTTCCGCCTCCTCTATAAATAAGAGGGCAAGGCAGAAGTCTAGATGATCATCTCTCTTGTCAAGTTCTAGGTTACTATTGTGAGTATTCTTTGTTCTAGAGAAAGTGAGGCATGTGTATTGTGTTCTTGAGCTTTCTTGGAGTGAACAAGGGTTGTACTTGAGCGATAGGATTGAGAGAGGGCTTGGGTTTTGTACTGATCAGTTTCTTCTCAATAAAAGCTGCTCGATTGGGGTGTTGGACTGCTGGATGTAGAGCCAATTAAATTGGCTTGAACAAGGATAAATCTGCTATTCTTTTATGGTTTGATTTTTTCAATTTGTTATTTTCTTTTCCATTGTTCATGTTTTCTATTCTTACATTTACATTGCATCCGAGAGTGTTGGAGAGGGTTTATGTGAGGGTTCTCTCGCCTAAGGGTATAATCTAAGAGTCCTAAGGTTAACAAAGAGCAATCAAACCAATCAAGAGGCGTTGATTTATCTTGGTTTGGATTGCAATATGCAATCTTACATCCAACCTTGATCCCGAGAGCCAAATCCACTAGAAACCGCTTGAACAAGATTACAAGAAGAACTCTCCTTCTCTCTCACACAAGTTCACTGCCTTCTATACAAGAGAATATCAAGACAAACTTTCTCTCTAAGCCTTTCTCTCTCTCTCTCTCGACAGAATCACTTGCATTCAAAGAAATCAATAGAATGATTTGTTATGTGCGACTTTCAACCTCTCGCCTCCTATTTATAAACCATAGGGGCGGTAATTACAAGTGATGTACCCGGGAAGGCGAAATGGATATATGATCAAGTGTGAGCCCCAATATCAAGGAGATAAAGCAAGGTCGGGGAGCCAAGGAAGACCCACCCGGCCGGGTCGGGTGGGAGCCCACTCGGTTCAACCGAGTGGGCAAGACCACTCGGCACAGCCGAGTGGCTATGACCACTCGGCATAGCCAAGTGGCTAAGCCCCCCACTCGGCATGACCGAGTGACCCCCCACTCGGCTGCCGAGTGGGGGGTCACTCAGTCATGCCGAGTGGCCCCTCCCCCAAATCGCCCCAACCGAGTGGGGGTCACTCGGCCATGCCGAGTGACCCTTTGGGATTGACGATCCAGCTGAATGCCCTCCGTTTCGCCAGCCAAATAGGCCCCGAAATTCCCGAAATGGGCCACGAAAATCTCGCCGAAAATACCGCGAGGCCTCTCTTTCTCCTCCACTATAAATATGAGACCCCACCTTCATGTCAAGGTACGCAATTTTGAGTAATTGAAGTACAATTTTCTCATTTTCTCTCGAGATCTGACTCAAGCATCGGAGGGTTTGCGCGGGGACCCCCACCCGCGTCCTAACGGTGCTCTCGTTTTGTAGGCCACTCGGTCACCAAGGCCACTTGTCACTAAGGCCACTCGGTCACCAAGGCCACTCGTCATCTTCAGGCCACTCGGTCATTTTAGGCCACCAGATCATCAGCCTACCAGATCGTCAGCTCTATCAGATTACCAGATCTGGACCTTTACCAGATCTAATTGCTTGTCAAGATCCTCATCAGCAAAGACACAACTACCAAGACTCTTGCGTCTATCCGCAATTAAAAATAAATTGTTGTATTTTGGCAACAACAATAAGGCTAACTACTTAGCCTATACGAAAGACTAATGTATCCCTCATAATATAACTAGGTTAACTAATCTAACTTAGAGTAAATCCAGTCGCACTTCATCTTCATTCTAACAAGTTCTATTCTTCATCTTCTAGAAATAATTCTCCATGCAAAAACCCAACATAAGTAGATGCCAAGGTGACCTTTTGTTGTTCCGGCACATTATATACACTAAACATCCTCTCACATCTCACCCACCATCTCATGTTTTGACCATCGAGTAGGGGTATCTCCAGTCTCAGCATAGGGAAACCAGGCTGATTGTGAGTAACCTGTGTTTCTTGCCTCCTCTCAAGTGTATTCTCTCCCATAATTGCCGGATCTGCCTCAAATTATGAGGATCCTACAGATCGATGGGCCGTCCCATACCCAGGTAAAATTAGATTTGACCTCTCAAGAGTCTTACCGGATTTTGGCTAGCAAACATTACCATGACCTCGTAGCTGATTACTTTGCTCGCCCAGCAAGTTGTTTTGATCGCACATCTCCTTACGCATCCATTTCATTGTGCCGTCCAATTTCTTCTCCACCACCAATTCTATGGATGCCTCCATGGTCCCCTATGCGGATCTGCATCTCCGCCACAATTGCCATTACTTGTTGCAACTGTGTCTCCATCTGTTTCATCCTGGTGCCGTCAACCATTGTGAAGAGGTCATTGATGAGATTGCTGGCCAAGGACTTGGCTTTGATATCAGTTTGTCAAACCCTTAGATTTGACAAGGGAATTCTTAACCGAATTGGTTAGAATTGGGTAGGAAATATAGGGGGGAAATGAGAAGAAATGCAAAGGGAAGAGAGAATAACAAAAAGCAGAAGAGGAAGGATCGAGAGAGAGAGAGATTAGAGATTTCTCAATTGAATTGATAGATGCCACCAAAATGAGTGGGATCAGTTTATATACTGATCCAAAGCCTTGGAAAAGTAGCCAATAGCAGCCCAAATTAAAAAAGAGTACAACTGACAGTCTCTTATTCTAGTAAGGTCATAACCGACTATACCATGTACAAGTCTCTAATAGCCCTATAACCGTAGGTACATGATAGTTCCCTAGCAAATCTAATCACCCTCCCCATTCTCAAGTCCTAAAAACCACAATGGTTAGTAGAAAATCACTTAGTAATTTAAATTTTTGGTGTGTGAATGGAGAGAAGCTTGGTAGAGAGTTTAGGAACATGGAGAACATCTTTTAGGGTGAGTTGAGGACTTAAGACTTGTGTGTCCTTGTCCAGCTACAATAACAGAAGACCCATCAATAATAATGATTCTTTTGTTACCAAGGGTAGGTTTATAGGTGTCAAATAGGTTGAGTCATGTGTCATGATTAGTCACTCTTGAATCAAGGATTGACGAGTGACGATCATCAAAAACTTTGGAGTTTTCAAGGATTAGGTACTCACCTAATTGAGCTAATGAACAAACATTAGCAGACTTAGAGAGATGTTCAAGAAAGGCCCTGATTTTATCAAGCTCTTCCCTTCGCAACAGTTCTACGCTAGCACACTTTGGCTTCTCTTGAGAAGGAGTTCCTTCTCCATTAGTTAGATTAGGTTGAGGTTGTTGTTGACCCCTAGTCCAATTGAGAACTTGGGCCCTTTCATGGAGTTTGTAGTAGTTCTCTCTTGTATGTTGTGGCTTCTTGCAATAAGTACACCATAACCCATCTCAGGCTTGATGTTTTCGTAGAATCTGGGTTTTGGTTTTGTCCAAGGTTGTTGTTATCCTCTTCCCCTTTTGATACCATGGCTTCTTTTGACACCATGGCCATTCAAGGAGAATAGAGAAGAAGGGTGTTGGGCAAGCTGGAAAAAAGGGCAAAGGTGCAGAAGGCAAGCCGATTAACGGCAAGTTGCAGAAGGCATAGAGAAAGGAAAAACTGGCAGTAAGGCCGATTATCATTAGTGAAGGCTGATTGAGAGAGCCTAAGGATGGTGGCTTTGATACCATGTGGAAAAGAATAATTTTTTTGTATTATATCTGTTATTGTTTTGCCCGAGTAATAGTGTGCTCGAATTCTGGAAAAAATCAAGAAGGAATAGAGATGATCGGTGGCAGTTAGTTTGCAAGATCTAAATGTAACTAATTGTAATTAATAAGGGTAGTTTAGACTTTATGTAAGTTGGTTATTTCCCTTAGGAAGTTCCGCCTCTCTAGTTTATAAATAGAAGGGCGTGAAGGTCAAATAGGATCATCAATCATTTTTCATTCCATCCCCTTGTGTTCGAGTGCAGTGAGAAACAAGAGAGAGAGTCGTGATAATATAGTTCTTGTATTCTTCATTTAGAGGATTGCATTCGAGAGGCAAGAGGAGGCGAGTGAGGGATATTCTTGTACTGATTTCATACGTTCATAGTGGACTTCTTGGATTGCTGGATGTAGAGCCATGTAAATAGCATGAACCAAGGTAAATCGGGTGTTCTACTGTGTGGTTTGCATTTCTATTCCTTTTCAATTATGTCTTTTTAATTGTTTACTTTATGTTTTAATCGTGATGGGTTTCGGTAAGATTATCGAGTGATTCTTGGACCATCTTAGCACTCGGTTTTAACAATATTGTATTATGTTACTGTACATTGTACACTAGGTATTTATTACAAGTGTGGATTTTGATTTAGGCAACCAACCCCAAATACTTAGGGATTAGTAAACTCAATCAAGGAAGCAAAAAAATAAAGGAAACAATAACAATAAGAAAACATAATCTTATCCTAAAAAGGATACTCTAGAAATAAGGAAATAGACATATTCTAGGAAAAAAACAATTACAGGAAAGATTTCTGGATTTCAAACACTCTGATAACATAGATGCTCATCTCACAAAACATTATAAGCACCAAACATTTTTTGAACAAAGGACAAAAAGAACTCTGAACAACACCAAAAACGAGATTGACCCTACATGAAGGTCTTAGGCTAAATTGTTTCCATGTTGCTTGCAAATGCAAAAAAAGATACAAGTTTCAAGCATCAAGACCTTCACATACAGCAGCATAAATTGAGCAGTACAAAATATGGGGTCAAGAAAATAGTTACCCACCATCATAATGGCAAATTGGAAGGGACACAACAACTGGCTGTGTGGTTGTTTTCAAATGCATCCTGCAATAAGTAATGGTTTAGGTCTCAATGGGGCAATCAGAAGAATGAAGAAAAATGATGAAGCAATACTTTAAAGATTGTTGCCTGTATATGTATGTGTGCATGTGCATACAAATTTATGCATATGTACTTCTATTTCATTACAGATGCCTAAGGGTTTGCTATTCAAGAATTCTGCTATGGACCTAAAATTATAGACACAGGTCTGATTTCTCTACAAATTCCAGAACAGCTTCAAGAAAGGAATAAGTGCTTTGAGCCCACCCAAAACAACATTCAAAAGAATTGCAATTTTTCTCTAGGAAATGCCTCACATCAAGCAGAAAATGTCAGCATTCAACCCTTTCTGCTCCAAGGAAGCCTGCTTCTCTGGTAACATAAACCTGATTAAAGACTCCTCTCAAGAAAACTCAAGCAAATACAAAACAAATATAGAAAAGATTCCTTGTATTTCCACTACCCCACATTGATGAGGAGGAGGACCAGGATTCAAATCCTCTATTCAAATTCAAAACCACGTAGGAAGGAAATCAACACCTTCTAGTCAAGCATAAATCTTAGTATGACTAGTTATGATAACAAAATTCACTTCAGCTGAAAAAAAATATATCCACTTCCAAAGGAACCTCTGCATCCTGTATTCTTTAATAGGGAAAGCAACTGCCTTGTGGACCAAACACCACCGACTTCTGGGCCCAAACAGGGACCTCTGGTGATAAGCACCCATCCACTGCCCTCGCTCTATCTTGCCCAATTCTCTCAATCATTCCACCATTAAAAGTATCAACCAACTCATCATCCTTCATATCATGCAATTTCACTCCAACACAATCTTTAAAATCACATTACTTCCCAAATGACTGAAGACAATTAGCCATTAACACTTTCATCCACATGGCTATGCGAGATAAGACTAGGAATTGGTGCTTTCAATGCAAGCTCCATGCATAATATGCCATGCAAATATCTCCCGAAGCTCTCATCTCCAATACTAGCACTATAAAGTATATTCTCAAAGAACTCATACTACTTTTTGATTGCTCCTGAACTGAAGAACATTAAAACATACCTTCATAACCTTAACAAGTTTTCTTGAAGAAATGATCCTACACCTTCTGTTCTTTTTACACAAACAAAATCATAAATTAACAGCAACAATCTCAAGCCTTAATACCACTAGGCGGGATCGGATACATGAACCTAACAATCTCTATTTCTGTGACCATGTCTTTGTTAGGCCATTATAGCCCCATGTCATATTTAAAGGATACCTATCAAGTTTTCTTTATCTTCCTCTACCTCTTTTGCTATATACTTCTTTATTCTATCCACTCCCCTCACAAGTGCGTTTATTGATCTTCTTCTCACGTGTCTAAACCATTTTAATCGCATTTCACACATTTTACCTTCAATAGGTTCCACTTCAACCTTATTATATTTAATGTTGTCTCTAATTATTTCTTTTCTTGTATGGTCATACAACCACCATAACATTCTCATATCTGTTAAGATCATATTTTGCACATATTGGTACCTAACTATTTTGAGTCATATAACTAATATGGCCATATAGCCAAGCTTTCTAAAGAGATTTTATGATCGCACAGAATGTTGAATGCATTTCTCCACTTTAACCATATTGTCAATAATTCTATGTATCATTTTCCCAATAATCTACCCTTCTTTTTGAGCAACTGATCCAAGATATCAAGACTGACCTTTTCTTTGGAATAACTTGATCTTCAAATCTAACCATGATATCATCCATGCCTCTATTTTTACTGAACTTAAATTCCGTTTATTCCATTTTCATTCTGTTCAACTTAAAACTTTCAAACTCTAAGGTTTTCCTCCATAACTCAAGCTTAATAAAACTTGCACAAACCAAAGCACTAATCCAATATGAAAAAAAAATCTATAATAATGATAATATATAAAAAGAAAGATACTATTAAATCTGTAATAATAATAATATAAACATCATTCAACATACAAAAAAAGTAACTACTTTTTTAAGTCATCATGTAGCCAACCCCACCTAGTTGATTAAGACTAGTGATTATTATAGTCATATTTTTGTCAAAGTCATAATTAGGCTCTTTTTTTAAATTCAAAAGTTTAGGGTATTCTTAGATTTTACCCAAAAAAGGTTATAAAAATGTGTCCACCCATGGAAATTCATGTACATCATGTCCTGGAGGTATCCAAAACAAAAGTCATAAACCTAAGACAAGTGTCTGACACATATACCAGCATATCCAATGAGTAGCTGCATCTAGTACACGTTGGACACAGGAATAACACCAGATGAAGTATTAGCTTCCTATCTTAGGATAACACATGGTGAAACCAGTAAATGAAAACAAACCTGCTATAAATTGTTGAAAAAAAATGTCGAACCCTAGAGTATGCTGGGGATTCGATGTTACCAAATTCCTGAACATAAACAAGACAAAAGAAAGGGCTAAGATGAATTAGCAAAACAGCCATAAGAATGTATATGATATAAAGAGTTTCCAATTTCATTAAACTATAAGCATCCAATAACTACAAGAAGTTGTCTAAATCTGAGTGGGGAAATTGTTCTGCTGAAAGCTTTTGAACTGTCAATTTTAACAAGAAGCTCACCACAAAAGTTGCACATTGACCAGAGGGACGAGCATATTTGCTCCAACCAAACTTGCAATAACCTGACCCACCTGTTAGCAAGCATTAAAAGGTACTTAGACATTGCTCATCTATCAATTATAAAAAAAAGAAAAGAAAAGATATTCCTATCAGATTAGAGTGATTAATGACTTTATTGGATAAGTGTCAGGACCCCAAGGATAGATTAGTAATTGAATAGTAGATGTATTTCCTTCTTCTTGTACTTTGCTGCTTTCCCTAATTGTACCTTTTAGTTGTTCTAATAACTGAAAGCCTAGAAAGCCTATAAACAGACTAAAACCTAGAGGATTAGTTAGTTGATGAATGATAACAGATTGTTCTCTCTCAAATTCTCTCCCTTTCTCTCGGTTCTCCCTGATCTCTCTCTGATTTTCTCCCTCCCTTTCTGATCTATCTCCCCCAATTTCTTCCACTTTCCTCTTAAACCCTAGGTTAAGCCTAAGTGCATGACATTTGGTATCAGAGCCAATTGATTCTCGGCTGTGATTCTGGAAATTCTTAGCAGCTTATCAAGGTTCAAATTTTGAAAGCGAAGCAGGCCAATGGTTCTTGGCTTTTATTCTGACAATTATAGGCTATTTCTCGGCTGTTAATCAAAGCAGATCCAGGCGATACCTATAGGCTGTTTCTTGGCTGTTAATTGAAACAGATCCAGGCGATACCTATAGGCTGTTTTCAGACACAGATTCAATCGATTGATTCAAGAGGCTGATTCAGATCTAGGCGACCACAGGTGATTGCAGATCATAGTCGGTCCTTAGAAGTAGATCAGAAACAATTTTTTTGAAGTTAAGCAAATTGAGGAGATGGCGAAAGGAACAAGGATGAAGCAGTTTGTGGCGAGGCTGGATGTTCTGGAGCTAGGTTTAAAATAGACTCAGGAGGAGGTGAGTCCTAACAGAGAAGAGAATGTAGCAATTAGAGAAGCTATGCAAACCTTGGAAAGAAGTGTACAGACAGAAATGTGCAAGCCTTGGAAAGAAATGTACAGACAATTGAAAGAAGATTTACAGATGAATTTACCAGCATCAACCAGAGGCTGGATGGAGTTATGAGGATGCTTTCTACATTGTTTCAGAACAGATTACCGAAGGATTTTCCTCCAAGATCAGCGGCAGCTCCAGTTCTAGCAGAAGCTGGAATTCTTCCTTGTGCCCCTGTTTCACAGGAAGCTAAGGAACGTAATGAAATTGAGCCAGAAATTCAAGATAGAAGTTCCAATCCAAGTCACCACCAAACCCCTATGCCGAGGTTAGAGATTCTGATCTTTGAAGAAGATAAACCTAGGTGGTGGATTGGGCGTTGTGACGGTTTTTCCCAATACTATCAAGTGGCTGAGAATCAGAAGGTGAATCTGGCAGCAGCATATCTCAACCATATGGCCAATGCCTAGTTCCAAGGATGGAGTAGGCTGAGGACTGATTTTAATTGACAAGAATTTGCAGATATTTTTGTAACAGATTTGGCGAGAGGTTGATAACAGATGTGATTGAAGAATTCAATAAACTGAAGCAAGAGGGTTCTGTCATGGACTATCTGGTCAAATTTGAAGAATTGAAGTTGTTGATGCTCATTTATCATCTGACTTTGAATGAGGCCTACTTCGTATCCAGCTTCATCAGTGGCCTCAATGATGAGCTGAGGCCAACAGTGAAAATGATGCAGGCCTGTTACAGTCAAGCAAGCTGCTGAGAAAGCTAGGCTGCAGGAATTTGCGTTAGAATCAACTTTTTGAAAGCACAAGATCCTAACTGAAATTCATCCTTCGGTCAGTCCGCAGTTGGAAGGAAATTCGTGGCCTACATCCTCAAGACTGCATCAAGGAAATCTGAATCCAAGGGTTTTTACTAACCCTAATTTAGCCAAACCTCTTTTTATGTAACAAAAGAGATAGTCAGGACTGTGCTACTGGTGCGGAGAAAAATTTAGTCCAAACCAGTGCAACAAACAGTTATTATATATGGAAGGACTAGAGGAAGAAAAAGAAGAAGAAAAGCAAGCAGGAATTGGATGAAGAAATAGGAGCCAACTGCTACAATTCCTTGGGGACAAGAAATCTCTCAAGGAAGGGGGATTGTCATGACCCCAAGGATAGAATAGTGATTGTACAGTAGATGTATTTCCTTCTTGTTATACTTTGCTACTTTCCTTATCTATACCTTTCAGTTGTTTTAATAACTAAAAGCCTAGAAAGCCTATAAATAGGCTAAAACCTAGAGGATTAGTTAGTTGATGAATGATTACAGATTGTTCTCTCAGATTCTCTCTCAAATTCTCTCCCTTTCTCTCGATTCTCCCTAATCTCGCTATATTCTCTCTGATTTTCTCCCTCCCTTTCTGATCTCTCTCCTGATTTCTTCCAAATTCCTCTTAAAACCCTAGAACTCCGCCTGGGAATGTTATCCACTGTTGGTCCCAAGCTCGGATAAAGGAGAAGGGTTGTGTTAGATAGCCGACAGCCAACATAAAACCTAATCGAATTCAAAACATGAACTCTAGACAAACTATGAAAAATTGTTGGGGCATAACCCTTCATAGTGACACGCTACACTACCTGCGTGTAGTGTCAAGTGAGCTAGGGCCGCTGCATCGGCGCCCGGATGTAGTGACAAATGAGCAAGGGTCCCTGCATTTGCTTGGACGGATGTGGGTAAAGAAGCTAATCCAAAACCAAAATAAAAATAAAAAACAAAAGCAAATTCAAAGTCAAGGCCAAAACCAGAATCATAGATTAAGGATTGGGTCATGGAACATAGGAACATTAACATGCAAATCTATGGAAGTGGTAGATGTGATGATTAGGAGAAAAATTAATATTATGTGCCTTCAAGAGACGAGTTGGGTAGGGAAAAACCCAAAAACTTTATCAGAAACTGGATATAAAATATGGTACACAGGAAATGATCAAGTGAAAAATGGAGTGGGGATTATTATGGATAAAAGCCTAGTAGATGAGGTAGTGGATGTAAAGAGAATAGGGGATAGGATTATTATGGTGAAGGTTGGTTTAGGAAGAATAACTATGAATATTTTTAGTACATATACACCACAAGCGGGGTTAGGTGAGGAGATAAAAGCAAAATTCTAGGAGGATCTAGAGGGACTTATACAAATGATACCAAGAGAAGAGAGAGTGATTATAGGAGGTGACTTAAATGGTCACGTGGGTAGAGACAGAAACGGCTATAGAGAGGAACATGGAGGGTATGGATTCGGATAAATTAATAATGAGCGTAAGTCTATTCTAGATTTTGCTATGGCATATGGGCTCATCATAACCAATACTAAGTTCAAAAAATGAGACGGACACTTAATCACATATAAAAATATCACATCAAGCACCCAAATAGATTACTTCCTCTTGAGACAAGAGGATCGGTTATGTTATAGGGATTGTAAGGTGATACTGAGGGAGTGTCTAACTACTCAACATAGAGTTCTAGTACTTGACGTCCAAGTAAGAAATTGGAAAAGAAAAAATCACATAAAACAAAATCCATGAATTAGGTGGTGGGATTTAAAAGTGGAGAAACAACTACTCTTCAAAGAAAAATTAAGGGGTAGAAGGGAATGGAATAGAGAAGGATAGGCAAACCAAATGTGGAGGGAAATGGCTACTGCCCTGAGAAGCACGGCAAATGTAGTCCTTGAAGAGACAAATGGTAGAGTCCCAAACCTTAAGGAGTCTTGGTGGTGGAATGAAGAGGTACAATGAAGAGGTACAATTGAAAATTAAAAATAAGAAAACTTGGTATAAGACTGTATATCAGTGCAACAATGAAGAAAATCTAAAAAATTATAAAGAAGCAAAAAGAGCTATTAGTGAAACAAGGTCAAAAGCATATGAGAATCTATATAAACGACTTGATACAAAAGATGGAGAAAGGGATATATATAAATTAGCTAAAGCAAGAGAGAGAAAAACAAGAGATCTAAACCGAGTGAAATGCATAAAAGATAAAAATCAAAATGTATTAGTGAATGAGAGAGCAATTAAGAAGAGATGGAATGAGTATTTCACAAAATTATTCAATGATGGTGAGGATACAAGAGTTAGGTTGGGATATCTTAGTAACTCAGAACGGAACGTGAGCTATACATTTTATCAACGCATAAGTTCTGTTGACTTATCAGAATGTTAAGAGATCTACTTAGATTAGGAAAGATTTCTAATTATCATTTAGGAATCTTTATTGATTATGTCCATATGTATCTTAGTGTATATTCCCTTCTTTGTGTTTTAATTTGTTTCCTTAGAGATAGTTTCCTTTTTGATAGTTTCCATGTTTGATGTAATCTCTCCCTCTATAAGAGGACTGCTGTATCTATTAGATTAATTATCAATGAAAGCATAATTTTGAATTCCTTCATGGTATCAGAGCCTTTCCCTTCCCTTCCAATATTTTTGAAACCCTAATAGTGCCTTCATTGCACTTCTTTGCGCTGAACTCCTCTAGGGTTTCACCCCAGCCTTAATTGCTGTTTGTTTTGTTCTGTTCTGTTGTTCAGCAATTCTGTTCCAGCTGCACTTCTAGTTTCCCTTCCCAAACTCAATCTTCTTAAGACATGTCAGAGATATCAGAGGCGACTCAGGTCATTACCACTGTTGAATCCTATCCTAGTGATCAGCAACCAATGGGAGGGGCTGATCTGCCTGGGATACATCCTTCCCACCGACTTGATGGGCGAAACTTCTTGCAATGGTCTTAGCTTGTGAGCACATTCCTCAAAGGCCGAGGAAAGCTAGGCCACCTGACCGGAACCCTTCCAAAAGATTTGGACCCATCCTTCACAGCATGGGAAATTGAAGATTCATCAATCATGTCATGGCTTTGGAGTGCCATGCAGTCGGAGGTAAGTAAAAACTTTATGTTTTTAACGTCAGCTAGGGATATTTGGGAGACTGTGAGGCAAACCTATTCTAAAGTTCAAGATACCTCGGTGATTTTTGAGGTTAAGACTAAGATTAGTAGGATAAGGCAAGGGGCATCCACTATAACAGAATATTATAATAAAATGAAGGGGATGTGGCTAGAACTAGATCATTATCAAGATATCAAGATGGAGTGTAGCAATGATGCTGTTAAACTTAAACAAATTCAAGAAAGGGATAGGATTGTAGAGTTTCTAGCAAGGATTAATCCGGAATATGATCAAGTGAAGATCCAAGTGCTTGGTAGGGAAAAATTACCTACACTTAATGAGGTTTTTTCCATTGTTCGAAGTGAGGAAAACAAAAGGATGGCTATGCTAGGAGATCACAGTGTTGAAGGCTCAGCCATGGTGTCAAGCCATAGAGATGGATCTCGGTTGAGGAAAGGCAGAAAATTCGTGGAAAAATTCAGGATGAGAAGGTTTGTGGTGCAGTTATTGCAAAAAACCTAGGCATACTAAGGATAATTGCTTCAAACTCCATGGCAAAGAAGTTGTGCTAAGCAGAATAGGCGGATTTAAGAGTCGTCAAGCCTATTTTTCCAGCACAGATCAAGGGGAAGCTGAATCAGCAGGTAAAACTGAATCTATTGGTGCTGATATTTCACAATTGAATGCAGAAGAGATGAACAAACTCAAGAATTTCCTCAAAACTCTCCAAGATGGAGCCTGTTCACTTGCACAGCAAGGTAAACTCACCAATTCTAAGTGTTTTTCTTCCTTTAAAACTGCTGGGAATACCAATTGGGTCCTTGATTCAGGAGCTACTGATCACATGACCCCTCACATAAATTCCTTTGACACTTACCAACCTCTTGTTAGCCCTAAACAGATTGCTATTACTAATGGAACCACTGTTCCTATTGCTGGCCAAGGTACAGTTAAATTCAGCCCTTTGCTAACAACCAAACAAGTTCTTCATGTCCCACAGTTAGCTACCAATCTTATATCTATTCACCAACTAACAAAAGAATTAAATTGTCGTGCTATTTTCTATCCTCATATGGGTGAATTTCAGGACATGATAACGGGGAAGATGATTGGTGTGGCTGAGGAGCGCAATGGGTTGTATACCTTACACAAAGCAGGCCATTCTACAAAGAAGCAACAACCTGTAATTGCTTGTTCATCTCATTCTGTTTCAGCATCCAACACCATTTGGCTTCAACATTATAGATTAGGTCATCCGCCTTTTCCTTTATTAAAAGCTATGTTTCCTCATTCGTTTAAATCTTTAGATCCTAGGATGTTTCAATGTGATGTGTGTGTGCTATCCAAACACCATAGGGTGTCTTATCCTATGAGCAACAAATTATCTTCTAAACCTTTTTCCCTAGTTCATTCAGATGTTTGGGGACTATCCAACTGTTATGGGGCTCGGTGGTTTGTTTCCTTTATTGATGACTGTACTCGCATGTGTTGGGTATTTCTCTTGAAAGAAAAGGCTGAAATTGGGACCATCTTACCTTATTTTTGCAAAATGGTATCCACACAATTTGGTACTCCTGTCCAAAAATTCAGAACAGATAATGCTAAAGATTATTTTAATAATCAATTGAATTCTTTCTTTCAACATGAGGGTATTGTTCATGAGTCTTCCTACGTAAACACTCCACAAAAAAATGGAACAGCAGAGCGGAAGATGAGACATCTCCTTAATGTGGCTCGCACACTCCTTCATCACACTCATGTTCCTAAAACCTATTGGGGTGAAGCCGTTTTAACCGCGGCCTATGTCATCAACCGCGTTCCCTCCAAAGTCCTAAATCATCGTAGCACATTCCAGTGCCTATCCTCCTTTTTTCCCGATTACTATTTGCATACTCCTCTCCCTCTTCGTGTGTTTGGTTGTGTGTGCTTTGTTCATATCCCTAAAATACATCGGGATAAGCTTGATCCTCGTGCCCTTCGGTGTATCTTCCTAGGGTATTCTCCAACCCAAAAAGGTTACAAGTGCTATCATCCTCTAACTCGGAAGTTCTTTGTATCCAAAGATGTCTTTTTCCTTGAATCTCAACCCTTCTTTGGCTCTCCAGACCTTGGTCCTCAGGGGGAGACTCGAGGAATTGAGGACCAAGACTCATTTGAATTTTTTCCTGTCCTAGCACCAACTCCTGTTTTGTCTAGTTCTAATCCTTCTTCCTCTGCTGTTCCAGCCCAATCTCCTAACCCCTCTCCTCTACCTACAGAATGTATTGAACAAGCAATTCAAAGGCCATCCTCTCCGGTTCGGTTTAAGGGTTCTCCCTATGTGTTCAAAAGGAGGCAACCTATTGTGGAGTCTCAGCCCTCACCAGCATCAGATCCAGGTACTGAAACTACACAATCATTAGATACATCCCTTTCCAGCCCTGTTTCTAATGATTTAGACCTACCAATTGCTGTGAGAAAAGGGGTCAAAAGCTGTACTTTACACCCTTAAACTGATAACTTGTCTTATCATCGCTTCTCCCAAAACCACAAAAGCTTCCTCACCTCATTAGACTCTATTGTTATTCCCAAGTCAGTAGAAAAGGCTCTAAAAGACCAGAATTGGAAGCAAGCCATGCAAGAGGAGATGAATGCCTTAAATAAAAATCAGACATGGGAATTGGTGCCTAGGCCTAAAGAAATCACTCCAGTTGGATGCAGATGGATATTTAATTTGAAGTATAAAGCTGATGGCACACTAGAAAGGTATAAAGCTAGACTAGTGGCCAAAGGCTATACTCAGTCTTATGGCATAGATTACCTTGAGACTTTTGCACCAGTGGAAAAAATGACTACGGTGAGAATTCTTATATCCCTGGCAGCTCATTTTGGGTGGAAAATGCAGCAGTTAGATGTGAAGAATGCTTTCTTACATGGGGATTTAGAAGAGGAGGTATACATGGAAATGCCTCCTGATTTTCAGGAAAGGGATCCAGGTACAGTATGTAAACTTAAAAAGGCCCTATATGGACTTAAACAGTCTCCCCAGGCATGGGTTTGGCAGATTTTCTAAGGCAACGAAGTCTATGGGATATGCTCAGAGCAGAGGTGATCACACTCTTTTTTTCAAACATTCAGGTGGAAAAGTTACAGCACTCTTAGTGTATGTTGATGATATAGTTGTGACTGAAAATGATATGGAAGAACAACAGAGTTTAAAAAGAAAATTAGCTGAAGAATTCGAGATCAAAGACGTTGGGGTACTTAAATATTTCCTAGGAATTGAGGTAGCCTACTCAAAGACTGGAATCTTTCTATCACAGCGCAAGTACATTCTTGATCTTCTAGCTGAAACTGGAATGACAGGAGGAAAAGGGTCTAGTATACCTGTGGATCCTAATCTCAGATTGCAGGATAACTCAGAGGGACAAATGGTAGATAAAGGGAGGTTCCAAAGACTAGTGGGCAGATTGATATATCTCTTACATACTAGGCCTGATATTGCCTTTGCTGTCAGTCTAGTAAGTCGGTTCATGCATTGTCCAACCGAGGAGCACATGCAAGCTGTGCGGAAAATCCTGAACTATCTAAAGGTAACACCAGGTAAAGGCATTTTGTTTAAAGTAGGGACTGAATTGAATGTACAAGGATTCACTGATGCAGATTATGGTGGATCCTTGGTTGATAGGAGATCCACTACAGGCTATTGTGTGTTTTTGGGGGGAAACCTAGTGTCTTGGAGGTGTAAAAAGCAAAGTGTTGTGGCAAGATCCAGTGCAGAGGCAGAGTTTAGGGCAATGGCCCTTGGATTGTGTGAACTTCTATGGCTTCGGATTATCTTAGAAGACTTGAAAATCAAGGTTCAAGGTACTATTGACCTACTTTGTGATAATCAATCATCTATTAATATTGCCCATAATCCAGTACAGCACGACAGAACTAAACATATAGAGATTGATTGGCACTTTATCAAGGAAAAATTGGATGCTAATTCGAATTCCATATGTGCCATCTGAAGATCAAGTGGCAAATGTGTTGACTAAAGGGCTAGCTGGAAGAAGGTTCGATATTTTGATAAGCAAGCTGGGAATGTAACGACCCGTTAGAGAGCCTAGCATTTGTTTAAGAATTATTTAATTAATTATTGAGAATTAATTAGGAGAATTTGCCAATTAAATTTTTAATGTGGCAATTTAGAGATTTTGAAAGAAAAGAATAGCATTTATTTCTTTTTAATTTAGTAGTTAAAGGAATTTGTCAATATGGCAATCTAGTAATTTTTAATTGAGGAAATAGCATTTAAGGGCATTTATTTATTATGAAAATTAAATGCAAGGACATGTTGGTCATTTAAGGATTTGATTATTAAATGGAGTTATTGTGATTAAGGGATTAAGAATCCATATGAAAGGAGGATTGTGATATCCATACGTGAATAGGATTGGGATTGAGAAGTCTCCTATTTGCATTAGGAGAAGGAGAAGTGGGCTTTAGGGCTGCTTCTTTTCTATATATATATAGTCATAGCAAGGAGCTTCTCACGCCGCATGCATGAAGAACAGAGAAGCCAAGAATGAGCCACAGTTTCAAAGTGTTGCATAGAAGGCTCTCGTGTAGTCATTAGAATCAATCAAAAACGATTGAAAGGCAAGTATCATATCTGTAATTCCTTTCATTACAGATTCAAATTAGTTCATTCTCGGTTTATTCGAGCGCTTCATTGAGTTCTTAGATTTATATCAGTTACAGTGTATATATATATATATATGTATGCGTAGAGCAGTGAGTGCATGAGGAAGTATGTGTGATTCTTTATAGTAAATCTTTTAAATATGATCTTCAAATCATATTAGTAGTGATCTCAGAATACCAAGACTCTTTGTTTTGGGTTTCCAGTTTAATCAATCAGAATGTTCATGTATATATACATATTTTCATGCGGTATATCATTAACCAGTGAGTTATGTTAAGCTATGCATAATTCCTTTCAGCGTTTTCTTTCATAAGCGATTGATTTAATACATCTTGAGATTATTTTATATCAATTGGGATTGTTTTCCCAAGATTTCTTTTGGAATGGTGTAGTAATGTTGAGTTGTAATTCAAGATATCATCTATGTTATAGTGAGTTTTATGTCTGATAAGATTCCAGTCATTCGAATGAGTCTTGTGTCATTCGAATAAGTTTTGAGGCATCCGAATAAGTTTTCAGTGTTATCGTAAGCTTTTCCCTTATTATATTCCAGTCATTCGAATGAGTTTTTGGTCATTCGAATGAGTCATGTGTTATCATATCATTCGTATGTGTTTTTGGTCTGTCATTCGAATGAGCTTCCTTGTCATTCGAATGAGTCCTTGAAGATGTGAGTAAGCTGTTGCTTTGTATAGTCTAGCATTCGAATGAGTCTCTTTGTCATTCGAATAACCCGTGAGTACCCCAAAATTCATTCGAATAAAGGTGCTGTAGCATTCGAATGAGTCGCTTTTTGCCAGTTCAAAAGTTGAAAATTTTCAAAATTCATTCGAATAAATTTGTAAGTCATTCGAATGAGTCCCTGATCAGATCCGAATAGTCTTTGAATATCATCTATCATTCGAATGAGTCTTCTGTCATTCGAATGAGTCTCTGTCATTCGAATGAGTTTTCTGCCATTCGAATAAGCTTGCTGAAATCCGTTTTTTTCATTCGAACAGGCTGCTTTTTCATTCAAATTGCTTCCTTTTGCTTCCTCAGTCATCCAAATAGTATCAAATGGCATCCGAATGGCTTCCAATAAATTCTTAATGCAAGTCTTAAATTTAATATAAATATTCAATTATTCAAATATTGAATTTTTATGCCAAGATATGATAAAATCCAATATGCCATGCCTATACTCAAAAATTTCAAAATCTTTGTATCTCAATATAGCTGGTAAAAATCATATACCATGTTTAGCAGTTAATTATGGCATGACCAACATTATTTTGTGAGATTATGTGCATACATTTTGATATGAGCATTGAGCATGACTTTATATGGAGCACTACATATCGTGTGCTAGCATTTATGTGAGCATTGCATTGCATTGCATTATGCGCGTCAGGCGGCTTGTCCGCGAAGATCCCATCAGTTTCAGTTTCAGCTCTGTTTATGAGTTGCTCGCCCGGTGGCAACCAAGGGGGCTAGGGGCTTTGCCCACAGTATGTGCTTACAGTTTTTATGTATGCAGGTTTCAGTTCAGACAGGTATGTATTATCAGATTATGTGGGCCTATGAGCCAAAGTTGCATATCTGCATTTAATTTACAGTTTATGTGCATTACATTTTTATGAATGCAATCAGACAGTGATTATACAGTACAAGTTCAGTCAGTTATTTATCAGTATCGATATTTTTCGATTCAGCTTCAATATTCTTTCCAGCTTATTACTTGCTGAGCTTTTGTAGCTCACTTTGTACTCTTCACCCCTCCAGGTTCTAGCAAGGGAGTATCAGATGTGGGGCCTAGCAGCAGTGTTCAGTAGTGTGTGTACGTGGAGCCGCTCAAGATAAAAGATGTCTGGGAGTCTGTTAAGTTTTTTAGTGTTTTCTCAGTTTAGATCTATTTTATATTTCAGTTGAGGGATTGCCCCTTAGACAGAGTTTATGGTTTTCAGTCTGTATTGACTCAGAGTTTTTATTCCAGTTGATTGAGATGTTCAGTCATGGTATCAGATTGCAGTTTATCAGCCAGTTTATTTTATTTTTCCCGTAGCACCTCTTCTCGGTTAGTTCTAGGAGAGGGGGTGTTACAGGGAATGGTTGATATCCACTCTCCAGCTTGAGGGGGAGTGTTGACTTATCAGAATGTTAAGAGATCTACTTAGATTAGGAAAGATTTCTAATTATCATTTAGGAATCTTTCCTAATTATCATTTAGGAATCTTTATTGATTATGTCCATATGTATCTTAGTGCATATTTCCTTCTTTGTATATTTCCTTCTTTGTGTTTTAATTTGTTTCCTTAGAGATAGTTTCCTTTTTGATAGTTTCCATGTTTGATGTAATCTCTCCCTCTATAAGAGGACTGTTGTATCCATCAGATTAATTATCAATGAAAGCATAATTTTGAATTCCTTCAAGTTCAAATGAAATAAGGTAAGTATTAAAAAATATGAAAAATCATAAGGCAGTGGGACAGGATAATATATCAATAGAAGCATGAAAATATATGGGAGAAGAGGGCATGTCTTGGCTAACAAAATTATTTAACGCGATCCATAAATCAAAAAAGATGTCAGATGAGTGGAGGAAGAGTACTTTGGTTCCTATATACAAGAACAAATGAAATATTCAAAACTGTGAAAATTACAGAGGAATTAAGTTAATGAGCCATACCATAAAACTTTGGGAGAGAGTAATAAAGCAGAGGCTCAGAAAAGAAACAAATGTCTTGAAAAATCAGTTTGGTTTCATACCTAATAGGTCAACAATGGAAGCTATATACCTACTGAGACGCCTAATGGAAAGGTATCGAAATCAGCAAAATGACCTGCATATGATGTTTATAGATCTAGAAAAGGCCTATGATAAGGTCCCTAGAGAAGTATTATGGAAGGTTTTAGAGAAGAAATGAGTCTGAATAGCCTATATACAAGCCCTTAAGGACATGTATCACAGTGTAGAGACAAGGGTCAGAACATGTGGAGGGGATACTGAACCGTTTAAAATTACAATAGGACTGCAACAAGGTTCTGCACTAAGTCCATACTTATTTGCTTTAGTAATAGATGAACTCACTAAACACATTCAAACAGAGGTGCCATGGTGTATGCTATTTGCAGATGACATAGTGTTGGTGCATGAAACAAAAGAGGGAGTGAACACTAAGCTTGAGTTGTGGAGAAACAATTTAGAATTTAAGGGATTTAAATTAAGTAGAAGGAAAACAGAATATATGGAATGTAAATTTAGTAAGAATGCAAGAATGAAGGATGTTATAATAAAATTGAAAAACCAAATCCTACAAAGAAAAGACCATTTTCGATATTTGGAATCAGTGATTCAAAAAGATGGAGAAATTCACGATGATGTCACGCATAGAATTAAGGCAGGTTGGCTAAAATGGAGAAATGCATCGGGAGTGTTATGTGATGGTAAAATCCCATTAAAACTGAAAGAAAAATTCTATAGGACAGCTATAAGACCAGTCTTGTCATATGGCTCAAAATGTTGGGCAATCAAATACCAGCATGAGCAAAAGACGAGTGTAGCGGAGATGAGAATGCTAAGATGGATGTGCAGCCATACAAGAAAAGATAAAATTAGAAATGAGGTTATTCGTAATAAGGTAGGAGTAGTGTTAATTGAGGAGAAGATGAGAAAGATTAGACTAAGATGGTTTGGTCGTGTGAGAAGGAGACCAAGAGATGCTCCTGTGAGGAGAGTTGATGAAATGGAACAATTAGTCAAAAAAAGAGGTAGAGGCAGACCCAAAAAGACTTTGGGAGAGACATTAGAGTTTGATATGAAGTGCATGGGCCTAAATGAAAATATGACAAAAGACAGAAATACATGGAAATCTAGAATTCATGTAGCCGACCCCACATAGTGGGATAAAGACTGGATATGTTGTTGTTCCTCTTAAAACCCTAGGTTAAACCTAGGTGCATGACAATAAGGTTATTAACTTATTATCTATTAAACTTGGCAAAAATGATACAGTTAATAGAATCAATAACATGGAAGGAAGTGCTTAACCAATAATGCAATTGAGACAACATATTAGTTTTTCCTTTATATGCAATGATCTAGTCAATTTATCAAGGGTTAATTGCATTAATGGTCCCTGTAACTTATCTTGTATTTCATTTATCAAGGGTTATTTTCATTCCCTCACTAGAGGGTTGCATTAGGAAGAACATCCAATGTAAAATTTTGCCACAGTATTCTTTTGCATGGATTTGTATTGTCAATTTGACTTTTAGAAGTCAATTAACATTATGAATTTAGTGCCACCGACCCTAATTAGTTAGGATAAGATGCAATTGATGATGATTATAATGATGTCTTAGTTGCACCACCTTTTAAGCTCTAGTTTTCCTTTAAAAAAAAACAATCATAAGCCTTAATCCTACTAGATGGGATCATATACATGAATCTACCTCTCCAATCATCTCTATCTATGGTTATATTTTTTGTTAGGTCATTATATCACATGTTACGTCTAAGAACTTTTCACCAAGTTTTATTTGGTCTTCCCTTACCTCCTTTGATACAAACTTCTTCCATTTCATCAACTTGCTTCACAAGTGCATTTTTTGGTCTTCTTTCATATGTTCAAACCATCTTAAGTGTGTCTTATGTATCTTATCTTCAACAACCGCTACTCCAACCTTATTACAAATAATCTAACCTCTAATTTTCCTAGACATGCAGAAACAATCCAATTTATAATGTTTGTTAGCAAATTGGAAGAAACACCTTGGCCGCACGTGAGGGAAAAACAATAAATTCAATTCACTATATACCCATCCTTCCCTATCTCCATAGCCAAACACTTAAAACCTATTCTAGCACTTACAAAGCCCATAAATCATAACCAAAGATTTTATCTACCAACTACTCCCTTTACCAATCCAATTCTACCATTTCAGACCTCATCATACCTCATACTCTTCTTCACCAACTCACCACCACCAAAATAGCTGCCTTTCTCTTCCTCCTACTCTACCTCCTCTTAATCTTCTTAGCCAACTTACCTTCCACCGCCACTGCTCCTTTTCCCAATCCTCCTCTTTACCAATCCATCATCATCTTCCATCACCCTAACCCCTATTGATTTCCTCATCAATCTACCACCACCGCTACTGCCACTTCATTTTGAATAACCCATGCCACTACCACTTCACAAAAGCTGACAAGACCCACCAGTAGCACCACCGGCAACCCAATTACAATTACCATTGCTACCAACAAAGCTCTTTTTGCCATCTTCTCCCCCGGAAACCCAATTACAATTACCATTGCTACCAACAAAGCTCTTCTTGCCATCTTCTCCCCCCATTTTCATCTCTCTCTATCTACATCAAAAACAAGCATTTCATAATTTTAAGGTGATTTCTAGATAGAAAGAACCTCTAACTCCTTGACTACCTTGTACAAGAACACCCCCCCCCCCCCCCCCCCCCCCTCTTCTTCTATCTCTCCCCCCAAAGTGATTTCTTCTCATACACCCTTTTCTCCCTTTTTTGATAAGATTATATAAAAGAAAGAGCCACCATAAAGAGCTATGAGGCAACACTAGTGATGTAGAATAAGAGAATGAATCAATTCAGTAAAGGGGGTCCTAGTGCATAGGGGTTCCCACTTTCAAGGGTCGGAGGAGGGTTGTATTTGCACACAACCTACCCACTCCAACAAACCAAATAAGAAGAAGAAAAGAAGCAAAACGGCATGAGCAAGGTTTTGTACAACCTACCCACTCCAACAAACCAAATAAGAAGAAGAAAAGAAGCAAAACGGCATGGGCAAGGTTTTGTACAAACTTAAGTGAGATTTAGGGGATTTAACTTAGTTCAGCTATGAATTATGTTGGAAGTCTCGTATTACTACATATAGCTGTTACATTTACAGCTATTATAGTTGTAAAGACAAGGGCAAGCCAAAAAAAGAAAAGAAACGAAAAGGCAAGGGCAAGCCTTTATACAAACTTAGAGTGAGATTTAGGGGATTTAATTTAGTTCAGCTATGAATTATGTTGGAAGTCTCATATTACTGCATATAGCTATTACTGTTGATTCCTGGCCAGAAACACAAGGAATGTTTGACTGGAATCATTCCTTAATTTGAGGGATTGATTGGCCAAATCATCCCTAGTTTAGAGACTGATTTTAAGAAGTAATTACCAACCTATCTTCTGAATACTTTTCTTTTTTTCGTACAGTCAACCTTTCCTATTTTTTCTTTTCTAGTTTAGCACAAATGTAATATTTCCTATGGTGTAAATTTCTAACCCTATAAATGGGGCTATTCTACACATGTAAAATATAACATACAATTTTATTTCTCCTATTCCTCACCTGTTATCAGAGCCTTCATTGCTGTGATTCTGCCATGCAATTTCTCCTTTATTTGTGTCACTGCCTTCATGGCCGGCATTTTTTCCATCTTTCCGATTCTTTCTTGACCTTCATTGCTTTACTCTTTTTTGGCCTTTATTGCTTAATATACCTACCAGCTATTGCACCATGTCAGAAATCTCTGAAACAACCACTCCTATGGTTGCAGTAGATGTTGTTCCGATGGAACAACCACCTGCTAATACTCCTATTAGTGAGTTACAAGGGATGCGCATGCACCATTCATACCAACTAGATGGCAGGAACTATCTCCAATGGTCTCAACTAGTAAGAACTTTTCTGAAGGACTAAGAAAAGATACCCATTTGATTGGACCAACACCACAGGCCTCTAATCTGGCATTCGCTGCTTGGGATGTTGAGGACTCAATGTTGATATCCTGGCTCTAAAGTTCTATACTGCGAGAGATAAGTAAAAACTACATGTTTTTGTCTACAGTCAAGGATATTTGGAAACAATAAAAAGAACCTATTCTAAGGCAAGATGCCTTTGTTATTTTTTAGATTAAAACAAAAATAAGCAGTAGCAAGTTGGGATCTCTATCAGTGACTGATAATTACAATAGAATGAATGGTTATTGGCTTGAGTTAGATCACTATCAAGACATAAAGATAGCGTGTAGTGAAGATGCTACCACTCTTACTTCCATACTTGAAAGGGACAGAATTGTGGAATTCTTGGCTGGTCCCAATCCTGAGTATGATCAAGTGAGGGTTCAAATCCTTGGCAAGGAAAAACTTTCATCCTTGAATAAAGTTTTTTCTATGATTAGCAGGAAGAACATAGAAGAATAGCTATTCTTGATAAACCTAATCCCAAGGGGTCAACCATGATTTCCAACAAGGTGGATGTCTCACGTTCCAGGTCACAGTATGGAAAAAATGACTCTCACCCTAGACAACAACAAAACCGAGAAGGTTTGTGGTGTTCATATTACAAGAAACCAAAGCACACTAGAGAGACATGTTTCAAGCTTCATGGAAATGACACTTTTTTAAATAGGATGGGAGGCTTCCAAAATCTACAGCCTAAAAATCAAGCTCAAGCCCATCTCCCAACCAAGGAACCTGAGATAGCACCAGAAAAAACAGATTTTGCTGCAACTTCTGAACTGGGTGAACTCAATGCAGAAGAAATCAATAAGTTGAAATCATTTCTGAAAACTATTCAAACTGGTTCTTGCTCTCTAGCACAAACAGGTACATGTCTTAATTTTGAGAATTTTAATGCTACACAAACTATTAGAAATGGCTTATGAATTCTGGATTCTGGAGCCACTAATTACATAACCTATGACTCAACTATTTTTGAAACCTATAAACAATGGTCACATTGTAGGTAATGGTCACATAGTTCCTATAGCAGGTCAGGGAAGTGTTATACTCAATGCATCACTCCTTGTTCAAAATGTTCTTCATGTCCCTAACCTTTCTACCAACTCTATTTCTGTTCACCAGCTGACCAAAAACCTTAATTGTCGTGCTGTTTTCTCTCCTTGTTTTCTCTCCTCGTGATTGTGTTTTTTTTAGGAACTAGGCTCGGGGAAGATGATTGGGGCTGCTAAGGAATGAAATGGGCTATATTATCTGAAAAGGGGTTGCAATGTTTCTAAAGGGAACCAGTCTATTCTTACCTACTCATCACAACTACACCTACCATGACTGAAATCTAGCTCCATCATTTTCGTGTAGGCCATCCTCCTTCCAGTTTGCTACAAACTATGCTTCCTTCTTTATTTAAGGGTTTAAATGTTACCAACTTTCACTATGATGTTTGTGAATTCTCCGAACATTATCGAGTATCCTATCCAATTAGTAATAAGCTTTCTTCCATTCCTTTTTCTTTGGTGCATTCTGATGTTTTGACCATCTGGGGTCCCTAATTGCTCTGGGGCTAGATGGTTCATTTCATTTATTGATGATTGTGACCTAGGTATATCTCTTAAAAGATAAGGCAACCATTAGTACAAGGATGATTTCTACCCAGTTTGGGTCGTCTATTAGGAGATTTCATATGCAATGGACTATTTTAATCAACATATTCATCATTTCCTTCAACAAGAAGGCATTGTTCATGAATCCTCCTGCATTGATACCCCTTAACAAAATAAGGTTGCTAAAAGAAAAATGAGACATTTACTCAATGTTACCCAAGCCCTCCTACATCATCATCATGTTCTCAAATTTTTTGGGGGGGAAGCAATTTTAATTACTGCTCCCCTTATTAATCGAGTTCCTTCTAAACTTCTCCAAAACTAAAGTCCATTGTAATGTCTTTCTTCTCACGATTAGGATGTCAATCTTCGTACCTCTCTTCCTCTCAATGTTTTCGGTTGTGGGTCCTTTGTTCGTATTCCTAAACAGCATAGAAACAAATTTGACCCTCGGGCCCTTTAAGTGCATCTTTCTTGGCTACTCTCTCCACCCAAAGGGATACAAGTGCTATTATCCCCTTCTCGAAAACTCTCTATGTCGAAGGATCTTACTTTCATTGAAACTCAACCTTTTTTTTTATTCTTCTCTTCCTAGTCACCAAGGGGAGATTGTCAGTGGTGACCTTCCCACTTTGGATTTAGCCCATTTGAGACAGCCAGAAACAAAGCCAGCCATAATTGAACCTGAACCCAAGCTTGCCTCAAACCCTCTTGTTCTTGATTCCTCAGTTTCAAGTTTTGGTGAGCAAGACACACAAGAACACGGTGACTCCCCTATAACCAGTGTTCTAAAACGCGCTAGGCGCTAGGCTGGCGCCTAAGGCGCCTAAGCAGGGCCTAGGCGGGCTTAGGAAAACTATTGATTTTTTTTAACTTTGTGATGTAACTTGATGTCATTTTCAATTAAATCAAAGTTGAAAATGACATGAAAATATATATATCTAACATTTATATATTAGATATATATCTAACATATAAATAGAAATAAAAAATATATATATCTAGTCTAACATATAAATAAAAATAAAAATATATATATATCTAATATATTTAACATATCTAACAGCTAACAACTAAATAAAAAAAATTAAATACATAACAAAGCTAACACTAGCAACCCGCACGCAAGAGACACAAAAAGAGAGAGGGGGGGTCAGAAGTGGAGATGGAGCTTGACAGCGGCGGCGATGGTGTTGATCCAGCGAGGAAGCGGCAACAAGGACAAAGCTTGACGGTGTAGAGGCGATGAGGAGGTCGCGATGGAGCTGGAGGCAGCGAGGAGGTATCGACGACGTTGAGGTAGCGGCGGCCTTGGGCTGAGAGGGCGAGACGGCTGAGAGGAGTAAGAGAGGCTTCGGAATCGACAAAGGGTAAGATTTAAACCCAAAAATTAGGCATCCCGAGCGGCGCGCCCAGGCAACTAGGTGACGCCCAGGCGGCCTATGCGCTGTCGCCACCTGATTAATCGGGCCAGCGACTAGAAGGGCCGACCAGGCCATATTCGAGGCGGCCAGGGGCCGCCTAGGCCGATTTTTAGAACACTGCCTACAACACATCCATTGCTGCCACCTACTGTCAGATTTAAATGCTTTCCCTATGTCTTCAAAATAAGATCTCAACCAATTCTAGATTCCCAGCTAGTGCCAACATCTGCTCCTAGTCTAGGTATTGAAATCCCTCACTTGCCTAGTTATTCCAATTCTATTCCCAATGATTTGGACTTACCTATTATTATTAGAAAAGGGATTAGACGTTGTACACAACATCCACTGGCCAATTACATTTCCTATTATCAGCTCTCACCCTAACATAAAAGCTTCTTGTCCTCCCTTAATGCCATTGCTATTCCTAAAACAGTTGAAGATACATTAAAGGATCAAAATTGGACATAGGCCATGCAAGAAGCTTTGGAGAAAAACCAAACTTGGGATATGGTGCCTAGACCAAAGGGAGTAAGACATGTGGGGTGTTTAACTTAAAATATAAGGCAAATGGCACATTGGAGAGATACAAGGCATAGTTGGTTGCTAAGAGGTACACACAAACATATGGAATAGATTATTTGGAGACCTTTGCACCAGTGGCAAAGATGACAACCGTTCATATTCTCTTATCATTGGTTGCATGTTGTGGTTGGCAGTTACAACAGTTTGACGTAAAAAAAAGCCTTCCTCCATGGAGATTTAGAGGAGGAAGTTTTTATGGAGCCACCACCAAGGTTTAATAAAGAAGCTTTAGGCAGGGTGTGTAGGCTAGAAAAAGCTCTCTATGAGTTTAAGCAGTCTCCTACAATATGGTTTGATAGTTTTACTAAAACTATGAGAAAGATGGGATACCAGCAAAGTAGAGGAGATCATACTCTCTTTATTAAACATTCAAGCTCTGCTTGTGTATGTGGATAATATCGTAGTGTTTGGAAATGAGGTTGTGGAGCAACAACAACTAAAAGAAAGCCTTGCAAGAGAATTTGAGATTAAGGATCTTGATAATTTCAAGTATTTTTTGGGAATAGAAGTAGCCTACTCAAGGAAAATTCCTTTCCCAAAGGAAGTATATCTTACATTTATTGAAAGAAACTAGGTTGTTAGGTGGAAAAGTAGTTAGCACATCAGCGGAACCAAATCTCAAACTAGGTGAGAATCCCAACTATCAACTGGTGGACAAAGGAAGGTATCAAAAGTTGGTTGGTCGCCTAATATACCTATCTCATACTAGACCTAACATTATATTTGTTGTCAGTCTAGTCAGTCAATTTATGCACAATCCAAATTAAGAACACATGCAGGTAGTCAGAAGAATTCTATGTTATCTAAAGTCCACAACTGGGAAAGGAATTATATTCAAATCAGGGAGTAACCTAGCTGTTACACAGTACACAGACATAAACTATGCAAGTTCTCTTATTGATATGCGATCCACGACTGGTTATTGTGTGTTTCTAGGAGGGAATCTAGTGTTTTAGAGAAGTAAAAAGTAGAACATTATTGCAAAGTCCAGTGTTGAGGCAGAATTTCAAGCTATAGCCCTTGGAATATGTGAATTATTATGGCTGTGTCAAATCCTTCCCTACAGATTTTGGTATCCCCTCAATGAAATCCATTGATACACTCTTCCATGCCTGCCCCGAGAATTGGAAAAGGTTGTAAGAGCCCTGGATAAGCCATAGTTTCATGTTTGCATCTTTTACACACATCACACGCTAAAACAAACTTCATCACCTCCTCTTTGAGCTTGGGCTAGCAAAATAGTTGCTTCACCTCATGATAGGTGTTTTGTACCCCCAAGTGGCCTCCAACTAGGGATTCATGTAGGGCTCGTAGTAACTTCTTCTTCAACTTTGTGCAGTTCCCAACAACCAGCTTGCCTTTAAACCTTATCACCCCATTTGCCAGTGTATAATATCCTTCCTTACTTGCTGGATCAATTATTAATTGCTCCAAGAGGGTCTTGGCTTACTCATCTTCCTCATAACTCTTGGCCACTTCCTAACACCACTCCAGAACTAAAGCTGAAATTAAGGCAGTTGTTCCCTCTTCATGGCATCGAGAGAGAGCATCTGCTGCAATGTTCTCATTTCCCCTCTTATACTAAATGACATAATCTAGGCCCATCAATTTAGTCATCCCTTTTCTTTGCAAATGAGTGTGAAATTTTTGTTGTAGTAGAAACTTCAAACTTTTGTGGCCAGTCTTGATGATGAACCTACCCCCCTCCAGGTAATGCCCCAATTGTCTACTACAAAGATGACTACTAATAACTCTTTCTCATATATGCTGAGACCCATATGTCTTGAGGCTAAGGCCTGACTTATAAAGGCTAAGGGCCTGCCTTCTTGCATGAGGATAGCCCCTATACCCATCCCACTTGCATCAGTCTCTACCACAAACGTCTTACCCACTCATTGCTTTCTTCAATAATTCAAATGTTGCCTCAGCCTTTTGATCCCACACAAAGTTGTCTTCCTTTAGCAAATCTGTGAGTGACTTGTTAATTCCCCATACCCCTTCACAAATCTCCTATAGTAGCCGGTCAGCCCCAAAAAACCCCTCAAGGCCTTAATAGTTGTAGGCCTTGGCCAATTGGTCATGGCTACTACCTTCTTTGGATCAATACTCACCCCTAGGCCAGATATGGTGTACCCCCAAATATTCCACTTAGCCCTATGCGAAGGCACACTTTGATCTCTTAATATACAACCGATTGAGTTTGAGAATCTCAAATGTAGTCCTTAAATGTTTTAGATGGAGGTCAAAGGTCGAACTATATATCAGAATATCATCAAAGAACACAAGAATAAAATCTCTGAGGTAGGGTTCAAAAATTTGGTTCATTAGTGATTGGAAGGTAGCTAGTACGTTTGTTAGGCCAAAGGACAAGACAAGGAATTCACAGTAGCCATGGTGGGTTCTAAATGCAATCTTAGGTATGCCAAGGGGGTTCATCCGAATTTGGTGAGAGCCGGATCTTAGGTCAAGGTTAGAAAAAATGGTTGCATGTTTTAACTCATCTAGCAAGTCTTCAATGAGTGGAATGGGAAATTTGTTCTTCATAGTTATTTCATTTAGCTGGCGGTAATCAATACAAAACTGCCAAGAAACATCCTTTTTCTTTACCAACATCACTGGGGATGCAAAAAGGCTATGGCTGGGCCTTATAAGTGATTTGTGGAGCATCTCCTTAACCAATTTTTCTATTTCTCTCTTTTGGTTAGGAGGGTATCGATAGGCACGAATGTTAACAGGGTTTGTGTTGGGTTTAAGGTTGATCGTGTGGTCAATAGATCTAGTTGGGGGTAAGGAATGAGGCTCTACAAAAAGATTCTCAAATTCAGCTAGTAGTAAGTAGATCAGAGTAGTATACCTCAGTGTCAGCTTGTAAGGGGCTGTTGACGGTCAACATAAACTCCCCTTCTGTTTCCAGCTCCTCCTCTCTTCCTTCGGTGGCTTAGATAGAGAACAACTGAGCCACTTGATTCATCTTGTGTTTAAATATCTTTTGCAGCATCCTTCCCGTAATCATCTTGCAAATCCCCAGCTCCTTGCTCCCTGTCAGTGTTATCTTCTTCCCTTTTTCTTGAATGTCACCTCCATTTTGTTAAAGTCAAAGCAAATCGAGCTAACATCTAAGCAAGTCAGTGTTATCTTCTTCCCCTTGCATCTCCCAAGAGAACCCGGTACATGTAAACCTGCTCATGACTTTATTTCCATTGGCCACTGTCATCGTTAATGGTTGAGTAGGGAATAAGTGGCATTTCAATCTTCTAGCCGTGCCCTAATCCAAAACACTGTGGATGCTCTCACTGTCAATGAGGATCATAAGTCTATTCTCTTCCACCTTCCCCTCTATTTTGATTATCTTGCTATTAATTAATCCCTTTAAAGCATGCAGGGATATCTCCCCATGATGCTTCCCCTTCATCATCTATATCTCCTTCTTCCCCTCCCAACAACAACAGTTGTTTTCTTCATTAGTGGCCGAGAAAATATTTATCCCCGCACCTGAAACAGAGGCTCACCTGCCTCCTCTGTTTCATAGTTTTTCCACCGTGGTTTGCGGGGCCAAGTAATGCCAAATTCTTCATTCCAGGGTATCCCCTTCCCAACTCTTTAGCATAGCTATTACCTTGCAGTAGATTCCCCAAGGCCACTCCTTTAGTTCATGGAGCTTGGCACTATCAACAGCATACTTGAGAGTACAAGGTTGGAGCACCTTTACCATTGGCCTCAACTCCTCATTCAAGCTGCTTATGAAGCTTGAAATGAAGTAGGCCTTCGTTAAATAGGGGTTGTGGTTGAGCATCAGGGCATTCAGCTCTTCAAACCTCAATTGGTACTCCATCACTGACCCTACCTGCCTAATTTTGTTGAATTCCTACACCACATCCGATAAGCCCCAATCTCCAAACCTCTCACAAAATTCTTCTGCGAAGTCCTCCCATCTGCAATCCTCTCAGACCTTGGACCACCCTTGGTACCAAGCATCCCCTGCATCATTAAGGTATGTTGTTGCTATAGTCACCTTCTGCCTCCCTGCTACCCCATACCACTCGAACATTCACTCACACCTTCTGATCCACCAACGTGGACTCACTCCATCAAATAGTGGGATCTCCAAGCGTGGCATAGGTAAACCATGCTGGTTTTGCCCCATCAGCGCGTTCGGTCGTCGTTCCTAACCATTCTCACCTGACTCTCCATGATCTTCCCCACCTACAGAGGTCCCAATTACCCTCTGATTCATTCCTCTCCCCTATAGAATTGGATTCGATCTGCCCTGCCTTGGCAGAATTGATTCTGCTCTCTCCCTAGGAGGGAAGTCAGGGGAGATACTCACTTGGTTTTGCCTTGCAAACATCACCATAAACCCCTAGAGCTCCTCTCGAATTTCCATCACGGTCACATCCAACTTCCTATCGACAACCATGATGGCTTCGTGGTTCCGATTAGATCCCGATTCCAATTGATCCACCCGTGCTTGCAGATCACTCATCGTGGATTCGCATTGTTGCACCTGAGTTTCCAAGTTTTTCATTCTTGTCCCTTCTGCCATTGTCGTCACCTTCGATCGCGTGGCCAAGGATCGACTCTGATACCAAAATTATTAGATCCGGATGGATCTAGCAATTATCAATTCTGATCTCTTCCAAGAAGAGAGAGATCACTAGTGAAACGAGAGAATTCTCGTGAAAGTGGGGGGGAGAGGGGCAGAGTACAGAAAGATAGGAAGAACGAGAGAATGGAGAGGGAAATGGAGGGAGAATCAGAGAGTTTTCATTCAATTTCCAGATACCTCCAATAAAAGGGTCAGCCTCAATTTATAGCCTTCCTGCACACATGTACATAGGTTCCCGCCAATTATTCATAACTGCCTTTGTACTACACACCTCAGCTCTACCCGTGTACAAACCCCTACTGCACTAACTGAATTTTGTGACAATATTACACAAAATTGTTGTGACAATATTAAAAGTGGACCAATCAAGTTGTTTTTGTGACAAAAAGTCAACTATCAATATTACACATAATCTAGTGCAACATAATAGAACAAAACATGTTGAGATAGATTGACATTTTAAAAAGGAGAAGCTAGAAGTTGGACTAATTTGTATTCCCTTTGTCCCATCCGAAAACTAGTTGGTTAATGCATTGACAAAGGGAATGCCGACAAGAAGATTTGACGAGTTATTGTGTAAGTTGGGAATGAAAGATATTCACTCACCAGCTTAAGGAGGAGTGTTGATTCCTGGCCAGAAATATAAGGGTGTGTTTGATTGCAAATATGGAATTTGCATAGAAAGAAAATATTTTCTAGGCAATTGAATTACCTAGAATTAAATTCTAGGAAAAATGTTAATTGAAGGTGTTTGATTGGCTTAATTTTTTGCTTAGAAATTGTTGTAGTTTTCCAACTTTTGATGTTTGATCTCTAAATGGCAAACCCAATAGAGGAAAGGGAAAAGGACATGAAGGGCGTCCACAAGCACATCTACCAAAGACTACCCAAGTAGAGGCTGAGCCACATGCTGAGACTGGGCCTATCAACCTTTCAAGAGAAGAGGTAGTTTTTCTGCAGCAGTTGATGACTAAGCTTAAGATGGAATCAACTGCTCCATCTTCCTCCTTTCCTACAATTCCTTCATCTCACTATGCCCAAGCAAGTAAAGCTGGTAATGTTCCCAGTCTTGTTACAGCACTCCGCACTTCAACTTCTTTAGAAAAAAACACCTTGGATTATGGACTCTGGAGCCTCAGCTCATATGACAGGTTCCTCTAATTCCCATCTGACCTATATTCCATGCTCTAGCAAAGACAAAGTCAGAATTGAAGATGACACTCTTTCTTCCATTTCTGGAAAAGGGTCCATTAACTGCAATCAAAACCTTATACTTTCCTCAGTACTTCATGTCCCTAACTTTGTGAATAACCTGTTATCTGTGAGCTCTATTACTAATGACCTAAACTATAAAATTACTTTTTTCCCTACTCATTATATTTTCCAGGAAGTGAGCACAGGGAAAATGATTGGCTCTGGTAGACTAGTTGATGGCTTGTACCAATTGGACAATGATTCTATCTCTCAGCCTGACCGACAAGCCCTAAGAGCTAGCCACTTAACCTCAGCCGAGAAGCAACTAATGTAGTGGCATCAAAGACTAGGCCATCCTTCTTTTTCAGTCTTAGGGAAACTTGTTCCAGGTCTAGCAAAACAGTGCAATCTGAGAAATGTGTTTTGTGAGGCTTGTGAGTTTGCTAAACATACAAGATATGTTTACCCTGCTACTAATAATAAAAATTCTAAACCTTTTATGATTGTTCATCAGATATTTGGGGACCTAGTAGGACTAAGTCTCTTACTGGTTGTAGATGGTTTAAAACATTTATTGATTGATTTAATCGAACCACTTGGGTTTACCTTATGAAAAGTAAAAGTGAGGCAGATAACTGTTTTCAGACATTCCACAAAATGGTAACCACTCAATTTGATGCAAAAATCTAGGACCTAAGAAGTGATAATGGGCTAGAGTATAGGGATAAAGACTTTCAAGAGTATCAAAAGGAACAGGGTATCATACATCAAACTAGTTGTTTAGACAACACTACTCAAAATGGAGTAGTAGAAAGGAAAAATAGGCATCTCTTGGAAGTGGCTAGGTCTCTCCTATTCACTATGCATGTTCCAAAGACTTACTGGGGAGATGCTGTCCTCACAGGTGACTATCTCATTAACAGAATGCCCCTTATGACCCTTAATTTCAGAACTCCCTCAGAGCTGTTACTAGGAGCATCAGCCTATACTATCCCTGCCAAAGTTTTTGGCTGCACCTACTATGTAAGGAATCACACTCCTACAACAAGTAAGTTAGATACTTGAGCCCTCAAATGCATATTTATTGGATATTCTGCTGCTCAAAAAGGATACAAATACTATTACCCACCTACCCAAAAATTCTATGCAAGCATGGATGTTACCTTTGGGGAAGATGAGAGCTATTTTCAGTATGCCCTATCACCTCTTCAGGGGGAGAGTCCAAGAGATTGGAAACAAGAAAAGATGCCAGCAAGATCTCAATATCATCCTATGCAATGGAATGGAACTATGGAGACTATGAAGACTGTCAGCAATAATGATGTAATTGAGGGGGGAGGAAGATAGGGATACGTTGGATATGGGATTGTGTTATGTTGTTGTCTCGAGTATAGGATAAAGTCATTCCTAGAAAATCAGTGAAGGCAGTGCGCATAAGTGGCTATTGAAGATTTAGATAGGAAATTGTATCCCATGTGAAATTAGTGAAAGTTATGGGGTTAAACTGTAATTATCTAAAGTCTTCATTGGGATGTCCACCCCTTAGTCTATAAATAAGGGGGGCAGGGGGTTAGCCGAGAGAGATAGAATTCATTATTCTATGCGAGTACAACTTTTGTTTCGTATTATCCTAGGACTATGTGGAATTACCCTTAGATGATAGACCTCTCTAAATACTCTCAAATCCTCTCGAAAATCAAACCCACAACAGAATATAATTAACAGGAAATGTAAACAGCAAAGAAACTGAAATAAAAGAGCAATCAAACCAATCAACAGGCGCAGAATTATCCTGGTTCGGAATGCAAAATGCAATCCTATATCCAGCCTTCTCTCAAGAGATAAATCCACTAGAAAACCGATTGAAACAAGATACAAGAACCTTCTTTCTCTCTCTCACACAAGTTCACTGCTCACACAAGAGAATACAAAGACAAACTTTCCCTCTAAGCCTTTCTCTCTCTCTTGGCAATATCACTTGGGTACAGAGAAACCATAGAATGATTTGTTATGACCGACTGCAAGCCTCTCGCCTCCTATTTATAAACTATAGGGGCGGAAATTACAAGGCTAACTACTTAGCCTATACAAAAGACTAATATATCCCTCATAATAGAATAACTAAGTTAACTAATCTAACTTAGAATAAAACAGTCAAACTTCATCTTCATTCTAACAGGTTCTAATCTTCATCTTCTAGAAATAATCCTCCATGCAAAAACGCAACATTTTGTTCCATGAGGAAAGGCTAGAGAAAAAAGATAGTCCTTTATAATCTTGGTGAGCAATTGAGGGTGTACTCAGGTATTGCTTGTACTAATCGATTTTTGAATAAGATAAAGGTTGCTCTCGGGGTGATTTCAAGGCTGGATGTAGGGTTGTTTTTCATGCAATCCGAACCAAGCGCACCTCTTGTTTGAGGTTTGGTTGTTTCTTTCTCTGGTTTTCATTCCTTTAATTCTGTTCTTTCAATTTCAATCTCTTATTTATATTGTTTGGTTTGATTTCGAGCGAGGAGTGTGAGAGATTGGCACTTGTAAGCATTGTTTGAGTTATCTAAAGAGCTCCTAATCATAACAAATTGTTGGAAACAGATGAAGAAACAGTTGGTTCTGAGAAGCCAAGCAAGGAGAAAGGAGTAGGGGGTGCAAGGGAGAAATCAAGTCAGCTAGATGAAGGGATCACAAATACAAATCATTAGGGCCTGAACAAATTTGATAAAGGAGGGGTACTAACTTATTTCTACAGGAAACATGCCACTCAGCACACTCTACCTAGCCAAAAGGATTCCCATGACTCCACTGATACCAGTAAGTACCCCACTGACCCTAAATCTCATGTTTAAAACCAAATCCCTGTAACTAATCTTGAGCTTGATTCTTATAGCTATCAGAAAAGGAGTTAGGACTTGTACACAGCATCCTATCTCCAATTTTGTTACCTATAATTCTCTGTCAGTTTCCTACAAAAATTTCCTGTCTTTCGTAGAGTCAGCAACGATGCCTACAGACTGGAAACAAGCTATTAGTGAGCCACAATGGAGAGATGCTATGGCGGAGGAAATGAGAGCCTTGGTGAAAAATAAAATGTGGGAATTGATTGTATTGCTAGCTAGTAAGAAACCAGCAGGCTGTAAGTGGGTATTTACAGTTAAATATAAAACTGATGAGACAGTAAAAAGATATAAGGCAAGACTGGTGGCTAAGGGGTTCACTCACACCTATGGAGTGGACTATGAGGAGACCTTTGCACCAGTGGCAAAGATGAACACAGTGTTAATCCTACTCTCTTGTGCAGCCATATTGGACTAGGATTTACACCAACTAGATGTCAAAAATGCCTTCCTACATGAAGAACTGGAAGAGGAAGCGTATATGGAGGTTCCACCAAGTTTTAGCAATCCAGAAAAACTAGAGAAGGTATGCAGTCTAAAACAGTCTCCTAAAGTCTAGTTTGACAGATTTAGTAAGGCTATGATTAGATTCGGATATCAGCAAAGCAATGTTGATCATACTATGTTCTTCAAGAGGGAAGGAAACAAGATAATTGTTCTCGTTGTGTATATTGATGATATAGTGGTGACAGGAAATGACTCTGATGGAAATGGGATAAAACAATTGAAAAATATTTGGGAGAAGAATTTGAAATCAAATATCTTGGTAAGTTGAGATACTTCTTGGGAATTGAAGCTGCTAGATCAAACAAAGGCATCTTCATTCCCCAAAGAAAGTATGTCTTAGATCTATTGGAAGAAACAGGTATGTTAGGGTGTTAGCCAGCTGATTCTCCTATTGAAGTCAACCACCGGCTCAAGGCTGATGAAGGAGAAAATGTGGATAAAGGCAGGTATCAAAGATTAGTAGGAAAACTAACATGCTTGTCTCATACTAGTATTGATATTGCTTATGCAGTGGGGTTGTGAGTCAATTTATGCAGAATCCTAGGTTTGTTTACATGGAAGCTGTAAATAGAATCTTAAGCTATCTAAAAACAGCTCCTGGGAAAGATCTATTATTTTCTAATCAAAGCCATTTGAACATTGAGGGGTATACAAATGCAGATTGGGCTGGTTCCCTGGATGATAGAAGGTCAACCTCAAGCTACTGCACCTTTGTTGGAGGTAACCTAGTTACATGGAGAAGTAAAAAATAGTTAGTTGTGGCTAGGTCTAGTGTTGAAGCTGAGTATAGGGAAATGGCCCTAGGTGTATGGGAGCCATTATGGGTAAATAAAGTCATGGAAGAACTGGGATTTCCTAGAAAAGGGCCACTATTACTGTATAGTGACAGTAAAGCTACAATAAGTATTGCTAGTAACCTTGTTAAACATGATAGAACCAAACATATAGACATTGATCGACATTTTATAAAGGAGAAGCTCGCTAATGGCCAGTTATGCATCCCATTTGTTCAGTCTAAGCATCAACTCGCAAACACTTTCACTAAAGTGTCACACTGCAAGGACTTCCTTTCCATAATCTACAAGATGGGCATGAAGGACATTCATACACCACCTTGAGGGGGAGTGTTGGAAGTCTCATATTACTACATACAGCTGTTACATTTACAGCTGTTACAGCCGTAAATGAACAGCTATGCTTAATTTGGAAGAGTTGACTTATTGGTACAGGATTATGGAAGACTGATTCTATGGAGGAAATCAAGGAAGACAGCAATTATTAATTGGAAGTTATATGTTGTCTATAGGCAGTAATTAGAAGATTATTTTATTGTATATAGTTTCCTTTTCTAGACTCCTAATCTGTAAATACCAATGATATAAGTAAGAGGATGGCCGAGAGGTAGGGGGTCTTTTTCTACCCTTTCAAATTAACCTAATTGACTGCTATGGCAACAAATTAAATTAAAGATCAAATATGGTGCAACTAAGCCTCAACTAAAATGTAACTATAAGTAAACTTCAAGGAACATTAGCATAATTAACCCACTTATGAATTATAATTGCATTGCTGTTAGGTAAAGATCAAAAAAAATGTTATGGATATGGAAGAATCACATAAATAGCTAGAGATAGAGTTGCACACCATCAATAATAATAGAGCCAGGGACTTGTGCCCGTTGACCATAGATTTCCATGAATGACAACTGAGATATTTGATTCGGAAGAGCTCTGCATTATACCATTACATTGATTAGGCCCATCATGGTATAACTAGTTCATAAAAAAGTATGTTTGCATTCCTTAAACTTCATGGACTTTGACAGTATCAATTCTCAACAAAAAAAAAAAATACTTTTTAGGTAATACTTTTGTTTTATTGATAATCAATTGAATATGAACCTTTTGACAAATTACTATTCGTTCTCCTCATTTTTTCTGCACACAAGCAAAAGGTATTCAATCTACAGGCTCATTTTCTTTTCCAATCTTTTTCCTTTTTGGTCAACAAATCTAAGTTCTAAACATGGGCTAGGTGCATGAAGAAACAGAAGCTAAGCAAGTCTAAATGTATAAGTACCTCACATTAATAGACATTATAAAAACAACAACATCAATTACAGGCCTTAATCCCACCAAATTAGGACATTGTATTAAGAATAGGTAAGCCTTAGTAACCTATTATGATCAAACTTATTAAAATTGGAAAAAGCATGTATTAAAATGAGCACTCAACTATACACATTTCACGTGCGCAGCTCAGATAATCAAATTCACAGTGATGCTTTTAACAAGGCATTTGAAAATGATCAATGGAGGCTTCTACAAAATCCATTTACTATAGGAACCTTTTCTCCCAAACTCAAGTACTTGCAAATTGTAGAAATGTGCCCCCAGAAAATAAATAGTCTGGATCCTGCTTGGTTACTAATCTGGACATTGTTTTCCCATTTTGAATGAGAAAAAAAGGGGGAAAGAAACTTGGGAGAGAACAATTCGTAAAGTGGTTCCCAAACTTTTTTTTATCAAATCTGCCTCAAAATAACTCTTTTAGGTGATGGGAGTTTGGAATTGTTTTTGCACTGGTTCCATAAATCATTCTCAACAATAATGAAAAGAAAACCCACAAACCAGATAAGCTCTTGCCATCGATTCAATTATGCGAAATTTGGTCTTTGGTCATTAATAAGTGTGATTTTATGGAAGCTGACAGCTTTATAAAGACATGGAATCCGACCTTACTTCATGGAGTAAAGAGATTATAAGAGCCCTTATGATTATGAAATCTATAATTCCATGCTACATTATTACATAAATTTTCATTATTTTTGGAACCAAAAATAAGGAAAACTTTAAAACATGATCATTTTCAAACAAAAGTAAGATAGTTTGGACATAAAGAAGAAGAGTAAAAGATGCACCTATGATGCTAGTAGATGAAATTGAGGAGGTTTGTAGCAAAAGAGAGAGAGGAGATCCTTCAACATGACATAAGACAAAATAGCCTTACAAAGAAAATGACCATGGATAAAAATGGCTAGAAGACTAGAATTCATGTAGCCAACCCCATCTAGGGACTTAGGTTTGCGATTGTTGTTGTCATTGTTTAAGATCATTTTCAAACAAAAATGGTTTCGGAACCAATAAAATCATTTCTTCTTGTTTCTTAAAACTAGTACATTCCCCAAAAACTCCAAACAGAAAAAAGTTTCCAGAACTTTGTTCTCCTTGTCTGTGAAGTCATTTGAGCTAGATTAATTTCTGCACTTAGTTAGTTTTTCCTTATGTAAATCTGTTGGCATATTTCTCTATTGTAATGGGAGGATTTGTTAGTTAGCATAGGCTGACTGGAAGTTGTTATAAATTCGGTCAGGAGGGTCAGTCAGTTATAACTGACCTGCCCGCCCTTATGGTTTATAAATAGGGGCTGGGAGGGCACGGCTATAACATGAAAACAGTTGGGGTATCTTGAGAGAGTAAGTGAGTATGTGCTAGGCTGAGAGAAGGGTTATCTTTGTATGTTCTCTTTGGGTTTTCATCTCTATATAGTCTAGGGTTTTAGACTGTGGGAAAGAGAGGTAGTTTTAGTGCATGTAATCGCCAAAAGCATTCAAGATAGTGGAGTTTTCATGGTGCCCAAGGCAGTCTGGATGTAGGTCTCATTTATGAGACTGAACCAGGATAAAATCCTTGATTCTTGTGTGGTTGTGTTGCTGTTTGTGTTCCTATTCTTGTTGTTTCTGTCGTGTGATGTGTGGTGTGTATTTGAGGGTGTAATCGGTGAGTTCTTGAGTGATAGTTAGACTGTATATGTGGCGGTCCTAAGTACAACATTGTCTTTTATGGTTTGAAAAGGCAAAAAACATGTTTCAGAAACATAGCCAATCATGTCATAAATGCCCCCACCAAAAGTCAAAGCTCTATCCGCCCAATTCACATCAATGTGCTTTATACATGCTTGTTTCCAACTCTTGTAAATTTTCTCCAATTTTTTTGGACAATTCTAGCCCCCGTAGGGGCTAACAGCCTCTTGAAGCCCTTGGACATTTTTGCCACCAGATCCCTCAAATCACTATCTTCCAGCTGTGCATGCACATTGAATTATACTTTATATCCAGCTTAACCAAACACACAAAATCAAATGGGAAATACTATCAATGATGAACATTAACAGTTCTTAAATGTCCCATTGCCCCTCGTCCAATTTATGTGTTGAAAGCAATATAATTGTTTTCAAATAGCCAATCATTCCTAATCCTATGTGCGCGCAGTCAGTAGTGTGTCCTTTTACCTTTTAATCTGTTAATATTTTCCACTTACTATTATATATTGGTTTCTTACATCAATGGATGCAAGAAATATATATATATATATACAACCAGCAAAATTACGGCTGTTTTGTTCTCGTGCTTTCCTCTACACAGATTTTTGAACACGATTTTCAACCTTTTCCATATTGATACCCCCCTCTCTCTGCCCATGTGGGGGGCTGTGAGTCCGAGAACTTTCTAAAACAACAAAAAATAAATTAAGGATTTAACTTTCCTGAACAGTTTTTGTCATAACAGAATGGTTAATTTAGATTTTTTTTTTTTTTTTTGTCTCTTAATTTCTCAAACATTGTTAATTTCCACTATTATCGAAGTTGTATGAACATCATTTTTCTTATAGCTTTAATTATAACTTAATCTTTATGGATGAACTACCCCCGTTTATGGGAAAAGACAAAATAGAATCTTAGTATTGAAACCTGTAGGTCAAAAGATCAAAGTAGACCAAACAGTAATTATCAATTTCATGAGAAAATTAATCCTTATCAACAATATATCCAAGCATATAAATTAGGATAAAATAACTAATACGAATACGCATGGCTCTTACTGAAGAGGATGGCCCAATCGCAAGTGCGTCTCCGCAAAGAAGATCGAGTCCCACGGCTCCTCCTGGTTCTGAAGGAAGTATATCCACAGCCGATTCTTGGAGACGATCAATTTCCACGACTTGCAAACAGCGACCAGCCTCGCCGCCTCTTTCGGCCCGAGCAGTTTCAATATTTGTGTGAATATGTCCACGGGTAGTCGATCAAATTCCCCAGTGGACGACTGGCCGTATGCCGCTTCCGGCTCCGGCGTGTTCCGGGTCGGCTCGGCTCGGCTCGAGACCGATTGCCAGACCTTCCGGAGCAGCGCCGCCATCTGGAGTGACGTTCAAGGGGGCCGATAACCCGGACTTTCATGGACTGGTTCGGCCGCGATGTCGTCGATGGAAATGAGAGACGTTGTTGCTTGTTGGACTTGGTGGGAAGAAGGTGAGGCGAGGTGCTGACACGTGGATGAATTCGGACCGCTGCTATTGTGCAGATGCATCATGGTCATGGTCGCATGCGACTGGTTAGTCTTTGCACTTCCCCTTTAAGCACTCCGTATGTAAAATTAATTAGGGTAAACTGCTCAAGGTCATTAATTATGTATTATGTATGTATTATTATAAGAATTAAGTTTTGAAAATAGTAGAAAAATATCTTTTGTTAGTCAGATATTATGTAAGAGGGTGAAATAATAACTTTATTATTATAATAAAAAAAATAAATTTGATATTAAAAAATAATTAAAAGAAAAAATAAAATTAGTAATAGCCAACCATTGGTTGTTAGTTACTGTCAATGTTGTCATTTATAATAAAAAAAATAAATTTGATATTAACAAATAATTAAAAGAAAAAATAAAATTAGTAATGGCCAACCATTGATTGTTAGTTACCATCAATGTTGTCATTTCGAGAAAATTTAGCTTATAACTTTTTAATATGACTTTTAAGTCTTTTTACTTAAGAGTTATGTAAAATTTTAAAACTGACTAACATTTAAATTGATAATATATTTTGATAAATATATTTTAAATTGTCGTTTATATAATTATGTGTTTATTTTGAAAAAACTAATAAATTATCAAAATTTAACAAAAAGATGAAAATAGAAATATTGCTTAATAATACAAATAAAATTAATAAAAGTGCTAATTTTTAATAAAAATAAATTTTACAATTGATAAATTATATATAATTATTAAAAATATATATTAATATAATGTTTTATGTTTGTATTTATATAAATATATATATACACACACATATATAAATCTGTTTGTATACGAATAGTAGGACTATGCAAAAATTCGGATAACCCTGAACTAACCAAACCAAATCGGTCAATTCAATTCGATTATTCTTGATAGACGGTTCGGTTCAGTTATCAATTTTCCAAAAAATTAGGTTGTTTGTTCGGTTCACTTCGGTTATTGTGGTATAAATAACTTTAAAAATCGAACCGAACCGTTCGACCCCCCGCATAACACCCCCCACAACCCAACACCTAGCTCAGTCCCCCTACACTCAAATCCCCAATCCCACATGAGAGAGAATCAATTTGAAACCCCAACCCTCATTGTCATCGTCTATCGAATGACTCGGAACCAATTGTTGTCGCCTCTCACCCAACACCCAGCCCAGCCTCTCTACACCTAAATCCCAAATCCCACCCGAGATAGTGAATCAAAACCCTAAATCCCTAACCCTCGTTGTTGGCTTCTGAGTAGTCAACCATCCCACCAACACCAACAAGCGAGACCGATAGACCCGACACCATTGTCGTCACTCCTTTATCCCTTATCTCTCGAGTAATCATATTCAGAGCATGGAGGGAGAGAAGAGAGACAGTATCAAGATCAGTATCAAAGCTTCCATCCGCTTCAATTCCTTGATTGATTCAAACTTGAAGGTTAACAGGTATATATGTGTATATATATAGTTGTACAATGCATATCCAGGTGAATGATATGTATTGCAAGATAGGTATTGTGTAACTTTGAGTGAATGATCATAGAAATCAATCGATACCATTTTATTAACCATGAATGAAATTTACTCAATTTTCCTTCAATTTTTGATTTGGATGCAAAGACATTTATAAATAAATAAACGTTGATGTTTAGATTGATGTTGTAGATGGATGTTGTGTGTTTATATTTATATATGTGTATTTAGTTTGATTAATGTTGTGTTTTTGGATGATGTGTGTTCGGTTTATTGTATTTGAATTCGGATAGGTTGCTTGTCTTTGGTTTGATATATCAATTATGGTTGGTTATTGTGCTAATCGGTTCAATTCGATTTTTTGGGCAGTTATATTGGTTTGGTTACCAAAAATTCAAATTCGATTAATTCGGTTTCGATTATTTCGATTAGTGAATAGGTTTGGTTTGATTTTATATCTAGGTTTGATTCAGTTTGGTTAGGTATTTTCGGCTCGATTCAATTCAGTTATAATTGAATTCACACCCATAATGAATAGATATGTTTATATATATATATATATCAAATGAGGAACACAATGTATCTATATGTTAGAAAAATGAAACCAAATGATTCATATAATGAAACCAAACTTACATGGTTTACACAACAGAAATATGATTGACTGGTTGAGTTACTGGTATTAAAATGAAATCATATATATATATATATATTGACATGCACAAGAGTCCATTCTAAACTGCCCACTTTCACCATGAATGGAGGAAATAGGGTTCAACTGCAATCGACAATTATTCCATCTGCAATTGCACACAACAATTACAAATCCGATTATGGATTTGGATTCGAAGCCCCTTATGGGAAAATCAACCCAAGTATACAACCTAGATTTACTACGTCTCCCACAAGCACATAATGGGCTCACATACCCATACTCTCATTTATTTGTAAGTTCCATACAAACAGATAGATCATGCGACCAACATACTCTTTTATTCGAGCACGCATTGCTATTCAATTGGTAGGTATATATAACTGCTCTATTATTTAAGTAGAGTTTGTATGTTATAACCTAGAACTATCAAGTCACATTTAGATCTCAATTTGATTCATTACTTGGTCAATAAAATATGTATTCACAATTATAATTCAACGAATGATTATAATTGGTTGGCCTGTGAATAAATCCAAATGTGATACTCAAATAGATCTTTCATTTTTCTTTAAATATTTCCATCATAATTCAATAGCTTTTCCAAATATGCTTCATCCAACCGAATCATACATAGTTTTTGGTAGCATTCCAAGATAGTCACATCGAATCATAACTTCAATAAACAGTTAAAGGTCAAAGAGTATTATACAATATTATTGTGACCTCAAAGGTCTCACACAACTAAAAAAAGATATGCATATCCTTTGTTATCCTATTTTGGTCGAACTTTGCACACATGGTATGAAATATGTGCTATGGTATTATTTTCCTTTTCCCATAGAGCATATGTCTTTTGTTATATAAATATCATATAGGTGATAGTTCAAATACACTCAATATCTAACTTGAGTTCACAACTCTACCTTTCATATATTTGTCAAATAGGACTCTCACCTGGCATTCTTAGACAAATAAGGTGAGAAATGGGATATTCATTTTTCGGCTACCCTATGTAGCCTTATCTTGATAATTCATCAAGGTGATTTTGTTTTAAGCTTAAGCTTTCATTAGCTTACTTTTGTGATATGCTTAAAACTTATATTTCATCTATGTACCATTCAGTCATAGATGTGATTGTTTGTGTGAGAAAACCAACCATATGTCCGACATACTTTTAATTATTGCACTCAGCAATATGTATGAAGCATTGAACTTAGCATTATGCACAAAGCATTGCATATATATATATATATATGCAGGCATTATCTAATTTGTGTGCTAAACACAATTGGCATTAATCAAAAAATAACATGAATCATTTATTGATGTAAATTGGGAAAATAATAATATTAAACATTAATGCTCAAAAAAATATATTTAACATTTACGCATTCTCAACGATTTAACATGACCCTGAACTAAATCTCTTAGAATGGGTTTTGTGAACCAATCTGCTATCATTTTGTGTGTAGAGATATACTCCAAGCGTACCTCTTTTTATGCAATAATATATCTTACAAAATTCTATCTTGCGTCAATATGTTTGGTCTTCAAATGATATTTGGGATTCATAGTGAATGCTATTGCAGCTTGACTATCACAATTCACTATAACATAATTCGATAAGCCATTCACAACTCTCAAATGATTCAAAACTCTCTTTAATCAAACAGTTTCTTATACTATTACTGATAATGCTACAAATTCAACTTTTGTGGTAGACAAAGTTACACAAGTTTGTTTATTACTACTCTAAGAGATAGTGTCATTGTCAAATAAAAAAGCATATCTAGAGATAGATTTTATTTCATCTAAATCTCCTCCTCAATCAGCATCAGTATATCCCTCAAGGCACATATATTTTCCTTGATAACAGAGGGGAATGATCCATTGTACATTTCAAGTACCTTAATTCTCCTTTTTACAACTTTCCAATTGAGTTGGTCTAGGTTTGACTAATATCTACTCACCATGCCAACTACATAGCAAATATCCAGTCTTATGTACATCATAGCATACATTTTTACCCACGTCATTAGAATGAGAAACTCTAGCCATCCGTTCATTTTCTTGTGGAGTTTTAAGACACGTCATTCTAGTTAAGCCTTTGCCTTTAGCAATTGGAGTATCTATAAGCTTGTAATCTTGCATATGAAATTGTTTAAGAATTTTTCAAATATATGGATCTTGAAAAAGAGTTAACAATTTATTTTAAAGATATTTTTTGATCTTAACACAAAAAATATATGTTGTTTTGCCTAAGTCTTTCATCTCAAAATTGGAGGATAACCACTATTTGATACTCAAAAGATACTCATTATCATTCTTAGCCAAAAATATGTCATCAACATAAAGAGATAAGAACACAAACTTATCGTTAGATTTTTTGACACAAACGAAATGGTATTCATCAATCATTCTGAAAATCAATGAGATAATCGATTGATAAAACCTTAAGTACCACTGTCTAAAAGATTATTTCAATCCATAAATGAATCTTATGAGTTTGCATTATTTGTGCTATTGACCTTCTTCTATGAAACTTATGGGTTGTTCCATATAAATTTTCTCTTCCAATTCGCCATTTAGAAATGTTGTTTTTACATTCATTTGATATAATTTCAAATCTAAACTAACCACTATTGTTAGGATAAGGTGTATAGAGGTAAATCTTACAATAAGAGAAAATATTTCCTCATAATCAATTCATTTATGCTAAGTATACCCCTTGGCTACTAGACGTGTCTTTTATATCTCAATGGATCCATCAACCTTTCGCTTGATTTTCAAAACCCATTTATTTATAATAGCCTTGCTATCCTTTGGAAGGTCAACCAATATCCAAACTTGGTTTAATTTCACTAAGTCAATTTATTCTTCCATTACTTTTTGTCATTTTTTTTAGCAAGTCTAGAAAAAGCCTCTTAAATAGAGTTAGGTTCTTCCTCATCATGTGAGCAATTATAAAAGCTTCACCTTCAACATTGAAACAATACGAAGGTATGTGTTCACAACTACTTTTTTTAATTTGAGGTTCACGTAAAATAGATTCAGGAATTCTCGTCTCGCTCCAACTTGAAATTAGATTCCCTATATACATTTTCAAGTAAATGTACTAAATGATTTCGAATAATATAATCGTCCTGATCCTCAATTTCATAAAAATACAAATTTTGATTTCTCTTGGCTGCACTCTCACTTTACAATTAAAACACAATAAAAAAACACGATAAAACTTTTATATTTTTTTCTTTATTTTGGTGAGAGGTTTATACTCATCAGTGTACGAGTGCAGTTGTAGTCCAAATTTAAATTTGTATTTTCTGGATGAGTCCAGATCATCCACTGAGAGATTTATTTATGGCAAAAGAAAAAGAATGCCACGCACACGCATATATATTTGGACGAATTGGCAACAAGATTTTTTTTATGCATTTTTAGATAATAGATACTAGGAAATAAAGCAAGGCAGAAGTTGAAATAAATGCTGAATGTGAGAATATGAAATTGGATAGCACTTGAGTTAAGACAATTTCAGCACCAACCCATTGATTCCCAAATTTTAGCAGACAAGATTAGCAACATTAATTTAATTTCAGATATGAGGATTTGTTATTAAATGCAATTAGAGATTATGATAGTTCTAATTTAAGCAATCCTCATACATGATATGCGAGATTCTAATTTAAGCAACTACTATAAATTCAATTGCAATTAATACACAAAACAACTAAATTAATTATCCGGGTTTGGATATGATAGCGTTTCCAGTTCTAGTAACTCTCATGCGTGGCATGAAAGCTCTAAGTTAGGCTTATACTCCAATCCAAACCTAGTGATTTCTCAATAATTAATACACACTCATACCGAAATTTAAATTAATGTCACTCATTTAAAGCACAGCTTTCTTTGGGAATCATTGGCGTTGGACACTGTCCTTGCTTTAACCTAAGATTAGATTTAGTTACTCATCTCATTTAAAAGTTAATTGACAGGAATTTAAATGGCGTAATTTAAATAAAATAATTTAAATGACAGGAATTAAAACAAGCAGAAATTAACCGGCCATTTAGGCGGTGGATAATTTAAATGACAGAAATTAAAATTGTAGAAATTTAAAGACATAAATTAATCGGTCATTTAGGCGGTGGATAATAAAGTAACAATAAAGGACATAAGAATTCAAGAGAAAAAAGAAAGAAATAAGATCACAAGAGAAAATAATAGAGAAAAGAAGAAAGAATAAGAGCAATTCTCAAAGAGAATATCTAAGAAAACAACTAAGATTTGATTCAAGAATAATAATCACCCTTACAAGTGCAATCAAGTGAGTTATTTATAGCCCACAAGATGCAATACAAACCACAAAATTTCAATTATTCAACTAGACATAATTATATCTAATGGGCACTCACACACCTAAAGTTAAATGGATTTTAGCTATAATACACACCTAAAGTTAAATGAATTTTAACTATAATACATACCTAAAGTAGCACTCATAAAACAAATATTTAAAAATAAAAATAGATTTCTACAATTGAGTTTTTGGTCTTCATTAGGATTAAAAATGCTTGGGTCTTCTCCAAATGATGTCTTCCATGGGCTGCTCAAGTTGAGCCTTAAACATGCACTGGGCCTTGGGCCTTCAATTTAATGGGCATGCACTAGGCTATTTTTTCATTCCAACTTGCAATTAAATGTGGGTCTTCCTTACTAGGTCTTCTAAATTGGGCTTCAATTGCAATTTTAATGATTTTATCCTCCAAGCAAGTCCTGCTTCACGCATGAACATATGTGATATTAATATATTATATATTATGCATGATTATATGATATGCACGCATAGGGTGCACTTATATGGATATATATATATGTATTATGTTTATATATTATATTATATATTTATATATATTGTAAATAACTATTCAATTAAATCAATTTAAAATCAAAATAGGGGTTATAATTATAATAAAATTTTACAAAATTAACCACTAATCATCGCTTCCCTAGTAGAAACTCATTTTCCAAGAAAAATGCATCCAGAGAGTCAAACTCAGTAACACTCTCACTTGTCTGATCACTAATAAAGACATATCATTTTGAGTGTGCTAATTAAGTATCTTACAAATATACTATTTTTGCCTCTCGGACCCAATTTTCCATGTTTATGAAAATGATCATGAACATAGGCTGCATAACTCCAAGTTCTCAAAAGACTTAGATTAGGTTTCCTTCCAGTCCATAACTCATATGAGGCAGAAGATGCAGATTTGGAGGGTACTAAATTGAGTAAATAGGTAGTTGTTAACAATGCATCACCCCAATAAGTGATTGACAACTTTACCTCTCATATCATTAACCTAACCATTTATAGAAGAGTTGTATTTCTTTTTTTCGCAACATCATTTTGTTGTGGAGTATGTGGAATAGTCAATTGTCTCTCAATTCCTTTTTCATCACACATCAATTTAAATTGTTTAGACAAATACTTGTGACCTTTATTGGTTCTTAATTCTTTAACTTTTCTGTCTAATTGATTCTGAACTAAGTTTAAATATCTTTTGAAACACTCTAAAGATTCTGACTTATGAGAAATCAAGTAAATAAAGCCAAAATGAATATATTCATCAATGAAAATGATGAAATAAATACCTCCATGTCTGGCCATAACATTAATTGGACCACATATGCTGGAGTGAATTAATTACAATGGATTTTCATATCTAATCGTTTTGCCAAATGGTTTTTTTTGTCATTTTTCCTGTCAGACAACTTTCATAAGTTAATAGATTCATTTTTGCAACTTAACCAATAAGTCTTCTTTCGCTAATCTATCAAATCTATGTTGTCTTATATGACCTATCTCGCATGTCATATATTCTCTTCTTCATGTGAATTTCTAAAAGTAGCGAGGGAAAAACTGGCACTTTGTAGTTTGCTACATGAGTTATAATATACATCAAGCACTATTAAACCATTTTACAAATTATCACATCCATAATATATTAAATTTAAATATAATTCAACTATCATATCATGGAAATACATATCAAATCTACAATTGAGAAAAACAGGTACAAAGACTATATTTCGTCAAATTTCTTAAACAAACAATACATCATGTAAATATAAAGTCTGACCACCACTCATACACAACTTGTATGTGCCAAAGTCTTTTACTTCAACCCTTATATTATTTCTCACATAGATTTACTTAGTTCCATATGGTATTCGACAATATTCAACGAAGGAAGTTCTGTCTCTTGCTACATAGTTTGTGGCTCTTGAATCAACAATCCACGAAGAATTAGATTCAGTTCAAAGTACAGAACTCAAAACATAAATAGCATTTGAAAATGCATTTAAGACTTGTACATTTTTTGGTTCATTGCAGTCACATGCAAAATACCATTTATTGCCACAATTGTAGTATTTCACATTTGCCATGTTATTTTTTTTCGAGGGATTATAAGCTGGTCTCTTACCTTTTCTATGGTGACTTAGTTTTCTCAAAGCGAACACCTTTACCTTTCTTTGGGACATAATTTCTTTTATTTCCTCTGTGAGTAATTTTTTGCTTAAACTTGGGAGTGCCTTTGGACCTAGATGTCGTCTTAATTATAGATGTCAGTATTAGATCTAGATGCCTCAATATGATCTTCCTCCAATTCCAAATGACGTGAAGCATTGACCATTGTCTTTATGTTCACGTTATGCGTAAGATAAATCTTCATGTGCTCTCAATTGTGGGGTAGAGATCTAATAACAACTTGCATTGTTGTTGATCAGTGCGGTTTACTCTAGCATCTTTGAGTTCATTGACTACATTGGTTATCTGTTGAAGATGTTGCCTTATGTTGTGGTTTGGGTGTTTTTTATATGTATCAAACTTGATGGTTAGTTGCCTTACCTTTATAATTGAAGTCGCCCCAAATTGTTCTTTAAGAGCATTCCATATTTCATGCGCCAGCTCATATTTTTTGAATTCATGCATGATAACATTTTCCATGCTATTGAGCAACGTAATACTAGCAGTGGAGTTCTTTTTCCTCTAGGCATTGTAAGCCTCTCTATTTCTCCTGTGTTGTGCAGTGGTTCCTTTAACAGGTTCCACCATAACCTGATTCAGAGCTTCCATTGACTCTTGTTCATCAAGGATAATCTACACAATATTCATTTCATAAATGTCATGCCTTACACACATTTACTAAATAAAATTAACAATAAATATTCAACTGGATACAGTGTCGAAAGTTCATTATGTTCCCAATCATCACCCATATTCTAATTGTCTAAATATTATTAATTTTATTTTTCTCTAACTCAAAAACAAATTTTGAAAACATTTAATCCCACTTAATAATAAATTATTGTAACATATTTAACCACAAAAATTAAATAATCAACCATAATTCATTTCATAAAATAAAATAATAAACACATAGTTTAGAGATTTACTACAAAAACAAAATAGACTAGATACAAGAATTATTTAGAAATAATTATAACTCTTTGACAAAAAGCATGAGCAACAACATAGAGAATAAACACAAAATTTCTAACTGCAATACCACTAATGATATCTATTGGTAGGTTGCTTGGATACAAGGCTAGTATAATTTCTCTTCTTCTATATGCACATACAATAAAACACTAACCAACTAAATGTCTTATTTAGGAAACCTAATTCCCAAATGTTGTTCATTAACACCTTATCATGTGGCATTAACGTGGTAAGTAAAGATCGATACTTTACTTTGCGAGTCCATAACCCTCAATAGCCGACAAATATAAGTTATTGCATCATGTCACACACAATGATGATGTGCTCATATATATTTTACCCTTCCATCATTTGATAATCATCTAACTCCTTTTTCATTTTCTTAAGTTGAGCTTTTTGAGCTGCAATTCGGATGAGTTTTGAGATTTTCACTTGTGTCATTTTTCAAAAAATGAATTAAAAGAAAAATGGTAGAGTAAAAATTTGACAAAGAAATTCTTTAGATAATTTTGTACAAAACAAAATGTATGTTATGGACACATCCACTTATGATTAACTAATAACCTCAAAATATGCATAAAACAATTATTATTGTTAACTAATAACAATAACATTTTTTGAATTAAATTTATCATAAAAAATAATTTAGAAATTTTTTTATTTTACAGCTGGGCCAAACAAGGCCTTAAGCTAAAACACAACCAAAAAAGGCCTAAAGCAAAAAGCATTTTTTGATTTGAGTAACTGTAAAACAAGCCCTTAAATCACAAGCCTACTTTGACAAAATCGAGAAACCTTTCTTTAGATTTCAATTTCAATTTACTTTGTATTTCAATTTCAATTTACTCTCAGCATTCTGCATTTCACTTTTACGCTGAAGTCAAATATGAGTAGAGAAAGTACATATTCTTAAATCAAAGATTCCACTTCTTAGACAATCAAGAAACATTTTTTTAGGTTTGCACAAACTCGTTTGTCAATTTAACATAAGCCAATTTTTCATTGGTAGAAAACTGAAAAACAAGAAACCCATTTTCTAGTTCGCATGGAACCATTTGGACGGTATAAGCTTGCTCATCTACATTTCATGGCACTACCACCACCTTTAGCCACCATTTCCATCGTCGCCATTTGCAGCCACAAATGAAACAATATGGAAAAGATGAAAAGAACAATCAGTCGGCGGCTGTTGTAGTCATTAAAGCAATGGCCAGACGCAGAGAAGACAATCGTGGCGGCGATCATCCTCACGAAGAAGATGGTTGACATTAACTTCCTCTAGCCTTGGAAACGACCATCATTGACTCTCTTTTCACTAATTGATTTCAATTATTCTTTGGTATTTCTTTTTGCTGATTTATTATACATACATACAACAAAAAAATTATACAAAAATACATATTTTGTGTGTATATAAATACATCTTTCAATATTTATGCACAAGAGATCAGTGTGTGTATGTATGTATTAAGTATATGTATCATTCAACACAAACACATACACTGATTTCAACCAAAAAACAACCATACTTACTCCGATACCAATATTAGAAAAATAAAACCAAATGATTCATATAATGAAACTGGACTTACCTGGTTTACATAGTGAAAGTAGGATAGATTGGTTGAGTTACTGGTATTAAAATCAAATCACAGTAGAAGTTGTTTGTTTTCCACAACTTAAATATCTCACACACACACAGATTTCATTGAATAATTTTAGAGTTTACTTAGCAATTCCAGACCCAATTTTTGCAGCAGTTTTTGCATCCTTATATTTTTTATATACAAGCAATATATATATACTGGCATGCATGAAAGTCCATTCTAAACTGCCCACTTCCACCATGAATGGAGGAAATGAGGTTCAATTGGAATCGACAGTTGTTCCCTTTACAACTGCACACAACGGTTATAGATCTGGATATGTATCTGAATTTGGAGCTAGATCTAAAGCCTCTTATGGGCAAATCAACCCCAGTACACAACCCAAATTTACTACACTACAAAAAAAGTGCAAAGAATCTAGGAAACAATGTATGTACAGAAAAATGTAAGAGAAGAACACAAGAGAGCATGGAAGAAAAGAATGTAACATAATAGAGTAAGGGTGTGCAAAAAATCGGCACACCGCGGAAATCGCCCGAACCGGATTGGACCGCGTCGAACCAGTTAGTTATTTTGTCAAAACGATTTGTAGTATGCCCAAACTGCATGTAAGCACCCCCGCCCGGATATCCCAACCATCCGGACTACCCGAACGGGAGCACTTACGGAAGGAGAAAAGAATGAGACACAAGATAAAACTACCTTGGCATGCATACACAAAAATAAGCATGGTAGAAGCGAAGCTAAACACATGCATGCACTGTGGGTACCCCGCTAACACAACAGTCACATGATAAATAAATGGATACAGACTCCTGTGCCGACATATACGAGAATCGAGGAAAGACCTGGCACAGTAATAATAGAGTAAATCCTACTCAACTATCAGAGTTGACCGGGACTGACAGGACTGCCTGTACACCATACCGACGTTGCAGCTAAAAGCTGACTCTTTTGCCATGGCCCACACTGCCACTACTTGGAATGATGGAAAGCAAAGTGAGTCGAGAGACTCAGCAAGCATAAAGAAAGAAAGGCTGAAGGCTGAACATATCCAGAAAACTCTCCCCATAATAAACCCCCATGTACACACAAGCCATGAAACGCTACAACACAATAGTATAGCATAATAAAAGCACATACCGGTCCTTGGGGCCCACACAAGACACACGACACCCAAGTCCCATACCAACATGCCACTACCCTGAGAGGCAACATAAATCTCCAACAAATCTACGCGCGCTTGTCCCGGGTCAGTACTCCCGTCACCCGTCCATGTCGGTACTCTCGACACCAGAGCCATAGGCTCACTCGGAACGGTACTCCCGTCTAAGAACTAATAACTACCAGTAGCCATGCAATGTACATAGAAATGCAATGGCATAGTGAGCATCAACGTGATACACTGGCTCCCATACATCCAGGCATCAGGCCTATGCTTCGCCCACATAGTAAACCACACACGATGCATATGTCCGTGCTGGATGCAACCTAATCAAGCTAGAATGTCTGTGTCCAAGCATACTCAATAAATGAATATCCCAACATGCAATCTGTACCCATGTGCATATCAAATCATGAACAGTAATACAATGTATATAATCATGCAGTAAATCACATACCGACAGAGCTAATCAGTAGTGTCCAGCACCGATCAACGACCAGTGATTAGGAGCGTCCACCCGACGATCCACTTAGGGCTGTACCATAGTCTACCCCAACGTCACCAAACAGTCGACCCCTGCCCTACTGCTCGATTGCTCTAACCGAACTATAATTAAACCCGAGAAAACTGAAAATAAATCCGCATGTCGAGGAACCTAGTCTCCAAGCTGGTTCAGTATCATTCCTAAAAGGAATGGGGGCGATACAAACCCCCGTAGGCACTCAACAAATAAAATTCTAGAAGCCTCGGATTTAATTTAAATTAAAACACATGAATAATAATTCAATAAATAAGGCTAGGTGCCGAATTAAAGTAAGGGAGGTGATAAAATACGAGAAATCACAGGGTCTTTCACGGGAATTAAAGATCACGAGGAGAGGGTTATGAGCTTGCCTTTACACGACTGATTCTAGCCTTTCTCGCACTCTCGCTACGAAGTAAAACATTTGCTGGCAATAAATATAATCGTAGCTTTAATTAAATAAATCTACCGTGTAATAAAATTAATTTAACCGTCTAAAATCCCACCTAGGCGCACCATAAATAAAATCCCAATAAGCTTCATATTTATTTTAAATTAAATCATGCCAATAAAATCATCGATTCGTACAATTAATACGTGAAACCAAAACGAGTTAAGGGAAGGCGAGGGGTTCATAAAATGGAAAGAAATCGTAAGGGTAGATGAGAGCTTGCTTGTATCTAGTCGTTTACAACGTTTTTACGCTTAAATGCCACCAAAATAATTCACGCTATAAAATAGAATAACTCAAAAAATTAATAAAATTAGGCCCAAAATGAAATTTCAACCGTACAGAATGATTATTACATAATGCTCTACTTACCTAGCTAATCAAATCGCAATTAAACTGAATTTAATCCAAAATTTCCCCCCAAATTTCTCCATTTCTTCATCACGGCGACGCTGTTTCTTCTTCATTTTTTTTTTCATTTTGTTTGCTTATTCATAAACGCCCGAAATGGGCTTTAAAATGGTGCAAGAAGGGTGGCCAGAATGCGGCCACGTGGCACAACCTGCAGTTGTGCAAGCTGCCACCGCCATGGGCCGAAACGACGTTGTTTCAGCTCCCCATTGGCCAAATAAAATTGCAAAATCCCCCAGCCTCGCGCGCACGCCCATGGATTCGATCCCGCGTCCGCCGCCTGGTCGCGCGACCGCTCGCGCCAGCACACGCCTTCAATATTAATATGCCTTCAGTTATATTTAAAGTGATTTGCAACCACTTCCGCAAATCACGTTTCAACACCCAGAACTTCCATTAATTACACACTCGCCCGACTTTCATTTCTTTCTTATTTCACTTACACCCTGACATTTCCAAAATTCCACCAATTTAATTTATTTTTTATTTCATAAATACCCCAATTAAATTAATTAAACCTAAATTTCCTCAAAATTACATAATTAAACATTTTTCTTAATTCGCCAAATACCCAAATAAATTAATATTTCCTTTAAACCCACAAATACAATAAATAATAATGATTAACTATTTTCAAATAATTTAATTAATTACCTTTAATTCCTTATTTTCCTCAAACCACATAAATAAATACTTCCTCTTAAATTCTCAAATATTCAATAATGTCCTCAAACACGGGTTTAAATAATTATTATTTATTTTCAAATTTCGGGATATTACACCATGGTTTACGTGATTTGGGCCCTTGGTGGTTCGGTTTGAAATCGAACCGCCCGACACTTGAGATTTAATAAAAATTATAATTATATAAATTATTATTAAATTAATAATGCACCGTCCTTTGCATTAAAGCTACTGCACATGGTTGCCAATGCCATTAAGACTCATTTTGTTTTTGAATTGTCAGACACAAGTTGTCAAACTCATAGGCTCTCACACAACCCCACCCCACTCAGAGGCTCTCAGGCAACCCCACCCCTCTCTCTCTCTTTCTCTCTTTGCCCTACAGCACAAGGACGCCCTTATCTCTCTCTCATATTCTTTGTTCCCACAGCCTCTCCATCTTTGTCCCGCCATTATCTCTCGCACTCTCTCTGCCCACAAATGACACCCCCTATTTCTTATTTCTCTCTCTCTCTCTCTCTCTCTCGCTCTCTGCTCCCACAGCCTCTTCGATCGCTGTAACTGCCTCCCACTGTCGCTAGCTCCATCGCCCCCACTGTCACCATCCACAACACTGTAGCTGATGGTTAATGACTCGTTGCATCTCGCTCTCACTCTCGCTCTCTCCTTGTGGTCTGGTCATTGCGGTGTTCTCTTTGCCTCTTTCTCGCTCTCGGCTTTGGTTCGGACAGCTTGGTGGCCGGCGGTCGCTATTGTGTAGGTTGCCCAACGCCCCTGCCTCTTTCTCGCTCTCGCTCACTACCACTGTAAGTTCTCTCCTTTACTACTCTATTGGGTTTTAAGTTCCAGGCTTATAGGACTATTCTATGGGTTTGGTTGCTGGCATATTAGGGTTTCCTGTTTCTCAAATCGTAGAAACTGGTATATATACGTGCGTTGCTTTGCTTTTGATCAATAGTGCATCAGACGATGCGGTCTGGTGCGATTTTCGTGAACCAAACCAAACCGTGCAGTTTGGTTTGATGCCAAACTGCATGTGCGGTCTGGCGTATTGAAAATAGCCTAAACTGCCCAAACCATACCGTGAACACCCCTAGAGTAGAGAAGAGAATAATGTAAGAAAGCAGAGAAGAACACAAGAGAGCTAAGAGCAGAGAGCACTTTGAGAAGAATGCAAGAGAAAATCATATGGAGAATAATTGAAGAGAAGTCCAGTAGCATCGGGAGAACAAGAGAAAAGAAGAGAGCAAAAAAAAACTAATAGATTTGAGAGATAAGGTTAAAAATATCTTAGTTGTTGGATATCAAAATTGTAAAATATTTTGTCAACTAAATAAACTATGTACAACGTTTTGAGAAAAGATAGAGAAAACTTTTCTAAAACGCTGTCAAATAGCGTTTAAGTTCTTTAATTTTTAACAAATGTATAACTAAATAAGGCATACAATATTTAAGTATCATTGATAGCTTATAAGTGATCAAACCACTAAATCAAACACCCTCTCCATCTTTGAAAATAAAGAAGTAGATAAGATAAAAATAAGAAATTAGTGAAGATGAGTCGACTAGATTCTTAACGAAGCCTAGTCCATTGTGTTGCAAAGACATAGGTGGAGAATATAAATAAGTAATTGAGGTAATATCCACTTACCTATCATTACTTTCGCCATCGTCATTACCAAATAAGGCAATTGTCACCACCATCATCGAGTTCTAATCTAGAGCCAAAATGGGGTTTAAGATCTCAAGGTCAACCAAATCCCTAATTTGGAAGGGATTTTTCAATCTCGAACCCTTATTTGGTTAACCCCCAACCAGGATCCATATTAGAACCTTAATCTAGCTTATAATCAATGACCAAAACCTTTACTAGAACCTAGATATAAGTTTCAATTGGGATCTATATAACTGAAAATACACAAAATTAAAAAATATATATATATTTGGCTATGATAAACACCCTTGTTCCACAATGTTGAAAGGTCAACCAAATATTTATAATATGAATCTAGATTCGGGAAGGTGTCAATCAAATATTTCTAATATTGAGGGTGTCTCAAGTAGACACCTTTGTTATATAATAGTAATCAACAACAATAGTTCCCTTATTCCATCCCTCCCCTTTCTCCCATTTCTATGGCATGCATAATACCTGCTCGCGAGCGCACGAGCGTGTGTAGGGGGGTTAATTGGGGAGAAGGGTATTATATTTCTGGTGAACCAAAAATGAGATAAAACATATGAAGACTTGAAGACAAGTTCCAATGAGCTCGTGATAGCCTCTCAATCATCAATGTTGCCTTACACTTCCTACATTACCAATGACTAACTTACTTATGATTGGATATTGAAAATTCAGCTTGATACAATTTCAAAGTCATCTACAAATAATATTGCACTATGGTATTTGACTTAATCAATAAGATGAGATGTTTTGACAAAAAACTAAAATTAGGTGTGCCTATGTGAAAGAGAGAGAGAGAGAGAAAATAGGGTAATTTTAAATGAAAAATGTTATTGATACACTTTTGTGTGCACCTTGAACTACATAAAGGTGTACCTATAACAAAAAAATTCCTCATAAGGCGTATAGAGATACGTGAGACGCATGTGAGGCGAGGGGTATTTTAGTCATAATACCCCATTATATAGCACAAAATGTACAAAAAAGTTGTACATATAGCATGATTCATTTTAAATTTTAGAAAAATCTAATCACGATATGTTAGCAGTAAGAATAAATTGCAACATGTATTAAATATCAATTACAATTATTATACTTTTTTAAATGATATAAATATTACTTGCAATTACCTTAAATATTAAGGGTGTCTTGAACATTTTTTAATTAATTATTATATTTGATGATTGTTTGTAAGTATATTGATTGAATCAGATTTATTTATTTACAAAATACTAAAGGTAGCATTGTATTACATTTAAATATGGATGGCATTTTTTATTTAATTAAATGGCCAACACGTCCATCTCATTAGTGTGAATATGGACTTGAAATTTAGATTTGTTTTTTTTTTTTTTTGGGGGTGGGGGGGGCGTGGGGGTGGTATGTAGTCTCTAGAAAAATAGGTATAGTGGGAATTTGGAAATTTAAAAAAAATTAATTGTGGTGTGTAGGTTGAGGAAATTGGTAAGATGATATTAAATGTCACTTATAATTATTGTATTTTTTAAACGATACAAATATTACTTGTAATTATCTTAAATTTTAGAGATATCGTGTGTATTTTTTCAATTAATATAATATTTAATAATTGTTTATCAAGTATATTGATTGAATGAGATTTATCTATTTATAAAATATTAGAGATAGTATTATATTACACTTAAATATGAAAAACGTTTTTTTATCTTACTAGTGTAGCTATATGGACTTAAATGGAGCCTCAAGCTTCTATATATATAAATATATATTTATATTTATATTTATATTTGTTATACATATTTATCGCATTATTTCTTATGGGCTGAACTCAACTCGGCAGGCTGGCTTAATTGCATAAGGCCTAGCGGGTCGGCCCAACCGCCCAAGGCCCAATGGGTCCCAGGTTAAGTTCGTCAAGGCAAACTTGCGCATTGTTAAAACCCCGAGCTCAAATCGTAGGATCAAGCAAACTTTAAACGAGCTCCCAAAAACACTTATAGCAAGTTTCGAGTGACGTTTTCAGTTCGATAATCTTGCCAAGTGGGCTCCCAGCTCGTTGATCGAACTATTCGGCTCGCATGACAAGAGGACTGCGGAACAACCAAAGAGCAGCAATAGAATGGGTGTTATTCTAAACAAGCCATTCAGACCCAATCTAGCTCCATTCTCTTAGCCCATTTCTTGGCTCATGCCAGTCTCATCCTGGCCTTATACTAGCATGCAAACAGTATCATTGCAGTTGCCTCTGGATATCCGTACGCCCACCTTAAATCTCATCCTTATTTATGGCAGATCTCATCCTCATTAATGAAGGTCATGTCGGCAATTTGTTGCCACCTGGGTACTTTCACCGATGCCGAATATTCAATCCCATCATCTACAAATGCACGAAGCAAGCGTACGGAGGGACATCTCCTCCTCCTATATCAGTAAGCTTTTTTCAGAGCCAATGTATGCTTTTTTCGGCTAACCTACTGATACATTACATTTTTCCTACTCCGTTACTCACTTGAACGTCAGAGTTCTTGCAGGGGGCCAACTGGGCAGAGGAACGTGGACTGAACCATATAACACTCATCGGCGTGTCTTTTCCTTTCTCTCATTCCTTGTTCATTTGATCATCGTGGACCAATGAATTATGATCAATCAAGTCCGAACGTTGACATTTTGGCGGGAGGCTATGGCGGTGGTGTTGTAGCACCAGTTTTCAATCCCACATCGGTTGCCCAAGGGGCAACCACTGAGCTTATAAATGTGGTGGGGTTCTTGTTCTTTTGAGGGCGAGCGCTAATTCGTGGTTATAAGTTGATGCTGATGCTTTGCATCAACATTTGATGTCATATGTGGAAAATCTTGGGCCTTGGCCAAACCACTATCTGTCACACTTGAGATGGTTCGCGCCCAAAAGTACCACCACATTTAAGGGGGAGGCTGTGGCGGTAGTACTGTAACACCGGTTCTCAATCCCACACCGGTTGCCCAGAAGGACAACTACTGAGTTTATAAGTGCGGTGGCTGTAAGCTGATGCTAATGCTTTGTATCAACAATATTAATTAATTAATATTTTTTATTTTATTATATGTATTATAATTATTATTATTATATATTTATACAATATATAAGTTATGAATAAAACAATCGAATAAGTAATTGGTATTATATGTACACATAAAAACGTGATTAACTTAAAAATTGTATGTAATCCGAATAATAATTTAAAATGATATTATTAATTTATTTTATTTTATTTAATTTATTTTTTCCTTGCGAAATTTTTAAATCAAATTATTGATAAAATAAAGCAAATTGGACCGGCTCCACTGACCACTCCAGTGACATATTTAAGGCTAATAATTACACACGCTAACGTGTCATTTTATGAATCTGTCGTATTTTTAATAATTTCACTAAATACTCATAGCTTGGAAAAATCGAATAGCTATAATAATAAATTAAATAATTGCACCAAGGCCCCATTTGATCAGTGTCCACTTTTTGTTTTTTTTGTTTTGTTTTCGATTTGTTTTTTAAATGCAAAAAATAAAAAGGTAACAATACAATAATAATAATTATATTCAATAAATTAAATAATATAAATTTTACACATTTGACCTAAATCTTTATATTATATTATATATATAAAAGTAAGATAGTTTGGAAAAGAGTTTTTCCCTCCAAACTTGCATTAATTACTCTAAAATTAATAACAAATTTTTCAATACTAATTATGGGTTTTTCAATGCATTATTTTGTGTATATTAAATATTTAGTTAATATACACACAATAAAATAAAATAGTCTGTAAAAGAATTCCCCCCAAAACAAAACTTGCATTAATAATAATTAAATTATCTTTATCTTTATATTATTATTATTATTATAAAAGTATGATAGTCTGTAAAAATTTTTTTCCAAAACTTGCATTAATTAAAATTAAATTATTATTACTAAAAGTAGTAGTAATTAATAATTATTATAAAATTAATAATAAAATTTTCAATACATAAGTTTTTCAATGCTAATTATGGGTTTTCCAATGCATTATTATGTGTATATTAAATATTTAGTTAGCAAATAATTTGTTATAGGCACAATTAAATAGATGAATATACATATGCATGTAGGTAATTTTTAATCTGTAAGAATAAATATACACCAAGAAATTACACAAAATGTAGCTAGAAAATCACTTTTATATTGATTTTTCATAATCTTTTCGGCTTACTTGTTGAAAAATTATTAAAAATCATTTATTATGTGTATATTATTTATTCACCCGTTTAAATATTTAGTTACTTAACTTCTAAGCAAGGATTTTTCAATGCATTATTATGTGTATATAAATATTTAGTTATTAAATAGTTTGTCAAGCATTTTTTTCTTCCGCTCATAGTATTTTTTACTTCTAAAACTTACATTAAATTAAAAATAATAATAATTAAAGTAAAAAATTAAGCATGGGTTTCTGATCCTATTTATAACTTAATTTTAAATTCAATTAATCTTCTTATCAATTAATTAAAAATATTTATAATATTATTTTTGATTAATTCCTCAATTAATCCCTCAATCAATAAAAAATAAATATTATTTTTGAAGAATATGAATAGACAACTTAAATTATTAATTAAGTCATAGAAAATTGTTCATTTGTGTAAAATAAAAATAATTTACATTTAATACTTATTATTTCAAAGCAATTGAAGAGCTCCCATAAAGTATTTTGAAAATTTTCACTACTAATTAAATAAATATTATTAATAAAAAATTTGAATAGACAATTTAAATTATTAATTATGTCATGTATAGATATATAATTTTTCAATGAATTAAAAATAAATATTTTTTATAAATATTATTAATAAAAAATATTTATAATATTATTTTAATTAATTTCTCAATTATTTAAAAATAAATATTAATGTATGAATTTTTCAATATTAATTAACATTTAACATATCACATTTGCAAAACTATAGAAGAAAATTAATATATAGTGAAAGAAAAATAAATCAAAATTCATATCTTCAAAATTTTGTTATCATTGCAAAAATTAAATTTCAAGATCAAAAATTAAAAATTTTGAGTAAATTTTTAATTAACATTAAAAAATCCATACTTTCTCATTTAGGTGTTTTATTTTATATTTATAATTTATAAATAAATATATAATATAATAAAAAAATTTACTTTAATAATTAATCAATCACTACCCGTGAATACTAGTATGTGGTAAAAGATAAATGGTAATGAATTTTAGACCCAAATCGTGGATGCAAGTGACGAGGATAGAAACCAAATTTGGAAGTGGAGCAAGAAATGAAGAAAATGGGAAATTTAAAAAAAAAAAAAAAGAGAGAGAAACGAAGGACGGACGGACAAGGTGGTAGTTTGGTGGACGAGGAGGGGTAAATTATAAACGACCACTTGTAATTTTACGCTTTATCTCGTCCCTGTCGACGCCACTTCTTAACCTGGACGTCGCTCAGACCACCACTGGATAAAGATAGAAGGAAAAAAACCTCTCCCCCCCCCCCCCTCTCTCTTTCTCTCTCCATACATCGCGATCTATTCCCCCGGAAAAATATCGTTTTTGTCTTCTCTCTCTGCGTCCGACTCATGATCAAGAGGCTCTGATACGGACGCTTCCAGATTCGAGATCTGACTTGCTCGATCGCACAGTTTCGACCCGCTTGATTTTCGCCACAGGGTAAGGCCGCTTCTTCTGATCTCCGCTTTATTCTCCGCCGAGTGGAATTCTGGCGTTTCTTCGTCTGATCTGCGAGTCTGGAATTCTTTTTCCTTCTTCTTCTGGCTTCGTGCAATTATCGGTACTTGTTTTCGCTCGTTTCTAGGGTTTTTAGTTTTTACTTCTTCCGAGCCCGGGGAGTGTGTTGTTAATGAAACGTATTATCGTTTTGTGGCGTGGAAATTGATCTTCTTTTTCTTCCTGTGCTGTTTCTAGGGTTTGTGCTTTTCGGGCTGGAACGTGGATTTATGGTGTGCCTATTTCTTTCTCTTTTAAGTAAATTATAGGTTTTGGTTGGATGTTCCGCGTGTTTAGACTCTGCTTAATACTCGTATCATCGTATGTATCTTTCGACATTGATTTTGCACGGGAAGGATAATTGAATGTTTCTGACACGAGGAAGTTGTTAATAGTTGTTACACGCTAGGTAGGGAGCATAATTCCCCTGTGCCATTCCACCTTTTTGAATTACAGTTTTTGCGGCAGGCTGTCTTGTGTAATATGCCCACCAACTGGTGTCTTTTGGCCCTGTGCTATTTCCCCTCTTTGAATTGAAGTTGTTGCGAGAGGCATTCTCACGTAAATATGCCCATGAACTGGTGTCCTTTTTCAAGCACATTAGCATCATTAGTTTTTTGGTAGTATCCCAGGGGTTGGGAACAAAATTGTTCAATATTGAGTTGGTAGATATGCATGGAGGTATGGAATTTTTACATGGATTAAAGGGATGGTTTATATTGTGAGGCAGGGCAGGGAATGTGATCTGTAATTTTCCTGTCGCTGACCTTGTTAGGAGCTATTTGTTATAGAATTTATTCCCAAATAGCATTTGAAAACGTGGAGGAGAAATTCCTAGTTCACTTCACAGATGGACTCCATTTTGATCCTGTGTAATTCATGTTTGGAAGTGGCTCATTCAACTGCACTAACATGCACCATTCAGGAGCTCCTTAGCACCAATGGGGTAATCAAGCCGCTTAGTTGGAAATTCTCAAATTCAGTTTTTTTCCCCATATTTGGAATAATATTGCAATTTATTTGATAATTTCTTTATGTTGAAAAAGGAAATTAATCAGTATTACTACTGTTGTGATTGCATGACAACTGTGATTGCATGACAACCGAGTATAATATGACATCAAAGCATGTGGAGAGAATTGTTTCTTTAATACAATGCCTGACATTTTCTATTCACGCTTGATACTGTCTTGCCCTTGTCTACTTGACCATATATGAAAGAGTGACGTTAATGATGATACTAAATATTGTCATACCTTGTTGGCTACTGCTATTTTAATTTGATAATTTAGTGTTGGTCTTGCTAACTCTTGAGTTGCCTGCTTCCGTAATGTAGGTTGAGGTTCATTTGTCGCAAGGACCATGTCCCATCAACAAGGGGATGACGCCGAGTACATGGCAGATGAATATGAAATGGAAGATGTGGATGACGATATGGATGAAGAATTTCGTGGTAGAGAGATGGGTGGTTCAGACTCTGATGTGGAAGAATATGAATACTTGGTTTGTGATATGAACCTCGCACAAACTAGACTTTTTTTTGGTATTCTCATGACATGATAGGCAACTGCAAATCTTACCTCTTGTTTTCTTATTTCTTTTCTCATTGCCATTCTTTTTGTAGCACAATGCTCTCTTTGTTCTTTTTTTGAAGTCAAACTCCAGGACATGCAAAAGACTTGACATTTCTTTGGTACCATGCTAGAATAATAAAATGGCAGATACTTCTGCTGCGGAAGCTAGGGAAGGCAAAGATATCCAAGGCATTCCTTGGGAGAGGCTTAGTATCTCAAGGGAGAAGTATAGGCAAACTAGGTTAGAACAGTACAAGAATTATGAAAACATCCCTCAATCTGGAGAGGGTTCAGAGAAGGTAAGCTGAGAAGTTTTCCTTTTCCCTTAGCACAGCCATCCAACCCTGTGAATGCTGTGGTGATGTAACATCATCAATTCTATTATGAACAGGAGTGCAAAATCACAAGGAAAGGGGGCATGTACTATGAGTTCAGACGCAATTCAAGATCAGTAAAATCTACGATACTTCATTTCCAGGTTAGGTGGCATTTACCTTTCAAAATTTCCAATTTGCTGCAGATTTATCTGATAATTTGGATTGATTGAATAAAGATTTATTACTCTCATTGTTTCACATATCTTGTTCCTAATTGGCAGCTTTTGATTCTTCTGCTGTCAAATGCTGTAGTTTTTAATCAGACGTGTTTAGATGGTTTACTGGTGTTGAATATGCATGTCTTGTATGATTTAAGTCGTTATATCTTAAATGTGGAACGAAATTACTTTCTTGCTGTGGAAGCAATTTATCATGCATGTGTTGCCAGTTTTTTGAATTCTTTTGGTGCAGGGTGATGTGTTTTGTTGATTTAATGATCCAAATTTCCAAATCCCTGAAAACAAGGATTTTTGAGTTCGTGCTAAACGTTATATAGAATTTTGAAGGAGCAAGCATGAATTGTAAAACTTGTTTTGAGGTAATGCCAGGGAAAGTTGTGAGGCTATATTGCAGGATATGGCATTCTATGAGATAAGAGGGACATAATATTAATGAAATACCAACAGGTTGCTTTGGGTGAATGGTTGTTTCACATGCCAAAAATTCTGAATCTGGTTTATGCAAAGAAGGTTGGTTAGTTTGACTGGAGAAAATATGAATGTGTTTTGGCCTGATCTCTGCAAAATTTTCACCCGCAACCCAGATTTTTCCATGAAGGATAGAGAAACTTATCAATTATATTGAGAAGTCCAAGGGCAATTGCGATGTCAGCATATTATTGCCACTTATACAGGTGTTCGCAGGTCAAGCTTTGAAATATGTGGGTGTGCCATGAACCTAGGGTTTTGATAGGAAGATGGAAGAATCTGAGGGAAATAGAACAGGAAGTAAGGGGGACAATCAGAAGAAATGAGGGAGATATCAGAAGAATAGGGGGAGATAGTCAGACATAACAGCAAAAGAGGGAGAGATTAGAGAGAAATCAGAGGGAGATTGAGTGAGAATTGATGAGAGAGAAATCAGAAATTCCGTTTATCATTCAACTATCAGAACTTCTTTGACTGCATGTGGAGCGTCAAAAACTTGATCTAGCCTAGAATAGATGTCACTAGCATACCTTTCATCCGACGCAAAAAATTGTTCGTCATCGTAATTCTTGTCTCTGACCTGATTTATAGTCGCCATCCCAAATGAATCAGTGTTTTGTTCCAATGCTACTTCATCATGCTTTAGCAGCTGTTCTTCGGATTTCTTGGTAACTACAGCATAATTCATTTCTTCTTTCTCCATCTCAAGAAATTCTCTGCTAACTTCTTTCAATCCTGATGATTGATTGCCTGAATCAATCATCTCATGATCAAGGATTCCTAGGTAGCCATTCTGAGCATTTTCTTCAGAACCTTTCTTATTAAGGAATCAGGATATTCCTTAGCAAAACATTCAGCTGGAATACTAACCTGATACTTCGATAGGGTGGTAGTCTGAGGTTAAGTCAACTGTCAAGCATATGCATGTGGCATACTCCACTGTTTTTTTTGTTTATCCAGTTTGTGCTGATGCTATTAACTATAGCATCCCTTGGCCGATGATAATTTTTTTTTTTTATTGGTAACGCAGTTGAGGAACTTGGTATGGGCTACCTCAAAGCATGATGTGTACCTTATGTCACATTATTCAGTTATTCATTGGTCTTCTCTATCTTGTGAAAAGTCTGAAGTTCTCAATGTTTCAGGACATGTAGCGCCATGTGAGGTAAGTTCTCACTTTTGCATCTCCTGATCCTGTTCTCAGTTCTCTGACTTGTATGAAGACTAAAATGTGACTGTATTTATTGATTTGGGTATTTTGACAAAACTAATCAATCTGCCTCCCACTTTAGAAACATCCTGGAAGCCTGCTGGAAGGATTTACACAGACCCAAGTTAGCACACTTGCTGTGAAAGACAAGTTGTTAGTTGCTGGAGGGTTTCAGGGAGAACTCATTTGCAAGGTAAATGTCAGTTGACTTTCTTCAACTGTTAATGGAAGTAAAAGATATTATATCAAGGAGCCATCAGTACTGTTCCATAGAACATTTTGACTCATACTGTACCTTGTTTTAGTGTTTGTATTTGTATGGCAAAAAATTTTCCCTTCCATTTTTTTAACTGGCATGACATGCATATTCTGACTGATCTAATTTGCCTCTGGGTTGACAACTTCCTAATATGCTTATTACTGCAAAGCTTTCTTCTAACTGGACCAGCCTGATACTTGTATATGTAGATATAACTTAAGCAGAAAAAAATCTTTTGACTGACCATGGATCGAGATGATTAGTGATTTGGAATTCATGTAACCGATCCTACCTAGTGGGATTAAAGATTCTGACTGCTGCTGTTGTAAAAAATCTGTTTGACCGAGCTGGCATGTTTATTCCCATGAAGGCTAGAGAGACCTTCAAATTTAATGTATTTCATCATTTAATATAACTATTTTGGGTTCTGAGTGGTCAAGAGACTATCCGGATCATTTAAAAAAACATTAAAGTAATGTGATTGGGTAACTGTGCGTTGTCTTCTTATGCTGTTTCCTTTTACTGTTGTGAGGCTGTTTTCTGAACATGATGGCAGTTATTTGTGACCAAGAGACCTTCTATTGGGTGATTGTGTGGTGTCTACTTAAGCTGTTTCCTTTGGCTGTTGTGACGCCATTTTCTGAACAGGAAGGCTTAAGAGTTCCTTTTTTTCTCTTTCTGCCTGCAGTATTTAGACAGACCAGGGGTGTGCTTCTGCACCAGGACAACGTATGAGGATAATGCAATTACTAATGCTGTTGAGATCTATACTACTCCCAGGTATTTAATTTCTTCCATGTGGTGGTTCTCTCCAGATGGTATATTTTTGTCCTTACTCATAGGACCTTAATATGATTAATCTAGGTGTAGGTGGAGCTTTATATAGGTGTATTGCTAGGACTCTTTACCTGCTGTACAAAACACTATTTTGCCATAGTTTTTTTTAAATTTTTTTTTTGACCTATTTACAGTCACACCCACGCTCAATATTCATGACTACAAAGTTGATTTTTAACTTTGTAACAAAAGAACTTAACTCTGTGGGAAGCCCTTAGACATGACATGGTTATAATAGCCTTACTGAGAATATTACTATGGATGGAGATGGTTAAAGATCTAGAATTCATTTAGCTGACTCCATCTAGTGGGATTAAGGTTATGGCTTCTGATTATTGTTGCATGTGTATTGAGAAACTATAAAGCATTGAGGTGGACATGCATTATGAATGCTACACAATAGACAGGTGGACTAAGCTGATTTAAAAAAAAAAAATACCGGACAATGCATGCCAAACACTCAGAATATATGCAATATATCATGTGTGACTTAAGTTTTATGTAAATGTAATGAAATTCTTGCAAACATAATGAAGACACAATGTAACTATATCAAAATTAAGAACCCATAATTGTCATACTTTAAATGTCAAGCATACCATTCCTCATGACCATTATATGCTTTATGATAAAACTAATCCTATGCATTACTTAATAAAGAAATAAGAGTAAACCGTGAACTAAAAATCTCATTAAAATCCATAAAGAAAAGATAGAAGGAAAAAAAAATAGGGCAGAGAAAAAAAGGCTGCTGTAGCTAAAGAAGAAAGAAGAAAATAGAAGGAAAAAATTAGGGGAGAGAAGAAAAATAACTGCAGTAATACAAAAGAAAAAATGAAGAAGAATAAAAGAACAAAAATATGAAAATGGAAAAATTGGGCTGACAAGAAAACGGAAAGGAAGTGGCGAAAACGGAGAAAAAAATATGGATTGAATCAGATTTATTCTTGTTAGCTGCTCCTTTTGCTCTGCATTTTGGCCGACTAGCAGCTTGTTTATTATTTAGGTTTAAGAATAATTGGAAAAATTAGGTTATACAAAAACAAATTTTTAATTAATCTATTTATATCTTTTCTTTTGGATATTTCTTATTTCCATTACCAGCATCTCCAACATAAAAAATAATAAAACAATCAAACTCTAGACAGCTTGTCTGATGTGTCCATTGTGTGACGGATGTGTGTCCATGTTAGTGGAGTTTCCAGTATCTATACGTGACCCTCAGTGAAAGTTCCAGGGCTTCTAGTTAAGAAATATTTGTCCAGTACTCAAAAACCTTACTGATGTTATGTTTTCAATTTTCAGTGGGGCAATTCATTTCACAGCTTCAAATAATGATTGTGGAGTTAGAGATTTTGATATGGAAAGATTTCAACTTTCTAAGCATTTTCGATTCCCTTGGCCAGTGAATGTAAGGCATCTCTCTCTCTCTCTCACACACACACACACACACACACACACACAGATATCCTGCTCGATTTTTAATAGTGCTGCAGCACATAACTGAAATGGTATATGGCTCAATCATAAGCACATGAAATGCAATTTTTTTTTATTTGCTAGCTAGTAGTGATTGTCAAGTTATTTGCAATTTGGATGACTCTTCTTCCTGTTGGCAAATCTTGAATTGAGAAAGCATAAAATCTGTAATAAGAACAAGATTAAGAATGTTGCAGATTTGTTAGTTATTTATTTTGGAAATTAGATAAATTTGGAATATCATGTTTAGTAAACTAGAAAAATGTCTCACTAATACAATAATTTTTTAAGGAACAATAAAAGATTTTTGTAAAATTGTTCTTATATGAAAATGAAAATTATATGTAAATGAGTGTTTGTGTTATTACCTTTTCTGTAGCACCTCTGGCATATTAATGTTTTCTGGTTATTGTTGTAGCATACTTCTCTCAGTCCAGATGGTAAGCTTCTTGTAATTGTCGGAGATAACCCAGAAGGTATATTAGTGGATGCTAGGAGTGGACAGGTAATTTTTTTCCCCTCTCCTCCCCCTCTCTCTCCACACGCTCACATAGAGACAAATCTTGTGCTTGCGTGCACATATATATAAATATGTGTGTGTGTGTGTGTACATATATATATGCTTTCACATAAATAAATATATGTGCTTTTTATTATGAACATTGTATTAGTACTTGAAGTGTGTAAAGTTCTTATTTGAATATATTGTGGTTTTTGCAGACAGTGACGCCGTTGATTGGTCACCTGGACTTCTCATTTGCTTCAGCATGGCATCCTGATGGTCTCACTTTTGCTACTGGGAATCAGGACAAGACCTGCCGAGTTTGGGATGTGCGGAACCCATCCAGGTCTGTAGAAGCTTTGAAGGGTAACATTGGAGCCATCCGGTCAATTCGCTATTCATCTGATGGGCGATTCATGGCAATGGCTGAGCCTGCGGACTTTGTCCATGTATATGATGCTAAAAGTGGGTATGAGAAGGAGCAGGAGATCGATTTCTTTGGTGAGATTTCTGGGATGTCTTTCAGCCCCGATACTGAATCACTGTTTATTGGAGTGTGGGACCGTACTTATGGTAGCCTCCTTGAGTTTGGGCGACGAAGGAACTACTCGTACCTTGATTCTGTCATCTGACTGGGCGATTGTGCACTCTGCGAATAAGCGCTCAAGAATGGGCATGCGTGCTGGTACAAGTATGAAACCCGGTGGTAGGCTAGCCATACTCTGCAGTAGAAGAAGGTGGGGGGTTGGTTGTGGGAGGTGTAAATGCATTTGCAGCCTGGTAGCTTATATAATATACTATTTGGAACCTGGTAGCTAGCTATGTGTTGTGCAATTTTAGGGGTTCCATTTCTTTTAATTGTTTTTTGTGTTGTCTTTAACAGTGCGGGTGTGTTGAAATGAAAGGGTGATCATAAGATGGGTGTAATTTTTGGGTGGGTTGGGGGGGGGGGGGGGGGGTGGTGTGTACAGAAAAAGGTTAGGAAGCATTGGTCCTTTGCTTTTTGCCAACAGAAGAACCATAGCTGGAATGTTAACGAGGTACCATAAAAGGAAGACTGAAACCCGATTTCACGTCGAACTCTATATATGTGTATCTACTGTTTTGGGAACTTAAAAACTTTGTTGCCTTGTTTGGACTTTTTATTTATTTATTTATTTTTATTGAGTTATTTCTTTTCTTCTGGTTTTATCCTTTATTAATATTCAAATTGAAATTACGTTTTTATCATTTAGATCGTCATTTTCCTTTGTGGAGTCCCATCTTTAATTTTTGTTGGGCTTTACCATGGATCTGAGTTTACCTTTATCTCATTGGATATAAGCAACCTTGTAAATGTTATGGGGTTGTTCACCAGTAGAAAATTAAGAGTAATTTTTTATTTAAAAAAAATTCTACAGGAAATTGTGTTTGTTGAGTTTGTTTTCTAATCTCATCTTTGTTAAAATTTATCGTGTTTTTCCAGCTTTTTCAAGGGATAGACCTGCGTTCGAATCTGGTAGCAGACTTATCCACAAAACTCTCATTTCTTTTTCTTCTTCTTCTTCTGGATTATGGAAACTAATCATAGTTTTCTTTGTCATGTCTTCCTTCATCATAGAACCAAGTGTTGCTTTTTTCGTCATTGTCCACCATTGCCATGCGCCGTCAACTATCACCGTCCTACTCTCTTCCTCCATTGACCTCACATCTTCAGATTTGTGGTGGGTCGTTGATCGCCTTCGTCGCAAATCCTTAGCTTCGCATTGAGTCGCCCATCGTTGTGACCGTCACAAACCCTTCAACTTCAGTGATCTTTCCCTTTCAGCTTTGTAGACTTTTTACCATCCTTTGCCGATCATTGCAGATCCGTCGCCGATGACCTTTCTTCTTCAGCTTTGTAGGCCCTTTGTTACTCATCATCATAGATCTGTCCTTGTAGTGAGTCACTGACCTTTCCTCTTTAACTTCGCAGACCCTTTTGCTGTATCGTCGAGTCGAGCTTTGTTGTTTCCTTCGCCATCCAACTTCTCAATTAGAGTTCTTATTTATTTAATAAAAATATAATAAATAAATTTGTAAAATAGACAAAAAAATAAAAGTTAAAGATAAATTAATGTTAGTTTATTTAGTTAATGTTTTCAAGTAGATTTTTTTTTTTTTTAAACACATTTTAGTTTTTTTTTTTGGTTTTTTGAAAGGTAAAATTGGTTTTATATTTGATAAAAATTAATGTATTTTTTTTTGTAATTTTTTATAAAAAAATTAAAAAAAAAGGGATAAGAACTGGGGTTGAAGAATCAAAAATACTATTTATAAGTAGTCGTAATTGTTTAAATAGAGAACTTGTTTTGTTTACAAGTAGGGTCAGGTCGGTTGATGGCAGAGCCTGAGCCTTTCCACGCCATTCAGAGTATAGGCCTGCTAAATAAGAGTTTCTGAAGAGCAACAAACACGGCGACCGAGAGGGAAGAGGGCTAAGCCAAGTGCAAGTGCAAGTGCAGGTGCAGGAGAATATGAAACGAGCATGATTTTTATAGGTTTGATCCTTTACATTTCTACTTTATCTAATTTTTTGTTTGGGATCTTATATGGCCATGTAGGTTTTTAAAACATTTTCACATCTCATGTCGGCAGTGAAATTATACACAAAAATATATGAAGTTTAGGTGTTTAAACAATATGTAATATCTATTGAATGTAAAATTAACAAATAAGTAAATTACATCTTTGAAGAATGAAAAAATAAAGTATAAGAAGTTTCACAAATTGACCCTTTCTTCTCAAGTGTGAAGGGCTTGGTTGCTCCACATCAAGCAAGATTTCAAAACTCCTTGGAGCTTTCTTTTATGCTAGCTGAAAGCTTCAAGAGATGTACTCCTTGGTTTCAAAAATCCAACTCTTGAACACTTAGAACAAATTGAGAGAAGAAGAATAAGAAGAAGAAGTTGCCAAGAAAGAAAAGAAACACAAAGTTTAACTTTCAACATATTCTTTCTTTTTCTAATATCTCTTTTATATGCCAATTGGAAGATTAATTATTAGTGGTAATCCACCTCAAAGCCATGCAACTTTAGGTATTGACAAGTGGTATGGAAGTTAGTGGACAATCTATCGACTCCCAAAACTTCTACACACAATATGTCGAATAGAAATTATTGACTTCATTTAGCCAATAGTTTTCAACTTTTAAAAAACTATCAACCATTCATAAAAAGAGTCCATAGTTTGGTGTTTGTTGCTACAAAGTCTTTCATCTATAGTATACAAAATTGTCAATAACTCTTAATGACAATTAGACCTCTATTAACTCTTAATGGTATTAAGAATATAATACAAGCCCCGCAATTTTTAGACTTCTATTTTGGTCATTTTGTTTTTAGATGTGTAATTCTTTGATCTATTCTTAGAATCTACTATTTTCTCAAAACACCCTTATGATCTTGAGTGACGTCTAATAACATATCAAGATAATCTAAATAATAATGAAGTCAATTCATAATAAACCCGTTTTGTTGACGATTATTATGTAATTCAATTTTTCCATTATTAACGTCCCAATTGAGTGAAAATCATAGACTAATCAAATTTATTAACTCAATACTATGTAATATATCTTAGTTGGTGTGATGAAATGACACATTAAAATCTCATTTTCAATCATTCATCTTTTTGTCAAAGACTTCTCCTATCACAAACCAACATAAGATTGCATAAAATGTTTACTTTACAATAGAAATAATAGATCTTATCTGCCAAACAATTAGTCTCCATATATCAGTCGAACAAGACCACATAATGAATATTCCCACCTTGCTATTGGATAAGTCTGCACCATTAGCAAATCTCACATATCAATACACAAGACAAACGTATTGCTTAAAGTAATATTTGGTGTGTTATTGCATAATTGCAATTGATAATAAATCATTAATTCTCTTAATTATTTAATTTGCTATCAGTGTAATATTCGGTGTGTTATTGAACCAACAACCACTCACACGCTTATTATAAGCATCTCGTGCTTGTAGAACGTGACTTATTATTCTTTATTATTAGTATCTTATACTAATCAAAATAGTAAACTTTAGTGCTACTCTATATACTCTTAGTCCACATTTAAGAAAGTTAAGAACTAGGAACAATTTAAAATTTTTTATACTAAAGAATCTTGTTATCATATTCTTAAAAATTTAATAATGAGATCTCTAATAAGAAATCTAGCAACTCATATTCATACAAAATTAGAGAGTTATGAATGAAGATAAACTAATATTTATTAAATACAATAATACATCAAAATATCTATTTAAATGTCACCTAAATATAGTAACATTTAAGGTATATCACTAATATTTTTGGGTATTACTAGTTGCAATCATCATTTCGTTAAAAAAAAAAAAAAAAAAAAAAACGCATAAGACTCGAAAATGTATATGAGGTATAAAAGCACAAATATTTACGTGTTACAATATGTATGTATATATTTATGTGTACTTGTGTGTATATATATGTGTATGCATGCATGTATATATGCATACATATTGTGTGTATATATACTTATTTGTGAATATACATATATGTAAATATGTTTTTGCCAAAAGCCATTTTAGCCGAATCTATTCTTTCAAATTTTAAAGGATAAAAGATCACTTATGATGTACGCATATGGCCTAAATTTCAATTGTGCTAATGAAGAATTAATGAGTAAATTACACTCTTACTAAATTTCATTTACCTTTTATTTGGAGAATGATCAAATAATTATTAAAAATTTATGTAATTTTATAAATGTGAAAGAGTAACCGGATGTAACATAAATTCTGGAGGACTAACCTCAAGGAAAAATATATACTTGGGGGGAAGTGTAATTTAAGCAAAATGTTAATCTGAAATTAGAAATTACAACCAAAGGGAGGGAGGGATGGATGGATGGATATAAAGGGCTGAAAATCTCTGATCCAGAAAGGCCCAATAACAAGAAGCCAACTCAACACCAAAAATCTTTTCCCCTTCATCTCCATCCTCACACTCTCTCCATACTCTGCTTCACAAATACCAAACAAACATATATCCTTTCTTGATAGATCCCATCCGGTATCTCATCTTCATCTTCTTAATTTCTTCTTCCAAAGATCCCTTCTTCTGCCATGGCCTCCGCCTTGTTCTCCGCGCCCACCTTCCAGGGTCTCAGACCCCTCAACAAGCCCACCGACTCCTGCTTCTTCCCCACAAAACCCTCCTCCGTCAAACTCACGGCCGCCAGTAAGCCGCGGAGCTGGGGCGGCGGCGTGAAAGCGGAGCTGAACCCGTCGCTGGTGATAAGCTTGAGCACGGGGCTGTCGCTGTTCCTGGGGAGGTTCGTGTTCTTCAACTTCCAGAGGGAGAACGTGGCGAAGCAAGGGCTGCCGGAGCAGAACGGCGTGACCCACTTCGAGGCCGGCGACAGCAGGGCCAAGGAGTACGTGAGCCTGCTCAAGTCCAACGATCCCGTCGGATTCAACATCGTCGACGTCCTCGCCTGGGGCTCCATCGGCCACATCGTCGCCTACTACATTCTCGCCACCTCCAGCAATGGCTACGACCCCAAGTTCTTCGGCTAAAATATATAAATTTAATTGCTTTAATTTATGGATGTTGCTTAGTTAATTTCTAGTACCGATCAGAATCATCATCCAATGAATATATATATTAATTTGTTGTTCGCGTGTAATCTCTCTGGTCCTGTCTGATTTGCTTCAATTAACAATTTTAAATTTATCAGCAGCAGGTTTTAAAGTTTTTATTTTTATTTTATTTTTTATTGTAGAGTAAAATTTAACAAAAATTAGCTCAAGAAACCTATAATTAATGAATAATTCCATTTTGATAATTGAATTTGAAAGCTCCAAATCTGTCCCCTTCTGTCTTGCAAATTAGCTTAGCTGTTTATAAGCAGTTCGATGTTTGACTCGACAAAATACCATTTGAATTTGTTTCTTAAGGTAAAAAATTGAATTCAAACCTAATTTTGAATTTTTATTTGTAAATGAGTCGATATAGAGATCAATAAAACTTAACTTACTAAAATTCATGAACATGTTTAATTATAGGCTTGTGAACACGTTCGATTAAAAGTTCACGAATAACTCGCAAATAGACTTGTTTATTAATATATTAATGAATTTATTTATAATTTTATAAATATAGTATTTAACATAAAATTATTATATATATTAATTTAATCATTTAACATAATATAATATATGTATATATAACAAAGCAAAAAACTAATTTAACTTTAGCTAAGCATACCCATATAAATAGTTGTAACTTAGAAACTGAAAACTAATTAGTTTTAAAAAGCTGTGTGCTAGTTGAAGAAGAAGACACCATCAACCTTAGCCCCTTGCCTCAAGCTTGCCGCTGCTGCAGCAAGCCCTTGTCTTGGCCCTAACCACCACTAGCTGCCACCATCCTCGTCATTACATACCTTATCCCTATCGGAAACCAATTGTTGTTGTTGTTGCACAACCCCCTTCCCTTTTGTCGTCATACCATCTCCATCTCTGTAGCGGTTCGCTATTGTTGCACGCCTCCTTCTCATCTAAAGCACTGTGTTGCTTCGTTTTTGATATTATTCATTTTGACGATAAAAAATTTCATGATTACTCATTAATGAAAATCTTTATTTTTTTATGATGAAAATATTTTCATGTCATCTTCATTTTCAAAATGAAAATAAAGTATATATTCTTGAAGTGAAAAGAGGAAAATCCATTTATTTCCTAAGGATGTTGTTTTAATCATTTTTGTCAAATCATATAAACTCCATAGTGGTAATCTCTTGGAAAATATTTTTTTTGTCAATCAATAAATATTTATCAAATGAATGAGTATATAAGGTATGTTGAAGATTTGTTTTAACCTTTTTTTAAAATTCAATGCAAAACTGTCGACCCTTTCAAGTTTATTTGTTGATCGTTTGCATTTAGTTGTTTGGACTGTTTAAAAGAGTCAAAATTACCAACTTCCTTATGGAAACAGTCGACAGTTCCTAAGACCTGTCGATAGGGATATTTCGTGCTCTTTGTTATTTTGATTTAAGTTCAAAATATGTCGAGAGTGATTGTATAGTGTCAACATTTTCTATAATCTGTCAACTTATTGTTAAAAATTGCTGATCGCTTGTTAAAAGAAGTCGACCACCTCTCTAAAATGTTGAAAGTTTTCAAAAGCCAAAATGAAATTTCAAATGTCTCGATGGAAACAGTTGATCAGTTTGAGAAATTATCAACAATTTCTTCACTGATAACTTCAAATGACTAGTTTTTGCAGGCATTTAATACTCCTGATGGCCATCAATGGGTAATAAATTCAAAGCTCGGGAGAAACCTTTAAATACAACCCAAATGTGCCTTGGAGAAGGCTAACGAAAAGATGCATGTGCTCAAGTGTTTGATTATACTATCCAAGTATTTTAAGCCTCAATTTTTCATTGAAAGGCAAATTGTATTTTTGTAATTCTGGTTGGTAAGCCTTTGAATTTATATTTTGAACTTCATTTTAACTAAGAGATTTATCACTTAAATTCATTCTAATTGTAATTCATTATTGTATTGTCTAACTCATAAGGTAGAGGGTCTATCGATTTTTGGTATGAGCCTTTGTATTTCTTAGCATTGAGCCCAAAGGGTCTACTAGTTCTTTGCTAGGAGGAATTGGTGGAGTTCATTCTCCAAAGAGATTGTTGGAGGAATGGATGTAGACGGGTGCCAAACCATTATAAACCATGTGCCTCATTTATATTTTGTTGCTATTTCCTCTGGCATAATTTACTTATTTGATCAAATCACTGTTTTATTATTTTATATTTTCAATTTCTCTAAAAAATTAGAAAGTTTCAAATATTTTTAAAGACATCCAATTCACCTTCCCTCTGAGGTGTGGTGATTCAAGTGTGCTATATCACAACACACCATTAGCTGTCGTCGCTAGACACTGTCGTTGTTTGCCCCCGTACACCCTTTCTTCTCTACTAGCATTTTCTGCAATTTCTCAAAAGCACTGCCTATTGCCGTTGCTAGCCATTGCACACCTCCCTTCCTCTTTGCCACTGTTCATTGCACACCCTTATCCTAGAAGTTGCTTGAGCGTGAGCTCAAGTAGGGCTCGAGACGAGCTTAAGCTTGGAAGTTAGTTCGTCGAGCAAAACTTGAGCTCAACAAAGTTTGGCTCAGCTCAATTCAATTACATATCTTTCACATGTAAATTATTTATTTATTATTATTTTTTTATTGTATCTATTACGAAATTGGATCGACAACAAACCATAGTCAAATTAATCAACCACACACAATATAGAATTTTACGTGGTAACCCAAATTGGGAAAAACCACGAGTAGAAAAAACAAAAATATCACTAAACAAATAATTGTTAATACAAAAGTGATATTGTCATACTTAAAATATCACTAAGCAAATATTGCTACAACAAAAGTGATATAGCTGCCACTAATTCCAAAGTAGTGATCACCTATTTATAGACTTAAAATCATTTATAGATGTACACATAAAAACTTATTCTAATCAGAAAATAATTCATAAGAATATTCCTCCAAATGAGATAAATTCCACTTAAAATTGAATTTGACAACATTATAATCACAATCAAATTCGAAATCATAATTATTATCAAATTAAGAGTTCCAATCTCAGTTATATTTGAATTTTAAATTACAATTATAATAGTATCATTGATAATTCACCCGTCACTCTATATATTCTGTTTTTTAAGTAAAAATTATACTAAAAAGAGCAGCTAACCATGCGTCTGGGCAGACTCATAAAATTAATTTGGGGGCGATAATATATTCATAGTTTTTTTATATAAAAATAAATAATAAAAAACAATTCATATCTATAATATTTAGCTATGAATCTCATAATAAATATCCATATAAGTGTCTCAAAAATAAAGGATTAAATTTTACCTGGTAAACATAAATATTCAATTGAAACATGGAAGATATGAATAAAATAAGGGGAAAAAAAAGGGTGAAAATAGAACATTATAATAAAAACTAGAGAAAAGTAAACATGGTTTCCCTAAGATTAAGGATAATTGTCAAAATTATCTTATAACGTTTGAAAAACTACAACAAGTAGCATTAAAGTAATATTATGTAATAATTTTTTTTTACAATTAATTAACTGCAGTTAAACATTTTAAAGTAATTAAAATTAATACTCGTATATATCTCTTATCTTAAACTTGTTTTTCTATATATATAATTTGTTTTTCTTTCCTTATCTTGGCTTGGGAATTTATACGATAACAGTGACCTGTTATCTTTGAAAATGGTGTCTCTTTGCCACCCTTCTGTTTCTCTGTGTTTCTCTCTCTCTTTCTCTCTCTGCAAATTAAACCTTTTCAATTTGCATATAATTAAGGGGTTTGTGACCTTTCAGTTTGCAATAATTTCTCGACATTGGCGACAATTTCACTGGCGAAAGATATACATCACCTTCTCTCCTACGTTGATGAACCTCGACAAGCTAAGTTCATCGTTAAGTTTTCTCTCTCTTACACATATACACACACACATCTCAAAGTTAGATTTGGGTTAATTGTTCATTTCAAATCTAGATATGGGTTAAAGATGCATCTGAGCTCGTTAGCGACCAACAATCACTGGTTATTTTTTGTTTTTTGTTTTTTTAAATGAGATAAGAGAGAATGAACAGTAAAATAATTATTTAATTTTTTTGTTTAATTAGTAAAGGAGATTATTTATTATTTTTCAATTGTTAAGGATGGTTCTAGCAAATTTCAAGGATATTCTTTGCAGTTTACACTTAAAACTACCCCTCAAAAATCATCTCTTAATAGATCAAATATATATTTTTTAAAACTGCTTGTAGAGTTAAAGTCGGGATAATAAATTATGTAAAAAATAATTTGCATGTATTATACATACATATTATTAAAAAGGAAAAATAAAGAAAAAGGTTTCAAAAACTAACTAACTAGGAAAGCGATTTAACCCATCCATTGGGAAAGGAGCTTAATTAGTTTAATACAAAACAAAGAGATAAGCAATATTAAAGCGACAAAGCCCAACATCAAGGAACTGATCAGAAGATTATCACAAAAATAAATAAATAAATAAATAAATAAGCTTGCAAGGGAAGAAAGGGCAAACAATTAATGAACCATCCAAGGGAGACAACATTCTTCTGCATGTCAATAACCCATCCCATTGGCCAACTCTAAATTAGTCTCAAAATCATGGACTAACTATAATTCATGAAAGGGAGCAGCTTTAAATTTCCATAAAAGGGATGAAAAAGAGCAATCGAGCATTGGCAGCTGCTACAACGGGAGAAGATGTACTGAGACATCGGCAATGGTAATAGCAAAGATCATATATATAGCGAGGGCGAGATCTTAGTGGTAAAATTTGCTTTCCATCTGTTAAAACATATTAAATAAATACATAAAAAATATCTGTACAAACTCAACAAACAAAAATTTGTTTCATTATTAAATAATTAATGATTTAAAAAATGTAGGTTCCATTAAAGGCAAAAAATTAAGAAAAATATTATAGTTACCAATTAAAAAAAAGAATAAGGTATTTGAAAATAAATCTCTAGATGCCTACATATTATAAAATAATTTAGTAATCGTGTTAATAGATGCTTAGTTGAGTGGTACCATACGTAATTTAAGTTAGTTGGTTCGGTTCGGTAAAAAGAAAAAGATTTTTAGTCTTTGAAACAAACCCAAAATCAAAAATTGAAAATTTGAAATTTAAAACCTAATTGGAGCAAAATAAGCGAAACTTGAGGGAAAGTTGGATTTTTACTCATCCTGTGGGTGTAATTAAGGTTGAAGTCAACCAAGATAAACAATAGAGTATCGGTAATAATAATAAATAAATAAATAAATAGAAGAGGAAGATCCAAGATATTGTTGTAACTCTCTTTCTCTCTCTGTGGAAATTAATGATGAAGATACTGATAAAGCAGTAATTAATTTTGAAGTCCCTCTCTCGGGAGTTTCTTTTCTTCTCTGTGCTCCTCACCCTATTCCTTCTTCTGTTTAGTCTTTCTCATCACTTTCTTTCTTTCTCCTCTTCAACAATAACCATCTAGCTAGGTTTAGCTAGAATTCTACCCCATTTATATATATATATATATAGCTAGGTCTGTGAAAGGGCTGGTTTCCCGATCGATCTGGGGTTTCTCTGAGCCTTATTACCAGTTTCTTTCCATTTTATTTTCTTCAATCCCTTCTCCTTAATCTCCTTTTTTGTTCTCTTGGTCAGATCGGAAAGACCAATGGCTGATGATCGAGAAAACCAATTCTTGCCCCACAAGAAAGGCAAAGAGAAGCTGCATTTTTTCGGCAAGGGAAAGTTCCGCATGGAGCTCGAGATTGTCGGAAATGACGAGACGATCACGAAGAAGCCCAATACCAGAAACCAGCAGCCTCCTCTGGCGGTCACGGGCTACTCTTCCTCGTCCGATTCCACCCGCGGAGATGGTGTCTTGCCGTTGCCGGAGACCCAAGTTTCCAACTTGGCCGCGTCTTTGCAGCGGGGCTGGTTGGTCACTGCCAGGCGTGATCGGAGAGTCCCTGCCACAGGCCCCCCAGCCCCCGAAGCCAGTGCCATTACAACCGCCGTCTCCGCCGCCCCCACAGATGAGCAGAACCCTAAGCGTGGAGCGGGAGACGAGGCTGCAAGCGACAAAAATTCCCGGAAGAATTACGAAGTCCAGATGGACAAAAGCCAGATAATTTCAAAGTCCAAGAACAAAAGAATTGAGGGTTCGAATTTGGACTCACCAGTTGATCAAAAATTGAAGAATGTTGACGTGGAGGTCGAGGGCAAAGGAAAAGCAGTGCTGGAAATCCAGAAGAACGGTGAAGAAAAACTGAAAGATGAACGTTCCAAGGGCTCGAAATCCGATCAGAAGAAGAGGAAGTACGACAGAAGAGTATCCAAAGAAGGTGTGATAATGCACTTCAAATACGATGAGGAGGATGGATCAGAAATCATCAGGGTGAGGAACAAGAAGAGGAGCATCAGGGAAGTGGAACCAAAAGCAGCATCAGCAGATCAAGATAACAAGCCCAAGTGCAAGATTTGTGGTAAGTTTTTCGCATCTTTCCAAGCACTGGGCGGCCATATTTCCAGGCACAACAAAGCCAAGAGCGGTGAAGAAGGGAAAGTTCCGGCCGCCGCTGCCTCCGGCGCCGAGGCCAGCCATGAAAGTCCGAAGGGTGTTTCATGGTTTGATCTGAATGAGCTCCCTCCCGTGGAGGGTGATGATGAAGGAGCAGGTAATTAACCAACGCAGTTGATCAGTTTGCTTGTTGTAGAGTTTAAGCTTTGGGCAGCCTGAAGATTTTAGGGTTTTGAAGAAAGGGGAAACCCTAGACGTGACTGCCCCTTCTAGCTAGGTTCGGTTACAGTTCTTGCATCTGCGATCCCTTGGTAGAATGGCTTGGTAGCACATTTGATTTAGAACATTCTAGGTATGATACCCAACTGTCTTCTATATATATATATATATGGGTTTAATTTGTTTGAAAGGATTTACATGTATGATTCAAAAACATATAATTTCTGGGTAATCAATAATCACTGCACTAGTAGTAAGCAATATGCAGCGATCGAGCAGTGGGGTCACCCTTTTCTCCTTATAAGTGGATTAATCCTTCAGTATCAATCGTGACGCTCAAAGTGATAGTTCCGCTGGTCATTGCTGTTTATTTGCTCGTTTGTTTGGGTAATCAATCACTGCACTGCAGGGTCGCCAGTTTTTAGACTTTGTTTGGGGGTGAAATTGACACAAAAATAAAATGGAATGGGAAGTAATATAATTAAAAACGTTTTTCTTTGTATCAAACCACTAACCAATAGATATAGAAATGGATGAATATTGAAAACAACTGATTATATTACTACACTTCCACTTTCTCAGTAGATCAGAGAGAGAGAGAGAATAATAAAGTTGAAATTTAAAAATTGTTAAGGTTAATATGTATTGTCAAGGCACAAAGTTCCTTTTTTTATTTTTTTTTCTATTTTCATTTCATATATTGAAATGATAAGAAATTCTTAAATGTCTTCCAATACCTTAGATGATTAAATCATCTTCCCATTTGGATGCCACTTCTTATTTCAATCAAAAGATAATAGAGATCTAATAACATCAGTAATATCTATTTAATTTGAATTCTATACTAGTTTTTGATAAAATCAAAAACTTAACTGACTTAAGCATATCTGCTATATATCCAATGTAGATATATGTTAGATTCTATCTTTTCGATGTTTAAAAATAACTCTGTACAAACAATTAAATTAATCACTACTTCATTTTAGCATCTCATGTCAAATATCAAATTCATTAGCTCTTCCACTCTGAATAAATAACTTTTCAATTTGTTCTTGGGAATTCTATAACTAAAATTATGATAAAAATCTCATTTTCATTCTCAAAAAGAAGTCATAATCCCCAATAAACAACTAAACCAAAATGCTATGAGAACCATCATAAGATTCATTTAAAAATTAGAGGTTTGATGCATATATTTTGACTCTTTACCTTCAAGTTAATTTGGTTAATTACACATTTTTACCATTGTAATAGAGAAACTTTTCTTAAAAGCAAATTTCTCATATAGAATAGAAGATATAATATAGACCTTTTTGTAGTTTTTATATGTAAAAAGGAAAATTGAATGATCATAGATACAATATACTCCATTGACTCTATTAAGTCAACATTACACATCCAAGACATTTAAGACAAAATCTATTAAGAGTTCGTTGTCTTTAATTTCTTCACTTTTAAACTCATAAATTATATATAAATTAAACCCATATATATATAGAAGACAGTTGGGTATCATACCTAGAATGTCCTAAATCAAATGTGCTACCAAGCCATTCTACCAAGGGATCGCAGATGCAATAACTGTAACCGAACCTAGAAGGGGCAGTCACGTCTAGGGTTTCCCCTTTCTTCAAAACCCTAAAATCATCAGGCTGCCCTAAGTTTAAACCCTAGCTAGAACAATAAAACTGATCAACTGCGTTGATCACCTGCTCCTTCATCATCACCCTCCACCGGAGGGAGCTCATTCAGATCAAACCATGGAACACGCTTCGGACTTTCATGGCTGGCCTCGGCGCCGGAGGCAGCGGCGGCCGGAACTTTCCCTTCTTCACCGCTCTTGGTTTTGTTGTGCCTGGAAATATGGCCGCCCAGTGCTTGGAAAGATGCGAAAAACTTACCACAAATCTTGCACTTGGGCTTGGTATCTTGATCTGCTGCTGCTGCTTTTGGTTCCAATTCCTTGATGCTCCTCTTCTTGTTCCTCACACTGATGATTTCTGAGCCATCCTTATCGTATTTCAAGTGCATTATCACACCTTCTTTGGATACTCTTCTGTCGTACTTCCTCTTCTTCTGATCGGATTTCGAGCCCTTGGAACGTTCATCTTTCAGTTTTTCTTCACCGTTCTTCTGGATTTCCAGCACCGCTTTTCCTTTTCCCTCGACCTCCACGTCAACATTCTTCAATTTTTGATCAACTGGTGAGTCCAAATTCGAACTCTCAATTCTTTTGTTCTTGGACTTTGAAATTACCTGGCTTTTGTCCATCTGGACTTCGTAATTCTTCTGGGAATTTTTGTCGCTTGCAGCCTCGTCTCCCGCTCCACGCTTAGGGTTCTGCTCATCTGTGGGGGCGGCGGAGACGGCCGTTGTAATGGCACTGGCTTCGGGGGCTGGGGGGCCGGTGGCAGGGACTCTCCGATCACGCCTGGCAGTGACCAACCAGCCCCGCTGCAAAGACGCGGCCAAGTTAGGAACTTGGGTCTCCGGCAACGGCAGGACACCATCTCCGCTGGTGGAATCGGACGAGGAAGAGTAGCCCGTGACCGCCGGAGGAGGCTGCTGGTTTCTGGTATTGGGCTTCTTCGTGATCGTCTCGTCATTTCCGACAATCTCGAGCTCCATGCGGAACTTTCCCTTGCCGAAAAAATGCAGCTTCTCTTTGCCTTTCTTGTGGGGCAAGAATTGGTTTTCTCGATCATCAGCCATTGGTCTTTCCGATCTGACCAAGAGAACAAAAAAGGAGATTAAGGAGAAGGGATTGAAGAAAATAAAATGGAAAGAAACTGGTAATAAGGCTCAGAGAAACCCCAGATCGATCGGGAAACCAGCCCTTTCACAGACCTAGCTAGATATATATATATATATAAATGGGGTAGAATTCTAGCTAAACCTAGCTAGATGGTTATTGTTGAAGAGGAGAAAGAAAGAAAGAAAGTGATGAGAAAGACTAAACAGAAGAAGGAATAGGGTGAGGAGCACAGAGAAGAAAAGAAACTCCCGAGAGAGGAACTTCAAAATTAATCACTGCTTTTATCAGTATCTTCATCATTTCAAGAGAAAGAGTTACAACAATATCTTGGATCTTCTTCTTTTATTTATTTATTTATTTATTATTATTACCAATACTCTATTATTCATCTTGGTTGACTTCAACCTTAATTACACCCACAGGATGAGTAAAAATCCAACTTTCCCTTAAGTTTCGCTTATTTAATTTGCTTCAATTAGGTTTTAAATTTCAAATTTTCAATTTTTGATTTTGGGTTTGTTTCAAAGACTAAAAATCCTTTTTTTTTACCGAACCGAACCAACTAACTTAAATTAAATTACGTATGGTACCGCTCAAGTAAGCATCTATTAACACGATTACTAAATTGTTTTATAACTAATTAAATTAAACAAATATGTAGGGATTTTTTTCAAATAGTTTATTCTTTCTTAATTGGTGACTATAATATTTTTTCTTAAATTTTTGCCTTTAATGGAACCTACATTTTTGAAATCATTAATTATTTAATAATGAAACAAATTTTTGTTTGTTGAGTTTGTACAGATTTTTTTTATGTATTTATTTAATATGTTTTAACAGATAGAAAGCAAATTTTAGCACTAATTAAGATCGCGCCCTCGATCGCCATATATATATATATATATATGATCTTTGCTATTGCCATTGCCGATGTCTCAGTACATCTTCTCCCGTTGTAGCAGCTGCCAATGCTCGATTGCTCTTTTTCATCCCTTTTATGGAAATTTAAAGCTGCTCCCTTTCGTGAATTATAGTTAGTCCATGATTTTGAGACTAATTTAGAGTTGGCCAATGGGGGTGGGGTGGGGTGGGTCGGAGTTGGGTTATTATTGATTGCAGAAGAATGTAGTCTCCCTTGTATTAAGGGTCATTAATCTTCTCAGTTCCTTTATGTTTTTATGTTTATAAAAGTAATTGTTGGCAGTGGTGGAATGGTAACAATTTCAATTCAATTTCGGGGGGTGGTGGCAGGCGCTAATGAAATAGGCGACCGATGAAATTCTCTTCCCTCTGTGATCACCACTTTCACTATCACTTTCAGTTTGTTATTTTAAAAGCAATTACTTTTAAAATATGAACTCATTCACAGCGAAAGGTGACAATCTGAACGTAGCAAGAGAAAAATGTGATAATCTGAATTACTTTTAAAATTTTATTTTTAAAAGGGATCCTCTGAATTTAGCAAGAGAAAAATGTTATAAATACATACCAAAAGTAACAAAGAAATAGATGAAATGTACTCTGCGTCCATCCTCCTTCCAACTAAAACATAACATTCCAAACATTTGCTCATAGATATGGAATAATGGTACAACCAGACTAAAGCATTTTTGGTCAGAAAGATGGAATGATACAGGAGGACACGGAGAGCAAAAGCAGCAACTAAGTGGAATATTCCAATATTTGCTCGGAAAAAGCTGGAAAAAAAAAAAAAACTAACTGTTTCCCAAAATTAAGTGGGTACGAACCCCGCAGAATGGGGCGACAACTGCAAGAAACAGTAAGCAAAAACTACGAGCAGCAGTATCAGCTGCATGAAGAAGTAAGAACCTTCCTTGCATACCTTCTTCTGCAGCTTTAAAACCTGGTCCGTCCCTTCCATATCATTGCAATAAGTCTCTAACTTCACAGCTTGTCTCTTCAGCATCGCAGCCTTGCTTTCTACATCTCCCAGCTCATTCAGCATTCGAGCTTGTTCTGAGGCTATAGTATTCTGTTTCTCAAAGTGTGTGGCCTCATCCACTGCGCTAACTCTCAGCTTTAGGATTGCTGTTGATATTACCAGGTACTCGACCTCAGCTTCAATCTTTTGCTTGAAGAGGCCCTCAAAGTCACTCTCCATCTCGTAGAGTGGCTCGTTACTCCTTAGAGCATCCTCAAGTTCAACAATCTTGTCATCCTTTACTTTGAGCATGGTGTTTGCCTCTTCAAGGAGGCCTTCCAACGGATTTACATTCGCTTTTAAGCTTACATCCTCGGTTTCCAAAGGATGCAAATAACTTTGGGCGATGCCTCCAGAGGGCAACAGATCAGATAAGCCTGCCTCAGGGATTTTTGAATCAAACGAAGCAAACTCTGAAGGTAAACTATTTCCCCGGGTAGAATCATTGAAAAGTGAATCATGTTCAGCCCCAATCTCTCTTAATTTCTGAAGCTCTGCAGCAGGATGCTTAGATCCATTAGTTGCTTGTCAAGAAAAGAAAACCATAATGACATCCAGACTCACACAGACAAATAAGGCTGGCATAGCAAGAAATCACTTATTACACATTTAAGAAATGAAGAAACACAACCAGCCCGACCCCTCCCCCGCCAAAAAGGGGAAAAACAAAAATCTTATATCCCTCCAGATCCCGAACAAGATTTAACAAATGATAAAAAGTAAAGAGTAATCCCATCTTGTTGGATTTAAAGGCTTAAACTGAGCAAAACCAACACTATATGGACCGAGTAGGCGAATTGGAGGAAGAGGGAAGAGAATATAAAGAGCAGAGAAATTTGTAGGAGGGGAGAATTTTTTGGGATTTAGTTCTTCTGGAGGGTTAAGGGCCTCTTGAATGCCCAGTTTTCTTTGTAATTTCGATTGACAGTGATTTCCTTTCTAGTACTCATCAATTTGGTATCAGAGCATCACCAATCCTAATGGTGAACTTGATGGACCAAGTAGGCGAATTGGAAATGAGGTTGGAAGGCATGCAACGAGGGGTTGATGCCATGAGGGGTGAGATTCAATTGGTGGAGAAGAATGTCACGAACATGCCGGAGCAGTTCGCACAGATGAGAAGGAACAAGAGAGGAAGAACAAGGAGAAGATGGGAGACCAGCCATCGGAATTCATTCAGGATTTCGAGGCGACGCTGAAAATAGGAGAACGACATGCTAAAGTAGGTGGTTCTGATGGGGGCTAGCAGCCGGAGATCCGAGGTCGCCGATTGGAGATGCCCCTCTTCGAAGGCGAAGATTTGGACGGTTGGATATTCCAAGCCGAACAGTACTTTGCAGTGAACAAGTTCACTGATGATGAGAAGTTGGATATAGCAGCATTGTGTTTGGAGAGTGCTACACTTTCATGGTTTCAATGGGAAGAAAAACGACTAAGGGTGAGGAATTGGGAGGACTTTAAATTGCTATTGAGGAGTCGTTTTTAACCCACCCAAGAAGGCTCCGTCGAATAGCAGTTTCTAGCCCTCCAACAGAAGGAAACCGTCATGGAGTACAGCTAATGCTTCGAGACATTGGCATCACCCCTTGAGAACCTGCCAGAAGCCATGCTGGAAAGGCATTTCATAAATGGTTTAAAGCCTCATATCAAGGCCGAGTTGAGGGTGTTGAGGCCGAGGGGCTTGGAGCAGAGGATGGATTTAGCTCAACGTATAGAGGAACAAAATCAGGTGGTTCGTGGAGGTGCGGTTGGATCGAGTTCGAACAAGGTATAGGCCATTCCAAACCCAATTTCGACTTACCAACGAGGGGGAATTTTGCCACACTCATAGCAACCCCCCAAACCGACGACAGTCAATCCTACTAACCCATATCGATCACAGGCCAATGGGAGATGAAGTAACCCGCCCTTCAAACGGCTTAGCGAGGCAGCGTGGAAGGCAAAAAGGGATAAGGGCCTATATTTTTGATGTGATGAGAAATATACTATAGGCCACAAGTGCAAAAAATAAGAGCTGCAAGTGATGATGATATATGATTAAGAGGTAAAAGAGGTAGTAGTTGAGGGAGAAACGTTGGAAGAGGTAGAAGGAGAGCAAGGGGGGAGGTCATTGAACTCTCAATGAACTCTGTAGTTGGATTGATTACACCACAAACTATGAAGCTCAAAGGGGATATAGAGGGGGTAGCCAATAGTGGTGCTTATTGACGGAGGAGCATCGCATAATTTTATAACAACCGAGCTAGTGTAGCAATTTTGGGTTTACCAAGGGTGGAAGCAGCAGGATATGGGGTAATTATGGGAACAAGAATGGCAGTGCAAGGGGCTGAAATTTGCAAAGGAATGAAGCTTAATCTCCAAACTCTACAAATTGTAGAGGATTTTTTACCTCTAGAATTGGGGAGCTCAGATATAATTTTGGGAATGAAGTGGCTAGCAGCCGTTGGAAAAATGAACGTGGATTGGAAGACCCTCACGATGAAATTTCATATAGGAGGCATAATGGTAACATTGCAAGGAGACCCTAGCTTGAGCAAGACCTTGGTATCCTTGAAGGCGATGGTGAAAGCCTTTAAAGAAAATGGGGAGAGAATGTTGTTGGAATTGAGAACCCTAACAACAAAAATTAAAGAAGATCAGAAGGAAGCTCCAATGATGCTAAGGGGGGTGTTGGCTGAGTTTGAGAGAGTTTTCTCTACACCGAAGGGGCTACCACCTTGTAGGAGGAAGGATCATGCCATAAATCTAGTTTCGGGAACCACACCGATTAGTGTAAGGCCCTACCGTTACCCTTATTTGCAAAAAAATGAAACTAAGAAGTTCGTGGGAGAGATGTTGGCTGCTGGAATTGTTCATCCTAGTTCCAGCCCATTTTCTAGTCCGGTGTCGTTGATAAAGAAGGATGGAGGGTGGTGTTTCTGTGTGGACTATAGGGCCTTAAACAAGGTCACTATTTCGGACAAATTTTCCATTCCCGTGATAGAGGAGTTACTTGATGAGTGGCAAGGTGCCATGGTCTTTTCTAAGCTCGATTTAAAATTTAGTTACCATCAGATTAGAGTCAAGCAAGAATGCTCCCAAGATTGCTTTCAGGACTCATGAAAGGCGTTATGAGTTTCTAGTAATGCCATTTGGACTGACGAATGCGTCGGCCACCTTCCAATCGTCAATGAATAACATTTTCAGAGAATATTTGAGGCATTTTGTGTTGGTATTCTTCGATGACATATTAGTGTATAGCAGGAATATTAAACAACACATAAAATTTACGTTGTGTCATATTAGCGGACAACCAGTTCTTTGCCAACAGGAAGAAGAGTGTGTGGGTAGTTGGAAATTGAATATTTAGGCCATATTATATCTCAGCATGGGGTTTTAGCCTATCGAAGTAAGGTACAAGCAATGTTAGATTAGCCTACTCCTACATCGCTATAGGAATTGAGAGAGCTTCTTGGCCTCACAGGGTATTATAGACATTTTGTGAGGGATTATGGCAAGTTGGCAAGGCCTCTAATGGAGAGATTAAGGAAGAACAATTTCTCTTGGGATGTGGCAGCCGTGCAGCCCTTCCAGCAGCTTAAGGCTAAAATGGTATCCCTACCTATATTAGCCTTGTTGGACTTTGGGAAGCCCTTCGTCATTGAATCTGATGCCTCGAGACAAGGTATGAGAGTTGTATTAATGCAAGAGCAAATGCCTATTGCTTATTTCAGTCATGCTTTCAATTAGTTAGAGAGGGAAAAATCTGTTTATGAGAGGGAACTGATGGTCATAGTGTTTGTTGTGCAAAAATGGAGACACTACTTGTTAAGCAGGAAGTTTGTTGTTTGAATTGATCAAAGGAGTCTCAAATACTTGATGAAATAGCGGGTGTCTTATGATTAGTCGAATAATTGGGCCAATGTAATAGGCTATAGGCATCAATCTAATGGGCTAACGCCTATGTAAATAAAAGCCACAGATAAGCATAATTGGAGAAATGTTCCAGAATGTTCCCGAGCAAGTTGTAAAGCAAGTGGGAAGGGCATAACCGCTTTTGGCGCCCAATTAGGCCATAGATCAGTATAAAAGGAATTAATTTACGCTTCTACCCATATGTTGAATGAAATCAGGAAATTAGTTTCCCTCTCAAACTTTTTTCCCTCTCAATTCTCATTCTCTCTTTCCCTCTAATTCTTTCAATCCTCCCTTCTCTCTTCTCTCGATTAATCGAGAACTCACTTATCAGATCAGGAATCTGACAAATTGGTATCAGAGCAGCTTTCCTGGCCAGCGCTTCCGAGGTTGGAGACACAATGGCCGACGGTACTCGCATGAAACAAATGGAGATGCAAATCCAATAGGTCACTGCTACGGTGACCGAGGTGCAATAGCGAGTAGGAACTATGGAGGATGCAATCGAAGCCATGGACAAGAAGTCGGATCGGTTGAGGGGAGACATGCGCAGCCAAATCCGAGAAGAAATGCGGGAGCATAGCAATATGGTGAGAGATCAGATGCTGCAATTCATGCTGATGTTCTCAAACCAGGCACAAGTAAGAATATCCCCAGACTTTCCCCCTCATGAGCAATTGGATCCCATACTTCCAGGTATTGGCACGAGCCATAGGGCAGTGGGATCGTCGGAATTAGGAGGTGAACCAGGGGCAATAGGAGAAGGAGTCGTGGACCGAAGGCAAGGAATGGTGGTAAATGCCGGTCACTCTAATTTTCTAGTGCCTAAATTAGAGCTACCTCTATCATGCCTTTCGGCCTAACCAATGCACCAGCCACATTTCAAGCCCTCATGAACCAAATCTTTGAACCCTATCTCAGAAAATTTGTGTTGGTTTTCTCTGATGATATCTTGGTTTATAGCCCCTCTTTTGACCAACACCTAGACCATCTTAGGGCTACATTCAAGATCTTGAGATTCAATCAATTGTACATCAAAAGGTCAAAGTGTGTTTTTGCACAAAAACAAGTGAAATATATAGGGCATATCATTTTAGGGGCTAGAGTGGGAACATATCCCAAGAAGATTGAAGCCGTTGTGGCTTGGCCGAAACCTACAAACATCAGAGCTTTGAGAGACTTCCTAGGGCTTACAGGGTACTACAGAAAATTTGTAAGAAACTATGGGATAATAAGTAAACCCTTAACGGAGATGCTGAAGAAAGACAACTTCAAATGGAACCTGTACGCAGAGGAAGCTTTTGAGCAACTTAAAAAAGTATTAAGTGAAGTTCCGGTGCTAGGCTTACCCGACTTCAGCAAGCCATTTGTGTTAGAGACTGACGCCAACAATCATGGAATAGGGGTCGTTCTTTCCCAGGAGGGCAAGCCATTGGCCTTCCTAAGCCCATCCCTGGCCCTTAGACACCAAGGCCTTAGCATATACGAGAAGGAACTAATGGCAGTAGAAAAGTGGCGGCACTACCTGGAAGGGGGGGAATTTGTGATAAAAACAGACCATGAAAGCCTCAAATTCTTGTTACAACAAAGACTGCACACCCAATTACAAAAGAAACGCATGGCCAAACTGATGAGATTGGATTATACAATCCAATTTAGGAAAGGGAAAGAGAATGTGGCAACAGATGCCTTGTCTCGCTGCCAAGAAGAGCGAGCCTGTGAGGCCATCTCAGCAGTCGTCCCAAATTGGTTACAGGAAGTAACTGCCAATTACCAATAAGACGAATAGGCCAAAGGTTATTGGAGCAGCTAAGTGTGGACACCAATAGCAGACCCGGGTACTCACTAAACAATGGGGTGCTCCGATACAAGGGAAGATTGGTTATCGGAAACAGTGACGCATTGAAGAGCAAGATCCTACAGGTACTCCATGAGTCCCGCATCGGAGGACATTCTGGCATTCAAAATACATATCGAAGGGTCCAGTAGGTATTTTTTTAGCCTCAGCTAAAAAAATATGTTTGGGACTATGTGATGAGGTGTGATGTGTGCAGAAGATGAAAGCATAAGACAGTGGCTCACCCAGCCCTTCTACAACCCCTACCATTACTAGCTCAGGCGTGGACTAACATCACTATGGATTTTATAGAAGGGCTTCCCTGATCGGAAGGAAAGGACTTCATTATGGTGATGGTAGATAGGTTTTTTAAATTCAGCCACTTTATTGGGTTATCCCACCTGTACACAGCTCAAGAAGTAGCAAGAACATTCAATGACTGTGTGATGAAGTTGCATGGCATACCACAGTCCATAGTTTAAGACAGAGATCGAATATTCACTAGCTTATTATGAAAAGAATTGATGCGGTTGCTAGGCACTAAACTATTGATGTTAACGACCTATCACCCGGAGGCAGACGGCCAAACAAAAAGAGTGAACCAATCGTTGGAGATATACTTAAGATGTTTTAGTTTCCTACAGCCTAAAGGATGGCACAAATGGTGGTACAACTCAACTTTCCACAGCGCCATCCGAATAACACCATTTGAGGCTCTTTATGGCTACAAACCAAGGCTCCTACTAGCCTTGGCTGACCACTCTATAGTGGCAGCTGTAGGTACTTACTTGCAACAAAGACAAGATGTTATAAAAATGGTGAAAATAGAACTGGCTAAAGCACAAAATTGAATGAAGCAAATGGCTGGTACTGATAGGAATCGGAGTGAACGGGTATTCTCTGTGGGAGAGGAAGTCTACCTAAAAGCTTGGCCCACAACACCTCAAAGCCTTATCCCAGCAGCCAATATCCAAGCTCAGCCCGAAGTACTATGGACCATTCCCAATGACAAAGAAAATTGGGACAGTAGCCTACACGTTGCAACTATCGAAGGGAACCCAAACACACTCGGTGTTCCATGTCTCCCTCCTCAAGAAAGCCATCAGTATACAACCATACAGCACCTTGCTGCCTCCCATGAGTTGAGCAGAACAAGAGGATGCCGTGCTCGTCGCCAACTTAGACAGGAGAGTGGTCAGCAGACATGGCGCCCCCCTCATCCAAGTCCTAGTAAAGTGGTCATCCCTTCATGAGGATAACAACACTTGGGAGTACCTCCCAAACCTTCTTCGATAGTTTCCAAACTCTGCTAGCCTACTACATATTTATTGAGGACAAGAAATTCTTTAAGGGGAGGGGATTGTTATAATTAGTCGAATAATTGGGCCAATGTAATAGGTTGCAGGCATCGATCTGATGGGTTGAGGCCTGTGTAAATAAAAGCCACAGATAAGCATAGCTGCAGAAATGTTCCAACATGTTCCCAAGCAAGTTGGAAAGCAAGTGGGAAGGACATAACTGCTTTTGACGCCCAATTAGGCCATAGATCAATATAAAAGGAACTGATCTACGTCTCTACCTATATGTTTAATGAAATCAGGAAATTAGTTTCCCTCTCAATTCTCATTCTCCCTTTCCCTCTAATTCTTTCAATCCTCCCTCCTCTCTTTCACTCGATCAATCGAGAACTCGCATGTTAGATCAAGAATCTGATAGGGTGGTGAGTTCGAAATACTTGAAATGGATGGTGAAATTGATGGGGTTCCAATTTGAGATACAATATTGGTCGGGTTTGGAGAATAAAGCTGCTGATGGGTTGTCACGAATCTGCCACCCAGCAACAATAATGGCCTTAACAGTGCCTAAAGTGGTCCAAATGGATCAGTTTCCAGTGAGATAAAAGCAGACGAAAGATTGCAAGGAATTATCCAAGATCTCCAAGCTAATCCTAATTCACAACCTAACTTCCAACTAGTGAACAACCATCTCCTTTACAAGGGAAGGTTGTATTTACCAAAGAGATCCACTCTTATTCCGTTGTTACTTCATGAGGGGCACGATGGAAGTGTAGGAGGACATTTAGGGTTCTTAAAAACTTACAAGAGGGTGGCGGCAAATGTCTGTTGGCAGGGAATGAAAAGGGACATATATCGATATGTAAGTGATTGCTTGGTTTGCCAACAAAATAAATATATGGCCTTAGCACCAGGGGGACTCCTGCAGCCCCTTCCTATCCCAAACCAAAATTGGGACGACATTGCCATGGATTTCATTGAGGGATTGCCAAAGTCTAGCAAAATGGACTCGATTTAGTAAGTACAGGCATTTCATTGGCCTTAAACACCCGTTTACAGCTGAGGAGGTGACAAGAATTTTTATTAAAGAAGTGGTGCGGCTTCATGGAATGCCAAGATCCATTGTATTGGATAGAGAAAAAAATTTCATGAGCAAATTCTGGGAGATGTTCCAACTACAAGGTACCAAACTCAACATAAGCACAACCTATTACCCTCAAACGGATGAGCAAACGGAGGTACTTAACCGGACTTTAGAAACCTACCTACGTTGTTTTGCTTCCTCAATACCAAAGGCATGGTACATATGGTTGCCTTGGGTTGAATTATGGTATAATACCTCCTACCACACAGCTGCGAAGGTGACTTCATTTCAAGCAGTGTATGGGCAAGAACCATCACCCTTATTGAGGTTTGAGAAGGGAACTACACCTGTTTCAATGGTGGAGCAGTAGTTGATTGAGAGAGATTTAATCCTTGAGAAATTGAAGGCACAACTGATGAGAGCACAAGTAGTGATGAAAAAGAGAGCAAATCTAAAAATAAGGAAGGTGAAGTACAAACAAAGAGACTTGGTTTATTTGAAATTAAGGCCATATCATAAAAAATTATTGGCCGCTTGTGCAAATGAAAAGTTGTTTGCCCGATATTATGGTCCATTTGAAATTGAGAAGGAGATAGGCTAGGTAGCTTATAAGCTGATACTGCCACCTCATTGCCCTATCCATCTTGTATTCCACGTGTCCCAACTATGGGAGGCAAGAGGGGCATTGAAGCCAATGTAGAGATTCCTCGATAGCTTAATGAAGATCTTGAGATGTTGGTGGAACCGGAAGGAGTGCTTGGAGTTCGGTCGGGAACAAGAAAAAACTTACGAGAATTAGAGGTGCTCGTACAATAGAAGGGGCCACCCCCGTTAGAAGTTACTTGGGAGCCTTACCATTTGATCCAACAACAATTTCCATTTTTCCACCTTGAGGACAAGGTGAAAGTGTGTGTGTGTGTGTGTGTGTGTGTGTGTGTTGGGGGGGAAGTAATGATAGGCCCTCGATCCACTAGACATACCAAAGACGATCCTAGGGGCAGGGGTAGGAGAGTAAATTGGCTGGTTAGCATAACAGTCAGCCATGTGCGGAGGGGTAGAGTTGGAAAATCGTTGGTTTGTGTAACAACCCAGCAGGTGTGAAACCAAATTCTGTTAGAGGAAGAGGGAAGGGGGAAGACAATATAAAGGGCAGAGAAATTTGTAGGAGGAGGGAATTTTCTGGGATTTAGTTCTTCTGGAGAGTTAAGGGCCTCTCGAATGCCCAAATTCATCAACTCCTAGCCTTATCCCCTAGTTTTGCAACACATTCAATTTCTTTGATAAATTTTAAGATTCAAAAAGCCTCAGATTAGCATTTTGGCACATTCTTCTTCACATCAACAACCCCGTAAGTGACGACCCTATGGGTGTGCAAAAGTGTTGTTGCAGCTCATGCCTAAAATGTTCTCATCACCGGCCCAACCTTCTATCACTCAGTTTCTTAATCAACGGAAACAAATTCAAGAAGGAGAATTTTCACTCAGCCTTAAAACCAAATCTTTAAACACATATTGCAAATGCAGAGACAGATGACTGAGTTCAGAGGAGGAGGGCAAGATTGAACAAGAAGGAAGTTGTGGCTGCACAAATGGCTGCACATAGCTATGCTGTCCCTTTAGGGTTTATCATTTGAATTAGATCCTCGTGTAGCTAATCTTTTTGATGGAAATATTTCTTTTTGATTGCCCAAAATAGGTAAGACAAGATAAAACCAGTAGCAAAAAAGTTCTAGAAGCAAACGATTATTGGGGGATGAAAGACATTTCCAAAGACACTATCTGCATCTTGATGATATGGAACTCAAACTATTGACTTCTTATGCTCACAGAAATGACTCCAATTTCCACTCAATTCATTACAACCATAAGATCAAGGAAATAATTAAAATGTACCTTCATGAATTCAGCTCCAGTCCAAGGAGCACAAACTTAAGGTTAACTTCAGGTCACTGTGATGGAGGTAGGCAAAATGGCAGAAGTGATAATGTGCAGATAGAAAAGATAATGAACTGAATTGAAGACTAGCAACAGTATGAGAAACTCCTAACTTGAGAAAACTAAAACCTAAAAAGATATAATCACATCAACCTTGTCCATGATAATTATCCTTTTCCCATATAAATCAAGTTGAACACAGTGTCTTCTCTGAGAATGGAACAGTTCAAAGAGAGTATATCCCCTTGAAGCAGCCAACAAATAAGATGACAAAGTTTAAATGGAAGCTTAATTGTATCTGACAAAGCTACCTATAGCACTATAATATTACAGAGAATTACACATCAAGAGGCCTTAGCTCTGAGGATAGAACAAGGTGAGAGAGATTTTGGCACTTAAATATATCACACAAGCTCTGAAATATAGGATGACTACAAGATGTAAGAAGCTTCCTCACTTATCTTTCTCTACTCCTCATTGCAGCAAAGCAAAAGACCAAAAACAAAAAACAAAATGAAGAGGAAAATAGAGGAGCAACAAGAAATTCAACAAAAGAAAACTATGAACAGGATTGCATCTTAAAGATGATGATTATTGAACTGTAGCACTTAGGTAACTGATAATAGATCCCTGCATTAGAAAACCAAAATATGTACATAGGTGACTGTCATGACCCCAAGGAATTCCCAAGGATACAATAGTCGTGCATATTACATGTTTTCCTTTCCATTGTAGTTTTGTTATAATCATTAGCACCTTCAATTGTAAGCGTATAAATAGGTTGTAGTAGTTGAAGGATGGCAGTTTATGAATGATATTTGAATTCCATTTCTCTCTCTCAATTCTCCTAGCTCGCCCTCGGCTTTTCTCTCTTCTCCCTCAATTCTCTCTGTTTCTGGTCTCTCTCTCCCTCCTTTTCTGCTCTTTCTTTCCCATGCTCTTCTCAATTTCCTTCTTAAACCCTAGCCAAACCCTAGGGTCGTAACACTTGGTATTAGAACCAATGATTCTCGGCTGTGACTTCAATCGATTTTGACAAGGCAGGGGCAATTTTTGGTGCTTCAAGTGAGTAAAATTCGGCCAATAATTGAAGCAGATTCAAGCGAGAAGGATCAACACCAATGATTCTTGGTGAATTGTAGGCGAAGCTGGTTCCGTAATCGAATCCGACTTGAATTTTGAAGACGACAGTCATTAGCTGTTGAATTGGTTCTGGACAATTTAAGAAGAGAGACATTGGAGGTGTTGGATAGTGATTGGGTGAAAGTTGCTAGTATCAGGACTCAGCGAAATTGAGAGTAGGCGACTCAAAATTGGAAGGCGATCGTTGAATCACTTCGATTTTGGTGACGATTCGAAATTAAATGTTGTTGTTCATCCGATTTGGAAATTGAAGCGTACGTAGGGAGTGGACGTTGTTGTTTCGACGATTCGAAAATTGAAGCGTGCTGGAGGGATGCTTGACAACAAGGAACGTGACTGGAAGAGACACGGTGTGGAAGCAGACCAGGCGAGTCCTTCAATTAACTTTTGGTGGACTTGAAGACGCGGAATAGGTCTGGGCGAGCGTGGAACCCCAATGATTTCAATTGTGATTCTGGTGAGTAAGGAAGGTTGTCGATTATGGATCAGTTGCAAGTGGCGAAGTCGAGCAAAGCAATTGCGGCTCGGAATTGAAAATGACGCGAGTTCGAAGAGTTCCGAAGTGATCAACGAATTCCGATTGATTTCTGGCGACCACAAAAACCAATCGTATCCTTAGAAAGACTACAGCAAAGCAAGATCGTGATAACTTAGCTGCGACAAATCCGATGGTCCTCAGCAGATCAGTGAGGGTTGAAATTGCAGGCAACGCAAAGCAAGCGACTCTTAGAACCGGTCTAGGTCACTGCATGTGACCAAGGTGGGAAGGAAGGCTCAATAGGAAACGGTCCATAAGTGAGTTCCGCAAGAGGCAATTCTCAATTGCCTTGATTTCGATTGTGATTCTCAACTCAGATTTGGAAGTTGAGCGAGAGGTGAGTTCTAGGCAAATTCCAACTTGATTCTGGCAAATTTATGGGCTGCAGCAGAATTAACCAACATAGGTGGCAAATTTGGAGTAGAACCAGGTTCGAAAATAGCAGGCGAAGCAAATTCTTAGAAGGCAGATTTGTAGCAGCCAATTCTCGACTACTGCATTGTTACTCAAGTTTTGCGGCTCGGAATTGGGATGGTCAAACCACTGCAAGTGACGATATGGATCGGGCAGTGATTCTTGAAATTTCAACAAATTCAAGAAGTTCAACGAAGAAGAATCGGACCTGAAGATTGGTCTCGGTAGCGATTCATGCGGTTATTAGCAATTGTATGATCCGATTTTGAAGGAGACTCTAGAAGCCGATCGATTCTTGATTGTTGCATTTCAAATCAGGTGATTATTGGAGGTTGTTCAACAACAACTAAAATTTGGAGGTTGTTTCTAAATTAGAGATTAAGGAAGATTGTATAGAACAACGATCTGTGGAAGATCGATTTTCTGAGACTGTTGATCATTTTTAAGAAGAGGAATTTTGAATCTAGGGAATCTAAGATAACACAGGAGACGATGACCCACAATTGGAAGGATAGTGCGGTCAACAAAGCAAACATGCGTTGGGATCTAGCTACCTCTCAAGAAAGAGTGCAAAGAGACTTAGAGAGGCATCGGAAGACGATGGAGCAACATGGCTAGCAGATCCACAGCATATTTAACATGTTGTCTTCACTACCTCAAGTCCGATTATCACCGGAATTTCCTCCTCGGGCAATAGCCGAACCAATTCTGCCCAACCACGGTATCCTCCCCATGACCTATGGACTACAAGAGAGAGAGGAACTGCCAGCTTTGGAACCGGAATTTCAAGTAAGAGGATCATTTTACCACACTCCCAATCATACCCTAATGCCTAGGAAAGGGGAGGTCAGGTGGACTAATTTTGCTAGAAATTTACATGACCAATTTGGCGAGAAGAACACGATTATTGTGACTGAGGAGTTCAACAAATTAAGGCAGGAGAGATCAGTGACAGATTATCATGCCAGATTTAAGGAGTTAAGAACCCTAATGAGGAGTGTCCAGCCAACCCTGATAGAGAATTATTTTGTATCAAGATTCATTATTGGTCATGACGATGCGCTAAGGCTTAGTGTGAAGATGTTTTTCCCTACTACGGTGGAACAAGCAGCGGAGAAAGCGAGGCTACAAGAATTGGCACTAGAAGCCCTTTGCAAAAAGCATGGATTGCCACCGGAAAGTTATCGTAAGAACAGGTTGCAAGTTTGTAACGAACCACATATAACTAAGGAAGTTGATACCGAACATGTTTACAATGGCTCTAAGGGAGTTGACACCGAAGCTGATGAAGTAGCAGGGGAAGATGGGGATGGAGTTGCAAATAGGTTTCATGCTATCGATGAAAGACAGCCCTGCAACGAGGACTTGGACCAAAGAAAGAAGCGGGAGACTGAGTACGTACAATTGAAGCTAACTAAACAGGAAAACAACTATGTGGTTTAGAAGATGATGGAAAATGAGGCTGCTGCTAGATGGTTCAAGAGTTCAAATATTGGAGAAGGGTTGTATCCTTAGGTATCAGTTGGAGAGGTGCAGCGTCAAATCTAATTTTGGCCCACAGAGAAGTTGGGATTCCTTCTATGATTGGAAATGATATAGTTGCAGGAATGACAGATCAATTAGAATAATTTTCAATGGCAATAGGGAAGAGGTGGATGGCTGGGCTTGGTGTTGCAGCAAGTCATAGGATTGTTACCGCTGAGGAAAAAGAAAAGAGAAAATAAAAGAAAAGAGAAATAGGAGATAATAACAAGAAAAGACAAAGGAGAAACCAGATGGTGAAGATGGACACTGGATGAAGAAACAATGGCTCGGTTGGAATAAGTTTCTTGGGGACAATAAACCTTTCAAGGAGAGAGAATTATTACGACCCCAAGGAATTCCCAAGGATACAATAAGTCATACATATTACATGTTTTCCTTTCCATTGTATTTTTATTATAACGGTTAGCACCTTCAATTGTAAGCGTATAAATAGGCTGTGATAGTTAGATGATGGTTGTTTATGAATGATATTTGAATTCCATTTCTCTCTCTCAATTCTCCTAGCTCTCCCTCAGCTTTTCTCTCTTCTCCCTCAATTCTCTCTGTTTCTGTTCTTTTCTTTCTCTCCCTCCTTTTCTGCTCTTTCTTTCCTGCGCTCTTGTCAATTTCCTTCCTAAACCCTAGGGTCGTAACAGTAACTAACAACAGATACCCAAAAGTAGATGTCACGACCTGGATGCAGGCAGACATCCAGGCCCTTGATGCAGCAGATTACTACCACTTACAGTTGTTATTGTTATTTTTATTTGTTTTATTTTATTTTCTGGATTGCCATTTCAACAGTAGAGATAGGCAGTTATGTACCAACAGCAGTTACATCACACTGCATCACTTTCTGTAAGGACTATATAGCCTCCCGAGAACTGGTTCGTGGGTTATCATTTTGGAATATTGGAGTTTCAGTTTCCCTCTTCTCCTTCAATCCTCTCCCTGTATCTCCCCCATTTCTCTCTATTTCTCCCTCTCTTTTAATTCTATCATCAAAGAACTTACTGTCAGGCTCGGGTTCCTGACAGTAGATCCTTCCATTGGGATCACACCACATCATTGTTTCTCTTTTTGAGACTGTTTGTGCATCCGCCAATCTATTTGTCTGTTAGTGATCAGCACCTATAAAACCCCTTTTTTCTTTTTCATTTGTTTTTTTTCTTTTGGGGAGGGGGGGGGGGGGGGGGGGGCGCAATTAAGATATGTACTCTGAAGTAATGAGCCAATGTATAATAAGGATCTTTGAAAGGTACATTCAATTTAAGTTTGTCTATTCCCAACTACTTAGGCTCATAAAATAGATCCTCCTTTTCCATTCTGCTCTATCAAGGGCAATGTCTTTTGTTTAGTTTGGACCTTTCCCATTCCCTAGCATCATGCTCAATCTGACCACCCCCTACTGGATTATCTAACAGTTTTTGTCCTACATGCCAGAAACATTTCAATCTCAATTGATTTTATCTCATTTATCTTCATTAATGCTACCTTTATCATCTATAGGGTTTGTTAGTTCTTAACACCCCTTGCGGAATTATATCATTCTCATCTTAGTTATGTTTATTTCACTAGCACACTAGTTACCAATTGGTTGCCCACATTCTATTTAGCAAAGCATGGTTTTTTGATAGATAAATTAAGCACTGCCCAAAGGTGGCAAATTTTCAGAACAAATAAACCAAAACAATACTATAAAGCATGATTACTCCCCTGTTTTGTAAATTTTTCTTGCAATGTCATAAATCAGTCACACAAAGCACTTGAGACATTCAATTAGTCCATCGTGAGTTAATTTTATGAGTTATATTACAACTAACTCACCATATTTATGAATAAGAACCTTAGTTACCATTTTGCATGCCATATGTTCTCCTAAAACCTTTTAATCTTGTAGCTACTTTTCAACTTTTTAACTTGCATTATTCATGATTTTGTTTCGCGTTATTGTGTATATTAAATGTCTTGTCATTCATAAATAATGAAAAGGAATAATGACTTAGCCAAGTCTTTGATGTAAAGCTAGCTCATCATGGCTATAATTCTATCATCCATATGTTTTGGATAGCTTTAATATATTTATTCGTGACACGATTTTTCAAACCAAACATATCATATCTCTAAAACTCTGATAAACTTTCTCAACTCCATATAGAATCATAAAGATACTCTCATCTCTATACCTTTCTGTTAGCCTCCTAAACAAATAGTTTGTCTGTTTCAAGTCTCCCATATTTTCATAGTATAATATAAAACCCATACAGAACTTTTAAGTATCTCACTTAGTTGTTCTATAGGTGCTAAAACACTTATCCTCCATTCTACTTTCTTATTATGTACTACAACTTTATTGTATGGTTTTGGCCAACAATATTATTTTAGGAACACCATCTGATCCTAAACTTTGGAAAATAATGTATTAGATATATATGTATATATACACTAACAACATATAGCTTGAGAAAATAGAACCCTGAGGTGTTAACAAGTGAATCTTCTAGTTAATTCAAGAGGATGAAATTATACCAATCCCTTAACTAAACTTATGTATTCTCTTGTATAAAATATAAGAACCAATGGTTAAAAATCCCCATACTTCATTGAGAACAGAAACCATGTCCTACACCATGAAGTATATTTCTAATATCAGGTATCCTGACAGATCCTGCAGGGTTTAATGAATAGGTTCTCTTTAAATATACAGGTTGCAAATACTGTCAATCCTATGGCTCCCTAGTTCCATAGTTTCTTCAACTTCCTCAGCTTCAATAGTTTCAGGAAAAAGAATGACAAACTTCATCTTTTCTTTACTGCAGATTCCAGAGAAACCACAATATCAATTTAAAGAAATATCAAACAAAGAGAAATAAAAATTCAAGGGACCGTGTGACTACTAACAGCGTGTAATGATAAGAACTTATGGCTAGATATAAGCAAAGAACATGAAAAGCACATTAGAAGTTAGAAATGAAGGAAGTTATATCAACCTTTTTCAAGTTCTTCCTGTACAGACTGCAATGAGTGGATAGATTCCACTAGAGGATCTTGATCTGTTGATGACCTATGGTTCTCAACTTTTTCTTCTTTAACCTCCCAAGATTCAGCAGCCAAATCTTCTTGAGATAGATCTTCCAATTCTGCCACATTTTCTTTTCTGTAACCTGCTTGAAGTTCCACACTCAAGTGTTCTTCACCACCCTGAGCTTCATCACTGTTTTCTCCATCATAGTTCGTTGACCTTGCACTTTGCCTTCCATTACTAGTCACACTATTTGCACCCTGCATGAAGACAAAGTTGGAGCTTCGTGAGTCAGATTCCATGCTGGAATGAGAGTTTTCCTTCTCGATTTTGACCCGGTCTCCTCTAGGCTTCTTACTGGTCTCAGTCCGACTCTTTCCCTGCTTTCCCTGTTGACCCCGTTGAACTGGATTAACCAAATTCTTTGCATTTGAATTCTTGATCCTATTCTTATCGCGTGCATATCCCACCATAGCAGCCATCTCATGCCTTAACTTTGGTGCGCTGGCTGCTGTTGAGGATTTGCTACTCCGATCCTCACTATTCTCAGAATCCGCCCCAGCAGCAAAAGAGGGTCCAACTGCAAACCCAGAATCTATACTGGAGCCATACAAGGCAAAACCATCTCCAGCAACACCCAGACTTTTCAATACTGCATCCGTGGATGACAAAGAGCCATCACTCTTGGGCCTTGTCTCACCAGAGAAACCCTGAGGTTTACCAGAATTCACTGCAGATGTTGATAAACCCCGCTTCAAAATCTTACTTGTATCTACGCTACTACTTCCATCCTTGACAACTTCTCTCTTGATCCGCCTCCATTTCTTCAGTCCGTACCCTTTTGTTGTCGCCGGTGGTGATGTCCCAACAGAACCGGCTGGAGACTTATCGATAAACGGAGGCGAACTCACCGACTCAGTAACTCCAACATCCTCCAGTTTGGTATCGATCAATAACTTATCATCGCCATATTCACCAACCAGTAACCCATTATTCTCAATCTTGTTTCTTTCAGGTGTTACATTTTCATTCTCTTCCACAGATTCCAGCGCCGAACACTCACTTTCCAAATCCATCACCAAATTTACAAATACGATTGCGAGGTTCTCCAATTCAGATCAAGATCGAGAACAACCAACCATCATTCCAGCTCATGGAGGCAAAATCTAGCAAGAATTCCAGGAAAAAAAATAATAAATCCGGGAAATCCACAGCCGAATTCCATAAAAAATGGATTTGATCACTTAATTCCTCGAATTCGAAACGGCTGAAAACGAAGAAGACGCTAACAAATGAAACAAATTCCAAAAGCAGAATTGAAACAAATTAAACACGAAAGCAGCGGGCGTAAATCTGAGCGAATTGAATTGACGTACCTTTACCGTCATAAATGAAGATTAATTGAGGTACTTTGGGGCGGAGGAAGAAGAACCGGGGGAAATCGGAAACCCTACACTCGGCGAGGATTCGGATTTTTATAGCCCTGATTTTAGCTATGGAAAATGCAAAGTATTGGATTGGACCTAATAGTATTTTTCAGATGGGCCACATGGAATGGAGGTGGTGGCCCACAATTAGCAATTTCGCTTGTCTGGAACGCACGTGACCGTCACGAGGAGAGCTCCCACTGGTATAAGTTTCCAATTACGGGGATGTGTCACGTCCCTCCATTGTTCTTATAAGTCCATTGTCAAGAGTCAAGCTAATCGTAGGGGCGAGTTTTATAGAAAGGTTTACATGCGAATGTTTTCATAATAAATTGGAGAATTTATTGTGATAAATTCATGATATTCTTTTTTTTTTTTTTTTTTTTTTCCTTTCCCTTGTAGCAACCGCTCATCTCTCTCCACTTTCTTTTCAAACACCGCCTCTCATAATCTTTTTCTCGTCGTTGTGTTCACCTCACCACCTGCCACTGTCTCATGCTCGTCACTAGATGCCCGCCACTACATCATGCTCGTCACTAGATGCTCGCCACTGCATCCTTGCCTGACCGACTATTGCTGCCCGCCTTGCCCTTGCCCATGGATGGAGTCAAAAATTTTAGGTTAAATGGATAAAAATTAAATTTTAAATCAATTTAAAATTAAAAATATAAAAAAATAATATAATATAATATTAAAAATATATATCAATAAATTATATAATCGACGCATTTATATTTTAATAACGTCATATAATAATATTATTATTAATTTTATTAAATATTTATTTTTTAATATACACGACTAAATTGTCCTTCAATAATTAATCTCCAATTCGATTGCACAGTCGAGTTTTGATAGGCTTTATGACAGGCTATCGTTTAATCATTGATTTTCAATTCAATTATATAGCCAAGTCTTGACAAATTTCATGACAAAAAATATATTTTCTACCATAATTTTAAATATGCAATCGACAAATTTATAACAAAAAATAAAAAATTTAATCTCATTAATTAAAACACAATTAAAGAAACGATCAAGAGAAGTTAATATACACAAAAGAAAAATGAGTTAGATTTTTATATATCTTATTTTTAATTTTCAGCCAATACTCAAAAAAATACTAACAGTTACCACCAGCCACCATGACTGATAATTTTTAACAATTAGAGGCAACCACTTAACAATTAACATCCTTATTCCTATCGACCAACATGCCCAAAACCCAATAAAATCTAACAGCCAAATTTTATAGATCTAAGCTTAAATTTCTGGGCAAATCCAACGCGCGTAAATGTATTGATAGTTGTCATCGACCACCGTGGCCAGTGGTTTTTGACAATTAAAGGCAATCACCTGACGCATTTATCTCCATCGACTAATATACTTAAAATTCAAAGTGGGCATTTAAAAAAAAATTATTAATTTACTATATATAATAATTTTTTTAAAAATCTAGGGTGGGCAAATGCCCACCCTTGGCTGTATGTGGCTCCGCTACTGCCCTAGCCCTCATTGCTCACTGCCTATTGCATCCTTGCCTCTCGTAGCGAGCGACAAAAGCGGGAGAAAGAAGAGATAAAATAGTCATTGTGAGAAAAGAGAAAGGGGCAAAATAGTTATTTAAATCCTTGTAAAAACCCTATATATACAAATAACATTATTCATTACACAAAAAAATTATTTAATTTGTTTTTAAGTAATTAGCCAAGACTTAGACTCAAATAATTTTATTTTTAAGTACACGTTAAAAAGGCCATGGCCATTTGAAAACACTCTAAAAAATTTCTATTTTTTTTTTTCTATTATACCATTTTCATTCTAATTTATTAATTTTCATTTCTGGTGAAAAAAATAAATATTGAAAACGTTGTTTAATCTTGTTGTAAACTATCGAGAAAATGAAAGTAAGAAATGAGAAACTGTAGTAAAAATAAATGGCACTGTAGTTTTGAAAATTGAAATAAGGCTCGTCATCTAGGCCACTCCACATTTGTTACGAGTTCTGTTTTTATGTATATACAAAACAGTATCATGAATTCTTTTTGGGTTAACGATTATCTAAAAGTTCAAGTTGGGTGGACCGCACCTTACTTGCTGTGACATAATAATAATGGGAGCACATGGGATGCAAGAGAATGAGGTCTGAAAATGGTACCAATGAACTGTACAAATAATGTAGCAACCTAACAAGATACAAACTCACACCCCCCTTGAAAAAGCAGGCGCAACCCCCCCACATTCACTGGTGTGTGTTTATTTGAAATGAAACAGATGAATTATTCGCTGTCAAATGTACTGCTGGCAGCACTAGAATGGAGATTCCTCTAACTGTAATAACTCCACAAAGACAGTAACATAGCAAACCTTAATTTCATTAGGTGAGGTTGGTTATATGAAGTCGAATTGTAAGGTAGCAAAATTTCAACTGGCATGCCAGGTATAACAATCTAAGTTCAGCCTTGTACAGAAACTGGGTTGGTGAATAAAGGAAGGAATGAGAAGGTTCACAGGAAGATGAAAGGAACCAAGTCCTAGAAAGTTCATGGATTGATAAATTCTGAGAGTGCAATCATGAAAACAAAAGGAAGGCACAAGCTTTCAACTCATTATTCAATGAAATTGCTAGCATGGCCAAATCTGTGTGTGCCCATACCGGTATATTGGGTCCATGTTGAAATTCAAGGCTTATGAGCGAACAACCCCATCAACAAGAAATAGTAAGTAGGAAAGATGCTTACTTGGAGTATTGGACTTCGAGCTGTCTCTTACCATCAATATTGAAAGGAGGGATGGGCAGCTTCTTTCCTTGCCATTTCTGTCAATGCGGTGGTTGAGGCTTCACCATTTTCCTCCTCTTTTTCTGAAGATCAATAATCGAATGAACCAGGCCTCGGTTGGATTTCTTATCTTTGATCCAAGACCGAGTGCAAATACAGTGAGTTAGAATTGAAACATGTTCTTCTTGCCAACGGTAAAAAGTTAGATCCAAAGTTCTGACTCCAAGAGAGTCCCCAGACAAAGGAACATGATGTATTGAATCAGATAATGAAATCTTCCTGGCCAAAGGACTCGCTATTTCATCATCTTTGTTATTTTTGCCATGTAATCAATTGCATCTGTCAATATAGATTTTATAAGAGCAGATAATCAAACATAAAAGGGAGTCATCCTTGTAGTTAGGATAAGATCTTTTTTCATGGTTCAAGTCAAGGAAACAATATTTTTGCACAGTAAGTATAAAGCTACAATCAAAAGTGATCCTGTCCCTAAACCTTTGCAAAGCGAAGAATATCAAGCACTAAGGGTGCCCTTCAAGTAATCCGAAAAAAAGTCCAGCCTTCCAAAATCAGTCCAACCAGAATGGTTCCTATGAATGGCAATGAATTAGATTAAACAAGGATTACTTAAATTTACTAGTTCATGAAAGACTCAACTAAAAAATGAGTTTCACAAATCTTTATATGGTCCATTTCACAGAGCTTTTACTTTCAGTTTTTTGTTTTCATTTTCAAAATTTTGAAAATAGAAACATAAATATTGTTGATTACCTATTTTTGTGCCCAAAAGAAGCTGAAGATTTTAAAAATTTTTACAACACAAGACAAACATAAGAGGGTGTTTGAATTTTGAATTGTTCATTTCATTTCCTTTCCTCCCCCATCCACATCTTCCTCCATCAAGCCCAGTGCCCCCAACCCCCACCCCCACCAAACACACACACAACCCCCCCCCCCCCCCCCCCCCCCCCCCCAAAAAAAAAAAAGTGCCTTGGTGTATGTTATTTGTAAATGACAGTCTTAATGGATGACACAAGAAGCTATAAATAGTAAAGTTGGGGTATGGAAGACGCCTTAAAAATTCAAAGGCTCAAAATCTCAAATGGTATAAGGAAATGGACCAAGTGGCTCAGTGACCCTCAGGTAGTCTGTCCACTTGAAGGCTATTTACATGGTTTTCTTCATCAAGAAAACAACGCTTGCCCTACAATTACAGGCTTTACAATTTTCCCAAGATCTAACTCTTTGTTTGGGAAGCATGAGAAGTCATTTGGTGTTTCAGATGCAGGATACATGCCAGGGCTTGCTCTCTTGAAGGAAAAGGCAGAAGCCAACACAAGGGTGGATGAGCATGTGTGGAAGGAAAGTCACTGTTGAAAGCCACAATGGAGACCGGAGCCAAATTGCAGTCCACCTCAGGTGGTCCTTTTGGTAGTGGGCGCAAGCATTAATATTAGCATCAGAAAATTGATGCCTGGCCATAACAATGCTCAGATATTGACTGCTCAAGAAGACTAGTAAAGTTAGTGAGATTAAACAAGATATCACAGTATATTAACTGCTAGGATTGGCCGGGGCAAGATCACACATAAATTTTTGTGTGCTTACCTAGTGTGTCGTTTGTGGGGTACTCAAGAGTCCCTATTGAGCTTACTTAGTACACACACACACACACAAAAAGTAGGATATGATGTTCTCTTCAAACAATCAATCCTACACTTGGGTAGCTCAATTTTATTCACCCTGCAAACTTGTTAGCATTTGACATAATCGCATAAACACGTCAAATTGCTTTACTATTCCACTAAGCTCCAGATAATTCATCAGATTCAGAATCATCAAGTTCCAACTATGAAGATTTTGGCATCACAGTAACTTCAGTTGAAAAGCAGTAATCTTCTGATGCCAACCAAAGATTAGCAACCATTATTCGATTTCTTCGACATCCAAGATGATCAAATATCTTCTCTAATAAACAAATGCCCTAAAGTCTAGAGACAAATGTAGCTCAAACATTGCTTGTAGGGGGGAAAACGAGCAAGTAATTTTCAAAATTCGCTATAACCGGCCTGGTTATAGGAAGAAATTTAGCTTTCCACTTTCAGCTCGATTTTCAGGTTAATTCCTAATATAGTGATCAGACCGACTCAACGGAACCTTCAACTTCAAGAGCTTAAAACTCAATCAGATAGCATTGACACACAACAACAAACATAATAAATCAGTATCAACAAAAACAATCTTTTAGACACTCAAAATTGCAAATATCAACTTCTCTGGTTGATCCAAATTCCAATGGACAACAATACAATTTACAAAGCGCTCACACACACCCAAGATAAAAGCACATTCATAATACTAGACCAATGCAGACTTGACAACCAGTGCCCTTGACTCCCCTTCCAAGAAAAATCTTCCACACAATCAGTTTTCCAATCAAATTTTAGAAAACCTAATCCTCAATTCAGATTATAATCACAAAGTCAACAAGGTAAGAATCCAAGAGGTAAGTCAAAAGAGTCGACACATTCGAGAAATCCTATCTGTAAGATCTCGAAGCAGATGAAGTTCCAATCAAACCGTTGAAAACAGCGTCTTCTTCGTCCAGAAAAAGTCCATCTGGATTTCTCAGAGCACCGTGAATCGCCGAGATCAGAAGTCCAACAGCCACTCCATTCAACAAATAAGTAACCTCTCCGGTGAACCAGACGGCCAGGACGGTGACCAAAGCCAAGCCACCGATCACGAGCCGATCATCAACGTGATGGCCCCAAACTACCACCGGATCCTCGCGGAAGAAGTGGAGGACCAGCCATAAGACGAAGACGGCGGCGTAGACCATCAGCGCCACCGGCGCGCCAAGGAGAGTCGCCGCGGCGCAAGCCGCGATGATGATGCCGTAGTTGATGACGAAGTACCTAGCGTTCCGCCGGAGCCGGATCCCGGCGGCCGAGAGCGAGTCCGGCCGGTCGAAGGCCCCGGCGGCCACGAACTCCTGCTGCCACGGGCGGTAGCGAGAGACGGCGTTGGAGAGGTTCTGGAAGGATCGGGAGATAACGTCGCCAACGGAGATGGGAATGGTGGTGTAGGCCGCCGAGACGGAGGCGGAGGAGGTTGGTTTGGTCGGAGAGAGCATGTTGGCGTGTATTTTGACGAATTTGACCCTCCCCGCCAACAACCCTTCAACGCGAATTTGCCAGGGTTCAAACTTTTTAGACTGTCGGGTGGGGAAGTAAAGATCCTATGCAACGCACTGCACAGAGTACAAACCCGTCTCACCGCTACAATACCGCCACGTTGCATCAGCCAATTCGGGTAAAGCACTTGTTTCATGCCTTCTCGAGTTCTTCTATAAGATTAGACAAGTTGACAGACAGGCTTATAGAATGAAAGCTAAAAGACTAAAATATTCTTACCCATATTACATTAAAAAAAATATAATGCAATGTAAATGAGGGTATTTTAATTTTTTAACCTCCATTTTATAAGTCTGCCTGTCAATCTATCTAATTCTCAAAAATTTTCCTTCCTTCTCACCTTTTGCATGGAACCCAACAAATGCAACCAATAGAAGTAGGTCAACTACTAAAAGGTAATGCATTTTGTATATAATGTTTTGATATTATATTTTAATATTTTATAAAATTTATTGATAATTTGATAAAAAAAATTGATGTATCATAAGCCAAGTCCTTAACGAAGGTTCAAAAAAGACAAAAGCTAAAACTCATAAAGACAAAAGCACCTCTCAAAACTCGGGAAACTATTGGAGATTATATTGACAATTTCTAAAGATTTTTGAAAGATTATCTCATAAATAGTTAACAATTTCAACAAACTAGATTTCCCAGATGAATTTATAACAATTTTAGAAAAAAGCCTAACAAACAGGGTTCTAAGAGACCGGAAAGTCTCCTAGAGACCTCTTTTTCTCATGAGAAAGTTCCAAACTAATGCGTGAATATGATATAAAAAGTCTATATAGAAAACTTATAACGGATAAATTGTATTCACAAGAAACCCAGATCTTACTCACTTTTGAAATACCATAGACACTTATCTCTATAAATAAAAGAGTTTTTATTCTAAAAAATGTACCCTACTATAATACTAATTCAAGAGCTCTATAATTTCTTTAAGCATTCTATAAAATGTGACTTAAGTATCTTTGTGATCGCACAAGGATTGCCCTACACCCCCGACGATGTTCTTCCTTGTAGAATTTACTAGTTTAAAGATAATTCTCTAACATACAAATTATAGTGTTATATTTAGGCAACAATAGGAATATTAATTATTAGTTACTTGAAAAAGTAAATTTTGAAAGTGTCAAATATATTGTCAAAATACTGGGTACAAGCAGCACTAGTGATTACAAAATAAGTTATTCTAGTTTTCTTCCGGGCTTTAATTATAAAATAGGTCAGCTAAATTATTTTATTTTAAATTTTGAGGTCAAATTCTAGTCATTTATATTTTAAAACGATATAAATTGTCACTATTTGGGAACTTCGAACATAAACTTGGGGTTTAATTTAGGCATTTGCGACTATGAAAGATTATTTTAATTGGAGATAGAGTTGGCAATATTAATAAAATTAAAACTTTGTTAAATGGAATTAAGAAAACATCTATCATAATGGCTAACATAGCCCTGAGTATGAAGATACAATGAATCATTCTTAAAATATAGTAAATAAATTATCCCCAAAGTTAAAATATAATAGTTTTTTTTGTACTTCACCCAAGTATGAAATACCTTTTTCATTCTTGTATTTATATCATAAAATTTTAGATTTATTTGTTTAGAATTTTGTGAATTTAAATTCGAATTGAGTTTAAAATTTAGCTTAGATTTAAGTTCATTTATTTAAAATATTGATGATTGTGTAAACAAAAAATGTGAGATTGGATCTCTCAATAGCCTATATCACTTAAATTAGTGGAGTAATGAGTAGATAAAGTAGTGTACTAAATACTCAAAGTCTCTCTTGATTTACTTATGAGGATTTTGACTTTTTTATATGTAATGCAGATTAAGATATTCAGAGTTAATCTCTAAAATTCTCGAGCTCAATTATCTTATATTAGCAAAAAATCATCGAAGTAGGAAGAGAGTGTTATGTATCGACAAAATATTCAAAGTTAATCTCCAATACTTTAGGGTTTAGTTGTTTCGAGATAGCAGCATATATTATCTCTTTAGAATCCTCAAAATTATCTTCAAGTATCCCAAATTCAATTTTCTCTAGATGACAAAAGATTATTCAGGTTGGATTGAGATTTGAAAATTGAAACTCGTAAACTTATCACTTATATCCAGATAAAATTATAGGAGAACATATGTTTAACACAATATTATTGGAAATAAATACAAGTGACAAACTGTGAATTATTTTTTTTTTAGAGCAATTTAGTAATTTCACTCTTTGAAGATTTCCCTTGAAATATTTTGTTAAGTTTAGGCTGAGTTGGGACTTGGCTTTATTTTAGCAAACAACCTTCAAATGAACTCTAAATTTAAAATTAGATTTTATTTATGTAGAATATATGAAATTATTTTATTTAAATATATATTTAAAATTTAAATAATATGACATGAAAGTTCTTAATTACAAAAATACATGTTATTTTAGAACAATCCCACCTGAATGAGTTTGTTTACAAGACTAAATAAGTCAATCACTTTCAAATTTAAATTTAATTTATTACTAATTAAGCTAAAAATTCAAACTCAATCTTATTTATTTAATTAAATAAACTAGTCTCAACAATTTTATTCATTAATCCTATTCAAATCTCTTTCTTAAGATTGTATTATATTTGCATGCATCAAATAAAATTAGGTTCTTCTGATTGTAAGAATTATGGGTGACTCACATGATACTAAAATATATTTTATAAGATATAGTCATATGGCCTTATGCTTTCGCCATCACCAACCAGCTGTGAGTCCTTTGTTCACCATGACCGTGAGTCTCTTGTGCTTGCGATGGTTGTCGTGACTGGCCGGCCGTCGATCTTTGGCCTTCGCCTAGTCGTGATTGGCCTTTTCCAAGTGTTTCGTCTTCTTCTCCGATTGCAGCGTACGAAGGCTACGACGAGTGTGTCGATGCCGACATGCATGATGAGTGGTCGGTGGAGGCACAACCCTCTGTCACACAAGCTGACAACGACTGAAGGCTTGATAGGCCATTGTTGGAGGAGGTAAGCCATCAACTTTGAGCTCAACTTTGAGCTATGCTGCATGGAAACTTCTCTAATGAGTTGTTTTTTTATTTTTAAAATATTTTTGAAATATTTTTAGTTTTCGTTTTGAATTCTATTTATATTTATTTTTTTAAAAAAATACGTTTTAGCGTTTCTATTTCATATCAGAAATGTTTTCCGTTTCTGTGTAACATAGACTTTAAATTGTAAAGGAGATTAAGGAGATGACAACGACGAACTATAGAAGCTGAAACCTAATTTTTGAAAGAGATGGTCTGACCCACTGATAAGGTTTGGATCCAGTTTGTTGTAATCAGATCTACGCGGATCTAGATCGAGTTAATCTAAAACCAACAAATTTTATGTTTGATAATGATATTAAAATTATGCGATGATATTTATTTATGAGTAAATTGAAGTTTCTATTATAAGACACGTCAGAATTAAGACAAAAGTTAATTATTTGTTCTTCTAATTGACAAACATAAATATGGTGATTAGTGTATTCTATTAGTTTCACTTTATATCTCCAAAATGACAAAATAAATCTAATTACTACATAGATGATTGCCAACTATTGTTTTTATTTTTGTACATCTTGGTATTATCGAAAGAAAAAATTTGATGTACCTTATGTTTATTTATGCTATATGTATGAATTTGAATTTATGTGAAAATTTTATGGCTCAAAGTATAATTAATATATGAGTACTTTAATTTTATTTGTAGTATCTGATAGAATTGAACTGATATGACACACACCAAGAGGGGGGTGAATTGGTATAATTAAAAAAATTCTTTTGAGAAGTAAAGATACTTTCAAATGGTGAAGAGTAAATATGGAATCTTATCAATGAACATTCAAAGTCAGTAGAAACAGAAATGCAAAGGAAGCAAGAAAAGTATGGAAAGCAGTGAAGGCACGTATTTATAGTGGTTCAGCTTTCTAAGCTTAGTCCACTACCTTAGCTATCAACTAAGGATTTTAAAACCAATCTTTACTCTCAAACCCCCTACTCAATACGAGCAGGTCCTCTAGTCTTGACTAGGGAACTTACAACCTCCTAACTTAATGGGCCCTCTAGCTACCACTAGAAAAAATACAGAGAATGAAATAGAGATTTTAAGAGTACAACTCTTAGTTACAAGCTCTCTCTTTAAATGAAAGATCGAGGCTTAAAAGAAATAGAACAGTAAAATATCAAAGCCTCTTAAATGAAAATACAGAGAGAAAAGTTAAAGCTCGATGTAATAGTGAAGGCACGATCGTTCAAGATATTCAATGTATTTTTCAACAGCCTTCAATGCGTCTTCAACCACCTATTTATAGTTGATGGTGAGCAAGTTGAATTTTGGACCGTTGTGGGTGGTTGGGCGAGCATTTAATGCGCCAAAAACTAGCCGTTATAAGTTTCTGTGAAACACATAGTCGACAGAGAAAATAGGTTAGTCGACTATTTTATCAAATAAAACTAAACATAGTCGACAGACAGAAAGGCATAGTCGACTATCTTATAACATAAAAATTCCATAGTCGACAGATCCTTTTACATAGTCGACTATTGTAAAAATGTGAAGAAAATTTTGAATTCTAAGAACAAAAATAGTCGACAGATGAAAAGCCATAGTCGACTATCCTTACTTGATAGTCGACAGATTAAGAAATAGTCGACAGATACCTCACATAGTCGACAGATCAAACCAGCATAGTCGACTATCCTTATACATAGTCGACTATCCTTAACAGCATAGTCGACTATTCTAAGGCATAATCATCAGAATAATACACATAGTCGACTATCCTTTTGAAAACATAGAAAACTTTAACAAATCCTTATTTCGATCTTTTTGAAAGTAAGTTGAAATTATCAAAAGTTTATTTTAAAAACAAATCACTCTCAACACTTATAGCCATTTATCATTCATATAGATTTTCATATCTTGCTTCCAAACTTATATACTTAAAAATTCATTTTCTCATTCATATAATCCTCATAGTATAAATTGATTTTCATATAGTCATTTATCAAAACCATTTCATTACTCATTACTAAGAGTAAAAATATCAGTATCTACCTATTTCATTGCATTCACATGTTTCATCTATTCCTCTCTCTAATGGATTGAATTTTTTTAACTAGAGTGAATAAGTCAAGTTTCACTTAAGTGTTCTAAATCTTGATTTAGCACTCTGAGCTGAGAAACCCACTACTATTACTGCTCAAAGTAGTGATGATGAAAAAGCTTTCCATAAATCATGGGAAAGATTGGATAGATTAAGCTTAATATTTAAGCGAGTGACACTTGCAAACAACTTAAAAATAACTTTTCCTAAAACTAATCATGCTACAAAATTTAAGAAATTTGTGGAAAATGCTCTCAAATTGCTGACAAATCCTTTGTTGGTATATTAATGAGTACGTTGACCATTATAAAATATGATAGTCCATGTACCATGCATGAGTATGTTTTTGAAATGACGACCTTAATAGCAAAATTAAAGATTTTGGGAATGAATGTGGATGAGTACCTCTTAGCACAATTCATACTTAATTCCTAACCTTTGGAATAATATGGACAATTTTAAATGAATTACAACACTATAAAAAAATAAGTGGAATGTAAATGAATTGATTAGTATGTTAATTCAAGATGAGATAAGGTTAAAGAATCAAAAAGCTCATTATGTTCATCTTCTAAGTCATTAAGAAATTAGAAATAATTTTAAAAAAATGGTGAAAAGATCAAGAAAAAAGGTATAACCTAAATGATTCTTCTAAGGGTGCTTACCAAAAGAAACATGTGAATATGAAGTGTCATTTTTGTAACAAAAATGGACACTACAAAAAGATTGTTTGAAACATAAAGTTTGGTTTTAAAAGAAAGGTAAAACTTGTGTTCTAGTATGTTTTGAATTAAATTATTGAAATTTCTCATAATACTTGATGGATTAATTCTAATTCCACTACTCATATTTCTAATATATGATGCAGGGATTCCTTACTATTTGAACTATAAAGCCAAATGAAAATTTTGTGTTCATGGGAAATAAAAGCAAAGCTCCTTCTAAAGGCATTGACACTTATCATTTAATTTTAAATTTTGTGTCTACATTTTTTCGCAACTTAGTTTCTTTACAAAAACTTGATGTAGCAGGATTTTCTTTAGTTTCTTTACAAAAGCTCGATGTAGCAGGATTTTCTTTTAAATTTGATTATGGATCTTTAAGATTATTTAAGAATAATAGTTTTATTGGTTCTAAAATGTTATGTGATGGTCTTTACAAGTACTTTAAACTTTATAATGTTTTTATTGAGAATCTAAAGGTCTTGTATTATAATGTTAGCACCAAGGGCAGTTTAGTTGATAAGAATTCTGTTTACTTGTGACATAAATGTTTGGGTCACATATCTAAAGAAATAATACAAAGATTAGCAGAAAATGAAATCTTTTCACATTTAAATTTTACTGATCTTGAAGTGTGTGTTAATTATATTAAAGGTAAACAAACAAAACACACTAAAAAATGAGCCACAAAAAACACATAGTTTCTTGAAATTATACATACTAACATTTGTGAACCTTTTAATACTCCATCTTCTGGTGGAGAAAAATATTTTATCACCTTTATTGATAATTTTTCATGTTATGGTTATATTTATCTATTGCACGATAAATCTCCATCGATTGATGCACTTGAGGTGTATATCAAAGAAATTGAGCGATAATTAGATAAAAAGTAAAAATTATAAAGTCGGATAGAGGTGATGAATATTATGTATAGTTCAATGAATGACATCAATATCCAAATCCATTTGCCAAATTTCACGAAAGACATGGTATTTGTATCTAATATACAATGTCAGGTACACCACAATAAAAATGGTTTTGTTGAAAGGCATAATCATACTTGATAAAAATGGTTAGGAGTATGATGAGTCACTCTTCTTTACCTTTATCTTTGTGGATATATACATTAAGGACTACCATGTATTTACTAAATAGAATTCAGAGTAATGTAATTTTAGACTCCTTTTGAACTGTGGACAAGAAAGAAACCCAATTTAAGATACTTATATGTTTAGGATTGCCTAGCAAAAGTATAAATTTACAATTCACATGAAAAGAATTGGACTTTAGAACAACCAATAGTTATTTCAACGAAAAAGTCCAAAAGGCAGAGATTTTATTGCCCTAATCACAATACTAAAATTAGAGTCGTTCTACAAGGCTTGACGGGCTTATCGAGCCGCTTACAGAAATGGGGCAAAAAGATAATTTTGCCCCCGCCCACTGCTGCTTTCTCCCTGCTCGCTCGCCTCCCTTCTATGGTTGTCGCCTCACCGTCACGCCTCACTCCCCTTGCCTCGCCGACCGTCGCTACATCTTCAACCTAGGTTAATTGAATCTAGAAATACTAGGTTAATTAAAAATAGTGACATTAGTGGGAGTGAAAGAATGCATGATATTAGCATTCAAGAAATTAGATGAAAGTTTCTATGCCCAAAACTGATACAATTGTTGTTCTTCAAGTTGTAATTCAACCTAATAATAATCAATAACAATAAATGAGTGATCAAACATTCTATGATAAAAATGTCAATAATGAAATGGCAATACTTGAACCACAAGCAATATTATTAAGGAGATTTCAAATAGAAAGGAGATATGTTATTTTTTATGACTATGTGGTTTATTTACCAGAGTCAAAATTTGACTTAAAAAATGATAATGATCAAGTTTCATTTACGCAAGCTATGAAATGTGATGATTTTACTAAATGGTTAAATGCCATGAAAGAAAAGTTAAAATTTATGGATCAAAATTAAGTTTGTGATTTTGTTAAATTGCATAAAGGATATAAAAAGATTGAATGTAAATGAATCTTTAAGACCAAACGTGATTTAAAAGACAATATTGAATGACATAAATTCAGACTCGTTGTCAAAGGTTTTACTCAATAAAATGACATTGATTATAAAGAAACTTTTCACTGGTCTCTAAGAAAGATTGTCTTAGAATCATTATGACTTTAGTGACTCATTATGATTTAAAATTATATTAGATAGATGTTAAAACTATCTTTTTTTAAAGAAAATTTGGAGGAAGATGTTTATATGGATCAACCTAAAGACTTTTCAATTAAAGAAAAGAAACACTTGGTGTGTAAATTAAAAAAAATTAATATATGAATTTAAACAAGTTTCCGACAATAGTATCTTAAGTTTAATGATACTATCACTTCTTTTAATTTTCAATAAAACACTGTTGATCGATATATATATATATATATATATATATATGAAGGTCAATGGAAACAAGTTTGTTTGTTTTTTTTATTCTGTATGTTGATGACATATTAACAGCTGCTAATGACTTTGGTTTATTATACAAAACTAAAAAATATCTCTCTAAGAATTTTGAAATGAAAAATATAGGAAAGACAACCTATGTGATATGAATAGAAATATTTCATAATAGATCACAAGAATTGCTAGGGTTGACTCAAAAGGCCTTTATTAATAAAATTATAGAGAAATTTAATATGAATAAATGCTCAAGAAGAATAATTCTAATTCAGAAAAGAGATAAATTTAACCTTATGTAATGTCTGAAAATGAATTGGAAAAACAACAAATGAAAAATATCCCTTATGCATTTGTAGGTGCGAGCTTAATGTATGCTTAAGGTTGCACTAGAGCAGACATTAGTTTTGTTGTCGAAATGTTAGGCATGTATCAAAGCAATATAAGTCTGGATCACTGAAAAGCTATAAAGAAAGTTCTTAGATACATACAAGGAATGAAATATCATATATTTACTTATAAGAGATCCGATTATTTTGAGGTGATTGGATATTTAGATTCGAATTTTTCCGAATGTGTTGATATAAGAAAATCTATATTTGGCTACTTATTTCTATTAGCTAAAAGACCAATTTCATGAAAAAGTGTGAAAACAATTTTTCATTATTGCATTTATTATGGAAGTTAAGTTCGTGACAAGGCCACTATTCATGGTTTATGATTGTGGAACTTTATTTTAAGTTTATATTGTATTATGATTCTATTTGGCTTATACATTTGACACTTTAAGCTCTCTTATGGGTTTAATTGTTTTAGAATGATGTTGACAAAAATAGTTATATAAGAAAGACATTAAAGTTGGACTATTATGATTATCTTCATTAAAAACCATGTTAAGTTGAACGTTAATGATGTGGTATATGAAAGGAACTGTGCCGAAAATTGGCATACGACCACCATGACTTGTATTAATATTTCAACTTAATAATAATATAACGTTATAACTAATGTAAAGAAAAATTTTGTGTAGTTTTGTGTGCATTATATTCTTCTTATTAGATTGTGAAAGCAATATCATATAAGTGAGAGAATGTAGGAATCATTTGTGGATCAAATGATATTAAAATATATTTTATCAAATATGATTGTATTTATCATATAAGATAATAAAGGATTTAATAAGATAACTGAATACTAAAATTTTATTTAGTTTCAAAGATACATAGTTCTTGATAAACTTTGATGGAGACTACATCTTAACCTATAAATAGGGGTTTGGTCATTTCTCTAACTCAATTACAAAAACAAATTATCATTCTATTTTTCGTCTATCATCAAGTTAAGGGATTAAAAAAAAATCAAATTCCGATATTCTCTTTATCATCTGATAGCATGTTTTATGTCTTGAAGTCTTAATGGATTAATGTATGTTTTATTTATTCGTATTATATAAAAACATAAAATTTATAGATTCTTATGCATAAAATATGTCGTTTGTTGCTATCTTTTGAACAATATTATAGTATACATCCCTAACCAATACTAACTAAATAATTTTTTATATATAGTCACCTTATTAAACAAAATTTTAATCCAATACCCGACACAATAAATCAAATTTATCAAATAGTAATTAGATAAAAGTGTCACTTAATAATTACAATTTAGTTTTTCATTTTCTTTTAGATAAATTTTAAAGAAATATGAATTTTAATGCGATGATAAAATTTACATAAATATTATAAATTCAGACCAGCAAATGATTTATTTAATTGTTGTGCTTTTTTTTTTTAATAAAATATATAAAGGTCATTTTTAATAATAATAATTGTATGAGGTGAGAGACAAAGGGGACCCATTCTGGAGGGTTCAGTCCTCATCCAAGACTTTAATTTAATTTGAGCTTTTAGCAAGCGCAGCATCCTCCACCACACACGTTCCATCCACCACCCCCACCACCACCACCACCAGCACCCGCAGTCTAGTCTACATTAAAATATCATCTTAGAAAACTACTACACTTGCTTGCACAGCTGTTATCAAGAATAATATTATTTTGGTTAATTTTATATAAATAGCTTACAAAATCATGCATTTCATTATTATTAATATTAAATGATAAAAGGGTATCTGCAAAGATTGAGTGGTTTTGCTTCTTCTATACATCCCCTTTTAGATTATTCTCTCCATCCAACACAAGCACATGATGCACATGCAAAGCAAGAAGCTTCAAAGCACCAGCTTAACACTCTTAAGTGACGCAAAAGCTAAAGTAAAAGACAAAGCAGCAGCAGCCACGACATGTTCAAATATAAACACTTTTTTCATGTATTTGACCACAAAGGATGAAAAGTTTCTGGGGGTAACTTACTGTCAAGTTCATACATTAGTCTCCAGGAAGCCTCAAAACTACTAAGAAAGTTCAGACCAAATATAACGTGACAGCAACCGATCAACCAAGACTCAAGTTAAAGAACTCACCTGCTGAACTTTCCATGTCATTGGAAATCGATTCTTAACATCATAAACCCTGGCAGCTACTCCACCTTGGTCTCATTTTGATGCATGGCAGGAAAATTTCCAGGTTAGAAAAACTTGGTGAGTAACAAGATGGACTGTGCAGGCTGAAGAAGTCATTAAAGATCTCGGAGGAGGAACACTTGAACCTTCTGAATTACAATTCCACCAAACTGGACTAGCATTCACTCGATTGTGAGCTGGCATTTGAAAGCTCCCCGAGTTATAATTGGCCGCAACCAGAATAGAAGTGCAACTGAACTTGCCCAGTTTCCCCTCCTCATGCCTCCCAAATATGACGATGATCTCCTTTGTCTTATTGGCGGTAGCATTTGTATTCCTGTGCTGGATCTCTGGAGTTCTTGCAACTCTTCGCACATTATATGCTGAAGGAGTTGGTGGTGTTCCACTTCTGGATCTGCTTTGATCATTCAACCGGTTGCATCTAACTTTGTATTTGTGTGGCTCCATGGATGATGTCAAACCGGCCACCACCAATGGTCTTGCTTGAAAGTACGCCTGAAGCAGTGTAAGAGGGTGGTGGTGGTACGGCAGAAGTAAAATGACTTCCAAAACTGTTTGCTACCTTGATTTCAGAACCGGTGTCGCACTGGCTCTGCCCAGAGAAGAGAGGGTGTTGATCGACCACGCAATTGAAGGAATGGATTTGGGGATTATGAGGAAAGACTTCAGGAAGCGTCTGATATTGTGGATTTGGATAGTCATTGGTTGAAAATGGATGGGCCTGTCTAGCTTCCCGGGCTGCTAAACTTTCATCTTTGTTGACTACCATTAAATCTTTACCCATCAGCCTGAGAACAGGATTGGAGGCACATGGGCCGACAGAATCAGAAAAGCCATGCACGGGGACCTTCAGCCCAGTATCGGCAAAAACTTTTATGGAAGCAGGATCTCCAACCGTCTTTGTGATAGGAAGGGCCACCTTTTCTGATTCAGGACTTGGGAAATTTCTCAGATGGTTCAGTCCAGGCATTGTGTTATATTTGTTGAGCCGACCATTTACACTCAGTTGCTTTTGCATGACAGGAAGTGGCACTGATGCCGTGGTCCTCCTCAAAAGTTGCGTATCTTGATAATTTAAGGAAATACTCTGAAATGTTCCATCCTTCCGTGAGCAGCAGCAGGGTTGATCATTTCTGAAATTGTCGGGACCCTTTTCAGTGACAATCCTGTCGATTTTTTGTTCACTAATATTGGTTCTTTCTGCTAGTGAGGCTGCCGTTAGATGAGCTGGGGCAGTATTTTCCGCTACAGCATCTTGGATTACAGCATAGAAGCTCGATCTGAAATCATCTTGAGTGACATGGAATCCCATTGACAATTTTTCCGAAGATTTCAAATCTGATCTTGCAATTGTAGAGTTCGAAACAGTAGAAATTGGAGAATTTAGCAAATCCATATCAACCAGATCATGGTGATGTTCAGGGGATTGAACCTGGCTAGTGGTCAATGACGAATTTCCTTGAAGATCATCCGAGCTCATATGCCTAGGACTCGGCAAAAATGATCCTGGCGGCCCTGGAATAGGTATTGGATCGACCTCAGTAAAGTAATCTCCTTTTCTGTCTTCAGAATCCATTTCTGCTGCAGCACGAATTTCAAATATCATGTTGATGCCAACTTCATCTGCACAAATCATCTCTTGTTCATCACCCACACTCGTATCAGCTGCACATGAGAATGTTTCAGCTCCACATAAAGACCTCTTGAATACAAGAGACTGTAGTGCACCAGCTAGAGTATTGAAAGAGTTAGACTGCTTATCATACTCAGATTCTACAGATTTGCTCAAATTCATAACAATCCCACCAGTATCACCTTCTGAAGCTGGTCCATTGGCAATGCCCTCCATATGAGGGTCAATCTCTGTTTTATCAGATTCTAAGGCATCAAATGTACCTGCTAAATCATCACCAATACTAGCAGAAGAATCTGTATCATTGCTCATATCATCATTAACAGACTCTGATGCTGACTTCAAAGCCTTGAATTGCTCCTCCAAAGATACACTAAAAGCTCTTCTGTCCCTAACAATATTCAACAAATTGCACCCTCCAAGACAGGATTTGCCAATGATTTCATCTACTCTAGATTGATTTTCAGCATTCTTCTCCTTAAAATAGATTTTTCCATTGACTTCAGAGGGCAATGTTATTACCTCTTCGTTGAACTCTTCAATGTGATGCATGTCAGAATTCTTGAATACTGATTCTGCTGAAGATTTCTTATTCAACTTATACTTGGGCATAGATGTCTGACGTGCAGATAACATGTGCTTCCTTGAAGAGGAGCATTTTGTAGCACTTGATGAGAATACTCGGCGACTTCTAGCCATTTTTTTGAGAACATCATGAGAACCGTTTTTGACAGGACCATCATTGACTTTAATTGTTCTCTGGCCAGGACAGCAAATGTAGTCTTCCCTATAATTTACAAAATCTTTGCAATTTTCATCCACAGATGTGCTGTCTTTCCATAGCCGCTTCAAATTGCGCTTTGGTGGTTCTAGAACACTCTCCACTTTGCTATTAATTTGTGTCCCAAATGAAGACAACCCAACTCTCTTTCTCATAGGAGGGTGCTCACTGCAGTCATAAATTGCTCGGAATGATGGATTCTCCATTTTCTTGCTGCTTTCAGGAGAAGAAAGTGGACACTCAGATGAGTTTTCAGGCTTCTGAACACAGCTTCTCTCCGAGTATGAATCATCTAAAGATGATTGATCACTTTCAACAGGCAGTTCCTTCCTAAAATAACGACCCCGACGCCAAAGGCCTTCCCCGTGATTGAACCTTTTGAAGAGACTGGTCCGCTTACAGCTTGACCATTTTGTTATGGTTCCTGAATCATTGCTTTTTATTTGGTGTTGACTTTTGAATGGCAGAATCAGGCTTTTCTCTTTCTCAGAACCTTCTATGGAAAATTTTCTTTTCCAGCCTCCATGAGCCTGTTAAACAGCAGTGCAATAAGAACACAGCTGTAGTCTCGAGTACCAGAATTGCAAAATCAGCATTGCTTACATGATTTTAAGTGCCAAGCATGCAAACAATTCTCGAGCAGAAAAAGTTCTTAAGTAAATTATGATCCAATATTCTTATGTTGTTAAAATGATCGTGTAATTTATAGATAAAGAGTCCCAAAAACATGGAAACTGAAAGAAAATAAATCCAAACCAACCATGGTGAACCAATGGCTAAGGCTATTGGGAGCATGTAATAAACAGTCCCTCCAAAACAAATTAAGCTTGTTAAGCTTTCAAAGCGAGTTCCAATTGCCAGACCAAAAGCTATATAGGTCTATCCCCAGAAGATAAATACTTGAACAATTTAAAGAAGTAAAAGCAACTATAAGTGCTGTCAGGTAAAGATTGAAGGAAGCACATATCTAATGAAGAGCAAAGTTTTATGTTTCTGTGCACATATCTAATGAAGGAAGCAACTCTACCTCAGCCTTATGTCGATCCCTGGGAGAGCAAAGTTTTCTGCTCTCTGCAGCAAGCTTCAGATATTCACTATGTTTTTGTGCACGATGCCTTTTCTTGTAGGTTGAGTGAAGTTTTCTTCCTCTACCTCTAAAAGGATTTTGAGGTCCAGGATTTGTTCCTAATTTTGCTACTGGGAAAGTATTGCTAAACTTTGATAAAATCCTGACCTTTTTTCCATTAGCATCAATATATACTGGACTTTCATGGTCATTTTCCTTGAAATTAACAGGTGAAGCCCTCTTCTTTTCCTCTTTGGCACGCTCCACAGTCTCTTGAGTAGGCAAGCTTGAGTTCACAGCCCAGCATGTCCCATTTCTTCTATCAAGTTCTTCCAGAGTGCATGGTTTAGATGTTGCATATACATCCACCATCAACCTCGTCTTTCTCGGCTTTATTCTATGCTTAACGGCCCTAGAATTGGCCGGCCACTTCATAGTTGCTTCCACAGAAAGGCACTGATCAATGTGAGCATTCAAAGTGGTGTTGGAAGATGATGAGAAAGTCTTGCAAACGGGGCACACTTTCGAAGCCATTGGTTCCGGAAGTGTTGCAGAATTAGCAGTAGTATCTTCGTTCGAACTAGGATTACCTCCTCCACCCACTTTCACAATCAGTCTATACCTCTTACTCGAAGAATGATTTGTGGTCTTGCTTCTCTCGGATTTGGTGATGTCAAGCTGTTCTCCTGAGTATGAAGTAATATTTTCTACTGCTTCACAAGGGGTCCTATCAGAAAGAGATTGATTCTTTATCGTTGATGGAAGTTCTTTATCTCCTTCAGATCTACTCAAATCTGCGTTTACACAATCCACAACTAACTTCTGCTTACGTCCAGGACGATCCAAGGGCAAAGAATACTCCCCATCTAAACTGCTTATGCTTTCCTTCTCAATCAAAGGACTATCGGCCGTGCATCTTTGAATGGACCGATTTTTAACAAAATCGACGCACTGAAAAGGAGGCAGCAAATCTTTCACACCATGATTCAGACAAAGTTGCAAATGTTTCTGGGAGAAAGGCCAACTGGACTTGACATCTTTGCAACGGGCACTAAACACATAATCTCTGCTACACAAACCACAAAATGTTTGTTTCAGACCGATGATTTAGATCAACCATAGAAAAGCATAGAGATGAAGGCATTAATTCAACCCAACTGTATTCTAGAAAAAGTAAAAGGCAAATTAAAGCGCTGTGATAACTCGAGATTGGGACACATAGAGCATGGAGTTTATGCAGAAAGGATCAATTATAGAACTAACAAAGAGATGAACCTAGGATCCATTCATCTAAGACTAAGAGACAACCTTAGTGGGTCCACCATCATCAAGGCATGAAATCACAAAGAAAGGGATGATCAAGAAGAGGGGATAAGAAAATTAACCAAATAAACTTGGTAGAGAACACATTAAGAGCTTTGATTAAGCATTCAACCCTATAAGTTGCGAGCCATGACTTGCTGAGATGAAGTCAACAAGCATGAATCAGAAACCAATCAAATCCAGATAAGAAAGAGAATCTGATGAAATTTGAGGGTACCCTCATAGTAGCTAGGTTGAATTTGGAGCGCCAAGCAATAGTGGATCTGACCCCAGACAAAGCAACCAAAGTAAAAGCAAGAGGAAATCGCAAAAAAAAATGTATAAATTACCTTATGGAGAATTTGGGAAGTTGGGCGTTGCCATCAAGGCCTGACTTGAACAGATCTTCAACCTCTTCTTGCAAGGCAATAACTTTATCATCACTCCCACTTTTCAGATGTGAGATTTCATGAGAATCCAATGGAAGCTTTTCAATGGATAACATCTGATGCTAAGCTTCTCCCTTCCTAAGCCACAAGAACTTGTGTCTCCAGAACTGGCACTAGTCTTGGCCTTGGCCTTCAGCATAAGAATGGCTTCGATTTGGGCTATCGACCAAACGGAGGGGGCTTGATTGGATATATATGTGTGTGTGTGTATAAAAATTATAGAAACTCAGAATACCAAAAGTGAGATCAAGCAGAACCCACTTCCAATATGGCGCTTTTCTTCACCCACTAGCCTGAAAGATAGAAGATTAATAGCATGAGATCAAGCGTTTCGCGACGGACCCAGAAAACAGGAAAGAGACAAAGAAGTTCTAGACCCCTCTAGAACGTTATTTTATGTGCCTGGGGATTTGAGTAAATCTGAAGTATCTGTGTACGTTGAATCATCAAACACCCTTTGAGAGGCCGATTGAAGAAGGAAAGAATAAAATTGGCAAAGAATCAAAGTTGAGAAAGCGTTATTTTATGTGAAGGAACCCAGAAAAGCACACTAGTTCAGAACCTGCTTATACTTGAATCAGTATATGGGCATCAAAGCAAGAGAAATAGAATCAAAAGATTTCAAAAAATTAAGAATACAAACTCGAACCCTATGAGGCTCGAAAACCACGATCGACAGCAAGCAATCTACCTAGTAAAAGAAAGGATGCTTGAAGAAACAGAAATCCCAAAAAAACAAAGCTTCAACCGCGTCGATGAACAGTAGAAGATCATAGCCCCAGCAAAATCGAGTATTAAACAAAGACCGACCGATTTACTTGTCCAAGTAAACAACGAAACAAAATAGAAAAAAGACTCAAAAGAAAACAACTCCGTCAAGGAAATCAATTAAAGAAGGCAGATGAAAGCATATTCCGAGAGAACCCAAGAAGAAAAAGGCCAAATCTGGGATGCAATCACACTGGATTCAGGAGGCAAAAACCAGAAAGGACGACGTCAGAGAAAAACGGAAGCAAGCCCACGAACTACCCACGGGTTCTTCTCATCGTAAGAAGAAAACATCAGAAGAAGGAGCGGAGAGAGAGAGAGAAAGAGGACGGCATGGAGAGATTTGGAAAGGCCGGAAAGCAGTACAAACCTTCATCATCCGTTGCGTTATTTTCTCGGGACAGGGTGGTCTGAAAATGGGCGAGAAAATGAGAGCTAGATTAGCAGAGCATTGCAAGAAAGAAGGGAAGGAGAGAGAGAGAGAGAGAGAAGGTTTTTGCGTTACTCTACAAAGCAGCTGTCCTATCTGATACCTACCCTACTTTCCTCACTTTACTTGTCTCTATATATTATATTATGCTTCCTAATTTTTCTTATACCTTCTAAATAGACATAATAATAATAATTATTATTATTATTATTAAAATTTAGAAGACTTACAATGGAGTGAGAAGTCGTCTGTCTTATTTAATTAATTCATTTTTTAAAGTTAATTTATTTACTTAAAATAATATCTGAGTCTCTAATATTTTGGGGAAAAAATTAAAATTAAAATTAAAATATAATAAAATGAGTCTATTTTATAAAATAAATAATTAATTATTCTAACTATATATAAATAAATAAATAAATAATAATAATAATATATATAGTAAGTAGTAGTAATTAGAGAAAGGTGACAGTAAAGACAGTAATAATTATAGAGAGCGTCAATTATCAAGAAAACCAGTCAGTTAGTAGGTTTAATTAATGGCAGTGCAGTGTGCGAATTAATTAATTAATTTGGTAAATTAGAGTTAAAAGAGAGGGTTAAATATTAATAAGATATGAGGTCACTGTAGTCTTGGGCCGGGGCCCGACTGTGTGTGTCTACCGCTATTATTATTATTATTATTATTATAGTTTTTTTTTTATCTGGGACGTGAAATGACAGTTTTAGCCCTGGGAGCGCTAGGCGACAGACACGGGTGTTGAAATTAATTGTCACGCCACCACACCCTCCGCCTTTGTGCATTCACTACTACTATTCTATTCTATTCAATTCATTAAAGTAGTAATGTACAATCAATGAAAGCCTCCACTTTATTATTAATTAATTTCTGAAAATATATATATATATAATTTTGCTTTTCACAACGGCTCAACTATTAATTAATTAATTATTTATTTATTTATTTATGTCCACACCACCCAATATTATATATGTCAATGGCAATGGCATCATACATACATACATACATACATGCTATTTATTGTCTTCAATAAATTTTATTCTTTTAATTAAGAAAATAAAATTAACATATTTTATCTAAAATGTAATATATTATTATCAATAAATAGAAAGTGATAAAAATAATATGTAATTATTATATTTTATGTAAAAATAAAATATATTAAATATACCTTAATAAATGTCTTAAAATTACTCATTAACATAACGTCTAATGTTATTCATATTTAGTAGAGATGAACAACGGTGATCTGACAGTCCATGTGAAGGGAAATGCGTGGAGTAATGTTATTCAAATTTTGGTTATGGGACGCTATTTTATCTTCACCAAGCAAATACTTATCTTCACATGAGTTATCACATCACCGTTGTTCATCTTTGCTATTCATAAATATGATAATATTTATATAACATAACATATATATATATATATAACAAGTACAAACATTTGGTAAGGTAAATTATATTTAAGTATATAAGAAGGGAATTGAGGTTGAGCAGTTTAAGTGGAGATTATGAGAGTGATTAGATATAAGCTTAACAGTAAATGAGAGTAATTTTAGATCCATCTAAATAAAATTACAAAAGCCCAAGTTGCCTGCCAAGGCAACATCTTTCAACCCATACCCACTCCTCCCTTGCTTGCTGCTTTTCATCTTTGGCCCCAAATTATACAATGATGGGCACAAAATAAATATTGTTACTTTAAATGGGCAGACAGCTTTCATCTTCTGTTCAGCCCCCAAAGCATGAAAAAACAAAACAACTACCCAAAATTAATATCACATTTTATTTTATATTTATATATATATATAAATTAAATTAAATAAAAAAAACCCAACTGGCCCTACCACACTGCAGTAGGCCCACTGGGCCGTAAAAGTTTGACCAAATTTGATGTGATTTTTACTGAATAATTGATTTGGTTTAAGTTTAGTATTTCAAATATATGTGACTTATTTTTTTTTTAAGTGGTTACTTTTATTAGTTTGGAGATTAGTATTTATTTAACAAACAAATTTATCGAAACGGCACCTTTTTTAATAAGATTCAAATATTAAATTTAACTCGCATAAAATCTGTAATAAATTAGACCTTAAACCATAAGAGATAACAGTAGAAAAGACAATTTGAGAGAAAAAACAAAATATATATAGAGAGAGAGAGAATTCAAGACGTTAAATCTAAATCAAACGAACCTTCGTAATTTTAATACATTTAGTTAGATTATGTTTGTTAATTAAGAAATATATTTATTACATTTGTTAAATTTATCTAGCGATCCTTAAAAAAAAGATCACGTAATTTCTTATTCGATATTTTTTAGATATATTTATATATCTTTCTTTCTAGGTAACCATATTTTGAATCTTACAAATAAGAGAAAATGACGCATATGTCTTCCAATACATTCTAAATAATTTAAAAAATTATTTAATAAAAATATTAAAATATTTTCTAATTTTATTTTAATTATTCTATATCTTAATTCAAAAAATATTTTAATATTATTTTAATATAAACTTATGTTACTCGTTTGTTAACAAACGCTATGCATAATTTGACTCTATTATGCATGTGTAATAAATGTGCTCAATACCCACTTTAAATATTAATAATAGGAAATCAAAAAAAAAAGAAAGAAAGAAAGAAAGAGTAAATAGATGAGTGGAGTGGTCAATACATAGAGTGTAGTAGGGACAGCAAAATGATGTTGAAAGTGATGAGGAGTTCATTCTTTGAGAATTGAGTGTGTGAGTGAAATGACCATTAAATTAGGAGGATTGCAAGTGCAATGTAAGGCCAAGGTGTGGTCATGTCACTGCCCTGCCCTGCCCTGCCCACTGGCACTACTCCTTCTTCCTTCCTTCCTTCCCCCTTTACCCACAAACTGCCCCCCATAAAATATCAATCCAAAAATACCCCTTCAGTTTTTCAGTCATTTTTAATATTTAATATTTATTTACACAAATTGCAATATTTGTGACAGCACAGTAATAATTTTGTATGATTCTATAATATGACTTTATTTTAACAAAGCTTTATCGATTTATAGCGTGATTATTAATTAATATATTAAAAAATGACATTTATTATTATTATTATTATTATTATTATTATTATTATTATTATTATTATGTATCAGTAGCACTAAATACAACAGTATGGTATTAATAATATTTAAATATAAGGAAAAAAAAAAAAAAAAAAAAACAACAACGTATGTAACGGTTGGAATTATGTGGGCCCCACAACGAGCTGGATCTGACGTGTACGGACAATAATCTTTGTGGGCCCCGGGAGGTTTTATCGGCCGTTCGGTTCTGATTTTCATTTTTTTTTTGTTGTAATAAAATTTTCAAGCTCGAGGTTTCTTTACAGTTTACACTTACACTTGTTCAAGCATTAAACCTAACCTATTTTTTTTTTTTTAAAGAAAAAATTATTATTTTCATAATAAATAATGTTGACCCATCCATGTCCCATGTAGAAAGCTACTGATAATAATAATAATAATTGTATTAAAAGGAGTGAACCCTAAGGAATTGGACGGGGACCAAATGGAAATAGGTACAATGAAGGGCATAAATGAACAGAGACAACAAGCAGTACGTACGTGCAGTGTGTAAATCTGTTCCCCCACTGACAGTAGGATTGTATTGTTATTATTGTGTGGCCAAAAAACAAACACACCCACACATATATATATTCAGTAGGCTTTGTTAGATGATCAAAGCAAAGCAAAGAAAGCACAGATTTTTCAACTCAAAAAGCAATGGATTTCTGAAGAAGAAGGGTACACGCAATGAACTGAACATTAAAAAAAAAAAAAAAAGAAATGCTTATATATTGCCAATAGAGTCATGCTATCTTACACGATTATGCACATTTAGACTACACAATGACGTAAAAATATTCAAAATATTCTACACCTCACGTCGAGGCTCAGGAGTATTTTAGATATTTTTACACCATTATATAGTCCAAAATATACACAATGGTGTAAGAATAACATTTTTCATTACGAATACGTGATTAGCTTAACATGTCGTAAACGTTCTCCTCAATTTACTGCCTTAATGTAGACGGGTCATAACGTCTCTGGAGGACAAAGAGATTACTCCTATGAGCCCAAAAAGTCACATATCTAACTGGCGTAAAATACCCTCTTTATAAGACGATAAAGGAAAAGCCACATTCAAACACGATTTATTTCTACCCTCCCAAAGTGAAAGCTGTGTGGACTGGAAAGCCATTTTATGACAAGTCAAGTTAGCTCGAATTCAAATAATGACCCATAAGCATAAAAATATCACTGACATATTATTCTGATAGTGCTTCCTGTGTATCGTACTGAGAACTGGAAGGAGGAATCAGAATCTAGGGCAGTGTAACTAAAATATGCACAACTCTTCCCAATCTTTGATTGAAAAATGGTATAATGCGTTTCTAAATCAGAAGAAAGATAGTGATACTTTAGATCTGCTTTATGTGCTGATACAACCTGAAAATTCTCCACATAGCTAAGGGTGTGTTTCATAACATTTAGTTGAAAAAAAAAAATATTTTCTAACTTGCATGAAAAGCAAAAATCACCCCTCCTAGATGAAATTTTTCATAAAAAAGAGGCCAGATGATATTTTAATAGTTATACCATGAAATTTAATTTTATAAAAAATATAGCGAGTCAAATAACAAAGATGGAATCTAATTCTTTGGATGAAACATTTTTCATGAAATTTTCATACTATTAAACACACCCTAATATCAACCAATACGGACTCAAAACACAAGCTGGCGAGAAAGTGCTCCTTTTTCAGTCTCTGGAACGGCAGAGACTACTGTTATACTCCCTCGAGACCAACAATTAAGCTCAATCACCTTCAACCGGCAAAAGAATCATCCTCAAGTCTTAACAGGAAGAAGATGAACAAAAAACCTAGAAGGCAAGATTTATTGGGGTTCGAACAAAAAATCACGAACATGATGCAATGATAAAGCACTTGAAATTTTACGTGAAATATCGGGGATTTGAATTAGTGCGGCGACTTAAAAAACAGATTTATTATTGGAAAGCAGCAGTAACGTTGGAAGGTAACAGTAGCGTTGGAAGGCAAATTGTGTGTATAGACTGTCTGCATTCGGATTTACCCGAGAGGTGCATCAGGGGGGAAGGTCACCTGTCCTTGGGGATTTGTAGGGCGAAATTCAAACACCCTAGGTGAAAAAAAAAAAAAAAAAAAAGATAAATAAAAAACCTTCCTAAAAATTTTCATCTTTTTCTGTCTGCCGGACAAATCGTCAGGATCAGTTCTAAGAGCTAAACTAGTATGTCTTGGATTAGCTAAAAGAACACATGAATAGATGAACATCGAGCTAAGGATTTCTATCAAGGCAGTTGTATTTAAGCATTTCACTAGCCTTGAATCTCAAACCGAACCCTCTAAAATGTTTACGAAGTCAATCTGGCGGGTTCTAAATTGACAGCTAACAAAGATGGTGCAGAAAAAGAAAAATGAACCAAAATTCATGAATCATTTAGTTAAAGATTCTAAAAGCAACAAACAAGAAGAATTCAAAAATAAACAAGTCTACATACCCCAGAAAGGAAGATTTGTTCCTTTGTTTAGGGCATATGCCAATGTTTCCCTTTAATCCAGATTTCCAGAAAAGACATGGTCTGGGAATTAAAGGCAACAAGTACAGGAACTTCAGAACAAAACAGTAGTATTTCGCCCACAGGCCTAAGAGCCTGCTTGACTAAACGTGAATGTTCACCATACTTGCAAAATGAAGGAGCTGAAAAACAAATATGGAACATGCAAGTGCACGAAGATCTTCTAGGAACAAAAGGGATTTTAGATTTATAGAAGCACAAGACCTGGTTACCATGCATTATGGATCAGGAAGAAATTTACATGTCAGCCGTACATTTGTATTCCATATCTAAGCCAATAATTTAAACATTTAGCAACAGGTAATGTTAATATAAAAGGGCAATGCTAATATCAAAGTGTGTATAATTTTCAAAAATTGGTAGATAATTTTGTGAAGAAATGTCACTAATTCCTTGTAAATGTACTACTAATCACTTGAGTGTACAAACTCGATGTACAAATAGCATACCAAATATAAAAAGGTCAGGTCAGAACCATACACAGCATTAACTGCAACTCATCAAAAATCAAATATCAGAAGAAATTAGGATTCATTGTCAAACACAATCTCTTTCTAGGACTGCTAATGAAAAATCAATTTTACACATGATCCCACAAGCCACAGATATGAACAACTCACTATATACATTAGGCAATCCCTTGTTTAAGGCTTAAAAGTTTGCAAGAAGTTTTGGTAACAAGTACTTGATTATCCACATGTGCAAGTGTGCAACTAATTCTCACCCTCATTATTCTACGAATCACTCTGTAATTTGCTATGCGGGTTCATCATTATGCCACTTAGTTTGTATCATTTCTTACCATCATTTTGTGAAAAGTGTGATCAGAAAAGAACAAATCAACCATGTAACTTTTTCTTGATAATGAACCGTGTAAACACATAAACATTTCTTCTTATCAATTTTATTGCTGATTTCTCATACAAAGATGAGAAAGCAACAGCAAATAAAAAAAGAAAGCAGTCAACATCTTTGGAATCCTACAAGGAAAGCATGTTTCCTTGAACCATCACGAGCGAAATCAAACAAGCAAACAGGATAATGTTTAACTACAATAAAGCTAGAGAATACAGCTAAGAAACCACAATTACTAATACTAAGCATACCAACTCCTATGATAGTCCTGAGTGACAGCTGAACAAATAGTAGTTTAAAAGGGCTTCCCATAATCCTGTGTTGGCGGCTCCCAGACCCGCAACAAGCCTGTAATGCCATCTCAAAGCATTTAGCAGAGGAAAAATGAAGAAGAAAGAAAATAGGGTAAGAAATATGCCCCAAAAGAATCCACTCTTTAAGCAAGTAAAGTCATACATCTTGTACATGCTAAAATTACTTCCAAAAGGTAGACAACATAAGTGTTAAGAGTTAAGACTGCTTTTATTTTCCCCCTTTCTTGAAAGGCAAGTCATATGGCTACTTCGTTGTATGAATAACCATAACTTCACAATTTGGGAAGTTCCACATCCCTCAGGTACATCAAGAAAGCATTAGGCATAAGCAATATACAGCAGCCTGCATCTTTGATAACATTATCACAGGCCTTAAATATGTATGTATATATATATATATATCACGCACTAGAAAAGGGATAAAAAATTTATAATATTCTATGTACTATGTAGCTCCTTTGGCCTTTCTTTTAACCTTTTTAAGCATCTTATTTTTCACGGACAACATCAGGCTAGCACTCATGTAGGGCCTAGCATTTCTTTAGATTGTTTCTTTGTTCCTATCTAGAATCTAGATAAACCAAGATCTCTTAAATAATAATTTGGTTTTATGTCTAGTAGGTCAACAATAGAAGCTACGTACTTATTGAGTAGCCTAATGAAAAGGTTCAAAGATAATTAGAAGGATTGCATATGGTGTTTATAAACTTGAAAAAAAAGGCAAAGTCTTACAGAAGTCTTTGGAAGATGTTAAAGAAGAAAGAAGTCCCGATTGCTTATATATATAGCTTATTAAGGCATGTATCACATAAAAACATGTGTTAGAACTTGAAGGAAATATTGAAACTTTTCCCATTCTAGTTAGATTATATCAAGTATCTGGACTAAACCCTTATGTGTTTGCCCGTATGATGTATCACACTACACATCCAATATGATGTGCCATGGGATATATTATTTGCATATGATATTGTTTTAAGGGATGATAAAAAAAAAAAAAACACCACCACCACATGAAAGCTTGAATTATGAAGAAACACCTTAAAATCCAAAGGCTTAAGTTCAGCAAGTCAAAAACCAAATACATAGAATATAAGTTTAGTAAAAACAGAAGTGTAGATAGTATCATGAGACTTGAAAATCAAGTTATTCTTTAGAAAAGATCAATTTATATATCTCAAATCAATTCTTCAAAAAGAAGAGTGGATTGTCGAGGATGTTAAAACGTAAGATAGATAAAGTGGAGAAGTGTGTACAGTATTTTTTGCATTTGTATAATTCCTTTAAAGCTGAAAGGAAAGTTTTACTGAATAGGTGTAAGACAATCTTTTATTATATGGCTAATAATATGTTCAAAAAATAAAGATGTTAAGAGTGGATGTGTGGCCATACAAAAAAAGACAAAATTAGAAACCAAAATAATCGATACAAAAGTTAAGAGTCACATTTATTTAAGATAAGTTGCCGAGATGCAATTAATATGGTTTGGACACATGAGAAGGAGACTAATGCACCTATGAGGCGAGTGAATAGAATTGAAGAAGTTTGTAGCAAATAAGCAAAAGAAGACCAAACAAACTTGGCGAAAAATCCTTTTCCATGTAGAAGATATGACCATAGATAGAGATGACTAAAGAGCTAGAACTCATGTAAGCCAACTCCACCTAGTGGGATTAAAACTTGTGATTTATTGTTGCACTATAAGGCTCATCTGATCCCTTTCCTCTCACATATCTCTAACCATCTAATACATGCAACAATCTTTTTCCAATGTTGGGATCTACTCATCTACATAATGAACCAGTCTAAACATAATTACATGGATTTCTATGTTCTCACTAGCCCAAATTAAGGTAGAACATGATGCGCCATAAAAAGAGGATTTTCTTTTCTTGTTCTTTTATGTTCGAACATTGTAAGGAGATGTATTTGGCAACAACACTGAAGTGCTTAGTCTGAATAAGGTACTGGGAAAGTATGCTTCCCAGGATTTCTTTGGTAGATTACAAAAAGTTGAGAAGCTAGTTGCCTCCTCCAAATAGATAAATAAATAAAAGTGGGAAGCTAGTTCCATACAGTTCCCCAGTCAATCAAAGTATGTGACCTAGAATGCATATGTTTTGGTGCATGGAACAATAAAGAATGGGGCATGCCACATTCTAAAAAATGTAGTACAATATGGGTAGACTTGTATAATACAATATACTTTTAAAGCCAGTTTCTTTTTTTAACAATTAAATATCTAATGAAATAATAGAATCCAGTGTATTATTTTCTTTAAAAGTAAGTACGGTGAATCCAAAGCATGATGCTCCCACATTATGGGCTCTGGGCAAGGTCAATTGTATGCAGCCTTACCCTTGCTTTTAGTTAATTATATTTGATTTTCTCCAGTAAGAAAAACATTTAAGAGAACAAATACAGAAACACATAGGGACACTAAATTCACCTTTTTGGAATAAGAAAACACCGTGTTTCTGAATGTGCATACCAACTTATTATTCAATAGCATAGACAAACAAACCCCCCCAAAACTAAAATAAATAAAACCAGAACAGGATCAAACTATTGGTGGCTTTGCTAGAAATAAAAATGAGAAGCAAGTTCAAACGTGGTTATTGAGGGCATGGCTTTCCAAGCTATCAAACACCACTCCTAAAGAGAACAAGCAAACAAATGAGCAAGAGGCTTGCACCCAAGATGCGAAGTAGATTCAAAGTACATAGAAAGGCATGAATATAATATTTCCATATCAGTCTTGTTTCTGTGTGGACCTTGCCACACACAACGTTGTCATCAACATGTTAAGTTGTACCACTCCCACATTCAATTACTTTCCTTCTTTAGACTAAATCCTGAATGAAATTATGTGGGAATATATTTGCTTTCTGAATGTTGAACCATAAGAAACTATATTCAGATTGCAAGTTTAGCTTTTATACATTAGAAAGAAGAACACAGAGAAAAAAGAAAAAAGAGAGAGAAGTGGTGTTTGCATCTGGCAGGCTCATGAGGGGGAACTAGAAGATTATCAACTCTGATTGGAATCTTTCCATCATTTTAGAGGAAATAGATGGCCTCGTCAAGGTCACCAAGAGAAGCACATGGGTCCAGAAAGTGTTTTTGCTCCCAAAGCTGAGGCCTTGTAGCTCTGTAAATTGTTTGTTGAGATTTTTCACTCAACAATGAGGTCGAGCTCAGGAGATCTCTGAGAAGACTTTGGTAGGTTAGAAGTTTAACAAACAAAGAAGGTAAATATATGGCAGTGGTTTCATCTCTTCATGGGGTATAAAAAGGCTTGTAGATTTTCCAGAACTGGAGAAAGACAATTTGGTTGATGTTGCTGCTTCAGCCTTTTCAGATCTTGCAAGAAGCCCTAGAAGGGTGTGTGTCCAGGGAAGTTGTTGCTGAGAAGTCCTTCCTGAAGGCAGTAATAAGACCAGTGCGCTTAGAGAAATGTTTAAATGTCCTACATATCAGGACAGTATTGTGAACAAGGGTACCTTGTCGTAGCATTTTCCGAACATGTAGGATTTGAAGGTGTGGGGCAATAAAAAGGTGGTTCCATGCAACCCCTTTTTCCTATTCATCTTTCCCTCTAAGGCAGAAGTCAATATGATTTTGGATTTGATAGGAATTTTCAGGAACGCGTTCTCAAGTAAGAATTTTGGAATTCTTTAGCTGGGTGCTTAGATAGTTCTGCAATCGAGAAGATGGTTTGCTAAGGTTGGTGGGAGTTCCTCATCTTTGGTTTAAGGAGGTTTTTCGAGAGATTGGAAATGGCGTATGAGGTCTTTGTGTAGTTTGATGAGTGGTCAGCAACAAATCTCATTTGCACTGGGCAAAGAATTGTGTTAGTGGAGGCTCAGGTTGATTCAGGGTGACCGTTAACAATGGGCAAGGGAATCACAACTTTGATTTGTCTATTTGGTGGAGAGAGGTGTGTAGTTTCTTTGGGGGTGGAGGGAAAGAGCAGCAGGAAGAAATGAGACTTGATTTTCTATCAAAGGCTTATCAGAAGAAGACAAATGCAGTTCATGCCCATGTGGGTTTTGAAGGGCCTTTGGGAATGGGGACAAAGGGGTAGTTGGCATTGATAGGGCTTGGGGAAGCTAGATCGTGCTTTTGGATTTGCATCAGGTGGTCGGATGATAAAATTAATATAGGTTCTTCAAGAGAAGAGGCCCATCTCAAGGTTCATGTTTTCTTTTTTTCTTTTTCTTTGGCCTTCGGATGGAGGCCTGAGATTGAAGTCCTTAGCCTTTAATGGTCATTTTAAGCAGGGATTAGTAAGCTGAAAACATGTAATATTAGCTCCTTGAGGTTTGGTATTATAGTGACGTGGAACCAAGAACAAGAACTAAACTAATTATCAATGTTGTCAAAGAATACATCCCAAAAGAGATGTAATAAACTCTAATGGAAACATAATAAGATATTAACTAGGAAATAAAGATGTAAAATATGTTACTTTTTGTTAGAAAACCATAATAGTTTCTATAGTAGTTAGAGAAAACCTGAATTGAAACAAATATCAAATATCTTGCCAAGAGGTACGATGACACTTCTTGAAGATAGTAGGAGCCTCCCACCACGCAAGGGATCCAGCAACTCTATCTCCAGGATTCAACTTAACTTGGATTTGATCCCACTGTCTCACAGTTTTGCATTAACTAATAGGAACCAAGTACTTCTCAACCTCAGATCTAGATGCCCAATATGTATTAGTATATATATGTATTTTTATGAATGCCTTAATATTGAAAGGAAATCCTTTGGACTTCTTAACTAATGCCATTTGAATGCCTTCTCAATTTCTAAATTCTTTTGGAGTTCTTAATTAATTTATAACTTCTCTAGTTAATGTTAAGTCTTAATGTATGTCTCTTGAGTGGGGAAGCCTACTGGATTTCCAACTCATTAATTCTAATCACTTAATTTAAATCATTTTCCAACACGTCCTATACTTGCACCTAGAATAATATCTCTCAAAATATTCGCTTCCATTCCTCTATCAATGAGCTATCTCCTTCAAGGTTGGGAGTGACAATAAGTCTTGTTTCTGACTGGAAGGCTGCTGCCGTCACAGGCTGCTACGTGAATTGTTTTTGAGTTTATTTAGTGACTTATTGTAGCCAGGGATAAAGTGGCCGCTGTGAGCAAATGCTCTTTTCTATCTCTAGAAATTCCAGTTGCTGCCCTCTTTTCAGACATGATACTTTTAGCTACAGAAGTCCTCGAAATATCTTTTGAATTTTTTGGACAATCATTTAAGAGTGAGGCAAGGAGAGGATAGATGTGCTTGGTATCCATCAAGACAATATCAAGCTTGGAACATGTCCCTTTTTTGTGTTCCATGGCACATTATTTAAAGAGCCATTGGGCATGTTGAATCTCAGTTTTCTCATGTTAAGGAAACCATTCTCACCTCCCTTTTTAGTGGCTTTGGGATCCATTTTACTAAATCTTTTTTTTTTTTTTGTCTTCTTCATGATTTGTCTTGGTGCATAGTTTGTTCTGCCCTGTGGGGATAGGGTTTGCACCCAGTCCGGCTGTTTATGGTTCTGGCATACTGTTATCTACTAAAAAAAAAAAGTTATGTTCAAACCAACTATGTTTTGCAGGCAGCTACTATGCAATGAAAGTAAAACTTCGTTCTTTACCAAGCAAAAAAACAAAAATCTTGTTCTTTTTTCTTCCCACCTAATAAATGATGGAAAATCTCATGCTTCTTAGAACTTTATCCACCATGCATTAAAACTTCAATTGTGCTCTATTGAACACGAGCAATTCTATATTGCCCGAATATCTCATACCGAGAGCTTACCAAAACCAAATTTGCGCGATATTTTGACTACCAAATTTGCGTGATATTATCAAAAGACGCGCCAAGGTTTTATCAAACAAAACGAGCCTCCTCCTTCCTCCTTCAAGCAGAGCCTCCTTCACACAGCCTCCTTATTCCTCCTTCAAGCACAGTCTTCTTCCTCCTCCTTCCTCGCCGACTGCCTCCTTCTTCCTTCTTCCTTCTTCCTTCTTCCTCCTCACCAACAGCCTCTCGCCACCACTGATTTGAAATCTCCACTCACCTACAGTCGGACTGCCTTCGCCTCCAACTTTGCAATATTTTCAAGCAAGGCACAACCTCCTTCCTCCTCGCAGATAACCTCCTTCTTTCTCCTTTTTCGCCGACAGCCTCCTCCTTCCTCCTCGCCGACAGCCTCCTTCTTCCTCGCTGACAGCCTCCTTCTTCCTCCGATCACCGACAGCCACAACCCGCCACAACCTTCCAGATTATCTTATGAAAAACGTTAAAATGCCAATAACTAACCAGCACAAACACTTGAGAACAATCGGGTGAATCTGAAAAATTAATCGGCTAAAACAAATACAAATAAATATTTATTTTAACTCGTGCCTTTAATTAATCTAACAAAAGGATCGAGGATGGCCAGAACGCTCTCGACTGCTGGTACTCTTCTCTTCTCCGTGGTTCTCTTTTATTTTTGGCTCCTTTCTGGATCAGATCTTGCTGAGGGTTTTGGGTCTATGCATCTGCTGTTCAGAATCCAAAGTCTACCACAAGGTTCCTCCTGCCTTGTTCTGTTCATCACAACCCTCATATTTCTTAAATCTTCAACCAGTAATTTATTGATGTGGCCTTGAATTCCTAATCTTCTGCAGTTGATTTCAAATGAAGTCCGGTACGAAAATTGGACTGTTATCAATGGTGACCACGTCAAGCTCGCTAACAAGAAGGAGTTCTTGAGAGAAAGAGGCCATTGTCTCCGGGCAAGATTCGGTGGAGCTATCTGCAGCTTGTGGTTCAAACTCTTGACGAGCCCATGAACATGATGGGGAGAAAACATTCGGGGGAAAACATTCAATGGCAAATTTGCAATATTGTTGAGGGGTTAGGGGTAATTTTGTCAAACAAATTTACTTTGGTAAAGCCGTCGGGAAGAAGAGTCGGGCAGTGTAGAATTGCTCATTGAACACACTCTTCCTCCCTCCCCCACACAACCCCCCTTTAAAGAAAAAGAAAAAGAATGCATAAAAAGGAAGCCTTTGTACTCCCACCAAAAAGGAACACCACAGTTCAACAATTTACTTTCACAACATATAAAACATCAAAAGACAAGAAAACTTTTGTCACACTCCTAGGGGTAGTTTGGTCCATGTTCCTGATTTCTATATTTTGTCTATAATTTTGTCATGCAATTAGGGGTCCTCAGCAGTTACGAGGCTGTACTACAGTAGGGCCACCTTCTAGAAGGACCCTAACTGTCTATATATATGTAAGGGCCACGCCCAAGGAAAGGCATGAATGAGAATATTCTGATCTTTTCTCTCTCCTTTATGTTATTCTCTCTCTCCTCTCAATTCTCTCTCTCTCTCTCTCTCTCTCTCTCTCTCTCTCTCCGATAACCAAAGAATTCCTTCTAGAATTCTACTGATATTCCTTGTCAGTCCCTCCGGTACTGATAGCTTTAAGGGTGAAGGAACTCAGTTTTCCAAAAGTTTGAACTTACAGGGTAAGAATATAGTCTACAAAATTTCTAGTTGCCATTTTCAACCCAAAAAAACAACACAAATGGGGAAAAAGGTGTCCCATCAGAACATTATGAAAGCATCATAGACCATACCAATTGTTGAGTTAATGCATATAAATGTCTCCATATAGATCTAAGCATGCCATCCAACCACCACCTTTTGCACAGCAACCACAAACAGTAGAATTAAAGAAAACAAGAATACCATTAAATTAAATTTCTGGCATACTTATTGGTATTTCTCCCAGGGACATGTATATTGAGTCATCGTCACCAAGAATCCCCTGAAATGATCCATAAAAACTCAGTTATTCAGCAGTCATAATTAAGATAGATAACAAATGCACCAAGAAACTACAAGATAATATCAATTCACTGATCCCTGGTCTAACATAATGCAATAAGAAACTTCAAGCTATGATTCACAAGTCCACATAATCTATATCAATATGAAGAACCGTGAATCTGTTGATGCAAACATATCCACAAAGATCAAAGCAAATGACCACTAAGCCAGCACATAAGCACATGTAATGCTGCCAGTTAACAAAAAAAGCATTTCCAGCAGGTTGCTACGGTACCTACCTCTCCATTATGAAGGGCCATCTCATTGTGTATAGAAATGTCAGCTGGTACAGATGAACAATTGGAGATATCAGTTCCAAGCAACTCTGAGAGCATAAGCCCATAACCATCCTGAACATCAGGCATGCCATTGGGATTCTGTGCATGATCAGAAAAGACCTCCAAACCTGTATATACAGTTTCTCCCCTGTACGAAGTGATTATAATTTTAGGAGAGAACTTGTGTAGTTGAGCAAATAAAGAATTGACATAAATCCCCAGATGCAGACATAAGGATGAACTTAAAAGGCAAGCAGAAAACAAATCAAACTAGAAGTGAACCCTGTCAACTTTTATTGTCAATACAAACAGTAAGCATAGGAAAATGATAGATTTTTCTTTTCTCTTTTGGCTTGGGAAATGATAGATTTTTCTTTTAATAAAAATGGACAAGAAACATAGTAACTAGTAATGGGAATTTTAGGCTTGGTGTTGTTGTAGTGGAAAGAAAATTAAAACGGAGAAGGCACCATAAGAGAAACATACTTCCTCTCTGAGTTACTGAAGACCTTGTCTGCTCGTTCAGAATCATTTTCCAAATCAATCAACTCAACCTCTTTGCCATCTGAACCATGCCTACCGTACTGAGCAGATAAGTCACAGTTATTACTTATGGATAAATCAACACCAACCACTGTTGTTGCTTCTTTTTGTCTTTCTGGAATAGACGGGAAAATAAGAATGGGATTAGGATCAGTGCTTTCATTTGCTTCAGAAGTTTCCATAAGATTAAGATCGCAAGTCTTAAATGAACTTGGAAAAAGTTGCTTCTCTTCTGTATACTCCATGCATGGTCCAGCATCACCTCCCTGAAAAAGAGAAACATCCAATGGCCTATCTTGGTCCGTGGCCAAGATCACTTCCTTGCCAAGTGAACTCGTACCTTCTTGTGAGCTCAGTTGTTTACCTTTCAAGTTAGACGTGTGCAAGTATTCATCAGTTTGAGTAACTAATGAGGGGGGCCATTCTCTTGGTTTCTTAATTCCCTCCCTGTCCCTGCTGTTATCACCGTCTTGTACAGCTCGTTTCTCACCCCTTTCCATAATCATGGAGCTGCTACTTCCAAACCCAGGTGGCCCCTCAAATGATTCTTGCTGGTTCACGAGAGACATGTCTGGGAAAGAATGAGACTGAATGCATTTTCCTTCTTCATTGTTGATGGGACCTATTTCTCCAGCTTCCTCTGCAGATATGACAGGTAACTCCTTTGCTATACTAGAATCAAGATGTTTCGAACTTCCAACTTGACTTGACGATGCATCAATTGAGGAGCAACCAACAGAAACATTATTAAGGGGAACCTCAGTTTCAATTGGAGGACCCATTTCATAATTCTGTCCTCCTTGTTGCAAAGTATGATTATGTTCCTCCTCACTGACTGGAACTGAATTAACTTTCGAACCCTTCGTTGTCAAGGAAGAGCGGGTTTTTGTAGGCACTTTGGCAAATCTGCAAAGACTTAACAAATTACCAGAATTCCTATTCATAGAATCACCCTCCCCTACAGAATGCTTAATGGGTATATCCTCCAAGGCGTTTTGTTTCCCAGCCTGGTCACTGCCTGTGCTGTCCTTCACCTCAATGGTCTCTTCATTTGAGTATTCCACATTGTCAGACCTCTTACTGAATTCCAAATCAGCCTCAGTCTCAGATGGGGGCTCTTCATCAATTACAGAACTCAGTTTTGTGACTGTGCCATCCTGGAGCTTCAAATGCTCAAGCATGGACTCTGAATCACCGACAGCTTCCTTTTTAGATGCTATTTCACTTGAACGTGACTTTTCATTACCAGCTTGTTGCTCTTCCTGATATCCACTTGACGTATTATCCTCGCCTTCTATATCTGGAGAAGCCCTGGCTTTATCTGACCAGGAACTACTCCTTGCCATTTCTCGGCCCCAATCTGAGCCATAATTCCTGATGGATCCCATCCTCCTTCGACCTCTCATGTAATTTCTAGACCCAGTTGGATTATATTCATCAGAAAACCTTCTCCTATCGGGCCCTGAATCAACCACATTTCCCAGACGAGCAAAAGCAGTGGTTCTGCCCTCAGGAAGAAGATGCAAGCCATCTGCTTCCTGCTGCCTAAACCCCTGAAAATCCCCTACCTGGTTCTTCAAACTGCCATTTTGCCACTTCCCAGAGAGCACATTTGGCGGCAGCATCCCCTTAGACACCAAATATTCAGTTGCTAGACGACCAGCCTCCATAAAAATGTCTCCCCGACGAGGTGGAGGCTGTGGCACTTGGAATGGTTTTGGCTGTCCCCGCCCAAAACCACGATTATAGCCCCTATACTCTGAATTATACATCCCACGACCTCTGATCGAGCTTTCAGAGGAAACCCGAGAGGCCGCAGCTACACCTCCCAATCCCATAGAAGTACCCCTATACCCATTTCCAGGACTCCTATTCCTCGGATGCATGTTTAACAACAACCAATATGATTATACAGAACAATTAGCGAGCTGAAAGCGGGTACTTTTCAAGATCCACTTCCCACAACAATCAACTAGTACACTAGGTTCAATACCTCGGAATAATCAAAAATCAACGGAAAGTCAATTCAGACCTCACAATAAAACAAAATTCCCAGAATCCAGTCAAATTCCTCCGAACTTTTTTACAGTTACAGGCAAACAATATCCAGCCAGGAGAATATTTGTCTCCAACAACCAACAAATGATATCTAAGATCTCTAAATCAGCCCCCAACCAAAGGGGTTCTTGGGGTCAGAAACCAAGATTTTAAAGTCCCAACCAGAACAAAGTCCGAAATCGTCAAAACGAAGGGTTTCCAGACAAAGATCTGGCGATCTTGATCAGAATTACGAGCAGTTACCTTCCGCAGACGCCGGGTTCCGGTTCCGGTCCCATGCCGATTGTTTTAGGGTTTCAGATTCAGTCCACAGTTTCCAGATCTAAAAAGTTGATTTCGATTCCGTTCGAGCTGATCATGATCAGCTCATCGTGATCAGTCGATGGGGTCGTTCGGGGTTTATAGACAAAATTCTCGATTTTTTCCCTTTGCCATTCCACACGGGTCAATGGATTTGGGGGCAGAGTTTCGGTTTGGGTTTCGGTTTCGATTTCTTTTGTTTTCTTTACTTTTTCTTTTTCTTTTTCCTTTCAATAATGAAATAGATGAATGAATTCGTATCCTCCGGTCCGGTCTCCACGATTTCTAGTTCCCAAACACAATCAGAGAGGGCTGGCCGCTAACCTGCGCCACGTGCCCACGCGCGTGCGATTCCCAGAAGTACAATACAAGTGATGCGTATTGTCCCACCCACCCAGCCTGCCTGACTTCTGTTCTCTCTTCTGTCCCCGCGCGTCGCTATCTAGTACCAAACCGAACCCAACCCAACCCAACCCAACCCAAGCTCCTCAGGCATAAATTAAGTCACGGATAAGTGAAATATTAATACTTGACTTTTAAGGATGGTTCATCAGTTCGATACTTAATTTAAATAAGAATTAAATATTTACTTATAATTTATTTTTTTTATTAAAATTAAAATTACAAATAATAAAATACCGCATAAAAATAATAATCTCGAAGCGAACACAACTCAACTTTCTAATTCCATTATTGGCGGTTACAATCTCACCCACCCCTCCTATTAACCCCAACCCCAATCTTTGGATGCTTAGCTTCTAAACAAAGTAAATTTGTATTCAATTTTTAAGGGTAAATTATTAAAAGAATTATCTAAACGGTAATAAAAAAAATCAATAAAGGTATATTTGATTATATTACTCATAATTTAATTCTAGACAATAATTATCTATAAAACAAAAACCATCGTATCCCCTTGAAAAATGAATTCTATGAGAAAAAATTTTAGATGTTTGTATCATACACATATTTTTCATAAAAAAATTAAGAGTGTTTGATTGTTTCTATAAAAAATATGTGTAATAATTATACATAATTAAATATTTTCTATAGTAAATGTGTATAATCAAACACAGCCTAATATTTAATTAGTTGGTATCAATACCTCTTAAATACTTTAAAATTTAAATAAATTCTCTTAAAATTTTGTTAAAAATATAACAATATTTATATTTAAAGAATAATAAACAACATAATTTTATAACAAAAAATAAATAAATAAAAAATATGAGGGTTACTTTGGTAATTATGATTGGATTTTAAAAATGAAAACTGCTCGTGCCAGTTTGCAGGCAGCGCTTCTGGAGTGCGATTTTGTTCACCCCCTTTAATGGGGTAACTTTACCCCTCGTTAGTTTGGGGGGTAAAAAGGTCATTTCGGGGGGTTTTCACCCACCCATTCCCTTTTCTCTCTCTCCCTCTCTCCCCTTCCCTTACTCTTGCCACCACCGACCCTCTCGTCGCCTTCCACTACACTGCCGTTGCATCGCCTAGCCGCCTTTCACCTCGCCTCGTCGCTACGCCGCCTTACCTCTGCAACGCCTTGCCTCTACACCACCGCCTCACCACGCCTCGAGGCTAGCTGGAGAAGAAGAGGAAAAAAGAGAAGAGAGATGAGAGGAAATTGGGAGATTTGGAGAATAAGAAGGAAGCAGAGAGGAGAAACAGAGAGTAGAAAGAAGGAGAGGGAAGCAGAGATGAGAGGGAAGGGGCGTTAGTTTTCACGGGGGTTATTTTAACCCCCGTTAAATGGGGTGAACAAAATCGCACTCACGTTTCTGATTAGACTTTTATTTTAATTTAGTTTTTTAATATGAGGGCACTGTGTAGTGTCCACTTTCGACCGTTGCCATTCCATCCCATCCCGACACGTTCGACCCCGTGATTCATCAAATTCAATAAATAGCGACTTGCCATTTGTCATTGACACGACGACGTATTACCCACTCCTCTCCTCTCCTCCAACCGTTTTGACATTTTTATAAACCCAAAATGCAAACAACTGATATAAAATAATTTTTATAAATTCACCATCATTTATATTAATTTTATTTATAATTTATAATAATTATATATAATTAATAATAAATTAAATTATTATTATTAATTTTAAGTAAAAATATTATAATTTGTTATGAATTTTTTAGAATTGTTTTTGAGTATGGCACTTTCCAAGCCTCTACAAATCATATAAAATTTTAAAATGTCTTTTATGTGTTTTGTTATAAAAAAAATTATATTAAATCTTCAATAAAATTTGACAATTTAATATAATGTTTTTGAGTATTTAAAATTATTTGTAGTAATTAAATTTTTAATACTTAAAATCATTTTTGGGTATAAAATTTTTGTGTAAAGTTTACTTTGTTAAAATTTGTTTATAAAAATTCTTATATTTTGTATAAAATTATCTCACGTGCAGCAGTGAAAGATATTTTTTATAATTTTTAGTATTTAATATGTTATTAGTCAAGATAGATTACACCTAATACTTATAAAGTTTGATTAAGATATCTTTTAACTTGTGAAAAATAATAATTGCACGTCACATTCCTCTTAATGTGAGAAAATGACAATTTAAATTTTAAAGTATAAAAAATGCCCTTTTATCTTTCTTTCTCTCTCTCTCATCTTTTAGTCATTTTTAATTTTTTTCTCCATTTATCTTTCCATTAAAACTCTATTTCTCTCTTTTTGTCCATTTCTAATAGTAATAGAAGTATTTTTCTCCCATTTATCTCTTATCTTTCTCTCCATCTCACATTATTTTTGTCGTTGTTTACTCAATGATAAATTTAACATCTAGATTTTGTTGGGTTTTATGTTTTAAGATCGCATTTTTTTTATTATTTTTAAATTATTTTTTATTTTTTATTTTTAATTTTTAAATTTTTAAAATAATGAAAACGTGTGTTTCTTTACGATTTTTAAAGATACATTTTAAAAAATAAATTGTAAAGAAAACTCAAAATATTATTTATTCATATTTTATTATTGTAATGGAAAAAAATATTACAAAATTTATTAACTCTAAAATGTATATATTTTATTAATAATATATTAACATTAAATATTTTTAATTTATTGAATAATCAAATTTATTGAATAAAATATTATTAAAAAATTATTTTCAAAATTTCAAAGAGAACCCGTTTTCTAATTTTATGTTTTGAGAAATAATTTTTCAAAATAACAAAAAGAAGGTGTTTTCAATTTTTTAAAAATAGACTATCAAAACATAAAATTGAAAACAAATTCAAAACTCAAAATTAAAAATAAAAAAACATAACTTCATTTTTTTGCAAGGCTATAATGAAATTGTACCAAGAAAATAAAAGTGATGCCACTTTAAAGGAGAAATATGACCTTTTCTTATCTTCTTCTCTTTCTTTCTTTTATTCTTGATTCAATAGAAAAAATGATCCATGGTCAAACCTTTGCCCCATGGCTTTTTGGAGAGACAAAGAGGGGTAAGATGTAGACAATGAGAAAAAGTGATCCATGGCTCATTGGTGAGATATAAATAGAATGAGATAAAAGGAGGAGGTAAAGTAATTATTTTATATATAAGTTTAAACTTGCTAATGGATCATATATTTTTAAAATTTTATTCAAACTAAAGTTATAATGATTTAAGTCTATTTAGGATGAACTTAGACTAAACTAAATTGATTAAGCTAAATTCATTTTTATAAATGAGTTAAAAATAGACATTCATAATGAACTTGGTACTAAATTCATTGACTCATTTAAGTTAAACTTAACCCCTTACTTAATTCATGACACAAGATTATAAAATGCTAACCTAAATGTATAATTAGTAATGTTGTGCCAGAAAAAAATGTGAGGAATGTTTTTCAAATGTTAGCAAAAGTTTAGCTGTGAGAGCCAGCTCGTGGCAAGGATGGCCGCAAAGGCTAGCCTTGCGTCGGCTTCGTGGTAATTTCTCATTTTTTGTTGGATTTGACCCTATTAAGTAATCGACATGTGTTAGCGCCAAATATCCTTGAGAATTGTGCCCTATAAATACTCAACTACAGGACATTAAAATGACTTCTTCCAATTTCTGTTAAATTTTGACACTTTAACTGCATTTTTACTGTTTTTGTGAATAGTTGTTGGGATCTGAGACTAATTTTAGTATCGGAGGGTCGTTGCGGGTCGCGAGCCTTCTAACCCATCTTCGAGTATCAACAAGACAAATTCTTGCGACAAGACCTTGTGGCGAAGACAGAACCTTGCGATGAGCTTCGTGGCAAAGACAAAACCTCGTGGCGGAAGAGCTTGCGGCGAATACCTTGTGGCAAAAAAGCTTGTGACGAACAATTTTGTGGCAAAAAGAGCTTGTGGTGAAGTCTTGTAGCAAAATTCTTGCGGCGGGCATCCTTGCGACAAACTCCCTTGAGGCAGCTTCTCTTACGGCTACCTAACTTCACCTGACACAAAGCTCGAGTGGACTTCATTTCATAAATTTTAATTGTTGTATTTTTGAATAAATTTTATGATAACAAAAACAATTGTTGTTAACCCAATAATCTTTTAAAAAATATGTTCAAATGTCCTAATCTTATCTAAAAAGCAACAAATGCTTTGAGTTTATCCTATTATTTTTGGTAAATCCAAATGTTTGAAACAATTATGTTTTTTCACAAAAATATCCTTCAAAAGCTTCAAGAGTCAATGTTAAGGTTTAATCAAAATTCTTTTCAATATTCTATTGAGTTCAATTAAAGTTGGCTAGCAAAAGTTTGTCCTCCAAAATAGTTAGTTTGGCTGATCAAACTTACTTAGTAGGTTATTAGACTTCTAGCCCTTAAGTTCAGTTAACTAAGATCTTTTAATTGTATAGTCAATTAAAATCTTCCAATGACCCAGAAATTTTTTTATCTACATTGTTTAATTAACTAAAAACTTTCAAAATAAAATGTGACTATTTTGATAAGTCAAGTTAGTTAATTAAAGAACTCACTTTGGTAAGCCAAAAACTCTTATAAATAAAAATTCATCGATCTCTAATATATTTCACATCTAAAATGATTTATAGTCTAAAAATGTGACCAAACGTCTATTCATATCTCAACCTTTAAACTATATCTCTCTGTCATATAATGTGCTTATAATCTCCCCTTATATGACTTTTTAAGAAAAACAAATGTTTTAGGTTTTGGTTAAGTAAACAACTTTGATATTATTTGTCACACTGCAATTTTCATCAATCTATTCATTGACTATTTCAGTTGCATTGCTAATACAATCTCAAACCTGCAAGTCTTCTCTTCTATTACTTGACATTATGTTGCTTGTCTAATGACAGGTACATGAATTTAAACTTGATAACTTGCAAAGTTGAAAGATAAAGTTCACATTTATTTTACATTTAAAATCTCTCAAATGCTCTGTATAAAAAAATAAGTTGGGTCTTCATTGAAGACACTTACTAGCTCTCAAATAATTTGGGGTTATAAGTCATTTATCATTGGTTTGTGAGAATTTCACTTGATTATGAAGGATTTCGAACTATTTCAAGAGTGTTATTGCACAAGGGGATGATGCAAAGTTTACAATTCCTTTCAAAAGCTAGTGTTGTAAATTTTCTAACTCTCTTAAAAGCTTGGGTGATTATTTGTTGTATAGTGAAACTTTAAAACTTCTAATTTTAAGAAAGGCATCATAGTCTCTTAAATTTGAACTTTTATAAATCTTATGTGTTTGAATTTAATTGTGTTTATATATGCATATACATACTTACCAAATAAAAAGATTTAACAATAATTATATTGTCTGACACTGATGTGATAACATATCATTGAAGAGATGAGACCCAATTATGGAAGGGGTGAGACCCAATTAGATCCCACCTCCTATGATTAATTGTTAGCAACAAATTAAGACTCATATAATATAGGCCTCGTTTGTTGCAGCTTAATTAAAAAAATTATAGTTTCTAAAACTTAGAATAAGTTGTGAACTTGTTTGTTACAACTTCTCAGAAGTTGTAATTAAACAGTTGTGGTGTTTGATACCATAAGCTGTAAAATAACTTATTTTTGTATAATTTTTCATAATACCCTTAATGGTTATAAAATGATAATTTAAAAATTAATTAGTGTATATGTATAAGTTTCAAGTGTTATAAAAAAATTAATTAGTGTATAGAGAGAAAGAGAGATGGTGAGTGAGAAGAATAGATTTGAAAATGGAGATGGCGATGGAGAAGAGAGACCCTTTATTGTGTAGACAGAAGAGTAATTATTTGTTAAAAATATGGGTAAAATTGTTAAAAAAATGTAACTGTTTAATTAGAAGTTGGGGTACTCCAACTTTGAAAAAGCCAGGTTCTACCCCTTCTAAAAGCTAGTAGAAGTTATAAGCTATAATTCTAAAAGTTAAAACAAATACTACATACCCACTTTTTTGAAGCTAGAAGCTAAAAATTACAGCTTTTAAGTTGCAACAAACAGGCCCCATATACTTTAAAGGTTCTCTTAAAGTACTTGCATTGAATATACTTGATTTTTGACATCTAAATACTTCTATTGATTTACAAACTATAATGTATTTATTAGCAAATAATAAAAATATTTGAATGCTAAAAACAAACAGTGAGGGATGGATGAAATAAAATAGTGGATTTAGGGATTATTCAATTTTAGATACATTTTTTATTTTTGGACCAAATACGGTGAGATAGGTATTATTGCGATACTACCAAACTATATAATGTATATATGGCACAATTATGCATTTTTCATAGACGATTATAAAATAACAACACTAATATATTATCTGACTTGCCATTCCCATATCGTGTATGTATGATAAGATCATGTATGATGTATCGTAGGATCATGTACCCCCAGTGTAGCTCCAATACATACACATATGAAAATAATTTTATATTTTTTTAAATGTTGTTATAAATTATTAATTATGATCTTCCAATTAAAATTATACTTATAATCACAATTTTTTTAATAATTATAACTACAACTATAATTATAATTAATAATTTATTTTTTTTATCATAATAGAATTTATACTTATTTTATATTTTTTTAATTGTGTTTGTCGGTTGTAATTGAATCAATCAAATTACTCGGAGGGACTGATTTAATTGAGGGGGCGAAATGGTGTGTTTAATTGAAGGGAGATTTTAAGTCTGTTATTGTCTAAACTACATCAGTGCCGGGTAATAAAAATGGTTCGATATTTTTAATTTTTCAATTTATTCAATTTGAACATTTATTTGATCCAGTTGGTTTGATTTTTAAAAAAATTTAGTCTAATCAATTTGAATAATTTGATTAATTCGATTACATTTAATCATTTATGTTGTCCGACATTGACGTAAATCAGACAATAACAAAGTTAAAACTCTCTTATATTAAACCCCCCATTTCGCACCCCGCTCCCCCAATTAAATTATGTCAAATCTCTCTAAGGAATTGGATCGATTCAGTTATATCTTTACCTGATATATACGATTAAAAAAATATAAAATGAATATAAATTTTATTATGATTACAAAAAATAAATAAATTATTAATAATAGTTATAGTTATAATTATTAAAATAACTGTAATTTTAATTTAATAGATCAGAAATAATAATTTATAATAATATTTAAAAAATATAAAATTATTTTCATATGTGTATGTATGGACTATGTATATGTGTCTATGTATGTGGGGATAATTTGGGTGGGTGGGGGGAATTGGGTGGTGGTGGGGCCCGCGTCGGTGCTTTATAAAGTAAATCCTAATTTAAGGTCAATGGGAAGAGAGTAGTTCATTGAGATTCTTTACATTAGAAGCTTAAACTATTTTAAAACTGGTTTACCTCCACTTCCAAATCATCCTCTGGTTGGTTTCTTTTTCTCTTGACAAAATCGAACCCGTAATGTGATACAGCTTTGCAGGATTTATCGCCCGCAAGCAGCTAAACTGCCTTGCCATTTCCGATCTATGGCTGCTCCGTAGACATCGTCATAGAAGTTTCAACGGAATCCAGAAAAAAACTGCTGCGATTTCCCAATCCCTTGTTTGCCTCATTGAATCTTTCAAGTCTGGTGGGAAAAAGTAAAACTCCGGCAACTGTCCTCGGCGCGCGCTATAGGTGTATTCAAATCGGTCGGAAGCGACTTGATCCGAGTCCGAGACCTGATCGTCTGCACGATTAGGGCATTGGTTTTATATGTATATTATATGTATATGCATATGTATGCCAGGATGAGTTCGTGAGGAGTTGAAGAAATGTCGGGAGGCGAGTACAACGATCGCGCGATACTGTTGAGATCGAATTCGTCGGCTTCCGAGGGCGATTTGGAAAGTCAAGGGCATCCGAAGAGTAATAAGGGGATTAAAGATCTGCTGAAGCGCCTGGATCGAGGGTTTTCGGGGCGTCGGATCAGCTTTAAGCGTTCGGATCGTGGCGCCAGCGGTAGCGGAAGCGGAAGCGGCGGCGATGGCGGTGGTGATGAGATCTCCGCCGACAGCGCTCCGCCGGAGTGGGCGTTGCTGCTTATTGGCTGCCTCCTCGGTCTGGCTACCGGTCTCTGTGTCGCCGCCTTTTATCGTGCGGTGAGTCTTTGATTAGTTTCTTTTCCTTTTTTATTGAATTTGAATGGTAGTTATGTCCTGCAAAGGGAATTCAATTATACTGATTGTGCAATTCCGTTGATGAAGATCTATTATTCTTCACTTCACCACGAATTAATGGCAGTTGGCATGAGCGTCGCACATCAGAGGGGACAGTTGTACCTGCCGACCTAGGACACAGATTCAAAGAGAGTGAATGGAGGAGCGAAATGGGGATGCACTTAGGTGTTTGCTCCTGGGACAGGGTGATTATCTAGGATTAAGAATTTAGTGGATGATAGCAAGTAGCAATAGTTAGCGGTTTATGGCTTACTGTGGGGTTGAAGACTCTGGGCTTATCAAAACTTGAGTAAGGAGGGTTGATATAGCAAGTATGTTGCTGCCATCACATCTGGTCTCGCCATCACATCTGGTCTCGCTATAGCAAGTTTATGGCTTACTGTGGGGTTGAAGACTCTGGGCTTATCAAAACTTGAGTAAGGAGGGTTGATATAGCAAGTATGTTGCTGCCATCACATCTGGTCTCGCTATACTCTTAGCATTGCTAAAAGAAAATGAAAGAAAAACTATCCAATCTTGAGCTTTTCCCCATTGCACAATGACACTGAAGGAAGCTTCTAAGATTTTGTCATTGGGAAAAGACCTTTCCAAACTAAACACTACCCTCCAGAGACTACTATTAACTTCAAGCATTAAATCAGGCCTTCTAGTTTCCTGCTTGAGGGAGGTGGATGCACACCACGGGTTTGGAAATATCCACTTCCTTAACAAGATCTACTATAAGCTGCCAATATGATTTGATCTTTATTAACACTGTTTATTTTTCTGAGAAAACTTACTCTTGTTGCAGCCTTCTTTGATTATTCTGTCCAGATTTATGGCTCCAACCAGTTTCTGTTATGCAATGCAGGGCATTCCAGTTCTCACTGTTCTGATTAGTATTTAGATGACTTGGTCAATAACTGAAGCATGAGTTGGTGGCTTCTAGTTAGTGGGTTCCTACTTTATTCCTATTTTATTGTTTGTTAAGGCTGGTGTAACAGCCACGTTTTATCTTCCCTATTTGTATGGGAGATGCTCCCTCATTGTATGAGAGATACTCCCTCAGTACAGTCTGCTATCAGAAGAGACTATATTAACGAGTTTGTTGGATAAATAAAGGGATGCAGAGTTTATAACCCCATAATTTCCAATCTCCTCCTTCTCTTCTTCCAATTATTTCCTTCTCATTCTTGACGCCTTCCTTGCCTCATCTTGCTTATCTTACCCCTCCAACTTTTCCTTCCCTAGTAATCTTCCCTGTCCTCCTCCTCCAAAGCTGATTCCCTCTGCAATCTAGAAACATGCCTACCTTTTACTAATGAAGTTCAAAATTACTAGGTGTAACTGAGACTTGTTAATGTTAACTCTTATTTGATTGTGACTTTTTTGATGAATCTCCTGTAGTACAAGACCCAAATGAATTATAGGGCAGAGGATGAAGCTTGGTTTTGAAGGGCTGGTGGTTGTGTGTGTGTGTGTGGGCGGGGGGAGGGGGGGGGGGGAGCGTTAGTGAATATCCTTCACTTTACCATTTTGTGTTCCATATTTTAGATCTGGCAGAAGTTGAGTGGCTACAATGTGGATCTTGGTTGACAATTTGGCATTTTATGGATCCAGAGGGCTATGTAAGAGGGAGGGATTTTGTCATAGAGGGTTATTTCTGTCATGTATGTTAGATAACATATATATATATCCCCTCCACTGTATGATCTCTTTATAAATCCAAAGTGTCACGACCCTAGGTTTTCCTAGGGTGTAGAATGGAATTTTGGGAGGAATTTGAAGAAGAAAGAACAGACTGGAGGGATAAAACAGAACAGAAAGAGGGAGAAATTGAGAAGAGAAGGAAATGGTTTGGATGAAGAGAGAGAGAGAGAGAGAGAGAGAGAAGAGTGAGAGGGAAACAGAATGATTTCACTCCATTCATGGATGGCCCTATTCTCTATTCAACAACTTATTTATAGGTTGTTTACATCCTTGTGGTTATTACCAAACTAATCAACTAACACACTAACAAACTCTAGTACAATTACAACTACTGCCCTTTGGTTCATGACACAAAGGAAGGGGTTCCAGGTATAAACAAGTAAGGTGGGAGCTTTTGTGATCCTATTTCATCTCAGCAAATATCAGAGGGGTGTATCAACCCCTACTATATTAATATAGGTTTGGTCGATCCAATTTATGGTTTGTGAGGTTTGTCATGTTATGTGTGTGCTTGATCAATCCTTTACTGGATTCATGGTAAACATAACAATTCCTGTTTGCTTTTTAAGCACAATTTGTTTCACACTTTCAATACATTCTTCTTTAACATTTGCTCACATAAAATATCTATATGTGTTATAGGTCCATATAATACATGAATGGGCCTGGGCTGGTACTCCAAATGAGGGTGCTGCTTGGCTCCGTTTGCAGAGGCTAGCTGATACCTGGCATCGGATACTGTTAGTACCTGTTACTGGAGGGGTTATTGTTGGAATGATGCATGGATTGGTTGAGATATTAGACCAAATAAAACAGTCCAGTTCTTCTCAAGGACAAGGCTTTGATTTGCTTGCTGGAGTTTTCCCCACTTTAAAAGCAATCCAGGCTGCTGTTTCGTTAGGTACTGGTTGTTCATTGGGCCCTGAGGGCCCTAGTGTAGATATTGGGAAATCATGTGCCAAGGGCTGCTCTCTAATGATGGAAAATGACAGGGAAAGGAAAATAGCTCTTATTGCAGCTGGTGCAGCTGCTGGAATAGCTTCAGGTAATCAGATTGTCTTCTTTGACCAATTCTGTACTAGTTTCAGGTATTCTTTCACTTGTTTTATGCTAGGTCTTCAGGAGGCATGTAGATTCCTTGGATTGCCATGCTGGCCCAGGCTGTTCATTCTTTTGTCAGACTTGGCATAGACTTGCTTCTCAGGCATAACATGGTGTTACTGTCATCTTTTTCTATGAACTGGGCCTTTTGTTTTAAATCTAAAATAAAATCTATCACCTTATTTTTTATTTGAGTCCACTGTATTTTCTGGCATCTGTAGGCACTTTATTGCTCTTATTTGTCTCAGGTTCCATTTGGATAGGGTCATTTAAACTTGTCAGTTGTCATTTGGAATTTGAAATTCCAAATCCATTGTTTGGTTTCATAATTGTTAGAAGCATTTGGATTTTGGTCCAAATACAGGGTGGATTTGGACCCAATAAATAGAAGCATATTATAACACCCACTTAAGTAGAAAAGAATTCCTCCTGAATGGAGTGTCAGTTGTGTGGATATTTCATTTTCATTATCTTGTTATGCATGCACCATGCTGTTGAAACCTAGAAGAGTAAATAAAGAAAAGTAAATTACATTTGGCTCCTGATTCCCGAAAGATATGTAACTAATACACCTCATCCCATGATCTACAAGTAATTACACAGTTGTTTCTTGCTTTCTGTTTTTCCTATCTTAGTTTATTAAGCTACCATAGGGAGTCTAATAGAGTTTTTTTTATATGTTACATTTGTTTATTTTTTTTTTTACTTATAAATTCTTGATTTTCCCTTCATTAATTTTTTCCTTTTATCTTTCAAATGATGTCTATAACCTTTTCCCTCTCCAACTCTTCTCTTGCTTTATCTGGTGGCATAGGAAGGCCGGCCATTTCCATAATGGCTGCCGCCTCTATCCCCAACGTATGATCAAACTCCCCAGCCCATCATCACCCTTGGCTACCACCAAGGCCCAGAACTACATTGGACACCTCCAGCATCATTATGTTCCCAACCATCCAATGGTTAGAAACCCGCATTCTCAAAGAAAATTAGGCCAAATAACACACTATTCCCCCTAATTTGCAAATGTTTAAACATTGCATATCATTGTACATGGTGAAAGAGAGAGATCCATGCCTGTCCACAAATCTCAATGCTGCATACCCTCTGTGGATTGCATATTTGCTCACCACTCCATCTGATGTCCATGAATAGCCACTGCCATCAAATTCTCTCCCTCCCTTCTCTCTATCCTATTTCTCTTTTCCAATTATTGCAACCACCATCTCTCGATAACCCTCAATTTTGATGTTTGATAATCTAACCCAGGTTTTGCTGCCATGAGAGAGAATAAGCAGGATACTAGGAGTTGTTTTGATGAATACACTGGGGTTGGTATGAGGTGGGGTGATAGGAGCTAGTTCAACAAATGATTGGTGTAGAGGATTTGGTGGTTCTGTTGGAGGTCTTGATCTCGTGTGGCATTTGGCCAACGTGTAACTGGAATTATAGAGGTTGGTTTGGCTAAGTGTTAGGTTGCTTAGGGTGATTCTTGCTGTTGGCGCCTTTGGGGGGGGGGGGGGGGGGGGGGGAGTGGATTGGTTCTAGCATGTGTGTGTAGGGGCAGTATTTGTTGTTGAGAGGACTAGCAGATTGTTGTGGTGGTGAGTTTTTTGCCAACATTGAAGAAGAAAAACAATGGGAAATTTTTCTGGGTTTTGGTAGATGTGTTCTGGGTGGAGTGCTGGAAAAATTAGTAAACTTTTTTTCTTTAATTAAATTTTTATTTATAAAGAAAAAATATATATTTCATGCCTTTTAGACTGTCCCAGAACTCAAAAAGGGATAATGGAATGCAACCTAACTAGAAGTTGTAGCCTATAGAAAATTGTTATCTTGATATTTTATTCATGACTAGATTACCTCTGCCTAACATCCCCTGAAAAAGAGTATGGATCAGAAAGCGGTGACCATCTTGGTACTTCTTTTGTAATCATTTTCTCTCTTTTTGAATTTTTGTTTTTTAGCTCTAGGAAGAAAATAATATGCAGAATGAGAACATCTTTAAACAAGACCTAGAATAAAAACATTCTGGAGAACTAAGCAAGCTAGAGTTAAATTTTGGAAAAACTGAGCATCTTAATGTGATGAGAAAATTAGTAGCATGTGGCATGTGAGATATATTCTTTGGAATTAACAAGGGTGGAGAATTGTCCCTTAAAGGGCATTCCCAGTGGCTTAGACTGCATATGCCACTATAGAAAATTGAGTTTGTCTCTTATTGCATATTAAAAAATTACAAAACAGAAAGAAAGAAAAAATGGATGTATGGAGAATTGGTTCTTATGTAGGATGATTTGGTGAAAAATTGGTAATAGCTTAACTAGTTCTAGGTCCTTTGAATCCAGTCTAATACCATGTTTTAACTAACAAAACAAATACAATTAATTAATAAAAAAACAACAATAAAGAGATAGCAGAAACAAGCACTACATTTACCTAGATAATAAGACCTATGCCCTGAAAGGGGAATTCTATAGCACTTCTACACTCAATAAATCCATGAATACAACCTAATGTGTTACTCATCTAATCTTTGGAGTTTGGAGATAAGCTTGTTACTTGTTAGGTTTATCTCTTAAACATATCCTAGTTCTCAATCTTCAGACTCTGCACTGACAGAAGCCCATCCCACTGGTTGCCCTTTTAGTCCTGTAATCTATAGCGTGGAATGAACATACGAAACCTGTTGAGTTCTAACCTAGTCAAGAGGGGGGGGTGAATTGACACCTTTTAAAAACTTTAATGCAAAACTTATGCACGTATATATATGAGAAAACAAATTTAATATAAACCAAAATTGTAGTTGAGAGTACGGGAGCACTTAAATACTAGATGGATAATATGATATCCGCTAGCTGTGCTAGTATGTGCTTAGATCCAATATACTCTTCAAATTACAACTTGGTGAAAAACATGTGATTTGAATGCACACAATAACAAGACTTTAAATAAACCAAATGGAATATTGAATGAGTACAAAGAATGATCAATTAAAACAAATCAGAATATAATAGCCAACAAGAATGTAGGCCTTAGGATTTGGCCACACAAAAACAAAAACAAACAAGTATAATCAAGCAAGAATAAGTAAAGAGTGAAGAGAAGAAGGACACAACGATTTATAGTGATTCGGCCCTTATGGCTTACATCCACTACCTAAGGATTCCCTTCCTTAGGATTTTCAATCAAATCCACTATATGAAACTTTTCTTACAACCACCAAATCCTTCACTTGGCTTCACCACCACCAAACTATTTCTGGAGTCTCACACTCACTAGCTTGGATTTTGTACGCTCTTTACAAGATAGTAGAGATTGAAAAATAGGGTTCTCTCAAAAATAATACAATGAAGTGTAGAGAACTCTCTTAGTTTTCTCTCAAGAATATAGAGGAAAAGAAAGACTTGGAGAGAATGAGAATCTTGGCTAATGATGTAGAAAATGATAGGGCTTCCAAAAGTTGTTCCAAAGGCTTCAAGAGATCCTTTTATATAGTGTTAGAGTTGGCTTTCCTTGATCAATCTCAGCCCTCCATGTGTCAAGTCTTCAAGCCAATCTTAGCCCTTCGTTTTGAATTTTTGATTTACCTTCCATAATCAGCTAACTTGATTGATCTTCAAGACCTTTGACTTTTGTAGATCTCCAATCAGCCTTGAATGAGCAAATCAATTCCAATAATGCATGGCTGATTTCAAGGATTAAAAATATCATCCAAACCCTTCATAATTCTTGCAAAATCGAAATAACAAATGATCAATTCTGACTTCTAGTTGATCTTCAAACTCCTTTGATTGTGCAATTGGCCCCTTAGCTTCCATAACAAGCATAGCTAATTTGAAATTTGAATTTAAACCTCCAAATGGTGTAAAATCCTTCCAAATATTCTCAGATAATGAAGCAAATTTGTCCAATAATGAAGATATCAATTATAACTTCAAAAGCCCTTAATTGATCAAGTTTCCATACTAAAAAATTTTGACAACAAGAAGAGAATCAATTTGTGTAGCTGAATATATGCAAGATATCCTTAGAATATTCTCCCATAATGAAGATATCAATTAGCTATAATGAAGATATCAATTAGCTATAATGAGGATATCAATTAGTCATAATGAGTATATCAATTAGTCATAATGAGTAGGATAATTGATTCCATGATTTGAGTAGAGGATCCTTTTAATGAGATAGAATCAGCAATAAAGGAAAGTAATATCAATCAAGGTTTAACTTTCAAACCTTAATTTCCTCCATTAATGTTGAATAATAGGGCTGAATCTTTAACTTCTCCATTTGAATGCAATTCAAAAATTTTTCCATATTTAACTAAGTAAAGAAGCTTCTAAGAACCTTTAAATTTACTCCATGATTCTCTTACCATATTTAGACCAACGAGAAAATGTAACCTTGATGAGTGTGCTCCACGTGGCTGCCATGTCATCAAAATGCCACATTAACAATGCCATGTCGCCAAGTTACATATATGGCAACTCCATATAGTGGACTACTCCAATCTCCTCAAAAACTTCCATATATATCTTTTGAACTTCCCATATATGAACAAGGATTCAATATATCTTCTAGACTTTCCATTCTAAGAAGAACTTTCCATTCATAGCTCAAATACTAAAATTTCTAGAAAGCTCTCTAAAAACTTGTTTCCATATATAATGAAATCTCTATATAAGTATAAGAAGTTTCCATATATAACCTGTGTCATGAAATCACTAAAGAATAGCTTTGTAAGCCTTATGAAGGCTTCATGCTTTGTTAGAACATAAAATATAAATTCACATTCACACATGCCAATCATCAATCATCAAAATCTACACTCAACAAAACCAACGTCCATTTTGGAACATTTTGGATGGGACAGCTTTTTGATTCCTATTGTGGCATGCATAACAGGTAATACTGCAAGGCCTTTTGGGAAATATAACAATCATCTGCTTTAAAAGGAAAAGCTTATGCATGTCATAATAAAATCCCTTTATGAGATATAATGATCAGTCTATTTGCCTGTCCACTTTTTATCAATTGTCTTGAATGGGGATTTACTTTATTTTTGTCAATGTGTTTGGTCATAAGTGAGAGAGTAACAGATTTTTATCTTCATTAAAGTTCCCATGCAACATTCCTTGTGCCATTAGGTGAAGCAGTAGGAATCTGCTGGAGCATTTCCTTCATGTGGAGCATGAATTTCTGATTGTACTATGACATTCCTTAATTTTCCTTTTTTTTTGGTTTCTAAAACTAGTATGAAGGCCTCTACCTTCTTTGTTTTCATCATAATTTCTAATCTGCTTGTCATTCCTCTCTATCATGTGTATTTCTTAGTTCTAGAGAGTATGGATTTGCATATAGCTTTACTAGTTTACTGCTTCTGTTTACTTTGGTGGCATTTGACATGTAAAATTTGTTCTTTTTTTTGGGGGTTCCCTTTGATTCAGGTTTCAATGCGGCAGTGGCTGGTTGTTTCTTTGCTATTGAAACTGTTTTAAGGCCTCTCCGTGCTGAAAACTCTCCTCCATTTACAACTGCCATGATAATATTAGCATCTGTTATTTCGTCTACAGTATCAAATGCTATTCTTGGGAAGGAAGATTATTTCACTGTCCCCACGTACGATTTGAAATCTGCCGCTGGTATTTTATCTAATTCTTGTTCAATTACCATAAATTGAGAAAATCTTGGGTTGTATCTGTTCAGTACTCTGTTGAGTGTACAATAGTTGCTCCGGCCAGATATCACAACACTTGGTTAATGGTTATGCCATTCATCCAAAAAAATCTTAGTTTTGACTTGCTTATGTGATTTTTAGTCGATTTTCATTTATGAAGAGGGCATTCATTCCCCACCATGCCCTTAAGACTGCTAAAAAATTTCATTGAGTGAGAGGATGAAGCAGATTGGTTTGCTTAGTTGTACAGCCATTAGTTCAGTGTAACGCTTATCCTGTCCAATCCTGCCTGCAATGAATATTAGATTATTTAGACTTAGGATGTTCATACCTTAGCATTACATACTTCCCATAAGTAGGAACAATCTCCAGATGAGCCATGTGTGTATCCAATAATTGAAACAGATAATCCCAGGAAGGGGGGTGGACAGTCCAGTTTCTGTAATTGGCTAATGGGGGTCAAAATTGAAACATGAAACCTTATTGTCTTAGACACAACAAACTTAAAAAACGCATCCATTTTGTTGATCAAAGGCCTAACTTTGCCTGATACTTGAAATTTAGAGAATCATGAACTGATGATCATTGGTGGTCGAGTTTGGATCAAGATAAGAAATAGTTGAGTAGGAGAGTCTTTGTCTATGGTCTATTATAATCATTGGCATTGATGGCAATCATGGGCAGTGGTGAAGAGGAAGCTGGAATGTATCACCTCTAGAGGAGGAGGAGGAAAGTTGGGAAACAAATTGATGTTGCGTCTCTTAATGATGACATTTTTGCAGAAAGCGAGTGGGACCTTTTTTTGGAGGGGGGATCAGTAGGCAAATATTTCCTTCTGCTTGGAGTAAAGTAATCTGGAACACATAATAGACTTTTCTTACTACTCATCCTAGGTTAGTTTCTCTTCAATATCCAGTGCATATTATTTGCTCATGAAATGTAGTTGTTTTAACTGTGTGGTGCTAATAACAGGTGAAAGTAATCATTAAAAGCTTAATAATTTTAATTAATGCATTTGACATTATAAAACACTCTATTTTTCTTTTCCTTTCTCTTTTTTTATTTAAGATCAAATACATAACACCCCCCCCCCCCCCAAAAAACAAAAATCTTGTCATTTAAAATAGAAAAAATATAGATCCCTGCCATTTTTGTCTTGCATTTTATTCTCAAAGTTTTTGGGTCAACACGTTTGTGCCTTCTATCCATGTTGGATGTCACGTCCATACTTCTTATTAGCTTATGGATTGTATCATTGCCGGGGTGACATCTTGTTCCTTGATTTCTGTTAAGGGTTCTCTGGTTGTGCTTGATTTGATAGGTACAGTGATGATCTAGAGGAGCTTAATTATTCCTTCACACTATTTTGTTCCTAAGTTGTTAAGCAAAAGCTAAGGAAATCAGATAATCTAATTAGTTGGTCTGGTTGGGAAATAAAAATAAAATGATGGCCGTCTCCTGGTAGATCCCATTTCTTGTTGGATATGCATGGAAAAAGCAATATCACAAGTAGTTTCCATCTCCTTTACTCTTCCCTTGCAACTATGTAATGGAGCAACCTTTTTGCACTATAAATACTGATTGATTATATCTAAATAATTATGTGAGTAACTTACGTTTTATGGATTTATGATGATATACTCTCTTGACTATGTTGATGTTTCTTTGCAGAACTACCTCTATACCTGATACTAGGTATGCTATGTGGGGTAGTGAGTGTAGTATTCAATCGCTTGGTTACTTGGTTCGACAAGGCATTTGAGTATATCAAAGAAAAATTTGGTGTTCCTGCAGTTGTTTGCCCTGCTTTGGGGGGTTTAGGAGCAGGGCTAATAGCTCTTAGGTATCCTGGAATACTCTACTGGGGTTTCACTAATGTTGATGAAATCCTTCGTACTGGTAAGAGTGTTTCAGCACCTGGAATTTGGCTGCTAGCTCAATTAGCAATTGCTAAAGTAGTTGCAACGGCTTTGTGCAAGGGGTCTGGGCTTGTAGGTGGAGTGTATGCACCTAGTTTGATGATTGGTGCTGCTGTTGGTGCTGTATTTGGTGGTTCAGCAGCTGAACTAGTCAATTCAGCTATTCCAGGAAACACTGCTATTGCCCAGCCACAAGCATATGCACTGGTAAGTTTTCAGCGTGTTTCTATTTAAATAGGTTACTGTTAGCTGTACAAGTAATAGTTGATCATTATTGATGCATGTCCATACTTCTGAATCACACTTCAGGTTGGAATGGCTGCTACATTAGCTTCGGTTTGCTCAGTACCCTTAACATCAGTTCTACTTATGTTTGAGTTGACAAAAGATTACATGATATTGCTTCCTCTCCTGGTAATTATTCTGCCATCTTTGCTTGATAATTATTGTACATGTTGATGTTTTCTGTGTGTGTGAAAATCTTTAGGGATGATCCCTTTTTCACAGCAACATTTAGTAGATCTACTTACCCAAAAAAGAAAGGAGCAATATGTTTATCAAAAGATGAAGGAAAGAGCAATATATAATTGTGTTTAGTCCAAGTGAGCAGGTCGTTGTTCTGATGTTAAGACCTTCATTGATTCCTTTCTAGCTGATGGCTGCAAATTTTCTTATCATGAAAAAAAAAAAAAAATTATGGTTCAGTTTGGCCAATCATCTTTTCTAGAACACAGCTACTGGCACATGAACTATTTGTTATTCTGAATCTCCAGAAAAGCTGTCTATTTCTTTTTGTGCTTGGAATTTAATATGATATTTAAAAGTTGATGGAAAATAAATTATTAGCTGCTGAAGCTGTTTTCATGCGACATAGCCTGATGTTCTTCTAGAGAAAAAAAAATAGATCTGCAGTAGCAAGAAAAAAAAAAGTGAAAAAATAAGAACAACAAAGAGGAGAAAAGAGATACAAAAAAAATGAGGGAGGTGATATGAAATAAGATGGATTAAAAGAAATATTAGAGAAGAAGATAGACAGATAGAGGAGAGGAAGGTTTCTAGATGATGAAGAATGGAGGGAGGAGGGAATCTTTTGCAATATTGGTTTGTCTTCAGTTCATTGTTCTGCAGCAATACAACTTTATATGGATTTTTGAAGAATACTAAAAACATCTTCAAACATCTTTTTTGTTTTTTATTTTTGTGAATAGAAATATCTTGGAACATTTAATTGGACATTCTGCCCATTTGTCAACAAATTGAGTCAGTTATTCTATTTACTGGAGGTTTGTACCTCTAAAGAGCATGAAGAAAGCAAGCAGCAGTATTAATCAGAAATGCACTTGAAATGTGACCAATAACTGCATGAGTTGGGAAATCATGACATTAGTTGTCCCTGACATTTATATTATATGAATTCCCATTCCTTAAAGAAAAGCTGTCACTGAGCACACAAGAATATTTAATGAAGTAGGTTCTTTATCACATATCTATAATCCTATGTTCAGCAGCCGCAAACTATGAGTGTAAAGAAGCTTATGCATATTGTTTGATTGAACTTTCATCTAATGGTAGGCCCATGAATCAGTAGGAACACTTGTTTTGCTATCAAACTAATTTAGTCTCACCATAAGGTTATTTAGATGAACATGGTTTGTTATTGTTTGGGAATAAGAGGAGACATGAGATGCAGAGAGAAGGAGAAGAGAGGGGAAGGCACAGGATATAGGAATGGGCAAAGAGATAAGAGGTAGAAAGGAGATGAAAAATAAGGGATGGGAGAGGAAATTGCAGGCGATGATTAGAGAAAGAAAAAGAAGAGGAGAGTGAGGGGGAAGTGCTTGCATGTTTCCTAACAATGTTTTTGTTTTTCAGGCCTGCCCTGTATTTTTGAAATCGGCTGTAGAAATTCGCAACTATCTTGAAGCATCCTAATTGCCCTTGTGGCAATGAATAAAAAAATCCCCTGTTTTTGTTAACTGCTATTGCTCCTGTACCAACATTGTTATGCTAAGGATTGCAAACAACCACACACCAAGTTGCAAATAATACTTGGGATGTTCAAGTGGACATAAGGAGGTTTTGTAAAATCAGCAAATAAAACACAACCTCTCAACTTGATTTGATTCTTATATGTTTCAATTTTTGCAAGCAGGGAGCTGTTGGTCTAGCAATATGGGTGCCTTCTGTTACAAAACCGTCCAAGGAGATGGAAGCATCTGACACAAGGAGCTTGACTAGAGATTATTCTCCTATCTCACACTCTGAAGACAAACACAATGGTATTTGGAGACGAGCGGGTGATAGGAATGAACTGGAACTCTCTGTCCTAGGAAATGGTGAAAATCATGAAGCATTTGATGAAGATTCTATTTTGGAAGATCTGAAGGTCATTTTTTCACTTTTACTTGTATTTTATTTTTCTGTTTGGGACTGGTTTAGGATATCAGCCAATATTTTCCTCAATGTTTTTTATATGAACATTTTATTTGTTCTGGATTAGCTATACTGTTATTTAGTAGTTTTATATACAGCTGATGCCTGCCACTATAATTGCTATGATCAGGTTTCTCAGGCCATGTCGAAGAACTACGTGGCAGTTTCACCCAGTCTAACCTTGAAAGGGGCCATAAAGTCTATGCATGACAACCAACAGCATTGTGTTCTAGTGGTTGATGTTGAAGATTTTCTAGAAGGAATTTTAACATATGGTGACATTAAACGATTTCTGTCAAGTCAGTCTGGTGAGGGTTCGGAGGGTGATCTGCCTCTTCAGGATGTACGTAATGCCAATTGATATGATGTCATAACTCTAGTACAGTGGCACACTTGGTGAATTTTTTATGCTGCAAAGCTCTAATAGTGCTCTTTATCATGATTGTTAATCTTTTCAAAGTATCTTTACTTTATCCATGTTCTCCTCTTCTATTATATTAATTAAACTTGAATTCTACCCAGTTAAACACCTGCCTTGTTTCATCTATATGCACTCGAGGCATAAGCTATCGGGGCCAAGAGCGTGGACTGTTGACTTGTTATCCAGATACTGATTTGGCAATTGCAAAGAAGCTAATGGAGGCCAAGGGGGTAAAGCAATTGCCTGTGGTCAAACGTGGTGGAGATTTTCAAAGAGAAAGAAAACGCAGAATTGTTGCCATTCTCTATTATGATTCAATCTGGAGCTGTCTGAGGTTAGTGTTGCTTCTGATTAATGGTTATATGCTTGTTTATTTGTCTCCTTTTCTTTTCTTGGTGTCTGGGTATATTTGTTGGCTTTCAAAATAAAAACAAACGAGTATTTTGGATGCACTGACTTCACTGTGTTGAATCCATGTTATCTTTCTTAAGAAGAAGCAAATGGTTAGCAATGTCAGAATTTAACAGTTTTCATGTTAAAACAGCTGAATCAACTCCTTATACTTGACAGTTGATGGGTTTTATCTGGATTGTTTTATCTACTACAAAACAGAACCAGTGTTTTTCAGTTGAGTTTTGAAGTTACATTTGCACCATCATTTTGGGGTGTGTTTTTATACAAGTGCAATTGTGTAAACAAATAAAAAATGAACAGACTGACTTATACCTGTTAGATTTTATTTCACATCCAAACAAAAATGGAGAACAATATTGGTGCTGGATAAATTTTTGCATCCAGCCAATCTAGCAGTTTATAGATAAGAAAAGTTTGGTGGTGCCTTCAATAGATGGATCAGTAAGCTAGTTTTGTATGTGTTATCATGCCTCTGGCTAAGTTCAAGGGAATGATTTTACATGTGATGATAAAGACCTTTGTTATCAATCCTGTTAGCGAACACTCAAATCAACGAAGACAAATATTAAAAAGTTGCACAGGGCGCCCCCCCCCCCCCAACAACAGAAGGTTTCATTTATTGACCATTCCCATGTTTGTGTGTTCCAATTACAGTTTTATGCCCGCCCTTAAATCATTTTGAAGCCACTGCTCTGTCTCTTGCTGATTTCTCGGCTTGCATGCAGAGAGGAAATCAATCACTGGAAATCAGTCTATCATCAGAGAAAAGACGACAGCCTTGAGGCAATCACAAATGGCCACTAACGTGACATGGAAGTGGCGCTCTAAACTTTTTAAAATTTGATTTGCTGCCACGCTGAAACCAAAATTGAAGTCAAAGACGGTGACCAATTTTGCGGCAGCCACAGTTAGTGGCAGAGTACATACCGTTTTCATATATTTTGAGGGTTATAGCGACCGGTTATCTTGACATCTAAAATTCCTTCTCCTAACTGCATCATGCCATATTTGTACATGGAGTCTACCCCCAATTCAGTAGTTAATAGAGATTGTTTTGGGAAAAGACCTGAAATATGTTAAAAGAGTGGTCAAATTATGTCAATACTCCCATAGGCAAAAATGATGGCGGAATGTGCAAGAACTATGAGTTATTCCTCTAATATCTATGGCTATGACTGCATTTCTTTTCTTTTAACTTCTTGGCTTGGCAATGGGATTGTTGGCTTGGCTTACGAAATTGAAAGATTTGTGGTTCTGTATGATGGATGAATCTAATTGTACGTTTCCATGTATTTCCCTTGCTAGTCAAAGTACAAGATTATAGTGTCTTATTCAGTTATTTGTGAGGAGGGTTTAAATCTCTTTAGATGCAAGATTTTTGTACTTTTACCTAAAAAACGTGATTTATTGAGCTATTACATTTGCATCTGAGTGTACATTCGTTTTCATCCTTAAAAAAAAGAGTACATTGCTGCAAGCTGTGGGTTCCTTTTACCTTTATCATTGACCTTCCTATTATTTCGTCGTGGAGAGATGGGCACAGCTTCTCCTGTGTATTGGATGTTGGAAGACTCTTGCCCTTTCTGTTTGGGACCGGAATTATTTAATGGAAAGCAGAAAAAGAGACTGAAACATGTGTACATGTAATTTTATTTTTCCATGCATAAATTAGTATATTTGTTTTCCTTTCCTTGGGGAAATCCGATTTCCAAACATAGCATTCTTCAAATATGTTGGGTCCATCTGAGATGGCTAGGTTAGGTTAGGTTAGGTTGATATTTTTTTTTTTTTTTTTTTTGTTTCAGTGATATTTTCGTCTCTAAAATCTTAATTCAAATTCTCTTTGTATCAAAATGGAGGGTGGAGAGCTTTAAAAGATGACTTGTCAAAAATGAAGCCCAAAAAATTCATCACCAATGAAACAACACTCAACTCAAAGTAGTTAGTATAGATAATCTTCCTGCATTGCTTCCTTTAAAAGAGAAAACAAAAACTAGAGTCCAAAATGAAAAATTTTACATCTGAGGTCCGAGGGGAAGGCTACTCATGAACTGACTATAAAGAGATGAGCCACTGGGAATGCTCAAGGGAGGCTCTGAAAGAGGCTCCACCTTTGGCTCTCCTTTGGGCACCATGAAACCCATTTCGTTGGCATGTCTTTGCTGCCCTAAGTAGGGATGAACGGGCAGCACAGGCAGCTTGCCTTGGCCCGGGCCAAACCCGCCTATCGTCAGATTGGCTAGGCCGGGTTGGTTCATTCCAAAGCCGAAGCCATGAGGAAGCCCCAGGTGCTGCCTTCCCTGTAAGCTAAATGTGCTTAATGCAGGAGGCCTACCATACCTAGCCATGTTGCTATGGCCTTGAGATGGCTCCGGCCTATGAAGATGCGTTTGCGCAGCAGCAGCAGCAGCACTGCCACCGGCTTGGGCAGGTCCATTGCCAGTGTTGCCGCCCGAGTTGATGTGGCTGCTGTTACGAGCAGCAGGAACGTCGTGGTTGTGCTTGCCCTCGTAAGTGGTGATCACCGACTTCAGGTCATGCGAAGCCCTCTCCACGTGCTTCCTCACCGTGCAGCCTGCACTTGTGCACTTGTAGTAACTCCTGTACCAAATTACCAAATGAGCAAAAATGCTTGTCTCTAGTTTCAGCAATGGAAAGCATTTTTTATGGTTTTGGACATTAATTTTTGTGAGATGCGATGATGAATGTGGATGCTGAGAGTACCTCGGATTTGGATTTCCTTTCACGACTTTCTGTCCATATTTGCGCCAACGATACCCATCGTCGAGGATGTCCACCTCACTGGTTGTTTGGACCACAACTCTAGGTTCCCTAATGGCTCTTGTAGCTCCACTCATATCTGTTGCATATGCTTCGATTTTTCTGTGAACACACAACGATGGAAGAAATTCTGTTGAATAACAGAACCCCATAATGTTATAGAGAAAAACGCAATTTTATAACAAAAAGAGCTAATCACCTTCTCTTTGAGTCGGATTCATCTCCTTCTCCATCATAACCTAATGATATGCTGCCATGCGTCTCCTGATCACCTTCATCTTCTTCATTAGAAAAAGTAGAAGAGGCATCCACAGGATCACCTGATTCGAAGTGAATGCCATTCTGACCCTGCAAAGAGTTAGGTCCATTGCAGTTTTCAGCACCCGTAGATGCCGATGATGTCACATCAAGACCATCATGCCTCCAGTCAGGGGCTCCAGCAGCGGTTCCCTTTTGCATGCTTGTCCATGTTGGATCACCATCGGGACCTATCTGTGCACCCGTTTGATCAGTGATGTCAAGTTGAATGTCAGTTGGCACATTTGTAGATCCAATGGCTGACCTGCGATTAGGTGGAGGTTTGGGGTGATTGTGTGCCCCTTTGTATATGATTTCAGTAATGTGGCCCTCATGAGATCGTTCAACCTTCTTCTTGACTGGGCAATTTGGATGAGTACATTTGTAATAACTTCGTGGATACTCACTGCCTTTTACTTGTTTTTGTCCATATTTTCTCCAATTGTATCCATCTTCGGATGGGCCACCACCAACCATGATATCTCCACCTCCTCTTTGATCTGCTTCGTCATCATGCTGCTCATCAGGTGGTGGTGAATGTTCTTCATTGCCACCAACAGGATCAGCAGACCTTGGTTCAAACATCATGGAGTTTCTGGCTGCATCATTTTCATATGATGGTCTAGAAAAGTCATCGGGTAGATGGAGTGTGGCTCCATTTTGAGACTGCACATTCACAGGTTGGGCACTTCGAGATTGAGAAGAATTCTCTGGCTGAAAGGAAACCTCAATACTGGGAAAGGTTTGCTGAGAAACAGTTGGAGGCATCTGTATGCATAAAGGCAAATTGTACTGGGAGGAAATCAACATGGAGAATGCTATATTACTTTCTCACTTAGATTCATTTTCCTTACTCTTGTCATGCTTATCTTCTTAATTTCTCAATTATGACTATGGATGTTTCATGCCTTTTATGAATACGTGTGAGTGTGAGCTTGAGCAAGAGAGAGAGTTCTAAGGTGACTAATTTTTTCCTATTTCAGCTTGAGATGTAGCACATATCTGGAGCATACTTACTTTGCTTGCAGAACCCATAAAAGGAGAGGAACCCGATTCTACAACAGGCTTGAATGCAAAGGATGAGGTATTGATATCTTCAAAGAAATTTTTACTTTTATCAGGGGCCTCCATGTTCAAAGTAGAGCTTCTTCCGTTAGCACTTGTGGTGAGCGGGAACTTCCCTGTAGTTGGTGATGGCTGTGCCTGCAATTTTAACAGGCAAGGGAGTTAAAGACTTCAACAAGTATGAAAATCAGTTTCATTCACTGGCATCATGACATATCATGTGTCATCTAGTAAAGGTCCATAATTATCTGATTGGTATCAAAAGCAGAATTAATCATATCTAGAAATTCAGGCTTCACTATAGGAAAACATCAGGGCAGCATATCTATGAAGCACTATAAAGTTTCAGGCTTTCAGCAATCATAAATAGCAAGCTTGGATGACCTAGCAAATAAGTATAGATTGTGCTTGGTCAACTCATCAAAATCACATGTTTACATAGCATTGCTAATGGTCTCAGAAGGTTCAATTCATCATCCAAAATTGACCTCTGAATAGGTTAGGGCCATCATCACTACGACTGCTAAATCTAGGGAAGTTTCCCTCAATTTGTCAGTTTTCAGTTGTTACCTCTGATGTTGGCTTTATGTAGTATAACTACTTTTGCAAGGAAGACAGACTTGTACTGAATAAATATGTGAGGCACAATGAAGCAATTCATTTCCAACAGACGAACAATTCTGCGCTGAATATGCAGTAATTTTGAACAGCTATATGTTTTACTATTGACGATCAGCCTCTTACATTGGTTGTGCTTCTCCAGCTTCAATTTATAATTTAGATTTTCTTTTTCTTTTTACTACAACATTTATACTCAAGTATAACCCAAGGTAAGTTTGGCAAGTCCGTCTGATTTATGTTGAAAAATTGCCAATTCAATTATGCTATTTGAATTCTAGGGAAGAAAAAGAGATGGGAAAAGGAAAACAAAGCCCAGAGAAAAGATAAAAACTAGATAAATGAACATGGGAGGCAGAGCATATAGCACCTATACTAAAAAGATACTTTCCTTTCTCATCAAAGGCGTTGTTGCCCATCTTGTAATAATTGCAAAATGGAGAAACTCCTCTCAGAATGAATCTGAAAGAATGTTAGTATGGCATATGTTTCATTTGGAATTTGGCAATTAGTTTTTCCATGGTTTTACTTTTATCCCACTAGTTGTATCTCCATGTTGTACAGGTAGGTTTCACAATGCTAATTATGTGATGGAACACAACTATATCAATTATCTTCATTCATTGCTATCTCATGAAACATTTCCATATGAAGATGGTGTTGAAATTTTATCTCATAATCCTTGCTAGATGACTGTTAGGAAGGACATACAACTTAAAATTTTACCACATTGTTTTTTTGCATGATTTGTATCATCAATGTGACTTTTAGAAGTCAATTGATATTATAAATGTTGTAACACCAATTCTAACTTGGTTAGGAGAAAGTGTAGTTGATGATGATGATGAGTCAAGACGAAGGACATATACATAAGGATGCATAAAATTGACTGAGTGCTTTCAAAGACCTCAGGGTATATATTTTGTTCTTCCATGTTCATCAATTAATTGCATTTTTTCCCTAATATGATAAACCCCTCAAATAGATCTGTAGTTAACCAGCAAACGGCTTTAAGCCCACGGGTGACCCTAATACGGTAGTACCAGATAAGTGATAATAACATAACATCCACAACAAGAAGATTTCATCTATCAAATGGATAATCACATGCTCAATCCATTAAGTAACCTGCTGCTAAGGCAGAAGTTGATGTTGGCTTTGGAAGCCAATGCAAGAACCTTTTTTTGATAGAGGGAATCAAATAAATTGGAATCTAAAGCTCACCAGTGAATTTGAGAGGAAAACTGGAGATTCTAGCAGGGTTGTTGGACTCAGTCCAGGTGGAATTGTCAGGTAAGGAGACCGAACATCTGGGTTTGCTGAAAGGTCAGCTGGCCTAATGCCTTCCGTATTCAACCTTGGAGCATTAAACCCAGCCCTAGCTGCCATCCTTTCCACAAGGCTGCCACGCGAGCTCATTTTTTCCTCAGAAAACGCATTTGATTTCTTCAATTGATCACCAGCTCCTTCAACTACCAGCCCATCTTTCTCATGACTCTTCCTTGATATGATCTGCTCCTCACACTCAGAAAAGAGCGCCCTGGTTTTATTTCCCACAGGAGGTTCTAGAATTGACCTTGAGCCGATATCATCACCCAACACTGCTGAAAAAAAAGCTCTTGGGCTTGGACTAGGAGTCATCCAATCTCCGGCAGTAGCAACATGGTCGTCAAACCTCCCACCCATCCTAATTCTAAGCTGCCTCCACTGTTATCAGCTCAAATTGGATTCGCTACAAAATCAAGCAACGGAAAGAATTCCTGGAGTGGAACATATGCCGAAGATAATATCATCAACATGAGTCAATGACACAAGGATAGATTTTATAAAATCAAATATAATGGAACAAGAACTTAATTGGAATCAGCTATAAACATGTAATTTGGAGACCAAATTGAAAAAGTACTTCCTAAATCAATTGACATGTCATTTATCAATGCCTCAACCGTTGAAGATTCAACTCATTAAAGTAGTGGGCTACATTATTTGCAAGTTTCCAGGAGCGGCAATCGCAACCCCGCAAGAGAAGTATCGCGGCAATTTGGAAAGAAAGAAACAAAGAAATCAGAAACGAATGGAATTTATGAAAACCGTTTCAAAGGCCCTAGATTTATAATACATCAATCAACGGCAGTTTCAGCAACCATTTCCCAACATAATTTATCACAGTTCTCAAAGCTCAACATTCACAAACAAACTCAAAGAAGGACCAAAAAAAAAAAAATCTGAAAGTTGAAAAAAGAAATTGTACGAGTGACAGCAGATCAGATAAACTGAACCCCACCTTCATCCATCAAACGCCTTTTTGGCCAAACAACTAAAAAATCCCAGATCTAATAAACTGGGGAGGAAACAGAATCTTTAAATGGATAATTAAGGATGAAAGGAAGAGTAAAATGGGAAACAAGAAAAACCCAATAGAAGAATCAATGATTGAACAATGATGGGGAAGATTGGAGGGCAAGTGAGTACCTGATAACCCCATATTTAAAAGAGACAGTCAAACCAAAAGATGGGTATGAAGGAGACCCTTTTCTGACCTCCTCCAGTGGAATTCTCAGAATAATGGGTTCCCTCTCTCTGTCTGCCTGTCTGTCTGTCTGTCTCTCTCTCTCTGTTGAAAGAAAAACTAAGAAAACGTCCTCCCACCTTCCCTTCCTTCCTGTCAGTGTCCCTCCGCCCTCCCCACCTCTTGTTGCGTTTTGCCTGCAGATGATGGGAAATTACAAAGGAAATTATATGAATTGAGAAAAAAGTGGGGTTTGTTTTGAGCTGTGGAGCTTATGGTGGACCAGAAATGCATGGAATTGGAATCTTTGGGGGGGAGAGTGACAGGGAAGAGGGGAGGGAGGTTGAAGGCTGTGTTTGGAGCTTGTGAAAGTGAAATGCAAAGGAAAAGAAAGTGGAGATGAGAGAAAAATAGTTTTAAGTTTTTTCTAAAAATAAAAAATTAAATATTTTGTAATTAAATAATGGAGATTTGAAGAAGGTGGTTCTTTAAAATTAAAAAAAAAGAGTTTTTCAATTTTTTTATTAATTTTAAAATTTAGAAAATACAGTTCTCTACAATCATTTTTTCAAATCATTTCCGTCTCATTATTTAATACAAAATACATAAAAAAAAACACTTTATCTCTTTTTTTAACAAATATTTTAATTTTTTAAATTAAAAATCATTTTCAATCTTTTAACATTTGAACATATTTTTTTAAATTTTTTAATAAAAGATGAAATTGAGAATTTTATAAAAAAAAATTAAAAAACCGAAAAACATTTTTCCAACTTAATAATTTAATTAAGTGTTTAATTTGGGTATGCTCCAACTTAATTATTTAAAAATAATTACTATATGAAAATACAACCTACATGATAAGTAAAATTGATTTCAAGGGCTTTGATTGAGAAGAAGCTGTTTGAAAGGGTAAATGATAGTTTAATAAACTTGTTAAAAATGATGTCCATCTCAATGCAGGCATATGCCATGCCAGGTAAGGTAACCCATTCACACTTTCCTATATGAAAAATAAATGTGTAATCATAATGGACAACAATAAAACAAACTTGTTTGTAAGTGACCATTTGTTTGGATCCTCTATACAGTCTATATATATATATATATAGGTTTTGAGTTGGCTGGTGATTAAGGGTACATTGGTATTTCTCTTCTAAATAGGTTACTTCTTGTGTCTGTTAAATTATTACCCAATACATTGAATAAATTTAGAATACAAATGCACATTGAAAGATATCATATTTGAGTTTTTGTGTGAGTTCTACTCTTTTAGTAATTTAATTAATTGCCTATTTATTATGAGATTATCTTTGGTTTGTGATGAATAAGTACTTAAACGTTGCTATCAAAACCAAATATGAAATACTCTTCTTCTCATTTGAGGTATTTAGACACAAGGAATGAAGATTACTTTGGAAGCAGCCTTACCAAATCTGTTAAGTACAGCAATGAGTTGTGCTTGCTTCTTCGTTAGACTTGCTTACAAATAAAAGTTTTTAAGAACAACAATTCAGTTAAGTAAGAGATTGTGAATTTAAACTTTGTAATAAAATTAGTTTTTATATAAAAAATGAGAAATGGGAAAAGAGAAAAGGACAAGTATATATGCCCATGCGAGAGAACTTATGGGGGTAGATTTAATATTGAGAGGACGTCTTCTCCTCTTTGTTGTCTAGCTTGGTTGGGAGTTGCCCCCAATGTTGCAATTGTTCATTCTCATTAATTATTGTTATATTCAAAGCATCAGAGATAAAGGTGTTTGTGACAGTATCCAAAAGATAATAATGTATGTATGAGTTGTTGCCCTCTAATGACTAATGATTCCAATTTGGAATTTGGTCTCCCCAATTCCATATTTTAATTCACTGTGCAGCAATTAATTAGAACCGTTAGTCAATACCCCATTATCAACATCACATCGTGTAATTATTGCTAATTTTTAGGATCTTCTGTTTAAACTGCAATAAATCTGACCTCCTATTATGGGAAAAAGAAGAAGATTTAAACTGTTTAACCTTGACTGACTGATATTGCACAAATCTAGAAATTTTGGTAAGCTTGTTAGGTGGAGTAGATTTAGTCAATTAATTTGTACCCAAATCTTATGGCCCAAATTTTTTTGCATGTGCCTCATTTCAATTAGGTTGTTAAGAAGGTGACTAATATTGCAATCAAATATTTTCCACAAATGTAGAAAATTTGGTAAACTCGTTAGGATATTAGATTTAGTCAATTATTTTGAAGCTTATTTTTACATGTAATTCGTTTTAATTATATTCTTAGATTAGGACTAATATAGAGATGAGATGAGATCGCACTCTCGTTCAATATTTTCCGTAAATATAGAAATTTCGTTAAACTTATTTTTTTGTGTGTAAATTTCGTTGAAAAGAAAGTTTCTTAGCAATAGAGAAAAATAAGTAGAAAATATTATATGTACATGGACTATACATGCTCATGTAATATAATAAACATATATTAAATTAAGAGTACAAATAAAACATACAAATTACATTTTAAAAAAAATAATTATTATTTAATAACGATATCACGACACTTGAATTACATGAATTTGAGTTAATTTTTTTTTCCGATATAAATACACTTGTATAGTAATTATATGAATACCCTTTTTTATATAATTTTTTTTTAATATTTTACGTGATGTTAGTGTCATTAATTGGTCCTAATAATTAACTATTCAGTAAATGATTATTAATAATTTTTTAATTGTTAGCATTAAGTATGACACAAAAATCAAAACTTTATATTAAAACAATGCTTTCATTTCATATATATGTATGTATATGTGTGTGTGTGTGTGTGGGGTATACATAGAGAGAGGAAAGGAGAGAAAAAGAGGCAGTGAAAGTGCAGATTGTGGGGCAGAAGTAGTCAAAAAGATTGGTTGGACCAACTCTTTTCTATACCCTTCCTTTTATGGCCTAAAAATGTTTTATTTATCAGCATTATATTTAGAGACAAAAGTGGCTCAAACTTCACTCTTAAGCCAAATGTTATAATTAATAAAAAAAAATTTACCTAAAAATTTAATAATGACACTTTTTAGCATTATTTAGGGGAATCAAAACTCCTAGTTGTTTGTGCCATTTTTTTAAAAAAAAATTCTAAATCTTAAATCAATTTAAAGAGCCCCTTATTGATAGATTTGAATTATGAAGAATTAAATTAACTTATTGATAGATATGAATTATGAGAAATTATAATATCTTGCAACTTACAAGGTCTGAAATACTGAAATTAAAATTATAAGAATTTAATTAGTGTCATTGACTTAATTAAAAGGGTCTTTAGAAAATTATATAAGTCACAATAACTTTGAATGATAAAAATAAATTTTTTAAATTTTTTTAGGATAAATTACACGTGACCCCCTTGAAGTTTCACTAAATTACAACATGTAACCCATTGAAAATTGCAGTAACGTTCCTCAATTAAATATTTATTAAGAAATTCATGTAAAGTTGGCAATTTTAGTGCTTAAAACATTTTTAATTCTAATTTTTTATTTTTTAACTTTATATTATAAATTAGAAAAAGGGGATCGTTTTGTAAATTTTGTAAAAATAAATATTTTTGAAACATAAAATATTAAAATATATCTAATTGAAGTTAAAAATTAATTTCCACACCCCAGCATCTACTAATAGTTGTGGTTTTCTATTTGATTGTTTGCATTTATGCTTAATTTTTTTGAAAATTTTAAAAATAAACATAGTAAAATATATTTTCATATTTTTATTTTATTTTTATTTTTTTCTCTAAGGTAGACATGGCCACGGTTCATGAACCGCCGGTTCCGGTTCATGAACCACCGGTTCCGGTTCAAGAAATCTTTAAACCTGAACCGAACCGCCCAAGGGCGGTTTGGGACGGTTCGGTTCCGGTTCCGGTTCCGGTTCGTGCCGGTTCGGTCAACGGTTTGGACCGGTTCGGTCAACGGTTTGAGCCGGTTCGGTCAACGGTTCCGGTTCCGGTTCAAACTGAATTTTTTTATTTTTTTTTAAATATTATTGTATTCAATTTTGGATATGGTAACAAGTAATAAATAATTAACAATATAATTGAATAAATTGATAAATAACAAAATGAGAAGATTGAAGAAATTGAAATTGAAATATTAAATGAGAGACAAAATTGAGAGAATAATAGCTTGAGACTTGAGAGAGAGAGAGAGAGAGAGAGAGAAAGTGTGAAAAATGAGTGGGGAGGGAGGGGTATATATAGATAGGAATTATAAAATTAAAAAAAAAATTTAATAAAATTGGAATTGGACCGTTGGGGTGCTGCTGCACGGGGGGAGGGGTGGTGGTGGGGGGGAGAGGTGCTGCACGGGGGGAGGGGGGGTTGTTCCGGTTCCGCGGAACCGGAACCGGAACCGGCGGTTCCGGTTCCCCGGAACCTTGAACCGGAACCGGACCGAATTTCGCCGGTTCAGTCCGGTTCCGGTTCCGGTTCGGTCGGTTCCGGGTCCGGTTCCGGCCAGTCCGGTTCTGGTTCGAACAGCCGGTCCGGTTCAATTTTGGCCATGTCTACTCTAAGGTAGCATTTGTTCGATGTGTAAAATAAGATTGAAATAGTTTGCAAACCAAACTATAAAATAGTTAAAATAAGATTGGGAAACATTTTAAAATTTTTATCAAACTATTTGTTAAATTTTTGAAATACACTAAAGAATATATGTGTCATTTTTTCTTATATGTAAGATCCAAAATATGCTTATTTTGAGGAGGAAAGATAAACATATCTGAAAAATATCAAATAAAAAATCACGTAATTTATTTTTTAAAGGTCGTTAAATAAGTTTAACAAACACATTAGAAATAATAAAAACAAAAATCTAGAATGATTTTCATATATTATCTTTTCCGATATCTTGATTAACAAATACTACCAAAATTGTATAACTTGACCTTATTAAAAGGAGTCACTAGACTTGACAACTACTTGGATCTAACAATATTATTAAGGTGTATTTGATTGATATGGAAAATAAGGAAAAGAAAATATTTTTCAATAAATTCCAACTTTAGGTGTTTGATTGATCATTTTTTTCCTAGAATTTGTTTTCCACCTAAGTTTAAAAGTGTCATATTTTCTACAAAAACAAGAAAAATCAATTCCGCGGGGGGGGGGGGGGGGGGGGGGGTTGGTTAGTTTTTTTATTTTCTAAGAAAATTGGAAAACGTTTTATTTTTCACCTTGTAATTAAACACTCTTTAGTTCTTAAAGGAAGAAAAAAAACTCAAAAAATAAAAAATATCAAAAAAAAAAAAAAAAACAAGAATAGAAACTCCACTAATTTTGGATAAGATGTTATACTAATTACATCCACCATCCACCATCATTAGCCATAATTGGACGGTAATGTTAGTATAATGAGAGTTTCTTCATGGGATTGTCAGAAAAGTGAATGACAGAAAGAAAATATCTTAGTTTCTTTAAAGAACATTAATACATAAATCTCTGCAAAGACAATCATATCAAACTTTTATTATCTTATTTTTATTGGCAATAAATATAGAATACAAGAACAGTATCCAACCAACGTTGAAAGAAAATTTGAATGATGAAGCCATAAAATCATCATCATATTGCCACGGACAAAGTTCACTTGATTGCTCAAAGATTTTGGCCAAACTTAGCGTCAAAGCAACTCATGATCATGGCATTTTTTTTGTCAATTGCACTGGGACCCCACATGGATGGTAACTCCATACTCATTATGAACCGATCACAACAACGGGTGCCCAAAACTTTCCAGGAAAAAAAAAAAAAATATGATGTTTACCCTGATCCTGAGAATGCTGTGCCAGAAGAACTTTTTTTATTGACTGTTGTCATGTGATAGATGGTTGAATAGAACAAAACAGAGCATCCGATGAGGAAAGAGGGAAACAAAAGTAGACGCCAAATGAGACTAAGATGAATGGAACTATTGCTTTCATGGGATTATGTAGATGAGTAACCGTGGGTAAATCTTACAGTTCTTAGACTAGAGCATCATGAGATAACAAAGAAAAAGCAATCAGGCAATCCATTGGATCAGAATGCTGACAGTTATGCTGCCCGGTTGAGTTTCATGGCTAGACCATGCAATTCAAATAAGTTTCTATATATGGTGGTTCGGATCATCTCTGAATCACAGTTTCAGTATGATCATTAGAACTAAAACGATCAGTTATGTGTCTCTGGTTATCGAAAAATCTGTAAAACAATCAAGCTCTCTGGATCAGAGTTCATGACGGTCAATTCGCTGATCATATTCTTGAATCAACCATATAGGATTTTGTGCGCACTATATGTCAGTGATGATCCCAATCAAATTGGTGTAAAGGGGCCTAGTGTTTCTAATTTTGATTATCAAACGAGTTCAGGGTTAGTGCCAAGAAGACTACAACTTCACAATACTAGAGCTGCTGTGATTTCTCAATTACCACATCTCTACTAAAAATAGCAATGAACAATTGTAACAAACAAACAGCAAGATAGAGCAAAACTGTGACAGGAAACAGAAGCGAATGGGAAAGGAACGAAGTCTCCAAGATTTTTACCAACAGACAATCTGACCAAGAAATAATCGAGGTGAAGTAGCTCCAGCTTCAGCCTTCAGCAACTGAGAAGATCCCAGTCTATTGTTTGCTTTGCCCTTTTCCATAGCTTCTATCTCCTTCAGTGTTCTATTATTTACAGTAAGTAAAAAAGCATGGAGAGTAAACCCCATCCCAAAAATGAGGTTCAATTCTCTGCAGAAGCAGTAGTAGGCAAGTTGGCGATAGAAAATCATTTCAATCCAATTAGACTCAGGTGTTGCCAACTACGGTTCCTTCTCTTGTGGCTCCTCAATTACGGTATTTTTCAGTGAGATGTCATCGAGGATATCACTCTCCGAATCTGTCTGAAGATCTTTAAACATCGAAATCACCTGAATCATGGTTGGCCTACGTAAAGGCCTATCTTCCAGGCACTCAAAAGCAATTTTTAAACACTGGTATAGCTCAGCTCCAGCAGAATCATGTGAAATCAGTTCAGGGTCCAGTATATCATGGCTTCGCTTCTCTTTCTGAAGCTGCTTTGCCCATCCAACCAGATTGTTGTCATCACCAAACTCTGATGGATCTATCGGTTTCTTTCCCGACAGAAGTTCCAGCAGTATGACACCATAACTATATACATCCCCCTTTGTGGTACACCTAAAACTCTGGTAGTACTCCGGAGGAACATAACCTGGGGTCCCTGCAAGTGTGCTCACACTGAGATGCGTGTCAAGTGCATTAACCAATCTTGCCATGCCAAAATCAGACACCCTGGCTTCAAAGTTTTCATCCAGCAGGACATTGCTGGACTTCATATCCCGGTGGATAATGTGAGGGATGCAGCTGTGGTGAAGAAATGCCAGTCCTCTTGCCGAGCCAATGGCAATCTTCTTTCTCGCTACCCAGTCAAGCTTAGAGCCCTCTCCTTTGGCCCTGTCCTGAAGAACAGACTCCAAACTTCCCCATTTCATGTACTCATACACAAGAAGCCTTTCTTCTCCAACTTTGCAGTAACCCAACAAAGGAACCAGGTTTCGGTGTTTGATCTTCCCTATGGTCTCCATTTCCGCCATAAACTCCCTGTCTCCCTGACCTGTTATGCGAATAAGCTTCTTAATTGCAACAGCAGAGCCATCTCTCAGCTGGGCCTTGTAGACCTCACCAAACCCTCCAGAGCCAATTAAGCTGTCAGCACTGAAACCATTGGTAGCCTCAAGCAAATGCGCAAAAGTCAGCTTCCGCAGAGGCTTCTCAAATGTGGCCACATTGATGCTGAGGGGCTCGGGAACATCAGATAGTTTCCAGATGCTGGCACCAGAAGTTGGGAGGCTTTCTATGTACTTCTCTCGCTTCTGTTCTTTCCGCTGAATTTCCTTTATCCTGTAAAGGGCAAGCATGAGCACAAGAATACAGAGAAGACATACCCCAATGCCAATGACCATCTCTGCAGTCATGGCCTTCTTATTCCTGTGATGATGAGAGCTTGGCGAATGGCGCCCATTTCCAGAGCCACAAGGGGGCAAGGGAACCCCACAAAGACCTGAATTGTTCTCATATCTGGAGGGTGGGAAAGTAGTCAGCTGACCACCGGATGGAATGATCCCTGAGAGATTGTTGTTCGACAAATCAAGGTCACTGAGAAATGATAGACTGCCTAAAGACCCTGGAATGTATCCCTGGATGTTATTATGAGAGAGATCAAGAACACCAATAGCCCTTAAACCTCCTAAGCTGAATGGGATGTTTCCAGTAATATTGTTGTGTCCCAAATTCAAGACCTGGAGAAAAGCAATTGATCCTAAGCTCCCCGGGATAGTTCCTGACAAGGAATTGTAGGAGAGGTCAAGGTAGATCATGCTGCCGTTGCTTGTAAATGTGTACACTGCCGCACCAGAGTAGATTCTAGTCGTTGGACAAGAGTGCACCATGGGAAGCCTTTCCAACCTTTCTGGCCGAATGCCCTCGAATTCAACTAGTCCTCCAGCACCTCTGCAAGCTGTCCCACCTTCATTCCTCACAAATGCAAACTGCTTCCCAGAGACAATTCCGGGAGAAATCAAGCCGGCATTGTTGGCAAGCTCCATTGGAACCGGACCAGTCAGGGCATTGCTATTCAAATCAAGCCAGATTAGGCTCCTGCAGTTACCAAGTTCCCTCGGGATCTCTCCACTGAGTGAATTATTACCTAGTTGGAGGATAGCTAGCTTCACAAGATTTCCAATTCCTGAAGGTATACCCCCAGTCAGACGGTTGCTGGCTAGTGACACCCAAATCAAGTTTGCACAGTTACCAATGGACAGTGGTAGATTTCCAGTAATAAGATTGTTGTTCAGAATCAGCGTCTCAAGATTCCCGCCATTAATGCAGATGTCTTCCGGGATTTCCCCTGTGAGGTTGTTAGCCCACATAACCAAGTCTGAAAGATTTGGCAGAGTCCAAACTTCCAAGGGGATTTGACCAACAAGGTCGTTGAAACTAAGATCAATTGCCCTCAGGTTCTTGCAGTTTCCAAGCTCTGATGGTACTGACCCTGCGAGGTAATTGTTGGCCAAAAAAAGCTTCTCCAGGACGGGAGACGATGATGCTGAGGAACAGAACTCAGAAGGTATACTCCCTGTTAAAGCATTGGAACTGAGGTCCAGCACTTGAAGCTGAGTCCTATTAATCAAGGACGGTGGCAGAGGGCCAGTTATATTGTTGAAGGGAACATAGAGGTACTTGAGGCTTGGCATGGATCTTACTACAGTACTTAGGAAATTTCCTGAAAGCTGATTGTTGCCAAGATTGAGAGTCAACAATGAAGAGCAGGCCGCGAAAGTGGAAGGAAGCCCACCAGTTAGCTTGTTTCCAGACAGATCAAGCACCTGAAGAGTCCCACAAGCCTGCCCCAATTCTTGGGGAATTTCTCCTGATAACCGATTCCTGGACAAATAAAGATGCCTCAGGCTCTTCAAACTCCCTAGCAGCTCCCCTGGAATCTCAAATGTCAGCTTATTGTAGCTAACATCGAGAGTTTCAAGAACCTGGCAATTTGTCAAGCCATCTGGAAAACCTGTCCCAGATAGACTGTTGAAAGAAAGACTTAGCAGAGTCAGATTATGGCAATTATTGAACTGAAGACTAAAGAAGTTTCCAGTGAAGTTGTTGTGGGAGAGATCGAGGACTCTGAGAGACTCCAACTCCACCATAAAACCGGCCGGAATATCTCCAGAAAGGTGGTTGTTAGAGAGGTCCAGTGTCCACAGATTCTTGCAAGAAGACGGAGTATATGAATCCAATTTTCCTGACAGCTTGTTGTCTGAGAAGTTGAGCAGATTGAGGCTCTGGCAATTGGAAAGGGAGTAGCTCAACATTGCAGAATCAGAAATCTGGTTCCGGGAGAGGTCTAGCTGAGAAAGAAAAGGTCCAAACTTGAGAGCACCTCCAGGAATGGAATTCCTGGAGAGGTTGAGAGAAGCAAGGCTAGCACAAGAGTGCAGCAAAGCCTGAGCATAGAGCGGCTCTGAAAAGTTGTTGGAGGACAAGTCCAGGGTCTCAAGGCGGCAAGACGGCGGCGGCGCCACCGAAAGGTTGCCTGAGAAGTGGTTGCCACTGAGATACAGGCGGGTGAGGCTTGGCAAGGCTATGAGGGTGTCTAATTGAAGGCCGCCAATTAGGCCGGCGTTGGTGAGGTCAACCACCGTGACGCCGCCTTGATCCGAGCAGGAAAGGCCGCGCCAAGAGCAGGGGCTGGCGGCGGAAGAAACCCAGTTGGCCAGAACGCCGTTGGGATCAGCGGCTATGGATTCCTTGAAGGCCATTAATCCCAAAACCTCACTGTTCTGCGAAGACAGCTTCCTTGCTTGTGATGATCCACAGAAACAGCAAAAAACCAGAACCAACTTGACCACAAGCTTCCAGTGTCCTCTCATCATGGCGCAGAAAACCAATCCCTACAAGGAAAAATCTTTTCAGTTCTCAGCCTTTCCCGCTCCCTCTACATTCATCCGGCTTCCATCTGGAAAACGAACCGTTCAATCAAGCAAGACAACAAAAAGTTGGGAGACAAGCAACAGCAGGGACAGATCCTCAGTGGTTTTTGCGGGTCTGGATACGAGGTTCAGAGCTGTCGGGCGTCACAAGAACCGGGTGAGAGTATTTATTTAATTTATTTACAGTGTGACAATAAAACGGTCAGAGGGCATAGCAGGAGCTTCAGAGAGAGAGAGAGAGAGAGAGGCAGTACAGTAGAGATGGTTGATGGAGTAAAGAGAGAAAAGAAGAAAAGAAAGGTATAGAACAGAATTAGATTGACAAGTTGAAGGAAAGATGAGTGAGAAACATTGAAGTTGCTGAAGAGAAAGAATGGAGATGGAGGAGTCTTAAGTCTAAATCTAAAAATGGAGTCATTGTCACAAATGGGAGGGGGAAGGATTTGATTCTCTCTCTCTCTCTCTCTCTCTCTCTCTCTCCCCACCCTAAAAACCATCGCTTTCTACTCACGGCCACAGGGAATCATCATTCATCATCTTCCTTCTTCTCCTCCTCCTCCTCCTTGAGGAGACATATTATTTTTTGAATGCCAAAATGTATGTATATGTATGAATAATATATAAAATATATTAATTAATGATGATATTGACATGAGATGTAATTCTAGTCTCTAGTCTTTTAGTCTTTAGTTATTGAGTGCACGGGAGGCAACTACCTCGGTCCTCACATTAGTTTTTCACAATAACGTGCTCTTTGTTATATTATTGATGGGATGTGGTCCTAAACAACACAAAATCAACAACAATAATATATTGAATTAGAATATAGAAAGGCAACCATTTTGAAAATGAATATTATTGGATACTTAAGAGTCAATCCCAAGCCAAGACAACAGAATGGCATCCAAGTGTACTGTGTGGATCACATCATTCTTCATTGTGTATGTATGGCCTGGCCTCCTCCTCCTCCTCCTCCTCCTCCTCGGGCCAGCCATTATATAAGTGAATTTTCAATTAAGGAAAGGAAAAGATCAAAAGCCCAGCAGCCTTAAATTCTTTTGACGATGGGGGTGAGGCCAAAATCGTAATCCAACCTGGAAATTACAGCAAAATATCTATTTTATTATTTATTATTGTTGCTGCTCTCTCTTTCACCAATTCACCTTTAACAAAAAAAGAAAAAAATACAAAGAAGAACATTTTGATTTTAAGAGTATTTGCAGAATGAGATTATGATATCTCTCACTGTACGTAATTGTAAGCTAAGTGCAGCGCCTACAATTAGGTGTTTACTTTTGTCATTGGTTTAATTTGATTATTATTATTATTATTATGATATATTAATTTAAATGTATAATTGATTGATTGATTGATTATACCTAGGAAGTATAGACAACGGTGGCCTAGATCAGAGAGCACCACTACACACTCCACCGTCTCAAAATTCAAAATGTTCCGGCACGGGGCGCCGGACTTTTGGGGGGCGGAGGAGGAGGGGGCTCTGCAGCTTCAGCTTCGCGTGCCCGTATGTAATAAAATTTATTGGACCTTTTTACCCTCCATGTGTGTGTGTGTCTGTGTGCGTGTGTCTATATATATATATATATATAAAAGTGGGTCACTGTTATTAATATTATTATTTTTGTCAATATTTGTGAGTGAGTTGGGGTTGGGGTTGGGGTTGGGGGTTCAATTTGTCAGCAAGGAAGCAAGCAAGCAAGCACTGGTACTTACTACACACCCACGAGCGCATCCTATTCCTTTCCTTTCCTTTCCTTCTCCCTTAGATTCGCATTTTTGGCAACAAATAAACAAGCACCCAAACAAAAAAGAAAACCAAAATCTTGTCCTTTTCTCGCTTCTCTCCTGTGCTTCGTCAAAAGCCTACCAAAAAAATATTTATGACCCACCACCACCACCACCACCACCACCGGTCCACCACCACCACCACCACCTTCAACATTATTTCAAATCAATCCCTTTTTTATCTTTGCTGTTCAGTCCCCACAACCCCCCCCTTTTTTTTATAATATCGATTCAAAAAAGAGCTATTTTCACTTAAACTTATATATCATATAAACAGGATGAAAAAACTATCTTTATCGATAATACAGAAAAGGCTTTGACGTATTGCTTATATTTTTGGACTTATATAGAGAGTATATCATGATGGTTAATAAAGAACCCCACCCCGCCGGATTCCACGCAAAGAAAGGAGGGTTGATTTTGGACCCCCCCCCCCCCCCTGTTTTCTTTATTGCTTGCTTGCTTTCTTTCTTCTTCAATGGGAAATAAACTCCAAGCAATTGCAACTGCAATTGCATGGCAAAAGCTCTCTCACACACGAACACTCTGTATGGGCCCACCCCCCCCCCCCCCCCCCCCCTTTTTGACCCGCGACTAATACACTCCCTTCATTAAAGTATTATTAAATTAATATATTGTAATAATAACAATTAACTTATTTTCCCAGTAACTTCTTCTTCTAATAATATCTTCCCCCCCCCTCTCTCTCGTGAGCCCTTGGTGAAATTGAAATCACCCTTTCATATCCTCTCCTCTTTACTTTTAAAATATAAACATATAATTGAATTTGGGAGGCAGGGTTTGAGGGTTTAGTATTTTTTGCCTATTTATTGTACAGGGTGGGTTGGTTGGTTGGTTGGTTGGTTGGGGATTGGTTGGCTTGAAATAGACGTTTTGAATGTTTCTTTAATTTCTTCTTCTAAGTTGTAACACAGCCACTCTATTTTTCTTGCACCATACTCCATGGAAATTGAGGGCAAATTTGACATAACTTTCACCCCCCTCCCCCTTTTAGGAAATTATATTTACTTTTGCTTTTGCAAAAATACTTTAGGTTTTATTGTTTGTTTTCGTTTTTTAAATTTTTATTTTCTTCTTTCTCTTTTTATCAGCGGACCAATCCTTTATAACCTACAAAAGAACAAAAGAAAAAGAGTGCACATTTGACCATATAATGGAAAGTCGAAAAAGTATTGCTTTTTTTTTTTTTTTGATAAAATGTTTGTATAGTTTTTAGCTAAAATAAAAGAAATATTTTTACTATCAATAGAAGTTGATTTTATTTTATTTTATTTTTAGTGAGAGAGAAGTAGAAATAAAAGTTTGTATATGAAATAAATCGAAATATTTTCAAACAAAATTACACTCACATTTTAAATTATAGATATCACATAGTTAAACAAAATTCTCTCCACTAATCACATTAAGAGTCCGTTTGATTGCACACATTTATCATGAAAAATATATAATTATTATACATTTTCTATGGAAAACAATCAAGCACTCTTAACTTTTCTATGAAAAAATATGTATGGTACAAGTATTTAAATCTTATTTCCATAAAATTCATTTTTCAAGGGGTGGGGTAATTTTTGTTTTCTAAACAATATTACCTAGAATTAAATTCTAGGTAATGCAATCAAACACACCTTAATATTTTTATCAATCAAAACTTTTATGTTGCTCACGTCAGACAACATAAGATTTGTCCGATATAGACAAATTCAAAAAAAAGAAAGGGGCATGAGCTCCATGAGAGATGTGACCCGTACACAACATGTTATACTATGTTTTTTGATGTGGATAATAGATCATCCTCACATTTTTGTCATTACCAATTAAAAATATTTTTCGAACAATTCATATAAAACAATTAGTTGCCAAACAAAAAAGTAAAGAGTATAAAAACAAGTGAAACTTATTAAACAACAATGTTCAATGATTTAAAATCAGTTTATATATATATAATATAAAAATAAAAAAGGAAATGATATTTGTTAATAAATGTTTTAAGTTTGTTGGTTAAGCCCTACCAACTCATATCCAACTTTGAAATCCTTTTTTCTCTGCTTTTGACATTTCTAGCCGACCAAATCATAAACATAAGCAATATCAAAAGCCCACAATCACTCGAGGGGTGAAGTTACCAGGGTGCCCCTAGCTTTTGAGGTTTAGCCCCCTGTTAAGGACAAAAATTTCAAAATTTTGGCATGATTAAAGAGGGCCACCATGTTTAATGAGCCCTCTGGATACACCAAGATTTGGTTTGGTTTAGAGAAGAGGAAATCTGACCGACTTGGGTCTCTGTTAAATCATTGAGAGTAATAGGAAACATTTGGACCCTCAAAAGGGGGAAGCTTTCCTGTTTCCTGTTGCTTTTACTTGGTGGGTCAATCCATCCTACTCTTTTGCATCTATCTATCTATCCATCTGTCTAAAAACATAATAACATGAATTGAATCTATATCACATGATTTCTTTTATATTAATTATTATGCAAAGTATCATCAATGACAGATTGGTGGCTTTTGGGGGTATTTTGACACCATGTTTATGATTACAAAGCTGTTTTCCTGATTTGGAGACTGTAGATAGCTTTTTTATTTTGTTATTAATAAAAATCTAACAAACATTAAATAAATAAGTAAATATATCAGCATAATAGTTTTAAGAGTAACCGTTTTGTCCTTGTCACGAGAGAGTATAATGGCTTCATTGCTTACAATTAGGAACCAATCTTCTTCTAAATAGTATTTGTTAAAATGTGCAAGATAAGATTGTATCAAAATAGGTTTTAAAATATTTTTCGGATCAAGATATGAAATGATCAAAATAAAATTGAAAAACATTTCAAAATTTCTAACAAACTGTTTATTAAAATTTTTGAAATGTACTAAAAGACATGTGTCATTTTTTTTTATTTATAAAGACTAAAATAAATTTATTTGGAGAAGAGAGAGGGATAAATTTATTTGAAAAAACTCAGATAAAAAGTCATGTGACTTTTTTTCTAAAGGGTCGTCAGATAAATTTAATAAATATAATGAAAAATATTTTTTTTAAATATTTTTTATATCTTACTTTTTTCGATCTATATCTTAATTAACAAACACAATCTCACAAGAATTGATTCTATTTAGAAAAATTCTATTTACAACCATATATTTTACTCTCCACAGTCATATTTTACTAAAATTTAATATCACTAAAATAAAGTAGGGGAAAAACTCATTTTTGTCTTTCATTTGTAGCCACAGATTTGTTCTTCTCCATGCATCATCGCCAGCGGCCGCCAACTTGCTTCCTTAACAATGGCCATAAAGGTTGTTGGTCATCAAGGAAGAAGAAGGGGAGGAGATTGATGGCCATGGTGACAATGAACGACGATGACTCATGACGACGAGCAAAAAACTAAGAAGGGTCGACCAAAACGAACATGAACAATAGACCATGGCAGTAGCTGTGACATACATAAAGAAAATGATGACGACATAGCGGTTGCCAATGGCCATCGCATGGAACACATCCCAATCTAATGCCATGAACGCATCCAAATCCCAAGGTTCGAACGCTTGAATGTGTCCCCAAAACCTAGGTTCGGATGCCGTGAAGGCGTTCCTAAACCCCAGGGTTTTGAGATGCGTAATTCACTAACCTACACGTATATATATGTGTGTGTGTGTGTGCGCGCGCGCGCGCGCACTAACTTACGCATATAATTTTCACTCATATAGAATATAATTTATAACTTACCAAAATATAATATATATATGTGTGTGTATGTGTAAGTTAGGAATCGGGGACACCTTCATGGCGTCTGAATCCTAGGGTTCAAGGGAACGCGTCCAAATCCTAAGATTCAGATGTGTTCATGGTGTCAAAATTGGGACGTGTTCAACGTAGTGGCCGTCAACAGCCACTATGGTGGCTATTGTCGTCGTCGTCGTCTTCTCCATGTATGTCACAACCACTGCCATGGTCGACAGTTTGTGTTATGTTTTGGTCAACACCTTTAAATCTTCTGTTGATCGTCGTGCGTTGTTCATTGTCGCAATTGTCGCCGATCTCCTCTCTTCCTTCTTCCTTGATGACCGACAGCCTTTGTGGCCATTGTTAAAGAAGTAAGCTAGTGGCTAGAGCCACCGATAATGATGAACGGAGAAGAACATATTTGTGACTACAAATGAAAGGGCAAAAATAAGTCTTTTCTCTACTTTATTTTAGTAATATTAAATTTTAAGAAAATGTAACTATGAAGAACAAAACACATTGTTGCAAATAGAATTGACCTTTTAGTTATAGATTTTTGCCTTGTAAATTGTGAGGCATTGGCATTGGGGTGTCCAACAAAGTCAAGAAGGATGGAAGAGGGTTTTTCCTTTGTTTTAATACAATGGTCTTTTCCAATATATTTGATTATAATTGACCAAAATAATTTACAAGACTTCGATGGAGATTACATACATGACAGCCATGCTTAAACGAGAAGGAAATGAATAGAAAAATGGCAGTATTGTATTGAATAACATATATCTGGCTTTAGATTGACACAGTTTATACTGCTAATATATATAATCAAAGGGCTTGCTTGGATTGGATTGGATTGGATTGGAGGCGGCAGTTGGGTTGCTTTCCACACTTCAAATCAAAATTAGTTTAATTAATTTTAAATTACAAAACCAACAGGCCCACGTACACCAATCAACCTTGTAATTTTAATTTCATTGGTGGGTTAGATACCCTGAATTGGGGGAATTAAACTAAACCCATTCCCTACTTACTTGAACGACCACGGATCATGTACCCTTCCCAACTGTTCTGCATGCGCTTCCTAATTTGTTTATAATCTTAGTTTATATTAAAACTTAAAACATACTTTTATATAAAATAGTGTGACAAAAATATATATATTTTTATAACTAAAGTTATACCAACTGTGACTTTAATAAGAAGTAACTGAGACTTACCAGAGAAATTCATACTCGAGCGCTACCACCACCTACCTACTAATGGACTCTAATAATAATTCTAATTATTATAACATGACAAAAATATAACAAGTCTAGAATTTATATAACTCACACCATTTAATTTAATAGAATTAAAACTTTTGACTGTTGTATAAATAATATTTATAAAGTGAACTTTATCCCAAACCAATCATCCTACGAGGCTCTAAAACCTTCTTTAAGAGCTGAATTAAAGAGCGAAAACAAAGATATACTTAAAATAAACACTTTAATGGTTTTTTTGGTTTCTCTTTAAAAAATGAATCTCACCCAACTCATACCCCACCTATGACTAAGAGACTAGAAACTTGTGATACCAAGTTGACACTTCAGTAAATATCAACATGGTTTAACTTAACTACTTCACCCATTAACTTCACTTGAACATTAAACATGGCAAACAGTCACGACAAGTCCCATGCAAGAAATTAAACACTAGACTTTTTGACTTCTGATTCCTATTCGAGCTTGACTACTGCTAAATTGTCACCACGGAGACACACCACCTTTCCCCATGAGATTAAATAACTTTACAAAAGATTCATGCGGCCGACCTCACCCATAAAGCTTGTGATGATCGTATATTGCCTAGAAATTTACAAAACACTGTTTCACATGACCTGCCTACATCGTCCCAAACCCTAGAAGTATAGATGGACATGGGCAAGTTCTGTGAGTAGACCTGAAGAGTCCAACCCTGCCTAACTTGGTCGTATGCATCACTAACTAAAACTCCGTTTTGTATGCATTTATGGCCTGATCATCCTAATGGCAAGCTTAAAGCATTACCTTCTTGTGGTGTGGATTGATATTCAAGCTTCATGTTTTCTGGACTTTTTTACGTCTCCATTTTGGACACTTTGGCCTCTCCCACTTATGGATGATCAAGAACAAGAATTCAGCTTGCATCATCAGGCATTACGAGTGGTTCAAAACACAACCGTTTCCTCTGTTTACAGTAAAAAGAGGAACACAACCTTGTAGGTTGTCATGGTACTACAGGAAAACAGGCATCCAAATACAGCAGGAAAGGTTACATACACACAGTTTGGACCGTACTAACCTTTTGGGCTGCGGACCTACAGTTTGATACCGAGCTCGGCCCCCTAACTAGAGCTCAGCCCAAGAAGCTCGGATAGCCTTTCCATATAAGCCAAGATCCTTGCGCCAATAACATCAACTCCGAGCAACTTGCACGCTGATCCTTATCAGTCCGTAATCTTCATCGAATCCGATATCCTCGAAGATGATTCCTATCACTATCGTATATCTCGGCTCTCTGTCCTCCCATGATGGCCGACGACACACAAGACACATTCATCTTTATATAAATCGGCCTGATCACAAGTCGAGGTATGTTCTTTCCAACCCTTACTCATATTCTATTACTTTGACTCCTCATTGAATTTGAATTGAGCATCAGAGTGTTTGTAGGTGCCAACCACCCCCGTCGGATCGCAACATTCCTCTGTCACTGCAGCTAATCTTGCCAACATGTTGGGTCGGAAGGAACATTTGGCGCCCACCGTAAGGCTCAATAAAACTTACCTACCCAACACATCGAATCCCTAATCTCTTCTGCAACTATCCATGGTCAGAACCAAAAGCCATAAAAACATGGCCTTAAACTAGGAGATTTTGAACACCACCGTCAACTATCAGGCAGAGAATCCAGCAACCATGGAGGCCTTCCTCCAAACCATCTGACAGCTTTAAGATCAAGTTGTTGAGTTAACTCGTAACCAGCAGCACAATGAGCAGGTTGTCAACGACGTAGAAGTCAGCGTCATCGACAGCTTCAAGCCACTCACACCCTCGTTCCTCCACCGTCGGCATCCTTGTACACTCCGAGTCACCCATTCTCAAAGTTCATCATGCCCATCCCCTTGTCAGAAGGATTCTGCTTTCTTGGCACATTAGAGCTATATGACCGAACCCCAAGAGCACCTAACAATGTCCAACTCTTCGGTGCTGTTAAGTGGGAAAACTGATCTGATCATGTGCCGAGCTTTTCCTAGCACTTTGAAGAAGTTTGCCTTATTGTGGTTCTCCACTTTGGAGCCAGGCTCCATCCATGACTTCTCCGAGCTTGCCACACGCTTCCTCGCCCACTTCTCTACCAACTGAACTTATCATAAAACCTTAGCCATCTTGATTAACCTAAAGTAGGGAGAGAACGAGCTGCTCCGAGCCTTCATGCACTGATATAACCAGGAGGCCATTCAAATCAGAGATCTCAATCTTGCTATCTCACTGCATGCCATCATGACCGGGCTCTTAGCTGACTCTTTGGCTCGGAAGCCTCCCACCTACCTTGATGAACTTTGAGTGCGAGCAGCTGGCTATATAAATGTGGAAGAAGTGTCGGCTGCCAGACGCAGTAGCTCCCAACCACGAGTCCAGCCACAGTCGAACCAACGGTCAGGCCCATCCACCGAGTATCACTGCCACTCGAAGAGAGAGCCCGGACGCAGGAAAGAAAACAAGGACTGAGCCAAGGGGCGAAGAGAGCCGCCCTGGTTGTGCTATGATGCTTATACCTTGCTGACGACAAGGAGAGATCGAATCTTCCAAGAAATATACAATTCGCAGATAATTCCATGTCCTGAGGTTAGAGCTCGGCCTAACCTCAGCCCTAACGTGGACACCAGCAAGCGCTGTGATTACCATCATATGTTCGGCCACATGACAGAAGAATGCACTACCCTCAAAGACCAGATCAAGAAGCTAGTCAGAGAAAGCCACCTCCATCGATATGTTTATAAAAGGCAGAGTCGGAGCAGAGAGCCACGTGATGACCGGCGCTCGAGAAGAAGCCATAGCCCACAAAGAAGACCCAAAGCCGAAAGAGGTCAGGAAGCCAGGATAAGATCTTTTTCACCGATGAGGACTATGTAGGGATCGACTAGAATTTGGACGATCCCATGGTGATATCCGTAGTTGCGACTAACTTCATCATCAAAAAGGTCCTAGTAGACCAAGGGAACTTAGCCGACTTGCTATACTTGTCAACTTTGAAGAAACTAGGAATTCCCGAAGTGGAGTTGAAGCTATTCAATGAAAACATAGTCAGCTTCTCAAGGTAGCAGGTGAATGTAAAGGGATACATAGAGTTGTTGACGACGTTCGGGTCAGTACCATTACTTAACACGATCAATGTCAGGTACTTGGTGGTTGATTACCAGACGCCTTACAATGCCCTACTGGGCTGCCTGTCCCTTAATTCTTTGGGCATAGTCATTTCCACTCCGCATTTGGCGATGAAATTTCTGGTCTTGTCCACTAAGGTTAGAGTGGTCCACGCTAACCAAAAGGAGGCCCAATAATGCAACAATGACAACTTGAGGGTTTAATGCTCCCTGCTTGGAGGGGGAAACCACAACAACCAGATCGCTGCCCCCAGTAGCTGAGCCATAGATCATAGTGTGAACATGGCAGAGTTAGACCCGTGGTTTGAATTCCCGACTAACCGACCACAAGCCACAAAAGAGCTACTTCCCTTGAGCTTGGGGGCCCGTCCGGAGCAGAACACTAGAGTTAGCGCCACACTTCCCCATGACCTCCAAGAATAGTTGACCATGTTGCTACTGCGAAATGCTAACCTTTTCGATTGGACACCCGCAAACATGTCGAGCCTTGACCTGTCCTTCATTTGCCATAAGTTGGCCTTAGATTCCAACTTGAGGTTGGTTGCGAAAAGGAAAAGAAAGTTAGGTTAGGAAAGGTTGCAGGCAGTAGCTGAAGAGGCGTCAAAGCTCTTCCAAGTTGGGTTTATAAGGGAAGAACATTATACTACCTGGCTGTCAAATATGGTTGATAGTAAAGAAGTCATCGGGAAAATTGAGGATGTGTGTGGACTTCATCGACTTGAACAAAGCATGTCTAAAGGATTCCTACCCCTTACCAAATATCGATTGGCTTGTGGATGGAGCCTCGGGATATCGATATCTCAGCTTTGTGGACACTTACTTGGGGTATAATAAAATCCAGATGTACTCGGATGACAAAGAAAATAAAGCTTCATCACCGAGTGTCATGACCCAAGAATCTATAGAGGGCAATATAGTAATAGGTTAATAATAGTTGTTAGAAGATATTTTAGATATTTTAGCAAGTGGTTAGAAGCACATGGGAGCATATGCTAGGCTGTTAGAAGGCAAATAGGCCTATAAAAGGTTGCTGTAATGGTTTGTTTCCTTATCCAGAATTAATGAATTGAATACTATTTTCTCTCTAATATTCCACTCTTTCTCTCTCGTTCTTCTTCCTCTTTCTTCTATTCTTCTATTTCTCCCTCTCTTTCTCTTAATATCTCTCCCTCCTTCTATTGATTTCCCCCCTCCATCAATCTGATTTTCTTCCCCATTTCCCCTTTTAACCTATCACGAACCTTAGGTTCGTGACAATTGGTATCAGAGCAGTCAATCCTTGGCTGTAGGTTTGATTTCAGTGGACGAGACCGATGAAATAAATTTCAGTGATTGAGCTCCAGATCGAGGAGGCCTCAAGGCGACTACTGTGAGGTGAGCGATTGTTGGTGATTGAGGCAGCTGGGCTTGAGACTATCCAAGTGGTCCAGTGAATCCAACGGAATCGGAAGTCCTAAAGCTGGTTGATCGCGATTGGTGAGGGAGTCCGTCAAATGCGTTCTCGAAAACTCGGGCCTGTCGTTTGCGCATCGTCTGGCGAATTCAAGTAGCAGTGTCGGTGGGGAGTCAAGTTGCCTAAGGCGAGGACAAGACTCACTTCAGAGGTGACTTTGAAGGACGGTAGCGGAGCCGACATTGGCCATCCAGGCAAGCTTAGGGAGCGACAGTAGCGGTGCAGGTTGGTCGGACAACTGGAGTGAGTGACTAGAGGGTGATGCGAACGGCCAGGAGGTCGCGATTTGGACGTGGGAGTGTTGCGATGCAATGGGTTGGACTCGGGGGTGTCTCGATACAGCGAGTGTTGCGATTTGGACTCGGGAATGGGTGTAGCTATTGAACTAACAGTGAGTTCTGGTGATTTTGGAATCAGAGGCGATTGCAAGTGGGCTGGGAGCCTTGGACGGTGATTGAGTTGAGAAGAACTGCCATTAATTTCTAGGGCGACTAGGCTAATTTGATCCGACAGTGCCTTCAGTGAGCAAGGAAGGCTGTCAATTAAGAATCAGCTGCAAGTGGAGAAGCCGAGCAAAGTAATTTTGGCTGGGAATTGAAGACGACACAAGCCAAGAGAGTGTCGACGGTGATACTGGTTCTTGGTGGCTCTGAAGGTGGCGGAATAGGTCTTGGATCTCGGCTAAGAATCCTAGCAATTTCAGTAACTAATTCCAGCAAGCTCGTAGCAGCTGGGAGTGTAGTTTTGAAGGCATTCCTAAGCCGATGAACCTCAGCCATTGAGTGACAGAAGCGTGACAGAGCAGCGGAAGTGTGGTGAACCTTGTTGAAGAATCGAGAAGTGGATTTTCCGTGTTTGAGATTTAAGTCGGAAGGAAACAAGGTTGTTCGGAAATTAACAGCAAGCAGTCCAGGCTGTCTAGGGTGCATTCACATCGATTATTGGCTGTGATCTCTATTCAGAATTTGAAGGAGACTCCTAGAGCAGTTCAGTGATTCTCAATTGCTGCGATTTCGATTATAATTTTCGGCTGACAGTTAAGACGGTTTAGAAGACTCTTGAAGGCCGATCAAGTCACTGGGTGATTGGGTGAGGCAATTATAGAAGGAAATCAGGATGGAAGGAGCTGTTGTTTCTTGGCCTATTGCTTTTCCAGCCAGTGAGATTTCAGCCAGGAGAAGTAGTGCACGAAGGAGTCCAATGGAATCTCAATTGCAGCAGAAGAATTCTTCCTTTTCAGTTGGAATGGAGCATCAATGGCAGCCAAAGAAGGCTGCATTTTCAGTGGGGTGTCCTACTCATGAAGCTAGGGAAGGCAGTGCATACATGAAGCAGAATGCTTCATTTTCAGTAGAAATGGAGCATCAATGGCAGCCAAAAAAGGCTGCATTTTCAGTTGGCAGCAACAAGGAACAGAAGAAGGGGATCAGCCAATTGGATAAAGGAACCAACAGTGGGTTTGATAAAGAGTGCAAGGAATTTGGTCGTATGTTCCGTGAGAAGTTGCAGGAGTTTGCGATGATACTAATTAAGAAGTATCATTACAACTTTCCAATAAAATATTTTGATGATTATCACGGAAGTTTTAACAAGGAGGACTTCCTTGGAGTAGAGCAGCCGAAGGAGGAGACAAGAGTACGAACGACCGATTCATTGTCTACTAGAGACTTTGGGCAGAAAAAGAAGCATTGTGACGGCGACAACAGTGACCAGAAAGATGGCTGCAATATTGAGAGTAAATTTGGTGGTGAAAAGCATAATCTCAAGGAAAATTATAATGAACAGATTAATAGGGCAGCCAATGCAGAGGGATCATCTGATATTGCTGAAAAAGATGTCCAAATAGAGGGGAATTACAGCCAACAAAAGGGAAAAGAAGTTGCTGAATTACTTACAGGGAATCAAGAGATCATAACTGAAACTTCAGTCATCATTAAGGATGTTCCAGGTGATAATCGAGGAGGTCCAAACCAAGAAATGATTGGGGTAGTCAATCAGAAAATAGTACTGATGGGAGCCAACAAGAAATTGGGAGACTTGGACATGAATTTGGCCACAGCTGCTTTGCAACCAGCCTTGCAACAACAATTGAAGGCTAAAGGACCGCAAGTTTCAGCTGTTGCTTGTGATCAGAAGCAGCTAAATTCAATGAAGGCCCCAAATGATGATATATTGATTGGATTTAGCATCATATTGGATCCTCAATCTATGGGTACAAGCTATCTTAATTTGGTAGCTATCACCAACCCGCGGAAAATGGTATGTCGCTCCCTGGAGGAAGATGCAGCTTTGATTGCACTGATTATCATTTTTGTTTCAGCTGAGGAGTATCCAAGAACACACAAGAAGCGGCCTAGAAAGGGAATGATTAAAGAAAGAACAACTAAGCTAGAGAGAGTTGGTATTGGTTGAGGAGCAATGGCTAAATTGTTGTAAATTCTTGAGGACAAGAACTCTCTCAAGGAGGAAGGAATTGTCATGACCCAAGAATCTATAGAGGGCAATATAGTAATAGGTTAATAATAGTTGTTAGAAGATATTTTAGATATTTTAGCAAGTGGTTAGAAGCACATGGAAGCATGTGCTAGGCTGTTAGAAGGCAAATAGGCCTATAAAAGGTTGCTATAATGGTTTGTTTCCTTATCCAGAATTAATGAATTGAATATTATTTTCTCTCTAATATTCCACTCTTTCTCTCTCGTTCTTCTTCCTCTTTCTTCTATTCTTCTATTTCTCCTTCTCTTTCTCTTAATATCTCTCCCTCCATCAATCTGATTTTCTTCCCCATTTCCCCTTTTAACCTATCACGAACCCTAGGTTCGTGACACCGAGGACGCGAATTTCTACTACAGAGTCATGCCATTTGGATTAAAGAATGCAAGGGCTACATACTAGCGGCTAATGAACTAAGTGTTTGCTAATCAAATAGGACGCAACATGAAAGTGTACGTTGATGATATGGTGGCTAAGACGTTGGGGAGAGAGATCATTGCTCGGATTTGGTCGAAATCTTCGAGCAAATCTGACGACACAACATGAGGTTGAATCTAGAAAAGTGTGTTTTTGATGTGCAGGCCGAAAAGTTCCTTGGATTTATGCTCGCTAATCGGGGAATAGAAGCCAACCCCAACAAATGTTGAGCTATCCTCAAGATGCACAGCCCCAATAATGTAAAAGAAGTATTATGGCAAACAAAATGGATAACTACCCTCTCTCATTTTCTCTCGAGGTCAGCAAACCAAGCTCAACCATTCTTCCGGTGCTTAAAGAAGTTGACAGAATTCCAGTGGACTAAATAGTGTGAAGTTGCCTTCCAAGAGATGAAGCACTTCCTAACAACCCCTCTCATTCTCCCTAAGCTAAAACCCGGCGAAGAGCTTCTCCTCTACCTCTCCGTTTTTTAGAGCCCTCTCAATTTCGTGTTAGTAAGAGATGACGGGAAAATATAGCGATTAATCTATTTTGTCAGCAAAGTTTTGCAAAGGCCTGAAATTTAGTACCAAAAGATAGTGAAGTTAGCTCTAGCCTTGGTCATCGTAGCCCAGACGCTTAGGCCCTACTTCTAGAGTCACTAAATCATAGTGCTAATAGATCAACCAATTAAGCAGGTGCTCTAGAAGCCTGAGCTCTTAGGAAGAATGATCGCATGGCCGGTGGAGCTTCCCAAATTCGGCATATAGTACCAACCCCGCAAACATATTAAGTTCCAGGTACAATTCGATTTCTATGTCGAATTATCTTCACCTACTAAAAGTTCTGATAATAACCCATGGATTTTGTCAGTGAATGGAGCCTCAAATATCAAGGGAAGCGGTGCGGGAATAATCTTGGAAGGATTAGATGGGCTCCTGATCAAACAGTCCCTCCACTTCGACTTCAAGGCAAGCAATAACCAATTCGAGTACGAAGCCTTCATCACTGGGCTAGGCTTAGCCAAAGAAGTTGGGGCGACTAGGCTAATCGCAAGGATTGATTCACAATTGGTGGCTAATCAAGTTAAAGGCGAATTTCAAGCAAAAGATCTCCAACTCGGCAAATATCTCGACAAGGTCAGGATCCTATCCAAAGCCTTTGAATCTTTTGACATTGAGTACATACTGAGGGAATAAAATGCAAGAGCAGACTTGCTCTCAAAACTTGCCAGCACCTAGGCTCTAGGAAACAACCAGTTGGTCATACAAGAAACTAACCGGTCAGTCATACCCCACCTATGACTCAGAGACTAGAAACTTGTGATACCAAGTTGACACTTCAGTAAATATCAACATGGTTTAACTTAACTACTTCACCCATTAACTTCACTTAAACATTAAACATGGCAAACAGTCATGCCAAGTCCCATGCAAGAAATTAAACACTAGACTTTTTGACTTTTGATTCCTATTCGAGCTTGACTCCTACTAAATTGTCACCACGGAGACACCACCTTTCCCCATGAGATTAAATAACTTTACAAAAGATTCATGCGGCCGACCTCACCCATAAAGCTAGTGATGATCGTATATTGCCTAGAAATTTACAAAACACTGTTTTGTTGAGTAGACCTGAAGAGTCCAACCCTGCCTAACTTGGTCGTATGCATCATTAACTAAAACTCCGTTTTGTATGCATTTATGGCCTGATCATCCGAATGGCAAGCTTAAAGCATTACCTTCTTTTTCTGGACTTTTTTACGTCTCCATTTTGGACACTTTGGCCTCTCCCACTTACGGATGATCAAGAACAAGAATTCAGCTTGCATCATCAAGCATAACGGGTGGTTCAAACCACAACCGCCTCCTCTGTTTACAGTAAAAAGAGGAACACAAACTTGTAGGCTGTCATGGTACTACAGGAAAACAGGCATCCAAATACAGCAGGACAGGTTACACACACAGTTCAACAAGTAAATAGGAGTTTCAGCCACAGGCAGTGGTAGCATAAGCAGCTCGGCAACAGAATGTCACTTTACTCGATTACAGACATCAAAGATTATACCTTAAACCCCACTTTGTTAACTTAAACTAAGAGAAAGCCGATAGTCCATGCCACTCTTGCATGCATGCTTTGAATACCTTGATCTTCATGTAATTTACCGGTTGGAATGGGAACACTTTTTAACTGTTACTACATTTCAAGCAATTCCAAATTCTAGGACCTAAAAAAAAATAAAAAGCACCATCTTTAGACATAAGTTTGCCGGGTCAGCCATTTGAAAACTCAAGAAAAGAAAACACCCAGCTAGATTTCACTTAGTATATGCTCATTCAGAAAATCCTGAACTTACTATGTCCTAGTGATCCATCTCAAAAGGAGGGCAGCTGCTACTAGTGATCCATCTCAAAATGTGCAGGGTAAATGGGAAATATGGAACAAGTTTCAGAAAAAAGTGGCTCTTCCTCCCCTTCTGCTGTGCCTATCATATGCAGTGTTGAATTTGTCAACCAGCTCATTCATTGTACTGTCAAAACAAGCACAAGCGCAAATGAATCAAGTGGCCATAAATCAAAGGATAACATGTAGGACTTGAAAAGCAAAGAAAATGAATGGATGGAAGCATGAATGTCAATCTATTATGGAAGTGTTTTCAGATCTTGTATTGTCCGAACAAAAAACAGATAAAAGATTACTTTACCACTCAATATATTTGGTTTAGCAGCCTTCTTAACTAAAACAATCAGAAGACCCTTTTACTAGATCAAGAGGAAAAAAATTACTACATTCATGTCATACATTTGATCTGCAAGTTGTGCTTTGAGATTCATATTAGTAAAATACAAGATAGCAAAAAAATTGAAGTTTAAACTGGAAATTTCTACAGCAAATAGAAAATTTGCGCACATGATAAAAAAGTGAAAACTAAGAATTTGAATATGTACAGATTTAATAAAAATATTAGTGAAAAAGTTGAGATAAAAGCACATCATTTATCGGCTACTTCTCTCTAAGGTGCCCTCAATGCACAAGGCTACTTGTCTTTAAGCTAGCTTGATTTTAGGAAATGAAAGTTTTCATTAATAGGCATGGTAATGAAATAAATTCTAAAAAGGCTGAGGATGGTAGGCTCCAAGGTTCCCCACTTACAGGTTTTCTCTAGCAGCCCTTACCAGAAGAAAATATTAGAAGCACCATACCACAAATTCCAGCAGCCATCAGGATATAAATTAACACGATTTAGGCTTTGTTATACCCGAATTAAAAGCATCAGTGTCAGGACCCAAAGATTTTATTAGGGCTAAAACAGTAATTAGCCTACTATACTTTTTACTTTTATTTTCCTCTAGTTGTATTTTTTTTGTTAGTTTGTTATTTCTGTAGAGTAGCTATATAAAGCAACTGAAGACTGTTTCGTGGATATGCTTTGAATGATAATTGAATTCAGTCATTTCCCTCTCATCAATTCTTTCTCAATTTCTGCTGATCTCTCTCTCGATCCCTTTGATTTTTCTCTAATCTCACCCTTTATCTGTTCTGTCTGCAACTCTCCCTCATTTCTATCTATTATCTCCCTCTTTTTGTCCAATTCTCCCTCCAATCCTTCTGTTCTTGGTCCTAATTCCCTTGGAATCTTCCTATTTCCAATCCAAACCCTAGGTTAAACCCTAGATACATGACAATTTGGTATCAGAGCAATCAATCATTGGCTGTGATTTTGATTTGGATTGGAAGGTGACACAGAGCGAGGTTATCCTTGGCTGGATTTGGAAATTTTCAGCAGCTGATTTACGGTCACTACGGAAGATAACGGCAAATTTCGAAGAAGCTGCAGCCAAGGCAATCAATTTAGGAGGTGCGATACAGGCGATACCTACAGAGCTAAGTGAATTCAGGCGAAGTACAGGAACTGTTGAAACAGGCGAGTCAGGAGGTGGAACCAGATTTATTGATTAACAGTTCATTTCGATCAGAAATTGAAGACGCTGACTGGTGAGGCAATTGATTCAAAGAGGCGGATTCGTAGCAGCTCATACTTGGCTACTGCAGTGGACTCCGGTGAATTTCCGATCAAGACAGTGAAGCAAGCCAGGTCGTTCCTTGGCTGTGATTCCAGCAAACTCATAGCAGTTAGGTTTGGATTTCTGAAGGTGAATTCCAACTGCAATCGACACCGACAATCCCTGGATGTGGAATTGAGGTTGAGGCAAGTAGGAAGGCATGGTTGGAAGCGGATCTTGAACATCAGCGAGTGCGATTCATTAAGGCAATCTCAACAGCAAGCAGCATCAGACAAAATACCGACAACTCTCAGCGGAATTGGTTGGGCAGCAAATTCCAGTGATTCCAGCAAATCCAGCAGAGCCGATCAAAGATCGTAACTGAGCGACCAAGCAACTCTCGGTTCGAACTATTTTAAGGCAAAGCAAGTGGTTGATTTCAGCTTTGAATTCTAGTAAATTTTGTTTGAATTTGAGAGGTGAAGAAGAGCTGGTGCTCCTCGGCCATTGAATTGCATTCGAAGCGAGTGCAGATTCTGGAGCGGTTGCTGATCAAAGGCAGTTGTGATCATAGGCGTACATTGGGCCAACTTGGAGGCAATTGATTATCAGTAGCTCTAGGCAAACTCCATTTTGAGAGTCGGATTCCTCCGACTTCTCTTGTTCGTTGACACTAGCGCTCTAGGCTGCTAATTTCCGTCAGTTCTTGGCAAATTCTAAGACGGTGACAGATCAGAGGCGATTCTAATTCAGAGATGATTAGATCACGGAAACTTTTGGATTTAGTATGCACAGAGCTCCTGTTCCCTGGCCTCCATCTTGGCCGGTTTCTGCCATGGCTCACAGCACACACACGAAACAATTTGAGTCTCAACTGCAGCAGAAAAATGCTACAGTTTCAGTTGGATACAACAGAAATCCTGAAGTGTTCAACCAGAATCATGAGACATGGGAAAAGAAATTTGATAATAAGTTCAGTCAAATGCCCAAGGAAATAGGCAGTGTGATGTGCGAAACGCTCAGTGTGATAAGCGAGCAGATGCAGGAATTTTTCATAATCATAGTTCTGAAAGGCGCGAGGCGCAAAGGGTCCTGGAGCCTGAGGCGCGAGGCGCACGAGGCGAGGCGCGCCTTTGCGAAGCGAGGCGCACCTTTTAGAAAAAAAACTAAAAATCTTGTAAAATCATAAAAAACTATCAAATTATCAATAATAACACATGCATATCATTAATGTTTCATTATCTTCAAATTCTAAACTAACAACATCAAAGTTAATTCATTCATCATACAATTTCTAAACTAGAAACATCATCAAAGTTCAAACTTAAAGTCTCAAACTCAAACAAGTACCAACCATCGTGCAAAGTTCTAAACAAACATATAAACACTACAAGTCCACAATCAATAAAGAAGTTTTAATCATCATCATCATCATACCCTTCACCAAATTGAAAATCATCATCTTACGGTGCCATATTTTGCTCATCCCTGATTCCCTGTTATTTTTCTTCTTTTGCATGTACTCTCCAATCTCTTGTTTTATTGATGGAGGACATTTTGGAATAGCTTTAGTATTCTCCACAATCAATAAACACTACAAGTCCACAATCAAGAAAATGCTTTCATTTTGAAAAATGCTATTTTTCTAGGTCTGGAAGATTAGCGCATTTTTTCTAAGTCTGGAAGATTAGGGCATTATAAGGAGACATATAAGAAAATGTTTTCATTTTGAAAAACTAACTCCCGGTATTTTGATAGTTAATATTCATTGTTGTTAAAATGATTTTTAATGAATTTTTCAAGAAATAGTAGGTATGTATTTTGGGGGTGGTAAAATCGCTAAATCCTGAATTTGTACTAAAATCAAAATTCTATTTTCTTATTGTTATGGATTTTGATTTTTTAGATATTTTTATTGAATCCAAATGGGGGGTACTTTCTTATTTACATTTATGTATTAAAGTAAATGGAAGGTAAAATATAAATAAAAGAAAATGTGGACATTTACTTAAACTAAAGAAATGTAAATAAGTAGTGATGTATACATGCTGAAACTGAGAAGAGGGGATGCTGGAGAGGAGAGAAAAAAGTGATGCAGGCAGGATGCAGGCGCAATTTTCATGAGGCGCGCCTCAGCGCCTCACCTTGCAAGGCGCGCGCCTTGCAGAAACCGCCTCGCCTCAGCCCAGGCGAGGTGCCAAACTGGCGCCTTAAGGCGCCTTGCGCCTAGGCGCGCGCCTAGGCGCGCCTTTAATAACTATGTTCATAATGTTGTTTAAGATGTATCAATTCAGTATTCCAGCTTTTTGGATGAGATTAGAAGATTCAAAGTTAAAAAGGAAGCATAACAGATGGATAGAGGCCAAGGATAAAGGAAGAAGCGCACAGTTTGAAGTTTAAGTCAGATAGATAATTCTAAAAGTTTAAAGTTTGATCTTGTTCCTATTTTTTAGGAGATAAATCTTCCTAATTTCTAGGGGATAAATAACCTAAATTTTCTCCTAATTTATAGGAGAAAAAATAGGATGTAAATTGTATATACTCCTCCCCTCGTGTTCAATAGAAATCAATCAAGCTTTCAAAATTCTTAGCTTGTTTCATGGTATCAGAGCCTTGTTTCGATCCTAAGCAACATTGAAGTATTGGTTGCTTACAAGATCATGGCCGAAGCCTAACAAAATCCAACCCTAATTGAAGCCACAGCCACAAGCTCTCTGAGCCCCATTCCTCCACCAAATTTTTCCACAAATCCTATTGATAATCACCCTCCACAAATTACTCAATACAAGTTAAATGAGAGTAATTTTAAAGAGTGGTTTCAATCGATGATGTTGGTGATTAAAAGAAAAGGCAAAGCAAGGTACCTAATTGGTTTTGTCCACACTCCACCAACAACTGCAACCACTTATGGCATTTGGGAGGCGGAAAACTCAACTATCATGGCACGGTTAATAAATTTTATGAAGCCAACAATTGGTAGAACATACATCTTCTACAAGACAACAAAGGAGATATGAGATTCAGTCCAAGAGATGTACTCAGACTTGGAAAACTCCTCCCAATATTTTGAAATCAGGTCAACTAATGAACAACGAAACAAGGTAATCTCAGTGTTACTGAATATTTTAACGTTTTGGTGGAATTATGGCATGAAATGGACCTGTTTTCTACTGTCAGTTGAGAATCCCTAGCTAATAGTAACAAATACAATAAGATAATAGAAAATGATTGTATTTTTTATTTTCTACATGGCCTTAACACTGATTTGGATGAAGTTCGAGGAAGGATTTTGGGTACAAAGCCCTTACCATCCTTTAGAGAAATATTTGCAGAAGTAAAGAGAGAAGAAAGCAGACGTAAGGTAATGCTTCAGCAACTAAATGATCCTCCCCTAAATCATCAGAATTCGACTCTTGTTGTTGTCAAACAAGGGGAGATCTTATCAAAGAATCAAGGAAAGGAAAAATTGTGGTGTGACCATTGTAAGAAACCCTACCACACAAAGGAGACATGCTAGAAGATTCATGGCAAACCAGCTAATTGAAAGCCACGAATCAAAAAGGAAATCTCGAGATTGGCCTATGCTACTGAAGTTTCTACTAAAACCAGAAATAGCACAAACCTGAACCTCTCTAAAGAACAGATCCAAGCCTTATACAGGCTACTTAATCAAGGTATCACTCCATCAAGTTCTCCTAATCCTTAGCCCACGGCATCCATAGCCTTGCAAGGTAATTCTCAATACTACTCCCTAATTTCAAAAAGGCTTCCTAAGAATGTGTGGATAGTGGATATTGGTATATCAGATCATATGTCAAGTTCTGCAAATTTAATGACTGAATATAACCCTTGTAACTCCTTTATTGATATCTCTATGGCTGATGGCACAACCTCCCCTGCCTTGGGACTTGGAACAGTATGTGTTTCACAACTAAGGCTAAAATATGTCCTACATGTGCCAGGATTACAATGCAATCTACTGTCAGTTAGTAGGATAACCAAGGATATGAACTGCATTGTAACATTTTTCCCATCCTATTGTTTGTTTCAAGATCAAGCATCAGGGAGGATGATTGGCAGTGCTAAAGTTAGAAATGGTCTTTACTATATGGTAGGGGATCTTCCCAATTCTTCTACAAATAAAGTTGTTCTAAATGAAGCAACCAATGCCAAAGTCTTGTTATGGTATAAACGTTTAGGACACCCTAGCTTTCCTTACTTAAAATCCTTGTATCCTGAAATTTGCGTCAATAAAGAACAAGTTTTTCCATGTAAACAGTGCACTCTTGCAAAACAGTCTAGATCTTACCACTCTATTCAGCCCAATAAGTCCTCTAAACCATTCCATTTAATACATAGTGATATTTAGAGCCCTTCTAAATACCCTAATATCACTAGTTCTAAATGGTTTATAACATTCATTAATGACCATTCTAGAGCTTGTAGAGTGTACCTAATGAAGGAAAAATCAGAAGCTAGCAGCATTTTCAAAAGATTTCACAAATTCATTTTGAATATGTTCCAAATTTATATTCATATCCTTCGAACTGATAATGGTTGAGAGTATTTTTCTCATGACTTCACTAACTACTTGTCTGAATATGGTATTTTCATCAAAACTCATGTCCATACACACCCCAACAAAATGGGGTGGTTGAAAGAAAAAATAGACACCTCCTAGACATGGCTACAGTTATGATGTTTACTACCAATGTTCCTCATTTTTATTGGAGAGAAGTTGTTCTTACAGCTGCCTATTTGATCAATCGTCTCCCATCTAAAACCTTGTAAATCCAAACTCCTCTCAGCATATCTTTTGTGATATATATCCAAATGCTTCCTTTCTCTCCTCAATTGATCCTAAGGTATTCGGATGCATTGTGTACATTCACAACAATAGTCTCTCTCGAACCAAATTAGACCCCAAGGCTCTCAAGTGTATCTTTATTGGGTATTCTCCATCCCAAAAAGGAAACAAGTGCTATTGTCCTACAAACAGAAAATTCTTTGTGCCCACCGATGTCACCTTCTAAGAGGATCTTCCATTTTATCAACCTAATGCTTCTCGAGAGGTAACTAATGAACCCAATTGAGATCCTCTCATTTCCTTTCCCCCTCTTGATCATACATTGCCAGTATGTTCCTAAGGGGGAGCATCCTCAGCATCAACTCCTGACAATACACTGGCATACCCTCTTCCTCTGATCTTCATGCTCCTAATTCTCCTTTGACTCTCCTATTACCTCTAAACCTAAGATGACAGTTTCTATCCCTCATTCTTCCCCAAATTCAATAGCCAACAGCCCTCTGCTTGTCTACTTCAGATACCTAAAGGCTATCAGGAACCTTAGCATAGTCAGCCATCACTTCCGAAGGCTGGTCCATCAAAGGATATTGTTGTTCACAACACTAACAGTAGTACTACAAGGGGGGATGATATGGATTGGGCTATTCCTATAGCTCTACGAAAAGGGGTGAGATCATGCATCAAGTACCCTATTCCTAACCATTTGACTTATAAAAAATTGTCTCCTCAGTTCAGAGGATTTGCTACAAAAAATGAATACATTGAAATTCCAAAAAATATTCAAAGTGCTATGAATGATCCTAAGTGAAAGGCTGCTGTTATGGAAGAAATGACTACCCTAGTTGGAAATGATACTTGGAATATTGTGAAACTGCTTCCAAACAAGAAGGTGGTTGGATGTAAGTGAGTATTTACTATGAAACATAATGCAAATGGGAGTGTTGAAAGATGTAAGGCTAGATTGGTGACCCAAGGGTTTACACAACCCTATGGGATTGACTATGAGGAGCCTTTTGCTCCCGTTGCTAAGCTTAATTCCATTTAGGTATTACTCTCTATTGTTATTAATTTAGAATGGCTCATATTCCAATTTGACATTAAAAAATGTCTTTCTTAATGGGGTGATCTGGATGAGAAAATATATATGAAGATCCCCCCATGTGAAAATGTGAAAATGTTTGTAAACTTAAAAGGTCTCTATATGGTTTAAAGCAGTCTCTAAGGGCTTAGTTCAAGAAATTCAACATGACCCTAAACCGATTAGGGTATAAACAAGGACAAACAGACCATACCTCATTTATAAAACCCACAACAAATGAAAAGAAATCCATACTAATTGTCTATGCTGATGATATTATTGTGACGGGGGATGATATGCAAGAAATTCAAAACTTGAAAAAGCAATTGAAGGCTGAATTTGAAGTTAAAGAAGGGACCATGAGATACTTCCTAGGAATGGAGGTGACTCGGAGCAAAGAAGACCTATTCATTTCACAAAGGAAGTATACACTCGATTTGCTAAAAGATACAGGTATGTTAGCATGCAGATCTGCTGGGACTCCCTTAGAAAAAGGCTAAAAGTTTGAAGAAAAAGTTGGTTGGGAGGCTAATTTATTTGTCACTTATTAAACCAGACATAGCCTATGCAATAAGTGTAATTAGTTACTATATGCATTCTTCTACTCAAAGGCATATGAATACTGTGTTTCATGTTCTAAGACATCTCAAAGGGACACTTGGAAAATGTTTAATGTTCCAGAAAACTGAGGAAAGGGGAATTAAAGGTTTTGTTAATGCAGATTGGACAGTCTCATGAGGACAGCTAGTCAACTTCTGATTATTGTACCAAGCTGTGGAGAGATGTGGTCACATGGAAAAGCAAGAAGCAATAAGTGGTTGCTCGCAGTAATGTTGAAGCAAAATTCCGAGCCATAGCTCAAGGAATATATGAGGTGATTTGGTTAGAAAGACTAATGGAAGTCTTGATGATATATTTATCTCAACCAACAAATGTATACAATGATAGCAAATCAGCTATTAGCATTGTGAAAAATTCGGTCCAGTATGACCGAATAAAGCATGTGAGAATAGATCGAAGTTTTATAAAGAGGGAGATTGAGGAAGGAGGGATTAGTTTATCCTATATTCCCACCACTGATCAAGAAGCTAATGTGTTCACAAAAGTTGTGGCTAGACTAGGGTTTGAGACATTAATTGGCAAGCTGTGAATGACTTGTATCTATTCTCTAGCTTGAGTAAGAGTGTTGGACGAGATTAGAAGGTTCAAAGTTAAAAAGGGAGCATAACAAATGGATAGAGGTCGAGGATAAAAGAATAAGCGCATGGTTTGAAGTTTAAGTCAGATAGATAATTCTAAAAGTTTAAAATTTGATCTTCTTCCTATTTTTTAGGAAATAAATCTTCCTAGTTTCTAGTGAATAAATAGCCTAAATTTTCTCCCACTTTACAAGAGAATAAGTAAGATGTAGGTTGTATATATTTCTCCCCTCATGTTCAATAGAAATCAATCAAGCTTTCGAGTTTCTTAGCTTGTTTCACAATTGAATTCTTCTACAAGTCAGGAGGAGATGTTTCAGATAACTATGACTATAACAAAGAATTCTTGGAGGAGAGAATTGTTGAAAGTGAACATCTAGAACATTCTGATAGGAACCAGAAAAGAAAACACTGAAACTTCTATTCAATTCACCAACTCAATCCGATTACAAGAAAAAAACTGGGCATTCGAAAGGCCCTTAACCCTCCCAAGAACTCAATACCAAAATCTTCTCTCCCCCTACCAATATCTTCACCCTCTACATATATTCCTCTCTCCTCCTCAACCGCATTCTGTTACGCACACTTGCTGGGTTGTTACACAACCCAGCAATTTCCCATTCTATCCCTTGCGCACATGGCTGGCTGTTATGCCAGCTAGCCAATTTACCACCCTACCCCTACCTCTTAGACCTTCTTTGATAAGTCCAATGAACCGGGACCTATCACATTCCAACAAATAGAAAGAAAAATATGTTGATGAATTAGCATTGGAGCAGGCAAATCTGACTGAAGGACCATCCAATTGTGCGAATATTGGTCCCGGAGTTCTTCTACGGGATTCTAATTTATAGGAATCTGAGGAACAAACTAAAGTGAACCAGTCAAGGGTAACTCAAGATTCCGGAGATGAAGAGTGATTGGACAAGGTGATTTGTGTAGACCACATTTTACAATTGCACGAAGCTGATGATTCAGTGGATATGCAACTATAAATCAGATTGGAGATGAGAACTGCAAGGAGAATAGATTTCATGCATCTAATATTCCGGACAGGAATATTGATTCATCAGATATTCCGGCTATAAATCATGTTGGGGATGGAAGTCGTGATGGAGGCCATGTTTCAGCCATTGAGAAACCTACGGAACTTTCTAATCTCTTCTTATCCAATCAAGATGTTTGGACATAAATGCTACAAGAATAGTCACTGCAACACCATTGGAGAAGGTTGATTCAAATGATGGAGTTGATGTGGATGGAGATTTATTAGCAGCTAATGCTGCAGGGGAAGGCAGTTTGCCTATTGCAAATATTACTGAAACTCCACTGAAGGAGAATTCAGTTAATAGGAATTCGATTACAGTTGTTACGCAATCAGAAGAAGAGCTAATACATCAAGATGTACCTAATTAGAGCTGGCAGGAGAAAGACGGAGGAATATTCGATGGATTAACCAAGGAAGCAAAGTCCTTTGCATTACCCTTGGTGCCTAGTCCAATATATGAAGAATCAGCTAATGTACAGAATTTGGTTTTGGGGAAAGCTGAGGATTCCTTAGCTTTGGTTAAAATAGGCAACAAGAAAATGAAGACAACACTATCTGGAGGACATCTTACTGCCGACATGAAAGATTCTTGACCCTAAACAGTATGACGGTATTGCTGTCATTTCAGAAGATGCAAGCCAGATTGCAGGAGGTGCAAACCAATTTTCGATGCTGGTTGTAATAGAGGTAACAGAAGTAGGTGTTTCAATAGAGCACGACATGCTCACTGAAAAAGAGAGATGTTGATTTCTCTCTCAATCATAAGATGGAGACAAGAAGACAGTTGGACACCATGCTTGTTTTACAAGATAGAATTTGGAATATAAGAACTTTGATTGCTCACCCTCCAAAATTACAATTAATCAAGGCATGTCTTAGTAGCAGCCTTGGGAGATCTCCTAAGAGTTACAATCCTAACAAAAATTCCCTACAAAGGATAGAATCAAAGTTGTAAGGAATTTTGGAGACAGCAGATTCAAAGTTGCGAGGAATTTCGGAGACTGGTTGTGAAGATAGCTACAAAAGTCAAAAGTTTTGTTGTGGAGAACAAAGCTTCCACTACTTTGTTTGTTCTTACTCCAGCTGGACAATTAGGATTTCTGTCACCTATATCAAAGGATGGATTGATGACTGGAATTGGTATTGCAACAACTCCTAGTTCTGATGCTCTCAGACAGCTTTTGTCTGAGTATCCGAGGCAAGTCCACATTTCTCCATTGCTGCATCTAAAGGATATTGCAAATATTTTTGCATTTGAGAATGGCAGTTGGTCTGTCTGGAATCCATTAACGGCCGCTAAGGATGTGTGTCAACCCTCCTTAATTTCACTAGATGGTGATGAAATATTAAAGGAAGTTGTGGTCACAGTTAGCCAACCCTTTGGACTCAAACCAGCCCACATCGAAAGAGCTGTGATGGGGAAAGTTGGTGAGAATAGCAGTCTACAGGTTTCAGCTGCTCACTATGACCAATTGAGAGTGATTGATTTTGGTTGTGTTCCAATTGAGGTGTACATGAAAGCTACTACAAATTTTTTATGCATACAGAGGTTTTCCAAAATTTCTCCATCCATGTTGTGGAAGAGAAGGAAAAAGCATATTGGAAGCCATGGAAGTTTGGCATTTCTTGGGAACAAGAAATGTTTTAAGGTAGGGGGAAATGCCAAGACCCAAGGGTTTTACTAGGACTAAAATAGCAATTAGCCTATTTTACATTTTACTTGTATTTTCCTCTAGTTGTATTTTTTTGTTAATTTGTTATTTCAGTAGAGCAGCCATATAAAGCTACTGAAGATTGTTTTGTGGATATGCTTTGAATGATAATTGAATTCAATCATTTCCCTCTCATTAATTCTCTCTCAATTTCCTTTGATCTCTCTCTCTCTCTCGATCCCTCTGATTTCTCTCTAATCTCTCTTTCTCTATTTTGTCTGCAACTCTCCCTCATTTCTGTATATTATCTCCCTCTCTCTCCAATTCTCCCTCCAATCCTTCTATTCTTGGTCCTAATTCCCTCAAAATCTTCCGATTTCCAATCCAAACCCTAAGTTAAACCCTAGGTACATGACAATCAATTAGTAGCCCAACTCGCCAATGCAAAAAATTAAAAAAAAAATTAATAATAATAATAATACAGGCATTCCCAATGCACAAAGTTCCTCACATTGCATGGATCGAGGCAGATTGTTTTTATATGTAGCATTAGCTTTGTAAAGAAGCTATTTCCACAAATCAAACCCGTCACCTTCCAATTACAATGGAGCAACCTTACATTCACTACCAAAGGTAGCCCTCAACAAAAATTAAAAAATTATAATTGGCATGACACTGTTCAATTTCCATTTTCATTCATCAAACTTCATTAAATTAAGCCAGTGCCTCGTGAAAGTCAACAAAAAATCATACCTTGAGCTATTGGTCAACATGGCCAGGTAAGTAATCAACAAAGTATCATTGAATTCCTGCAGGAAAAATCAACAAATGAAACACATAAGATAAGGGATGGGAGAAGCATGGGAAAAAAATAGTGATAAGGATGGTGACTTGAAATAAATGTGAATACCAACATGGAAACCAATACAGGAAAGAGGGTTACCGTTTTGTAAATATTGTTGGGTAGATCTATGAGTATAATATATCAAGTATTTGAAAAATGTCACTTATTCAATTATCCAAAAAAATAAAAATTAACATTTATTCAAGATGGAGAAATTATTTAACTCACAAATTGAAACTGCGTTCTATATACAAAGTAACACTATTTCATCTATAATATAGAAATACATCACAGATGTAATTTAATACATCCTCACAATTTGGAAAAACGAATACAACATTTTTCCAAGGAAATGCCTAAAGGAAGTAAACACTCTCCCTACTTCTAAATTTCAACTGGACCAAAATTAAACAAAGCATTGCAATTAGAGATCCCATGATGTGTTTGATATGTATTCTCACTTGTCCAACAATTATTGGAGATAGTTGTGGTATCCATTTCAAAGTGTCTTTATTTCATAGATATTAAGGCTTAATCAAGAGTCCAGCATATGAATAATATATCTACCAAGTACTTCATAAAGTAAAAGGGAAGGGGAACAGGCCCCAAAAGGACCATAGCAGACAATAACCGTTAGCTGAACCACTGCCCAAGAATTAAAAGCTAAAAGGATAGAAAGAAAAAAACAGAGAAGAAATATTATCTGCGGGCTTGCCAACCATTTAGAAGAAGATACAGGATAAACTAGCTAAATCAAATGAATAATTTAATGCAGGATAATGATAAATCCCTCTATAAAATAATGCAAATATGCTTACTGACCAGGGGAAATTTTCTTTTCGCCCAAGATTGAAAGAGCCACGCTTTATGTCTTATCCCAAAGCAGCCAACCATATAAATGCTCTCTCATTCACCCTTCTGTTAAATTCTTCTACTTATTTACGTCCACGTACATTCTCACTTATTTTATGTGTTCTTTTTATCAACACTTGTCCTGTGCATTAACAAACAGTTTTTAATTTTTTTAATAGCATTTAGTTGATACTAAATTCATTAAAAGATATTTACTTTGAAGAGAGTATTTTTTTGGCTAAATGAAGAGAAAAGGTTTTAAAATGAGACATGATCACATTAAAACATCACTATCTTGATAATGATAGAAATTTTTTGGATAGGAATTTTGTAAAAATGCAATTATTTATTAAAATTTGTACCATTAAAAACTCATCATAATTGCAAAATTATATAAGTTAAACCCTATTTTAAAAATTAAAAAATCTTATTTTAAAAATAATTGCATAAATTATTTTACATTTAGTCGTATTTTAAAAGTTTCTTACAAAATTGATAAGAAATATCATTAAAATTGTTTTAAAACAAGACTTGATTTAAGTAATAATTGTAAAAATCATTTTAAAAAAAAATTGTAATTATTTTAATAAGAAAATTTTCTTATAAGGGTAAATAGCTTTAATACCTCTTAAAGCGAAATAATCAAACACAGAAACCAGATTTTGTAACATGCTCATGTAGGATCGAAATCAAAGACATAGATTTAATGTGGTTGGCAAATTATCCACATCCACAAGTGAATGAAGAACAAAATTCTTTATGTGAGTAATAGGTTACAAAAAAAATACTCTCTCACTCTCAACCCCATAATCTCAACCAAACAAACAATCTCACTTGTACCTAATTAATGTACCTCACCGGCATCTGGTAGTCAAATATATATCTCTATTTATAAAGAGAACAAGATAGTTAAATGTCAAAACTAAACTCACTAAGCTGTGACAAAAATTCTATCCTTTTTATAATTTTGGTTAGGCTATCCATATATAAATTCAAAATAAACTCAACAGTACTTGTAAAACTAATTTAAAAATAATACTTGAAAAAAATAATGTTTTATTCTAAATATAATACTCTTAAAATGTAACATTTAATGGTCTAGCCTATCAATTTTCCAAACAAAAAATTAAAATAAAACTTAATGCAAAATAATTTTTATAATTATTTTTTTAAAATAAGACATTTTTTGAAATAAGAGTTAACGTACTATAATTTTAAAATTATTATAACTTTTTAATAATAGAAATTCTATCAAATAATTACATTTTTACAAAATTTCTTTCCAAAAAAATTCTATTATTACGAAAGATAATAGTGTTTTAATGGAAGATAATTCTTCAACATGTTTTAATGTGATGAAGTATTTTTCTACTACATAATGGCATTTAATATTAATTAAATACCTTTGTAAAAATTATAACAAGATGTGTTAACTAACACATCCAATTCAATGAAAATGTGCATGCACTTAAAATCAAGTGGAACAATTAAACTGACTGAGAGAAGAGGGAAGAGAGAAAGAGAGAGAGATTGTAGTTTGATTTTGATTTTAAATCAGATTTAGATTAGATTTCATCTTGAATTCTCAAAAGAAGTTGAATCACAAACATGGTCGTTGGGTTGAATATCTACGAGCCTATTCTTTTGTGGTTAAACATTGATCTAGAAAATAGAATAAAGCCGCCGATGCCCTCAGTCAACATCACAATTTGTTAACCACATTCCAGTTTGAAGTCAGGTTTTGATAGGCTCAAGGAGGAATACAAGACTTGTAATACCCTGAGAGCCCAGAGAAGTTAGTATATATCGAGGATAGTGTAAGAAAGGAAACAACACCAGCTGGATAACCTTTTGAGCTGAATGTTGGCAAAAAACTCCCAAGTTAAGCGTGCTTGATCTGGGATAATCCAGGAATGGGTGACCCCCTGGGAAGTTCGTGTAGGCCCATCAGGATAAAGTTGTTCCGGTTCTTCCTATCGCTCGATGTGGGATGTTACAGGTGGTATCAGAGCCGACCCCCGAGCCTCTGAGCGCGGTGGTGGGGCAAACCTCAGCGAGGAGGCTGAGTCCCAAGGGGGGTGTGTGTAGGCCCCTATGGGGGGTGCGTGTAGGCACCTTAGGCGAATCCCACATCGGCCATGCAAGGGGGGAGATCTGGGACCAGTTGTAAGATCGCATGACGAGGACGTTATGTGCTTAAGGGGGGGAGAATGTAATACCCCGAGAGCCCAGAGAAGTTAGTATATATCGAGGATAATGTAAGAAATGAAACAACACCAGCTGGATACCTTTTGGGCTGAATGTTGGCAAAGAACTCCCAAGTTAAGCGTGCTTGACCTGGGGTAATCCAGGGATGGGTGACCCCCCTGGGAAGTTCGTGTAGGCCCATCAGGATAAAGTTGTTCCGGTTCTTCCTATCGCTCGACGTGGGATGTTACAAGACTTGTCCTGATTTTGGAGACATTTATAGGACCTTACAAGATAAGCAACCCAACTCCTTAACAAGATGGCTACTTATTTCGTGTTGCTAGGTTGTGCATTCCACGCACATTATTGAAACAGTATCCGAAAGTTTAAAAGAAAACTTAGGGCATAGAGAAATAGAGAAAAGAAACCAACTCTCAATATTCACCAGTGAATCAAGAATACAAAAAAACTTAAGTGAACAACAAACTAAGCTGAATTTATATCCAGCAAGAAGCCTAGCTAACGCGCCTAATCATAACACTAATACAAAGCACAGAAACAGTTATAACAAACATAACAAATAAGCTTTACAATAAGCAACAGCAAAACAACAAATACATCCTCTAACATTCCCCCTCAATTGAAACTACTCCTTGACTGCTGATTTAAGAGAAGGTCCTGGAAGTCCTGGTTTCGAGATAGGTGATATCCTTAGATGCAACTTTTCTCGTAAAAGCTAAAAACGGCTTCTTGCTAAGCCTTTAGTAAAAACATCCGCAACCTGATAGTTAATAGGAACATAGCGAATTTCAACCTCCCCATTCTCAACTTTCTCCCACACAAAATGAAGATCAACCTCCAAATGCTTAGTGCGAGCATGAAAGACTGGATTCTTAGCAATGCTTTTGGCTGCAAGATTATCACTCCAAAGAACAAGAACATGAGCCCAGGGATAGCCAAGCTCAGAAAATAAGGATTTTAACCACATAATCTCAATTACACCCAGAGCAATTGCTCTGTATTCAACCTCTCCCACTGACCTGGACGGGAACTCCATATAATCAAATTACTGCCAAGAAACACACAAAGCCCACTGATAGATCTGCAAGTGACCCCACAGCCGGCGTGATCGGCATCTGTGTATACTGTGAGAGATAGATCAGTCGAGGAAGAAGAGAAGAATAATCCCAAACCAAGAGAACATTTAAGATATCGAAGCAAACACTTGCAAGCAACCCAATGTTGCTGCTTAGGAGCTGAGAGGAACTGACTGAGCCTATTAACAATGAAAGTAATATCTGGTCTAGTATAGGTAAGATATTGCAAGGATCCAATGATAGTGCGATAAAGAGAAGGATTAGAGAAAGATCCACCCTCATCAGTTAAAGATTCTGCTGTGTTAACCGAAGTCTCACAAGGCTTACAATCCAATATGGCTACTTTCTTTAAGAGATCAATTGTATATTTAGTTTGAGTGAGGTAAAGACCATCTGAGTTACGGTGAGCCTCAAAACCAATAAAATAGCTGAAGAGTCTAGGGTTTTGAGAGCAAAATGAGTATTCAAATCCTGAATACAAGCTTTAAGGGCTGTGGGATCTGAACCAGTTATCAGTATGTCATCAACATAGATCAAAACAAACAGCACAAACTTAGCAGTCCTCTTAATAAACAAGGAGGCATCTGAAACTGCCCTATTGAAACCCCAAGACTGTAAAGCAAATCTCAGCTTGGTATACCAGGTCCGAGGTGCCTGTTTTAATCCATAAAGGGATTTCTTTAACTTGCAAACATGAGTAGGAAACTGAGAATTCACAAAGCCTTCTAATTGAGACATAAAAACATCCTTACTCAAATCACTATTTAAGAAAACATTGTTGACATCAACTTGTTGAATGTCCCAGCCAAAGGCAATAGCCAAAGAAAACAACACACTAATTGTTGGAGCTTTAAACAGGGCGAAAAGTCTCAAAAAAATCAATACCGGGATTTTGATGAAACCCCTTGGCAACCAAACGTGCTTTGTAACAAAGCACTATACCATCTACCTTGAACTTTATCCGAAAAACCCACTTGCAGCCAATAACATTCATGTCTTTAGAGTAAGGAACTAAATCCTAAATGTTGTTACGTTGTAAAGCAGAATACTCTTCTTTCATAGCCTTGACCCATTGTAAATCTAAGGCGGCCTCACGAACAATGGTAGGTTCCAAAGAGCTCACTAAGGCATGAGGAGCGGATATGGGAAGAAGTTTAGCCTTGGACCTGGTGAGCATAGGATGAACAGGAGGTTTAGGAACACAAGAAGGATGGATAAAAGATTGAGGAACATGAGAGGCTAGTAAAGATAACAAAGGAGGTGACTTCTCCAAAGAAGGAGAGGATAAAGATGATGAGGATACAGGAGAAGAAGATTGAATGTTAGATAGTAAAGGTTGAGAAGAAGAATCAACAGAAGGTAAAGAATAAGGTAAGGAAGTAGAACCCGGAGGTTATGCTACTGCAGAGGAAGGAAAAGTAGGAAATGACTGAAAGAACAAAGTAGAAGGATGATCAGGGGCAGTAGAAGTAACACCAGATAAAGAAGACTCAAACTAAAACAAACTAGGATAAGGAAACTCATTAGGATTAAACAGAACATGTCGAGAAACATATACACGACTAGAAGAGTCCAAACACTTATAACCAGCATGCCCATAACTATACCCAATAAAGATACATTTGGTTGAATGAAAACTGAACTTATGCTTGTTATAAGGACGAAGATAGGGACAGCACGGACAACCAAAAAGCTAAAGGTGCAAATAAGAGGGTGATTTAAGAGATAGCATCTCAACCGGTGTGCAAAACTGGAGAGGAGCAGAAGGAAGCAAGTTTATAAGATAAACTGCAATTTGGAAAGCCTCAACCCAAAATTTAAGAGGCATAGCAGCATGACTTAACAACGTGAGCCCCATTTCAACTATGTGACGGTGTTTTCTTTCAGCTACACCATTCTATTGAGACGTATAAGGGCAGGAAAAACGAGGTTGAATACCATGCAATTGTAAATAAGGTAGGAAGACTTTAAACTCCCCTCCATTATCTGTTTGTAAAGCTTTAACCTTAGCATTATACTAAAGTTAAGCGAGTTTGTGAAAGGTGGTAAAGACAGACAAAGCATCAAATTTTAACTTTAGAGGGTATAGCCAGGTATAGCGAGTGTAGGCATCAACAAATATAATATAGTAACGATATCCTTCTGTTGATAAAGTAGGAGAAGGTCCCCATAGATCATAATAGACCAGTTCAAGTGGTCTAACTGCTATGATTTCACAATAAGAAAAGGGAAGTTGATGTAGCTTACCAATTTTGCAAGAGTCACAAAAAGAAAGAGAAGACAAAGAAAATGGAACTTGAATTTTATTCAACACTAATCGCAGTACATTGAGTGAGAGATGCCCAAGTTTTGCATGCCACTGTTTGCACGCATTATTAGTTTGGGTAATATTCACATTTACAGTAGAAGTCAGTCATGTAGAAGGAGCTGACTGTTTACAACTTTGAAAAGAAAAACTACCACATGATGAAGGAGATGTACTGCGTACAAAAGACTTAGGACGAAAGAAATGAGCTAAAAGCCTGGAATCAACAGAAGTAAAAGCTAAATTCAGTTGATATAGCTCATCCTTAAGCTGCCCTCTGAGTAGCACTTGTCCGGTATTCTTGTCCTTAATAACACAAGAATGAGAATCAAATTCAGCAACAAGATCATGATCCTTAGTTAATTGAGAGACACTAAGTAGATTTTTCCACATGTTAGGTACATGTAAAACATTAGGTAAGGTAATGTAAGACATAGGCTAAGAATGAGAATACAACTGTCCAAGGCCAACATTTGAGATTGATAATTTCTTACCATTTCTAGCAAACACTTTATCTCCACCACTATAAGGAGTATGCAACGAGAGATTTTGAAGATTAGTGGTGATATGATTTGTTGCTCCAAAATCAACAAACCATGATTGATCTGAAATAGATGACTAACAGTCTAAATGTTGTTGAGGAAACTGAGTATAATGAGCACTCTGGATTGAACTAACATCATTCATGTAAACCTCATTAGAGTCACTTAGGGAGGCTAGATAAGCTCTGGAATCTAACAGCTGATTCACAGGTGAATTACCAAAATTGTTCTGACTTGGAAAAGTTCCAGATGACCTCTGAAAATTCTTATCAAAACGATAATAACATTGATCAACTACATGTCCTGGTTTGCCACAAAATTGGCAATAAAAGCGTCTACCAGACTGATAGCCTCGGCTACATCCTCCTCGTGTACCAAAACCACCTCCTCTTTGATTGTGACCTCCTCTCATATGTTGAAAATTATTAACTCCTTTCTTACTATAATCAGTCAAATTAACTTGCATAGACAGTGTGACTAAGTCAAAATTAACCGTCAACTATGGCAAGTTTTTAGAGGCTAACCTCTGTTCATGCATTAACAGCAAGTACTGGACCTTATCCAGATCTACATCATTCATCTGGTACATCACCAAGCTAACTACAGTTTCGTAGTCATAATCTAAACCATTAAGAATTGCAAGAAGCAATTCTTTGTCATCCAAAGGTTCACCTATAGCAGCTAACGAATGTCCAATTGTCTTAATCTTAAGAATATGGTCGTTAATTGACAAGGCATCTTTCTTAATTAGTCGTAACTGTTGCCTAAGTTGAAACGACCTAGCAATAGTTTGCCTTGAATACAAATTCTCAAGTGTAGACCATACCTCAGCTGATGACTCGCAATGTATTACCTGCACTAGTACTTCTTTATCTATCGTTGAGAACAACCAGCCAAGAAAAAGCTGATCCGATCGCAACCACGTCGTATACTCTGAATTCAACATCGTTCCTCCAGCTTCCTTACCACTAGGATCAGCAACATACTTAGGCGGTGGTGAAACCTTATTCAAGAACGGAAACAAATTGAAGGCGCGAATTGTGGTTAAAACCTACGCCTTCCAGAAAATATAGTTTCCGGAATCCAATTTGATAGGAATGAATTGAAAAGCTTTCACAATTGCACCAAAATCAAATTGCGAAGAAAGAGAAAAGGTAGACAATGAACGAGGTGGTGAAGAGGAGGAAGCACTTTGAACAGGTGAAGGATTCATGACTTACGTCAGAGGCTCTGATACCATGAAGCAATATCCGAAAGTTTAAAAGAAAACTTAGGGCAAAGAGAAAGAGAGAAAAGAAAGCAACTCTCAATATTCACCAGTGAATCAAGAATACAAAAAACTTAAGTGAACAACAAACTAAGCTGAATTTATATCCAGCGAGAAGCCTAGCTAACGCGCCTAATCATAACGCTAATACAACAACAACAACAACATATCCAGCCTTTATCCCACTATGTGGGGTCGGCTACATGAATTCTAGACTTCCATGTATTTCTGTCTTTTGTCATATCCTCATTTAAATCCATATATTTCATATCAAATTTTAATGTCTCTCCCAAAGTCTTCTTGGGTCTACCTCTACCTCTTTTTGTGACTAATTGTTCCATTTCATCAACTCTCCTCACAGGAGCGTCTCTTAGTCTCCTTCTCACATGACCAAACCATCTTAGTCTATTCTCTCTCATCTTCTCCTCGATTGGCACTACTCCTACCTTATTACGAATAACTTCATTTCTAATTTTATCCTTTCTTGTATGTCCACACATCCATCTTAACATCCTCATCTCCACTACACTCGTCTTTTGCTCATGTTGGTATTTGACTACCCAACATTCTGAGCCATACAGCAAGACTGGTCTTATAGCTGTCCTATAAAATTTTCCTTTCAATTTTAGTGGGATTTTACCATCACATAACACCCCCGATGCATTTCTCCATTTTAGCCAACCTGCCTTAATTCTATGTGCGACATCCTCGTGGATTTCTCCATCTTTTTGAATCACTGATCCCAAATATCGAAAATGGTCTTTTCTTTGTAAGATTTGGTCTTCTAATTTTATTATAACATCATCCACTCTTGCATTTTTACTAAATTTGCATTCCATATATTCTGTTTTCTTTCTACTTAATTTAAATCCCTTAGATTCTAAATTGTTTCTCCACAACTCAAGCTTAGTGTTCACTCCTTCTTTTGTTTCATCCACCAACACTATGTCGTCTGCAAATAGCATACACCATGGCACATCTGTCTGAATATCTTTAGTGAGTTCATCCATTACTAGGGCAAATAAATATGGACTTAGTGCAGAACCTTGATGCAGTCCTATTGTAGTTGTAAATGGTTCAGTATCCCCACCGCATGTTCTGACTCTTGTCTCTACACCATGATACATGTCCTTAAGGGCTTGTATATAGGCTATTTTGACTCCTTTCTTCTCTAAAACCCTCCATAATACTTCTCTAGGGACCCTATCATAGGCCTTTTCTAGATCTATAAACACCATATGTAGGTCCTTCTGATGATCTCGATACATTTCCATTAGACGCCTCAGTAAATATATAGCTTCCATTGTTGACCTACCAGGCATGAAACCAAACTGATTTTCTGACACCTTTGTTTCCTTTCTGAGCCTCTGCTCTATTACTCTCTCCCAGAGTTTCATGGTATGACTCATTAACTTAATTCCTCTATAATTTTCACAGTTTTGAACATCTCCTTTGTTCTTGTATATAGGAACCAAAGTACTCTTCCTCCACTCATCTGGCATCTTTTTTGATTTAAGGATGGCGTTAAATAGTTGCGTTAGCCAGGAGATGCCCTCTTCTCCCATGCATTTCCATGCTTCTATTGGTATATTATCTGGTCCCACTGCCTTATGATTTTTCATCTTTTTTAATGCTTGCCTTATTTCATTTGAACTTATGCGTCGATAGAATGTGTAGCTCACATTTCCTTCGGAGTTGCTAAGATGTCCCAACCTAACTCTTGTGTCACCACCATCATTGAATAATTTTGTGAAATACTTCTTCCATCTCTCCTTAATCGCTCCCTCATTTACTAAAACATTTTGATTGTCATCTTTTATGCATTTCACTTGATTTAAATCCCGTGTTTTTCTTTCTCTTGCTTTAGCTAATTTATATATATCCCTTTCTCCATCTTTTGTATCAAGTCGTTTATATAGATTCTTATATGCTTTTGACCTTGCTTCACTAACAGCTCTTTTTGCTGCTTTTTTTGCTTCTTTATAATTTTTTTGATTTTCTTCATTGTTGCATTGATATACCGCCTTATAGCAAATTTTCTTATTTTTAATTCTCAATTGTACCTCTTCATTCCACCACCAAGACTCCTTAAGGTTAGGGGCTCTACCATTTGTCTCTCCAAGGACTACCTTTGCCATGCTTCTCAGGGCATTAGCCATTTCTTTCCACATTTGGTTTGTCTGTCTTTCTTCATTCCATTCCCTTCTACCCCTTAATTTTTCTTTGAAGATTAGTTGTTTCTCCCCTTTTAAATTCCACCACCTGATTCTTGGATTTTGTTTTATGTGATTTTTTCTCTTCCAATTTCTTACTTGGACGTCAAAGCACAAAAATAACGCTAATACAAAGCACAAAAATAGTTATAACAAACATAACAACAAATTAGCTTTACAATAAGCAACAGCAAATACATCCTCTAACACAAATTAGTGAGGGATTTCTTAGTGTGGGAAACTCATGCAAGAGAACTTTATGGACATTTTGGATGTAACAAAGCAATTGAGGAAGTTGAACGCCAATTTTATTGGCCCAGTTTGAAAAGAGATGCGGCCAAGATCGGCAATCAGTCTCAAACATGTCAATTAGCCAAACATAGGAAGCATAGCACTGGTCTGTATACTCCTTTACCAGTTACTAATTGCCCGTGGTAGAATCTTAGCGTGGATTTTGTCCTCTCCCTCAAACCCCAAGAAGGCATGACTCAATCTTTGTAGTTTGGATTGCTTTTCCAACATGGCATATTTTATCCCATGTAGCAAGATTTCGGATGCCTTTAAGGTTCCTAAAATCTACTTCAATGAAATAGTAAAACTATATGGCCTTCCTAAGACCATAGTTTATAATTGAGATGTTAGATCCACTGCCTATCACGCCCAAATGGATGGTCAAACTGAGGTTGTCAATCGTAGTTTAAGAAATCTGTTAAGGTGCTTCCTACAACACCATGCAATTGGGACTTAATTTTGCCTACCGCACTGTTTGCCTATAATAGCTCAATCAAGAGGTCTACCAGCATGAGCCCCTTTGAAGTCATTCATGGCTACCACCCTAGGAAGCCTTTAAACCTACTGCCTATGTCCCCCGTGCCCAAGTGTCAGAGTTTGTTGAGTCATTTGCTCAAGACATTTGTGCCTTACATGTTATCATTTATAGGGCTCAAAGCAAGTAATGCTTCATACAAACTTTGAGTTATCAGGCATCAACATCTTGTTGAATTCCAAATTAGAGACCATGTGATGATCCATATTCGTCCACTGAGGTTTCCCCAAGAACTATCTGTAAGTTACATTCTCATAGTTCCAATCCTTTTAAAATTTTGCAAAGAGGTTAAAATTTTGCAAAGAGGTGGACCAAATGCTTACATGAACTCCCACCTAACAATGGTTTTAGCCCAACCTTTAATGTTGAGGACCTTGTTGCCTTTAAATGGTCATGTCACCCCACCAAATGATCCTTTTCTTGCTACCTCTACTATTCCTCCTTCGCCTACCCCACCTCCTTCTACAACTGATCCTACTATTGCATTTCCTTTACCCCATGGAAATTCTGCACAAGGGTAAAATTGATGCAATTTTAGATGAACATATTACTTTTGCTTAGGATGGCAAGATGCAACGGTTCCTAGTCTATTGGAAGGATCGTCCTATCATGACCCCGAGGATCCCCAATGATAGAGTTGGAAATATAATAGTATTTAGCTTACATGCATCACCATATTTTGTAATTTCCTTTCCTTTTTTCTGTTATAGATATTTGTTTTAGCTATAGGCAGTTATGGTCACTGTTGTAACTACACATGGGTGCATGTGCAATGCTGTGAGGCTATATAAGTCATAGCTAGAGAGGATGGAAAGGTATATTAATGATAAATGAATATTCTCATTTCTCTCTAAAATTCTCTCCCATTCTCCCCTTCGTTCCCTTCTGTAACTCTCTAATTTCTCCCCCATTTTTGTCCAAATTCCCTCTCCAATCAATATGTTCTCGGTTCTATTCAATCGGATTCTTCCGATTGCCAATCTAACCCTAGGCTAAACCCTAGGTACACAACAAGTCCTAATTCCAATGCTACCTAGACCACCCAAACCGAGCTACAACAAATTAACCCAGCTTTTTTTTAGCATCATGGAAGTCAGCAGGACTCAGGTGTCACACCTCAAGGTTTAACCTAGGGTTTGTAAGGGAATTTAGAAGAAATTGGGGGAGAGAATAGAAAGGGAGGGGGAAATACAGAAAGGGAGAGAGAATTTGGGAGGGAAGAAATTAGATATCATTCAACAACGGCTATTCTCTAACTACTCTAGCTATTTATAGCATGTCTAGTCTTTTAGTTATTAAAACAACTTAAAGGTACAAATAAGGAAAGCAACAAAGTACAACAACTAACTAATACATGTAATATACTGTGACTAATATACCCTTGGGGTCATGACAATCCCCCTTCCTTAAGATGTTTCTTGTTCCCAAGAAACTACTACAACCGTGCCGCTATTTCATCATCCAATTCCCACTTGCTCTTCTTCTTCGTTTTCTTCCTCTAAACCCTCCATGTTCAGTAACTGTCTTCTACATTGGTGGCTGGGACTAAATTTATCTCCACATTTATAGCACAATCTTAATTGCCTTCTCTGCTCCATGGTAAGTGATTTAACTACATTCGGGTTAGGATAAAACCTAGAATTGAAATTTCCTTGATTTCCTTCCCACTGTTAACTGAATGAAGCATGAATTTCCATTAAGATCATGTACTTTTTGAAAATCGCTTCCAATGCAAGCTCTTGTAGCCTTGCCTTCTCAGCAGCCTGCTTAACAGTAGCAAGTAGGGGTGTACACGGTTCGGTCTGGCCGGTTTTGGGCCAAGAAAATTCGCCAAACCGCACATGCGGTTTGCACCTATAAGCAAACCGATTGGTCTAACTTGGTGAGAAGAAACCGCACCGAACCGCACCGCAAATTGCGGTGCGGTGTGGTTCGGTTTCTGCGGTTTGCTGGAAATGCAACAACTCTCAGTTCACCATCACCAAACTTCCACACTCGCTCATCGACTAAGATTTACTCTAAATAATAAAAGCTTCGAACCCATCTTATTTTAGTCAGGATATTGCAGTACCTTGATCGAAATGGCGTCGTGAGTTGGTCTGGTGCGGTGGGCGGCTGGGGTCAGTTCATCGCAACCTTCATCGCTCTCGCTTCAGTCGGTGTTTGGGTGCGGTGGGTGGGTCAAGTCCTTGTGCGTGGCAACGGCCGCCGGCGGAAGGATGGGTCGATTCGTCACAAGCTTCGTCGCTCTCGCCTCGGTCGATGTCTGGGTGCAGCGGGTGAGTCAGGGCCAAGTGCGTGGTAGTGGCGGCCGGCGGTGGCATGGGTCTGTCGGTGAGAGACCTGGTGCGGCGAGGGGTGCGTCGCCGTCGCCAATGCTGACAGAGGAAGAGGGGGAGAGAGAAGGGATTTGGGGATTTAGGGTTACTGGTTAAACACCCCCCTCCCCTGCCGCGTTTCTCATTTTATAATTTATATTTTATATTATATATACATATATATATTTTAATATAATTAAAGGATAATCGGGCGGTTCGATTTCAAACCGAACCGCCAACCTTCAAACTGTGAAACCACGGTTTGGAGGTTTTCCAAACCGCACCGAACCGCCTCTTTTAAAAAACCGTGCGGTTCGGTGCAGTCCGGTTTGGTGTGGGCGATTTTTGCGGTTCACTGGTTTTTTTGAACACCCCTAGTAGCAAGCTGCATCATGTTTACAATTGGCCTTAATTCATCCTTAAGGCCACTTATGAAACTGAAAACAAACTATTGTTCTGTTAAAGCAGGCTGAGAATTCAACATTAAAGACCTTAATTCTTCAAACCAGATTTGGTACTCCGTCACAGATTCGTCTTATTTTAGTTTGTTAAACTCTTCAATCACATTGGTTATCGACTCCTCTCCAAACTGATCATATAGATCCTCCACAAAGTCAGTCCAATTAGCCTCAATTCTCCTCATCTTGATCTAACCTTGATACCACGAGTCAACCATATCATTAAGACAGGTTGTAGCAAGGTTAATCTTCTGTCCTTCGGCAATATTATAATACCAAAAAAACTTCTCACATTTGCGGATCCACCATCTCGATTTTGATCCTTCAAAAACCAGTATCTCCACCCTTGGCATGGGAGTATAATGAGAGGTTTGAGAAGAACCTCTTACCTGGATTGTTGGCTCCAGGCTCTGAAATTCCTCAACCCCTTGCAATCCTGAAACTAGAGGAAGAATTCCATCACCAGGCAGGATTGGATTGGAAGCAGATCTCGGTAGAAAATCCAGTCCTGAAACTCGAGGAAGAATTCCATCACCAGGCAAGATTGGATTAGAAGCAGATCTAGGTGGAAAATCTAGTCCTGAAACTCAAGGAAGAATTCCATCACCAGGCAGGATTGGAATGGAAGCGAATCTTAATGGAAAACCCACTAATAAATGAAATTTAGGAAATAATGTCGACAGCATGTTGAACATGTTTATTCTCCGGCAAAGATTATCAAGAGTTCCTCTGTTTTTCTCAAGTTCTTCTTTGTGTTTCTCAAGCTCTCTTTGTATAGTTTCTCATGTTGCAACGCTCTCTTCCCTATTGCAACTCACTGCCTCCTGAGTCTGCAACATTCCTAATTCCAGTGCCTCCATTCTCGCCTCAAGTTGTTTCATCCTTGTTCCTTTAGCCATTTCTTCAATTTGCTTGCTTCATAAACCGTCTCTGATCAATTCCAAGGATTGCCTATGAGCAACAATCACCAATGATCAGCAATCGCCTATGCAACTGCTTCCAGAATCACCTAAATTCCTTTTTTCTAAAATCACCTGCCTGAATCGCCTAAGTCCAATGCACTAAGGGTCAACTATTATGAATTTGCCTCCTTAGAATCGCTCAATCACAGCTTCTAGAAAATCGCTTGGATTCTACTTCACTTATGATCAACCATAATCACAGCCAAGAACCATTGGCTCTGATACCAACTATCACGCCTCAAGGTTTAACTTAGGGTTTGTAAGGGAATTTGGAAGAAATTGGGGGGAGAGAGAATAGAAAGGGAGGGGGAAATCAAAAGAATGGAGGGAGATTTTAGAGAGAAAATAGAGGGAGAGAGAATTTGAGAGGGAAGAAATCAAATATCATTCAACAACTACTATTCTCTAACTACTCTAGCCTATTTATATGTTGTCTAGGCTTTCAATTATTAGAACTAAAAGGTATAAATAGGGAAAGCAGCAAAGTACAACAACTAACTAATACATGTAATATACTATGACTAATATACCCATGGGGTTGTCACATCAGGCCTCCCAGTAGCGAGATCTTCCTTCCCTTGTCGAGTTGGTATTGATTATGCTTCACGGCCTCCCAAGACCCAAGTCTATAATCACAAACGCTAGAAGATTGTCCAACCATTGTCCCTACGGTTGGGTGCATGAGCTATGCGGCCATCCTCAAACTCAAGGATGAGTTTTTCTCCCCTAGAGGAGAATGATACGGATATTGTAGTTTGATTTTGATTTTAAATTAGATTTCATCTTATGTTATCTTGTTCTGTTAGATATTTGATTTTATCCTAGTTAGTTAGCAATTTGATTTTTATTTACATTTATATTTGAAAGATCATTATTATCTTTTAGATAGATTAGTGTGATATTTTAGATAGGTTATCCTTATTTGCCTATAAATAGGCAACACAATATAACCTTATTTTTTCAGCCTTGGTGATTAAAATATTGTTAATTTCTCTTTTCTTCTTCTTCTTGGTTTCTTCTCTTCTCCCTACTTCTTCTTTCTATCTCTTTTCTTCTTCCCTATTTTCTGCAATTTTTTACTGTTGTTCCGCATCAGAGAGAGAGAGAGAGCATTTATTATGGCTGGTTGCTTTTGATCAAACATAAAATGGTGACTCTTCCAATCTTGGGCAAAATGGGGATTTTCCCTTGGTCAGCAAGCACAAGCACATTCACATTATTTTGTCGGGGGAATTATCATTATCCTTTGATAAATCAAAAACCTAAACAAAAATAATTTTTCATGGTCAACAGGTTGAAACCACTAACCATCAAGAAATCATCTTGAAATTTCTCTGATTCAATGGCCGGCAATCTTCTCAAGAGGCTAGACACTTGTCTAAGCAAAGAATTTTCACAAGGAATGTCACCTGCAATTGAAACAATTAGATTCTGGACCCAACACCACCTAATTCATTTTTGTTCACAGGTTTATGACAAAAATGCATGCATTCAAACAAAATGATTATATTAATCAGGGAGGCAGCTTTTCTACCATGGCATATATGATGGTGGACAGCATAGGAGACTCCTTGTACATTTCAATAGATGTTCAAAATGTTTCAATCATTAAACAGTGTCAAAATGCCTATAATCAGCAATTTCAAAAGTAGTAACTGCGAGTTTGGAGGGCATTTTTATTTTTTATTTTTAGTTTTATCTTTTGGGAATAGAAATTCAAATACCAGTTTAGAACTTGTGTTCTTCATGGTATTTGATTTGTTTTTACCTCACTTAGCCATTATAGATTAACAATTTTTCTTGCTCACAGGAGAATGTACTTCTAAAGAATAAAGTTTCTGATTACACATGCCTTTCTGCATAGCAAGAAGATAGTGGTGAAGCACTCTGATTCTGCTATTCAACATCTTGATGGCGCTGTGCATTCCTGTAAGGTGAGCAGCCACTGGAGAAGAAACATAAACTTGTCAATCATCCATACTTTCACATAAGAGGAAAAATCTTTTCTGAGAAGAAACATCAAAGACAGTTAACAGATCTTGGTATATAATTTGAAATAGATTTGCAGGTCTGACATTGAGTTGCAGCTGAACCTCCATCAGATGGTTTAAGGTGGGCAACATGGTCAACTGAGATCCGCTCTGCTTCTACTGTCTTTATAGCAACAAGAAAGTGATTTAATCACTCTATTTTGGAACACTTTGCAGTGTAGAACAAAGAAACAGTACAAACCTCAATAGTGTAGCTTGAACTGACAAAAATAAGTTGCGGAATTCCATCTATGACGTGCAGCTCTATAGTTGAATTGATTAGCCCGACAAGAGAACAAAGTGTTAGCACATCAATAAAGGTAGCAAACAGCAAATTATTAATTAATGATGCTACAGCACAGAACATAGCCATGTGAGACTTAATTTTGACAAATAAGATTCAAAAAATGGTGGTTCACTTAGAAAGTTGCCACTCATGTCTATAAAATATGATTTGACCAGTTAGAAAGATTGAAGAAATTAGAAAAAGAATTTTTGTACATGGTAACCCAGAAAAATTATCATCACATAACATTCAAATGAGAATTACTACATCCAGCATCAATCAGATAAGGAGTGTAGTGTCATGACCCAAGGATATAGAAGTAATTGTTTCATACATGTATTTTTCTCCTTTGTTGTACTTTAGGCTGCTGTAGTGTTGGACCTTCAGTTTACAGCTTATAACTAGGCTAAGGTAGTTAGAAAATATATGTTTTTGATGAATCTCAAATGCTCTCTCCCTCTATTTTGTCTGAGCTCTCCCCCTCTCTTCTGAATTCTCCCTCCCTTTCTATTCTCTCTCCCGATTTCCTCCATAATTCCATTCTAAACCCTAGGTAAACCCTAGGAGCGTGACATTGGGTATCAAAGCCTATCAATCATTGGCCGTGATTCTAGCGAATTGTATAGGATGCATCAGAATCGATCAACATAGGAGGTAGTTCCAAAAGCGATCTAGACCAACAACCCTCCACTGCGGAATTGAGGTTGAGGCGAGAAGGAAGGCGCAGTCAGAAGCAGATCTTGAACGATTGCTGAACATCAGCAAATGCGATTCTGACCAGGCAATACTCATAGGCTGTTTCTCGGAATTCTGGCAAGCTAACTGATACAGAAACGATCGATTCAGGAGGCTGATTCTTATCTTAGGTGATTTTCTGGATGAAACAAGCAGTGAAGATGGATTGGATGAAACAAGCGGAAACTAGGATGGATGGACAATCTGGAAAAAGGCTTACGCAGATTCAAGTGGAGGCGAGTTGCTATCGGGGCAGAATGTGCAGCAACAAGAAAAGCAATCAAGGAAGAATGTGATCACATCGTTAACTTCACCCACAAGCTGGATGACCTACTAATTTTGATGTCAAAGAAATTCTAGATCAGCCTACCAGTGGAACCTCATTCAAAATCCACTGCTGAACCGATTCTAGCAGAGCTGGAATCCTACCTGTTAACTCAGGTTTGCAGCAAGAATCAGATCAGGCAATTCCAGATGCCAAGGCAGTTGCCGGAAAAATCAATGTGACACCATTGGGGGAGGTAACTGTTGACAATGAAACGGAGATATATGCCACAGCAATCGGAAAGCCAAAGATGTTGGAAAGGAAATGATTACAGCAGCCTTAAATTTTGAAGATCTGATATCTATTTCTCTTGAAGGAATAGACAATCCATCATCAGGACTGGAAGACGTCACTGAATTGCCTACACTAGATCAGGTAACTCAGACTGAAAAATCAGTTAATTGTGAGGAAACCTGCGCCATAATCACACTGAATAACCAATGGAGACTTCAAGTTTGGTTAGAGGTTGAAGGAGGATGCTGGCGTTTGGAACAAAATTATCACATTCAAATTCTCCAGCAGTACATTCATGATCTGGAACAGAGGAGGATGCAAAAGGAAAAATTGAAACAAGATGAACGGAGGATGGTGGAAGAGTTTTTTTCTGTTTGAAACAAGACTCTTGCTGTTTTTATTGTTCATGTTTCCGTTGGTGAGCTGTAGCGTCAAATCTGGTCTTAGCTTGATAATATGGTTGAAGTAAAAGAGAAGGAAAAGCAAAAGAAAAGGAAAGTAAGAGAAAAGAACAAGAAAAGGCGAAGGATAAACCAGATAGCAAAAACAGGAATTGGATAAAGGAACAGCAGCTCAGTGGTAATAAGTTTTTTGGGGAGAAGAAACCTCTCAAGGAGGGGGGATTGTCACAACCCAAGGGTATAGAAGTAATTGTTTCATACATGTATTATCTCCATTGTTGTACTTTAGGCTGCTGTAGAGTTGTACCTTCAGTTTACAGCCTAAAAATAGACTAAGGTAGTTAGAGAATGTATGTTTTTGATGAATGAATCGAATTCTGTTTCCCTCTCAAATTCTCTCTCCCTCTATTTCATCTGAAGTCTCCCCTTTTCTTCTGAATTCTCCCTCCTTTCTTCTGATTTCTCCCTCCCTATCTATTCTCTCACTCCCAATTTCCTCCATAATTCCATTCTAAACCGTAGGTAAACCCTGGGAGCATGACATGTAGCACCACAGCTCAATGCGCTGTCATAGAAGGAGTGGGACAAACCAGTAAACAGACATCCTAACTGTAATATTCACTGTCATCACTTGAAAAAGTTCTGTGAAAGCATTATTAGGGATGCAGAGCACAGATATGTAGAAATATTGATAGTTCCAGCATCTGAGAGCTGTAACAACTTTTGCTTCTCATAGTGACTTGTATTGTTATCTTCTTCTTCTTCTTCTTCTTTTTTCCTCCTTTTTCCTTCTTTTGATGCATAAAATGTAGAACTCCAGTAAGCAAAAAATCACCAAGGGGTTCCTATCCACCTACAAGTATAACAACTAAAGACCAAGTACCATTTAAACAAAAACATTCAAGAAATCCTACAATTTCCAGACAACTCAAAGGTGGATTAAAACACCCAACAGCCTACCATGCAAAAAATCAATAATCTTACCTAATATCTAACATAGGGGTATTATGCCTCAAAAAAGTGGCAAATTCAAATTCTATAGAACTAAAACTAAAAGAGCAGTCCCATCAGCACTAGTAACAAAATAAATAGGCAGTAAACATTGAAAACAGAAAGCTGTGCTGTTGACAAATTATAAATTCATAAGGATAACATGGTAGATTACAATAAATCATCACTTTTCATTTATACGCATTTCATAAATACAGAAGCTGCTAATGAAAATCTTGCACATACAAGAACAATCAGAAACCTTAATCTCACTAGGTGGAGTCGGCTATAATGAAAAGCTTGCAGATAAACAAGAAATAAAGATGCAATGAGATTGATTATGTAGCATCACTCAAAAGGTTACATATATAATATAAGGTAAAAAACAAAGATCACATACCGCTTTCATAGATAGTCACTGGCAGGTCCTTCTGTGCATGATTGATTGAAGGATTTAGAAGAACATAAACAGGGCTTTCATTAATATCCATCAACTGTTTCAGAATGGGCACTCATCAAATTTGTTTATAAATGCAAATATCCTCAGCACAAGGCAGTTTCAATACCCAAACTAATGCTAAAAGAAATACCCAGGAAACATCTAAAGGCACGAGATCATTGGAATATGAAAGTACAAGAGAATGATACACTTGTAAACAAACACATTTCTTTTTTTGCTTTTTTTTTTCTCAGCCAGCAAACAAGCACATTCCATTTATTAAAATAATCACTTAACTGTTTCTTGCAGAAGCTTCATTCAGAAATAAAAATATGATTGATATGGAATAATTGGATTCATTGTCTAGGTATCCATCGTAACCATTTAAGCATGCAACCATACAACTTGATGATAACTGTAAACTCAGCAAGGTCTTGACATTCTAGCTGATATATTGTTCATATAAGAATCTTGATCCAACCATTGATCAATTTTTATCTGTTTGCATCCAAATCACTGCCAGCTCTACTCCCCTAGTGCAGTGCACACAACAGAAATATAACATCAGACACAGTAGTTATGAGATGGAGAATATATTTAATGTAATTGTGATATGATGTGGTATTATGGTCCAATCATGTTTTACCATATGTGAAGATCACGAATACATGACAGTTGGTGGAGATAAACTTTACTATCTTTGTACTACACTTTAATAACTACAGTTATCTGAGAGAAGGTGTAACCATATTATTGGGGTGGTGCAAGATGAAAGGTTTACAATTCTGTCCATTCAAATTCTGTAATATTTTGATTGATTGATTTAAATTAACCCTTTTTTAGGATTGCGGGCATAGACCCATTGAAAGGCTGAAACACATTAATCTTTTTGTGTCCTCTTTCTCTTGATTTGTGAGTGATTTGTTTAATCTAATCCTAACAAGTGGTATTTGAGGTATACATAATTTTTGTTTAACCCGACCACAACAATTACTAGAGATTTGAGAGTGCTGAGTGTAAATTTGAATAGCAGATAAAAGCATAACAACACATGGATGCATATATCCGTAATACCATGACAGGCCATTGCAATTAAGAAGTACTATGTAAATCTGTAATGGCTCAGCATATGCTAGCATGCTTTAAGTTCAAGTGAGGATCAGAACTTACAGCTTTATGTATATGCATATCTGATTCTTGGGCTTCACTCCCAGTAGAGTACCATCCCAGTATATAGAAGTGGGGAAACACTTTCTTGTCTGCTCCAAATATTAACAGTATAAGTTCCAATTTCGAAGCAAACCACGGATAGCAGTATAAGAAATCCCTAGATTTGAAACTATGACTCCTCAGAGAAAATAGTGAAGAAAGGTAAGATGAATGTATTCGCATGTGCATTCTTTTTCGGATAATTAAATATTTAATCTGGATTTTGCTTTCTTTATCGTCTTTAATTTCCTTTCCTTTCCAATCAACAAATCCATGTTCCATAGATAGCCACCTACAATTTCAATTGCAATGCCAGGAGCAAGCCCTAGAGTCAGCTAAAGACACACATATGCAGGAATAACTAAATCTATAAACGTAAGAACAGGTGGAAAATGAAGTAATAAGGAACAGACAAAGATCTTGCTTCTTCTCGAGGAAGGCTCGATCGAGCGAGAGCGTGGCCGGGTCGTAAAGGAGCTCGAAACTGTTGAAGATTTCGACCGTCCGCCCCCTCTGGACGCCGATGACGCAGCCAAAGACCCGAGGCGGGGGCGAGGCGGGGCCTTCGCCGCCGTTGGCGGTGGCGGAGAGAGGCGGCTGCAACTGACACTTGACTCTCGTGTAGTGATCGGATATGTTGACGATTACCAGCGGGTGGAGCTTGAACGTCAGCCCGCTGCTTGACGACGACGCCATTCTCTCTCTCTCTCTCCCGTACCGACCGGAATTTCTTCCCACTGTTGGCTTGGTGGGGACTGGGGAGGGTTTCGGCTTCTTTACGCTAAGGCAGCGTTCGCAACTTCATAAAATTAGGGGCGATAGGGGTGAGGAAGAATCAAACCGCTTGAATGGGTCGGATTAGAGTGTCCTAATACCTAAATCATCGCAATTCCATAAAAGTAATACTAAATTTATATTTTAATAATTTTAAATACCGCCTAAAATAGTTTGATTTAAATTTTATATCATGTAAATTGTAAAATTAGATTTAAATTTTTATTTACTTGTAAAGTTATGAAATTTAATTAATTTAAAATCAAGTAATAAAATTACAATATAAGATAATAGATGCACATGATTTTTTATAAATACTTACTATTATTAATAAAATTAACCTTTTTAAAAATTAAAGTATCTTTGTGTATTAACACGTTTGTACATAATTAAATCATTTTTATTTATTTTTATTTTTCATGTACGTTAATAATTAATTATATTATATCTCAAAATTTAGTTATGACGTATGCATGTATTAATTAGCATTGTATTATATTTTTTTAAATTTCTAAACAATAGTTTAGCAATTAAAATAAATAATGATTTGATTATAGTTTTTAATATGGTCAAATTGCTATTAGTGGTTTCTTTTGAAAAATTCCTTTTCAAAGTGCTCAAACCAACCACTGTACACCCTTAAAGGGTAATTACGAGTCTTGATACACTAAGAAACGTAGGGACGTATTGAATAATATAATTAATTTGTTTTTTATTAAAAAAAATCTAATTTGATTTGTTTTTTTGTTATTTTCTCACCCAATTAACATTGAGTTGGGTTTAAATTATACAATTGAACAAATATACCTGAACCAACTTGACTAGGATAAAATTGGTTTTCTTTTCTAACTTCTATTCGTAAATAATACAAATGTGTATTTGATTGCAATGGTAGAATTTGAGTGGAAAGAAAATAAATTCTAAATAATTGAATTGTAGAGAAAATAAATTTCTGAAAATTGAAAGTTTAAATTATTTGATTGATATAATTTTCTACCTAGGAAATGATGTTATTTTCTATCTTTTAGTGTTTGATTAGTAATATTTTTCATAGAATTTGATCATTTTTTTGGCATTTCACATTTGATAGGCATTATTTTTCATAAAAAATGACACATTTTCATGGAATTCAATGATGAAAATGTATTGAAAAATATTAAATCTTGTAAAAAAAATTAAAATAATAATGTATTTTAAATTAATTAAATTATTTTCTCAAATAAATGAAACTAAAAAATTATTTTTTTTTGTTTTCCAATAAAATAATTTATATATAATTTTTTGCATATTCACTTTTTATATATTTATTTATTAATTATTAAATTTTTAACATATTCACTTTTTATACATATATTTATATTTATTAAATAATCTACAACCCCCGGCCTGCCCTTATCGCTCATCCCTAGTGGCTGCCCACCTGCATTTTTCAATTGTCAAGAAAATTCTATCTCATTTCTATGATTTAAAGAAAAATGCCCTCACGTGACCATTAATGAGAAAATGAGTTCCTTGAAAAAAAAAAATGGCTATCGAACAATGCAAAAGTTAGAAATTAGGTGAAAAAATTATCTTTTTCTTGAAAAATATTGGCTATCAAACATGGCCTAAGAGTAAATTGCATTAAGGCCACTTGGGGAGTGAGATATTTGTTAAAAAATCCCTTATATTTTAAAAATACTTTTAGGGATTTATATGGTGTATTTTGTTAGTACTTAAACTATAATTAAATTAAATTAAATAATAATTAAGTAAAAATAAAATAAAATTCGACCAAGTAAAATAAAAACTAAAATGATGAAAAACACGTATAAACTTATCATTTGCCCAAAGATTGTCAACGTCAACCCCAATCATCGTTGACAACCATAGAGAGGTAAAGTGGCAAGCGAGCAAAAGAGAGAAGGAGAAAAAGAAATCGCCTAGAACCCACAATCAACAATAGATTATAATTGGTGATTGTTAATGTGTAGTTCCCTCTTATTATTTTCTCTACTTCTTATCTTCTGTATCTGTAATGATTCGTAATTTTATCTAGAATAATTAAAGAAATAAAATAAATAAATAATAAATAAACAAAAAATATTATTTAAAATTAGAGGATTTTTTTTTTAAATCGGGTTTATAACAAGTATGGATGACTTGTCAAGTGTTTATCCCTGTTGAGTGGCAATTATTTTTAGATTGCAATAATTTATTTACTTTGAATTGATGAATATTAATATTAAATTAGGATTAAGAGATAGACAAAATTATTGGTCAAAATAGTAATTAAAAAATATCCAAATATTGGTATGTCGAAAAATAAAGGAAGAACACAAGAATTGGGATATATACACAAAGATATGTGTGTGTTACTAGGAAGAAAAATTTAAAAAAACTTTAATGGCCGAGGGCAGCCTACCACAAGGGCTTGCGCCTGGCCTTTTAGCAGCTTGCCGTTGCTAGCCGCTGTTGGTCTTTGGCTAGTAAGCAACTGCCAGGGCCAACTCTTGCTGGCCAGAGAAATTAGGGCATCACTTGGGTCCCCTCCCAAGTCACCTTTTAAAAAAAAAAAAATTAAGGGGAAATTAACAAAGCCAATAGTGCAATCTCAATAAGGGGTGCTCCTTCCATTCTTAATTTTTTTCAAGTAAGGGAGTGTGAGTTTGAAAATTGATAAATTTGAGAATTATTGTATCATTGCTCGTCAAAATAACGTGACTAACTCTTATGATATATTTGCTATCATGATTAGAAAATAGTCTAATTTCATTGTTGGGTTCCTAATGTTGTTTAAAATGTGAGAAACTCACTAGCTTGCTATTTTTAAGCTCCCAAATTCATCATAATAACTCATTTACCCTTATTTCATAACGCATAGAGCATTTATTGGAGATAATACCCGAGATTAGGGGGCACCATCTATAAAAGATTAGTATGTAAGACCTCAAGATGAGAATACCCATAGGTAAGGGCTACTCTCTTGCAAAGTTTAGGCACTCTTAGCCATAAAGACCTTTAAAATGTGAAGGATGTGATTGGTGAATGCATTTCATTATTTGTGTGTTTGGACTCATTGAGCTTTCAAAGTCCATGGTTGCATCTCCATCATTTCTAGATATTTGTGGAGAGATTGTGAACCCAAAGACTCATTAAAATTTTCAGTTTATATTATATAGTAGAGACATTTTGCTCCTTGTAGTTGCTATGTGATAATGTCTTTATGCTATTATTTTGGGCTTGGATGGGTTGTTATCAATTGATGATGTCTTAAATTATATTTTTATCATAAATTAGAGTGTATTGTTGAACTTTTGGTACAAGAAGCATGGGAAAACAATTTTTCTACAACGAATTTATATTTTTCTTATAAACCCCATCTAAATAGACCAAATTAAAGCATGGTTGTGCATCAATGTATGCCTATGAGTTCCAGGTAACTATGGACTGCACAAAAACTTTTAAGAATATTTCACGTGATGAAAATCTAGTTTTTCACAAATCTCACCTCATCGTCACTAGAATTTTGTAGAAAAATATATGCTAATTTGAATAATGACTATGCGGTGCAATTATTCAATCAAACTGATTGCTTTTAGCCTAACTTGGGAGGGCCAAATCCTTTTGGAATAAAATGAAATTTGAATATGTGATATTTCACTTAATAAGTTTTACAATGGAGTATGAATTGTCACAAAAGATTAATGTTTAGTCATTGAAATACTAAAAATATGGAAATATGTCACAACAATAACAAATAGTGAATAGTCAACTTCACAAAATTTGTTGATAGATTAAATGTAATATTCTCAAATTTTTGGAAATTATAGAAAAGAATAAATTAAATTAATTTAATTAATTTGTGAGGCGGTGCGCGTGTGCGTGGAGGCGAAGTAAAGCACAGGGACTTTTTCTCAAAAAAAATCTAAACAGAGTGAGAGTTGGAGAGGGAGAGCTCGGGAGAGAGCTTGAGAGCGAGCAGAGAGATAGGGAGATGGAAAGAAGGAGATCGAGATTGAGAAGGAGAGAGAGAGAGAGAGAGAGCTCAGCCGAGAGGGAGCGGCTGCCATGACCAGAAAGGAAGTTGCAGGCGGCCATGGCAGCCTAAGGCGGAGCTGCAGCGTGCGGTGATGGCGAACCGACCACATGTGGAGGCGGACTGCGTCCGGTGGCGCCCGGGGAAGATGGCTGCACTCCCACCCTGCAATTAAAACACAAAACAAAACACAATAAAAATTTTATATTTTTTTTTCTTTGTTTAGGTGAGAGGTTTATACTCGTCAGTGTACGAGTGCAGTTGTAGTCCAAATTTAAATTTATATTTTCTGAATGAGTCCAGGTCGTCCACTGAGAGATTTATTTATGGCAAAATAAAAAGAATGTCACACAAGCACACACGCATTTGGATAAATTGGCAACAAGGTTTTTTATGGTTTTTTAAACAACAGATTCTAGGAAATAAATTAAGGCAGTAATTGAAATAAATACTTTAAGTGAGAATATAAAATTGGATAGTACTTGAGTTAAGACAATTTCAGTGCCAACCCGTTGATTCCCAAATTTTAGCATAAAAGATTAGCAACATTAATTTAATTTCAGATATGAGGGTTTGTTATTAAATGCAATTAGAGATGATGATAGTTCTAGGTTAAGCAATCCCCATACATGATATGCGGGATTCTAATTTAAGCAACCACCATAAATTCAATTGCAATTAATACACAAAACAACTAAATTAATCATCCGGGTTTGGGTATGATAGCGTTTCCAGTTCTAGTAACTCTCATACATGGCATGAAAGCTCTAAGTTAGGCTTACGCTCCAATTCAAACCTAGTGATTTCTCAATAATTAAGATACACTCATACTGAAATTTAAATTAATGTTACTTATTTAAAGCGCAGCTTTCTTTGGGAATCATTGGCGTTGGACACTGTCCTTGCCTTAACCCAAGATTAGATTTAGCTACTCATTTCCATTTAAAAGTTAATTGACATGAATTTAAACGACGTAATTTAAATAACAGAATTTAAATGACAAGAAATTTTAAAGGCATAAATTAACCGGCCATTTAGGCGGTGGATAATTAAATAACAAGAATTAAAATTGCAGAAATTTAAAGGCATAAACTAACCGTCCATTTAGGCGGTGAATAATTAAATGACAAGAATTAAAATTGCAGAAATTTAAAGGCACAAATTAACCGGCCATTTAGGTGGTGAATAATAAAGTAATAATAAATGACATAAGAATTTAAAAGAAGAAAGGAAGGAAGTAAGATCACAAGAGATAATACTAAAGAAAATGGGAAATAACAAGAACAATTATCAAAGAGAGAATTATAAGGAAACAACTAAACTTTAATTCAAGAATAATAATCACACTTACAAATGCAATCAAGTGATCTATTTATAGGCCACAAGATGCAATACAAACCACACAATTTCAATTATTCAACTAGACATAATTATATCTAATGGGCACTCACACACTTAAAGTTAAATGGATTTTAGCTATAATACACACCTAATATTAAATGGATTTTAGCTAAAATACATACCTAATAAAGCATTCATAAAGTTAAATAGATTTTAGCTATAATATCCACCTAATAGTTAAATGGATTTTAGCTAAAAAACACACCTAATAAAGCTCTCACATAAAAAATAAAAATAGATTTCTATAAATTGGTTTTTAATCTCCATTAGGATTAAAAATAATCCTTGGGCCTTCTCCAAATAATATATTCCATGGGTTGCTCAAATTGGGTCTTAATTCTTCATGGGCTTGAATTCTTCATGGACTTTAATTTTTCATGGGCTTGATTTCTTCATGGACTTGAATTCTTCATGGGCTTGTTTTTTCCATGGGTTTGATTTCTTCATGGACTTGAATTCTTCATGGACTTTAAGTCTTCATGGGCTTGAATTCTTCATGCCTAAAAAAAAAAATAAAAATAATTTAATGTTATTAATAAATTATATATTATATATATGTATTACACATGGCACATATATATATATTATATTATATTATATATATATTACATGCATGCATATAATGATGTATATGTATTATATATAATTTTATATATTATTATTAAATTTTACTTTAAAATTTCATTTCATTCATTTTTCAATTTAAACTTGCATATAACCATAAAATATATATTAATATATAATTTAAACTATTTTTAAGATCAAAAGAAGGGTATAATTATAACAAAATTTTTATAAAATTAACCACTAATCATACCCCCAAACTTAAACATTGCTAGTCCCTTAGCAATCAGATTATACACCTGCCAAACTTTATTCACAATAACTGTATGAATGTAAAAATTTCAAATTCGAAACCGAAATGCATAAAATTAAATAAATAATTTAGCATTCTAAATCAGATTTTTGGTTAAAGGTCATACAATCTCAGGAATGGAAATTAGGATAACCAACACACAGACTTACTCCCTCGAAGTTTTGACTTCAAATCTTACTATGGATTTTCTCTCCAATAAAAAGGATTCCTCAAGTGTACACACAAGGGGGTGCACCGTTATGAGAGTAAATGCAGAACAAGTTCAAAATTCGGTGCCATCCCAAATACAAGGAACGTATTTTCATGAAAGAACAGGGAAATTGACATAGCTTCATGATTGGAATAATGCTCTAGACGAGTAACTTCTGAATTTAAACATGATTCTCTACTCCAAACTCGAATTCTGAGATCACATGATTTATAGCATAAAAAAGGACCAGACTGGGTTGTAATGGGGCTATAAGGTTAATACAGGTTGTAAAAGAAAAGGTAGAGTGTGCAAAGGGTGTGTTGGGATTTTTTTTTTTTTTTTTAGCATTTATTTTGAAACAGTTATGCTGAATAACTAAGAGAATTTGTCCCATTTTTTTCACTTTTTTTTTTCTTCTTTTTTTTTTCTTTTTTTTTCTTTTTCTTTTTAAATATGAAAATAGATAAACAGACTAATTCCCAAAATCACACCAGTTTGGATAAAATTCATATGGTTATGGGTTAAACAAGGGTAACGAAAGAAGTTGTACTACAAATGGCTCAAATGGGCTAACAAGAGGTTGATTTAAAGAAAAAAAATAGGCTCAAAATGAAAGAAATTGATCCCCCTATCATGCTTCTCAGTCATCTAATTCATAGTTTGAAACCAGTCAAATTCATCCGCTATCATACTAGACATTCAAAGTGAATTGATATTTTGAAGCCATTGAAAAGATAAGATAAACAAGAGAGCATATTTAGAGTAAGTGTTATTTCACTCAGAATTAACGGTTATTAGGCTCAAACACTTGCTTGGGTAATAGTCTTCACGTCTGTTGAGGGATCATACAATGTACTAATCAGCTAATTACTATTATCTTTGACTTTATGACCGAAAACCAATTTCTAAATTTTGAATCCCTGATGAATGTAAATTACTTATTCTCATGCATAAACGTTTTCAAATGAGAAATCAATGCATTCATGTTTCGTATTGCAAACTTAACCGGCTATCAGTGCATAACTTCAAAACTTTAGGAATAACGTTATTTAAAACACAATTTTTTTTTTAATAAGAGCAGATAAAGATAATCAATTCACACAAGACTACAAACTATCAATAGCAAACTCACAGTTAAATATGAACCAAATAATTCATAACTAAACCTTACACCCCCCAACTTGAATTGCAGTAATAAATTAGGGTTGTTAAGAATACCTGTAACTCCACAAGTCCATTTTGCTGTGAACTGCTAAAACTTAAACAACAAATGAGCACACCATATATATATATTTATATTTTCACACCAAAATAAAAATTTCATGCAAGTCATAAGATAAGCAAAATGCGTCTCAAGAGTACAAAAAGTACTCCTTACTCAGCCATCTTATCAAAGACTTTGCTAACAACATTCCACAGTTTTGTTTTGTTTTTTTTTTTTTTTTTAAAGAACACAACCAAGAAAAATTCTGTAAGTTGTACAATAACTAGATGCGTCTCAAGAGTACAAAAAGTACTCCTTACTCAGTCATCTTAATAAAAAGCATTTCTCACAGTGATAAATCTAAATTAATCGGACCCCTTTGGCGCTTGTTACTAATTGCCTTAGACCAGTCTATCCGAGGCTCATGAGGATCGTATTGTGGAACATAAGCATGTAATTTCTCTAGCAGCTTATCAATGGTGGATGCAGAAATGAGAATCTTTCTTGCTGAACGAGAAATGAACTGTTGGTCCACAGCCTGATCAAGAAAAGAGAGTAACCCATCGAAAAAATGGTTAACATTTAAAAGTCCAATAGGTTTGGTATGGAGATTACTCTTGGCCCAGGAGATTATACAAAAGATTTCTTCAAGTGTTCCAAAACCTCCTGGTAAAGCAATGAAGGCATCTGACTGATAAATCTTACAAGCCATGTGCTCAGACATAGAAGTCGTTTCTATAAGTTGACCGCGTGTAATCCCGAAAATATGTGGTTCAGCTAAAGGGATTGGCATTATACCTACCACAGATGAATTTCCAAGATGTACAGCTTGTGAAACATAACCATTCAATCCACGACTTCCCCCTCCATATACCAAATTAATTTTTTTCTCTCCTAATTTTTTACCAAGTTCGCTCGCTGCAAGTGCGTAACAAATATCGCTCCCAAGTTGAGAGCCACAAAGTACACATATGGTATTGATTCGACGAACTAACTGGCCTTCCATGTTTGTTTCTTTTGTATGTCCTGAAAAGAAGTTTGGCGATCAAAAGTAGCTATACAACAATTCAACAAGAAATAAAAACAAACAAAAATCATGCGTATGTATAAGTAGTTGTGATTGTGGCTCACATCTTCCTCTGGTTTTACGTCCAGAAATGGCTTAAACACTTTCTATGAAGTGGGGATAAGCTTCCCATCCAATTTTCTTATAGATTGGCAAACAGGGTCGTTTTTAGTCAGATTTCCAAGACTATAGCGTTGGTGGTCACTTCTGAACTGGGTCCATAAAGCAAGAAGTTCTCTTTGCACTATTCCACACGGATGAGTCTCAAGAGTCAATCGGATATCATCCAGAGACTCCTTACTCAGTCCATCCTTTATGAAACTAATTTTATCTTCTCGATTTATGGACGTAAACCCCACAGATTTGCATCGTGTGTTACAGGTCCATCGAGCACATTTGTAACAACCATTCACTCTTTTCGCTCTTCTTTTCTTCGCAAAACTACTCTTCCCTAAGCCTGGAAAATGCTTAAAACTAGGTGAAGTTTCACCAGTTAATCGAACTTTTGCTTCGATCAGCCAACGAATATCTTCAGAGATGTTATTAAGCATCAACAACCTAAGTCTTTCATACCTAGCAACATAAATTTTTTTTCAAATCATTATGCGGGAGAGATGGATAGTACTTGTGAATTTTTGAGAGATAAAGATCCATTTTTTTTTTTTTAATTATACTAAGAAAAAAAGTAAAGAACTATAAACTTTACAAAAGGGATGAGAGTACCTGATCGGAGAATAACACAAAGGAGAGAAGACTGAGCTCAAGAAGGGTAGCTTGCCTTATACAGATATGGAGTCTCTTATAGAGCAATGACCATCACTATTTTACACTCGGCTCGAGGCATGCCATAATTACAGGGTTATGCCTGGCGTCTCTTTTTCAACGCTTGGTGCCTCATTTTTCAACATTTGGCAGTGTGCCTTATCCTTTATAGGGCAGTGTGATTGCACTGCCCAAGAAAAGATAGCTACCACCAGCGTCAATTCTGTCTCTCTCAATTTAAATTTTTTTTTTTATTATTTTATTATTATTTTTTAAATTTTTTATTCTTATTATTATTATTATTATTATTTTTTTTTGATTTTTTTTTAATAAATGTTTTGTTTTAGGGGCCCAATAAAATCATACATACCACACAAGACAATATTATCGAGTCTAACAAAATTATTTGCACAATAGATCAGTTTCAAACACCAATAAAATCAAGTACACCTTACCCCCCAACTTAAATTGCGCATTGTCCTCAATCGACAATAAAAGGATAGAAGATAGGCATACCTGGTGGTCTTCAATGCATGAACTCGTATGCAAAAAAATTTTATTTAGACTGCACACAGAGAAACACTATTTGAATCAAAGTTAATTAAGTAATGCAGAAAATGAACAACTTATATATATAATTCTTTATTATTTTATTTTATTTTTTTCTTTATTTATTTATTTTTTTATTTATTTTTATTTTTTTTTCAGATCTATAAACATCCATTTAACCTAAATGGAAATGTGGTCTTTTAACGTCAGATTCCCAGACGATAGGAAACTTTCCCTACTCATCAGATGATGATGGATCATCTAAATCCACAACTCCTTCATTCTCCTCAATACTACCCTGGTATGGTTTCAACCTATGACCATTGACTGTTAGAAGCTGTCCTGACTCCGGATTTTCTATCTCAAATGCCCCATATCCTGAGATGGACTTGATTACAAAGGGGCCGACCCATCGAGACTTCAATTTTCCTGGGAATAGATGCAATCGAGAATCATACAAGAGTACCCGTTGCCCTACCTGAAAGCTTTTTCGAATGATGTGCCGATCATGTAACTCTTTCATGCGAACCTTGGCCAATCGTGCATTTTCAAATGCTTCATTCCGAATTTCCTCAAGTTCATTCAATTGGAGCTTCCTGGATAAGCCTGCTTCAGTTAGACTCTTGTTGATCTTATGAATTGCCCAATATGCTTTATGCTCAATTTCCACCGGCAGATGACAAGATTTACCGTATATTAGCCTATAGGGAGACATTCCCAAAATTGTTTTGTAAGCTGTCCTGTACGCCCAAAGAGCGTCTACTAGTCTTAAGGACCAATCCTTACGATTAGCAGCAACAGTCTTTTCCAATATGCGCTTAATCTCCCTATTGGCTAGCTCGGCTTGACCATTGGTTTGGGGATGGTATGGTGTTGCAACCTTATGCAGTACACCATATTTCTTCATTAATCCTGCCACAACTTTATTACAAAAATGGGAACCCCCATCACTGATGATTGCTCGTGGCATCCCAAATCGACTGAATATGTTTTCTTTCAAAAATTTCACGACAGTCCTATGGTCATTTGTTCTGGCCGGGATTGCTTCTACCCATTTGGACACATAGTCAACAGCAAGTAAGATATATTCATGACCAAATGAATTGACAAATGGGCCCATAAAATCCATACCCCAACAGTCAAAAACTTCTAACACTTGGATCGGATGTAATGGCATCATGTTTCTCCTTGACAGACTTCCTAACCTTTGACATCGATCACAATTTGAACAGAACTTGTACACATCCTTGAACAGTGTCGGCCAATAAAATCCACTCTGAAAAATTTTTGCAACTGTTTTCTTGACAGAAAAATGGCCTCCACATGCAAGAGTATGACTGAAATTGATGACACTTTGTTGCTCATGATCGGGTATGCATCTACGGATGATTTGGTCAGGACAATACTTGAAGAGGTAGGGCTCATCCCAAAAGAAGGTTCTAACTTTTCTGAAGAATTTATGCCTATCTTGCTTACTCCAATGGTCTGGGATCAGACCAGTTGCCAGGTAGTTCGCAATGTCGGCATACCAAGGGACAACAGATGATGCACGAATAACATTCACTTTAAACAGTTGCTCATCAGGGAAATTGTCATGAATTGGTTTATCAAATTGTGTGAGATCTTGACTTGGAATCCTTGACAAATGGTCAGCCACCACATTTTCTACTCCCTTCTTGTCTCTGATTTCAATGTTGAACTCTTGCAGGAGTAAGATCCATCGGAGCAGACGGGGTTTTGCATCTTGCTTTGTGAACAAATACTTCAGAGCAGCGTGATCAGTAAAAATGATCACTAGTGACCCTACGAGGTAAGATCGAAACTTGTCCAGGGCAAAGACAACTGCTAGTAACTCTTTCTCTGTAGTGGTGTAATTCTTTTGTGCCTCATTAAGAGTTTTGCTAGAATAATATATCACATGAGATTTCTTATCCTTCCTCTGCCCTAACACAGCTCCTACCGCGTAATCACTAGCATCGCACATAAGTTCAAACGGGAGGGACCAATCAGGGGACTGAATGATAGGTGCTGAAATGAGTGCATCTTTCAATTTATCAAAAGCATTTTGACAGGCAGGACTCCATTCAAACGGAACATCTTGAGACAACAAATGGCACAAGGGTCTTGTTATGGTGCTAAAGGAAGTAATGAATCTCCTATCAAACCCTGCATGTCCCAAAAAACTTCTGATGTCTTTCACATTCTTAGGGATGAGGAGTTTTTGAATTGTTTCAATTTTTGACCTGTCTACCTCCATCCCCCTAGATGAAACGATGTGCCCCAAGACTATGCCCTGTTTCACCATGAAGTGACATTTTTCCCAATTGAGTATCAGATTTGTTTCCTCACATCTTGCTAAAACCTTTTTCAGATTCTCCAAACAGGCCTCAAAGTTACTTCCATAAACAGAAAAGTCATCCATAAATACTTCAACAATCTGCTCAACCATTTCACTGAAAATGCTTATCATACACCTTTGAAAGGTGGCTGGAGCATTGCATAACCCAAATGGCATGCGCCTGTATGCAAATGTCCCAAATGGACATGTGAAAGTTGTATTCTCTTGATCTTCTAGTGCAATTTCTATCTGATTGTACCCTGAGTAGCCATCTAAGAAACAATAGTAGGCTTGGCCTGCTATTCTCTCCAGAACTTGATCCAAGAAAGGCAAAGGAAAATGATATTTCCTTGTCACAGAATTGAGCTTTCTATAATCAATGCACATACGCCATCCTGTCTGGATGCGCGTGGGAATCAGTTCATTGTTCTCATTTTTTACAACAGTGACTCCAGACTTTTTGGGTACTACCTGTGTTGGACTTACCCACTTAGAATCAGAGATTGGGTAAATCATTTCAGCATCCAATAGCTTAAGCACTTCTTTTCTGACAACTTCTTTCATGTTGGGATTTAATCTCCTTTGCATTTGCCTAACTGGTTTTGCTCCTTCTTCCAAGAATCTCTTATGAGTACAGATCAAAGGGCTAATACCTTGCAAATCTGAAATGGTCCATCCTAATGACTTCCTGTGTGCTTTTAGAACTTCTATCAGTTGTTGCTCTTGCTGAGGTGTCAAACTTGAAGAGATCACCACTGGGAATGCTTCCCCTTCTCCTAGAAAGACATACTTCAAATCACTGGGCAATGACTTTCTCTCAGGCATGGACTGATGGCTATCAGGAGCCATGAGCTTATTGTCCAAGTTCCTTAATGGCTCTAAACCAGGCATCCATGTAGGCTTCTCACTTTCTTTGCTTATGACTTCCACTTCTTTTATTTCTTCGAGATCTTGATTTCCTTCTTTGGGTCTTCTCATGAACTCTTCAAAACAGTCATTGGTCAGTGTTTGGATCAAGTCTACCTCCTCCACTTCACTCTCAGTGTCCTGATGTTTGGCTACCCTGAAGATATTCATTTCTACAGTCATGTTCCCAAAAGATAGCTTTAACACACCATTCCTACAGTTGATGATGGCATTTGATGTGGCAAGGAATGGTCGACCTAAGATGACTGGCACAGGAGGTTGAGGCCCCTGATGCGGCTGGGTGTCCAAAACGATGAAGTCCACTGGAAAGTAGAACTTATCGATTTGTACCAGAACATCCTCCACAATTCCTCGTGGAACTTTGACTGATCGATCAGCCAGCTGAAGGGTCACTCTAGTGGGTTTAAGCTCACCTAATCCCAACTGTTGATACACACTGTATGGCAACAAATTGACACTAGCTCCTAAATCCAAGAGTGCCCGATCAACCTTTTGACTTCCTGTGATGCATGTAATGGTTGGACAGCCTGGATCTTTGTATTTGGGAGGAGTTTTCAATTGGAGAATGGCGCTGACTTGTTCAGTCAAGAATGCCTTTTCATGCACATTTGTTTTCCTTTTGACAGTGCACGGATCTTTCAAAAACTTTGCATATGAAGGTGTTTGTTTGATTGCATCCAACAGTGGGATGTTGATTCTCACTTGCTTAAACACTTCATATATATCTGCATTTTGTTGCTCTTTTTTCAAATGATTCAACCTTTGTGGAAAAGGTGGTTTGGGCCTGTATTGAATTTCTTTCTCATCTTCTTTTTGTTTTTCATTTTTTTCATTTTTTTCGTTTTTCTCATTTTTCTCATTTTTTTCATTTTTTTCCACGGTGGATTCATGATCTTTTGGTTCTTTTTCTTCATCAACATGTTGGTTTATCCTAGGATCAGTTGGTTTCTCAATTATTCTTCCACTTCTTAGGGCAGTCACTGCTTGCACTTGTTCATGAGTGTTGGTTTCACTATTTGAAGTTTCTACCTGGTTGGTTTGCCTAATTGGGTTAGGATTAGTTTGGGATGGAAACCTCCCGGGTTCTCTCACACTCAATGTTTGTGTTATCTTGGTCAACTGGCTCCTAATGTCTTCTATGGCTCTGTTTGTTTGGTCTTGATTTTTGACAAGCTGAGCAACCTGATTATTGATACCTGTTTGACTTTGGATGAACTGGTGCAAGGTATCTTCCAAAGATCTCCTATGAGGAGGTTGGTAAGTATTGGATGAAGAACCTTGATTTTGTTGGAAGGTATGTTGTTGTGTAGGGAAGGGAGGTTGAAAATGATTTCCAGAATCATTTCTCCAAGAAAAATTGGGGTGATTTCTATTATTGGGATGGTATGAATTGTAGTTCTGATTATTCCCATAATAGGCTCTACTCTGATTTTGATTTTGCCTCCCCTCAAAGTTGTGTGAATGATTGTTATTAGTCTGCCCATACAATACCTCCTTGAAAGCAGGTAGGGTAGGACATTCTTCAGTTGAATGATCTGTTGCATCACACACAGCACACTTTACTTCCACTTGATTAACAGATTGCACCTTTTTGGGTTGCATGTTTTCAACTTTCTTTGTTAAAGCAGTTAGTCTTGCATTTAAATCGTCACTCTCATTCAGTTGGTATCTCCCTCTAGGTTGTGGATTTTCTCTTGAATCAAGAGCAGATGTTGGACCAACTTCCCAGTTCCTTGTATTCTCAGCCAATGTGTCAAAGAAGTGGAAAGCTTCTTCTGGAGTCTTCTCATAGAATTCTCCATTGCACATTGTAGAAACTAGCATTTTCAATTGGGGAGTGAGTGAATCATGAAAGAAACTGACCACTCTCCATTGCTCAAAAGCATGGTGCGGACAAGTGTGAAGAAGGTCTTTAAACCTTTCCCACGCTTGCGCAAAATTCTCATTTGGTTTACAGGCAAAGTTCATGATTTGTCTTTGAAGAGTAGCAGTTCTGTTGGCAGGGAAGTATTTTTTTAAGAAAGTTGTTTGCATTTCTCTCCAAGTTCCTATAGATCTAGGTGGAAGAGTGCTTAACCATATTTTTGCCTTATCTTTCAGTGAGAATGGAAAGAGTTTTAATCTTATGACATCCTCATTTGCTGTATGGTCCATGCAAGTGCTACATACTTCCTCAAATTCTTTCATATGAGTATATGGATTTTCAGAATCCATGCCATGAAAAGTTGGCAACAATTGGATTGTGCCAGGTTTGAAGTTAAACCTATGATGATTGATGGGAAGAATAATGCATGAGGGGGTTGTCTGCCTAGGAGGATGAAGATACTCCCTAAGGGGTCTGATCATCTCCTGATCAATGGGATCAGGGTCACCGTGGTCACTACCACGTGCAGACATGTTCTGTGGAAGTGGCATGTTCTCATTGTGTTGAGACATGAGTGACTGATTTTCTACAGTTTTACCTGACCTAAGTATCATACACTATGCAAAAATAAAGTAAAAAGAAACAGAGTTACCGAATTTATCAGGAGATGCTTCTTCTTATATTTTTTTTTTTCCTTTTTATTTTTGCCTCAATCTCCCCGGCAACGGCGCCAAAATTTGGCTGCACTCCCACCCTGCAATTAAAACACAAAACAAAACACAATAAAAATTTTATATTTTTTTTTCTTTGTTTAGGTGAGAGGTTTATACTCGTCAGTGTACGAGTGCAGTTGTAGTCCAAATTTAAATTTATATTTTCTGAATGAGTCCAGATCGTCCACTGAGATATTTATTTATGGCAAAATAAAAAGAATGTCACACAAGCACACACGCATTTGGATAAATTGGCAACAAGGTTTTTTATGGTTTTTTAAACAACAGATTCTAGGAAATAAATTAAGGCAGTAATTGAAATAAATACTTTAAGTGAGAATATAAAATTGGATAGTACTTGAGTTAAGACAATTTCAGTGCCAACCCGTTGATTCCCAAATTTTAGCATAAAAGATTAGCAACATTAATTTAATTTCAGATATGAGGGTTTGTTATTAAATGCAATTAGAGATGATGATAGTTCTAGGTTAAGCAATCCCCATACATGATATGCGGGATTCTAATTTAAGCAACCACCATAAATTCAATTGCAATTAATACACAAAACAACTAAATTAATCATCCGGGTTTGGGTATGATAGCGTTTCCAGTTCTAGTAACTCTCATACATGGCATGAAAGCTCTAAGTTAGGCTTACGCTCCAATTCAAACCTAGTGATTTCTCAATAATTAAGATACACTCATACTGAAATTTAAATTAATGTTACTTATTTAAAGCGCAGCTTTCTTTGGGAATCATTGGCGTTGGACACTGTCCTTGCCTTAACCCAAGATTAGATTTAGCTACTCATTTCCATTTAAAAGTTAATTGACATGAATTTAAACGACGTAATTTAAATAACAGAATTTAAATGACAAGAAATTTTAAAGGCATAAACTAACCGGCCATTTAGGCGGTGGATAATTAAATAACAAGAATTAAAATTGCAGAAATTTAAAGGCATAAACTAACCGTCCATTTAGGCGGTGAATAATTAAATGACAAGAATTAAAATTGCAGAAATTTAAAGGCACAAATTAACCGGCCATTTAGGTGGTGAATAATAAAGTAATAATAAATGACATAAGAATTTAAAAGAAGAAAGGAAGTAAGTAAGATCACAAGAGATAATACTAAAGAAAAGGGGAAAGAACAAGAACAATTATCAAAGAGAGAATTATAAGGAAACAACTAAACTTTAATTCAAGAATAATAATCACACTTACAAATGCAATCAAGTGATCTATTTATAGGCCACAAGATGCAATACAAACCACACAATTTCAATTATTCAACTAGACATAATTATATCTAATGGGCACTCACACACTTAAAGTTAAATGGATTTTAGCTATAATACACACCTAATATTAAATGGATTTTAGCTAAAATACATACCTAATAAAGCATTCATAAAGTTAAATGGATTTTAGCTATAATATCCACCTAATAGTTAAATGGATTTTAGCTAAAAAACACACCTAATAAAGCTCTCACATAAAAAATAAAAATAGATTTCTATAAATTGGTTTTTAATCTTCATTAGGATTAAAAATAATCCTTGGGCCTTCTCCAAATAATATCTTCCATGGGTTGCTCAAATTGGGTCTTAATTCTTCATGGGCTTGAATTCTTCATGAACTTTAATTTTTCATGGGTTTGATTTCTTCATGGACTTGAATTTTTCATGGGCTTGATTTCTTCATGGACTTGAATTCTTCATGGACTTTAAGTCTTCATGGGCTTGAATTCTTCATGCCTAAAAAAAAAAAAAAAAATTAATGTTATTAATAAATTATATATTATATATATGTATTACACATGGCACATATATATATTATATTATATTATATATATATTACATGCATGCATATAATGATGTATATGTATTATATATAATTTTATATATTATTATTATTATTATTAAATTTTACTTTAAAATTTCATTTCATTCATTTTTCAATTTAAACTTGCATATAACCATAAAATATATATTAATATCTAATTTAAACTATTTTTAAGATCACAAGAGAGGGATAACATCGAAACATCCATAAACACTCCGTGTATTAACACATATTCACATCCATTCATGACATCATAACACAAGTTCTAAGCTTTCATTACATACAAAACCCCAAACCATGACCACAACAATATATATATATATATAGGCCATCAAAATATAAGAGAGTGACAAGTTCTCTATAACACGGCAAATACTTCTAATAACCTTGTCTTTCAGTAGTCCCTATACACAGCTAAGTCTCTGGAGATCCACCTTTGCTAGGCTCGCCTTCAGCCTTACCTTTACCTTTTCCTGGAATGGTGTAAGTAGCGAGAGAATGAGCCACAAGGCCCAGCAAGTCCACGTATAACCAATAAAAGGTAGGATAAGATTCATAACACTGACAGAATCAGATAAGATGAGACAATAACAAATAACTTACCTGTTATGAGAGAATTAATAAGAGAATAACTAACAACCCTTGCCTATTAATACTTACCTTACACATGACATCTCATATCATAACCCAAACCCATACCATGGTTATACTATATCACATTCCTAAATCACTCATACTTGCATTAACACGACACCATCACACGAACAAAGGAAGCGATACATGTCCCAGTGCACACACAACGACATAGCCCTTGGGCCCCCCATGACCTAGCTCAACCCTATGCCTTTAAATACATATGAAAAATACGCTAGCTCTTGGGGCCTGATAGCTCACTCCAGGTTAACGCCTGAGGACGATCAGCTCCACCCAAGATCTCCATACCTAACCATTCACATTTGGGGCCAGACCGCTCGACTCCAGGCTAACACGTGAGGCCAGTCAGCTCCACCCAAGTTTGACACTCGGGCTAAACAGCTCAACTCCAGGCTAACACCTGAGACCGGTCAGCTCCACCCAAGGTCTACACCAAGCTTATGCTTGAGTCATTGAGGCCAGATAGCTCAACACCTAGGGACATGCTCCCATATGCACACCTCCCTAGAGGCCAATCAGCTCCACTCAGAGCCCCGATCCACCCATATAGCATATCCAAATTATCATATGCAAGTAAGCTTATAATATTCTACTACATTACTCAATTTGTGAACCCTCAACTCATGCGTGACCCATACACGAGAATGCCCAATAATCCCCCAAGAGCACCTAACCATGCATAGGGATTATGAGGGAATCATCCCAACTTGGCTTCTCCTACATCCCAACTCACATAGTGACCTGCCAATGAACGCATAATAATTTCCAAGAACAACTGGACATGGTGTGGATCCAAGAGGCAACCATTTAAAACTTGGTTAAGTATGCAATCAACCCCCGGATCCCATAAAAACTTCCATTTAACCTGAAACTCGAGTATCGAAATGCCAAGAAATGCTCATTATCACTCGAGACCATGAATGCATGATATGCAGCCAAAATATGCATCTCAACCATCTTTCATAATATCCATTCACAAGCCCCTAAATCTCAAACCAAGAAATGCCATGGATCGTGGATTAGCTCCCAATCCTAGTGGTATAACTTTAAACACTAGGTATACCCTTAAAATATTATCCAAATAATACCCATAATATATCAAATCAAAGCCTATCGAGTCTATTTTATGAATCTTCAAACTGTTTGTCAATCGGATATCTACACAAAAAGTTATGACCAAAATAGTATAGGGTGCGCAGTATAGTCTACCGCGGGAGTCGACTTTCGACACCTGGGAGTCGACTCTCGAGGCAAAGTCGACTGCCACTTGCCCAGAGTCGACCTAGCCGAGAACCCTTCATGCAAAGTCGACTCCTAACACCCCAGAGTTGACTGTTGAACCTCCAGAACCCAAAAATGATGAACAAAACACCCCCAAACTCCTCCAACTCTCCCAAAACTCAAATCTAAAGCCAAAATACACCATTCCCAAACAAATATAGGGTGGAACAAACCCTATTGAAGTCTCAAAATAATTCCAACCAGCACACTCAAGAATTTAGGGAGATTTACAAAGATCTTTACATAGATCTCAACCAAAAGCATGAAACACAATAATCCTCAAAACATCAAGACTTAAAGATTTAAAAGAGGAGTAGAACTTGTCTTTATCAAGTTATCTCTTTGATTAGTTCTTGAAGAACCACCAAGAGATAAGGGTTCACAACCTACCTTCAATAACAAGAATAAGCTAAGAGAGGAATGAGAAGATGAAAATTAACTAAAATCTTGCATCAACCTCTTTTAGCACTTTGATCATCCAAAAAGAAGAAGGAGAGTTGGAGCCCTAGCTTTCCCCTTTCTCAATCTCACGGCTCCCTCTCTCAATTTCCTTCTCTCTCCCAATTCCTTTTTATACTTATAACATAATATCATATATATATATATGCACTAATAACCCTCTCATTTATTTTAATAAATCATTTCCCTTACATATATTTATGCACACTTAAACTAAAGTTCATTTTACAATATTTCTAATACTCATATTCCATAAAATACTTATTACATACCTTGCAAAGTCGTGGATCTCATTTCTATTAGAATTAATCATTTGATCTTTTCCACATTCTCTTTACTTGGGTTGCATTACCTACAAATAACACATATAATGCCTCAAAGTCATTACTCAATTAATTAAATATTATTTTTCCAAATTAATATAATCCAATCGAGTAACAGGTCGTTACAATCTTAACTTAGTTAGGGTTTGAGTAAGGGAGTTAGTAACGGAGAGAGTTTCTAAGTAAAAAATATAAACCATCATAATCTTTAAAAATATTTTTAAATCACGTGGAGTCTCCCAATAAATGACCCAAATGATAGGGGATTTTGGATGCAATTTACCAATACTATAATTTAAAATCTAGCTATTATTTATTTTATGAGTAAATTTCACACATCACCTTTCAGGTTTGATTAAAATACACTAACCTTCATTGTGTTTTTAAAAATAGCATGCATATTTATTGCCATTAACAAATCAAGAAAATTGATTATTTTGTCTTTATATTTAAGACATTTTTTTGCTTTTATTTCTTTTATTTATCCATTTGTTTCTCTCTATTTTCTTTCATCTTCTATATCTTATTTCTCTACTATGTCTCATGTTGTTAACTACTATTTATTTTCTTCATTACCATTTTTCTCTCTTCTCCATATCCTATACTCTCTCACATTGACAACCAACAAATATGGGATTCCATTGCCATTAGGGTTTAAGCCACATAGCCATGGTTATTTTTTCACAGGTTGATGTCCAAAGATTGATAGTGAGATTATTCTTCTTATTTCTTAGCTAGGAAGATTGAAATTTATCTCTATCTCTTTATTATAGGTTTGAAGGTAAACTTGGGTGGTCAGTGCCTCAGTAATAGTTTTTAGCATTTTCTTTTTTATTTTTTACAATTAAAAATGGGCAGGAAAAGAATTTGACAACTGTTTTGTTATAATATATATATATATATATAGATAACAATGGAAAAAAGGCATTTTGAGAATTAAAAAAATAAGTGTTTTAGAGGGTAAGTGAATCACATTTATAAAAGTTAAGGCAGATGCATGTTATTTTCAAAAGTACATGAGAGGTTCATGCATTTAAGTCAAACATTGGTTGTAAGGTGTGAAATGTAATCTTTTTTTTATTGGGTAAATTTCACGCAATACTCCTCATATTTGGCCAAAACAAACCAATCACATGTTTTTAGAAATATCACTAATCTCCTTATTGACCATGCAAATTAACTATTTTGCCATATGTTCAAAATCATTCTAATTTCTATCTTTCTTTCCTTTTCTATCTCTTTATATTATCATTGTAACATTCTGAAATTTTAAAATAAATAATAATTATTAATTTTGGTGTTTGAAGTCATTGTGGTATATTTAAGGAATTAATAGAAAATGTTTATTTATGTTATTTTGAGAAAATGGGTAAATAAGGTAATTAATAATTCTTGTATTTATGAAGACTATTGGTTAATTGTGAGTTTAAAGAAAATATTAAATTATTTGGAGATTTAAAGAAAAATAATAATTTATATTGTTTTGAGGAAATAGAAAATTAAGGGTAATTAATTTATTTATTTAGAAATATTTATGGAAATAATAAAGGATTAAAATAAATTAATTTGGGTGAATTTTTAAAAGTTCAAGTGTAAGATAAATTATTTAAGGGGTGTGTGTAATTAATGAAAACTATTGGTGTTAAAGTGTAAATTCCAAAAATGACCAAGAGTCATTTTAAATTTAATGTGCTGTGTAGATCATAATGAAGGAATGGCTATAGCAGGCAGTTGCACGCGTGAAAGGGCATGAGGCAGGTCGTGGGTTCGAGCACCGCAGGTGCGGGTACTCGCGCGTTGGGGGAAGAAGAAAAAATTTTGGGCAAAAGAGGGCGGACAAAACGACGCTATTTTGGGGCACCAGTACTGACCCCTTGGCGCAGCCACGTGGAGCGCGCTGGCACGTTCGTGCTGCAACTTCACGCCTCTTCTAGTTTTTCACGAATTTTAAGAGTAAAGCTATGGGTACGCCCTCGGCTATCGAAAGAATTTTAAAATAATTTTTACATTATTTTTTAAATTTTACAAGGCCCAAGAAATGTACCTGCCCCCATTCTCTCCCCTCTCCCAAGCCATCTTCTCTCTCCCTGCTACCCGCCCAAACCCAAAACCCAAAGCCATCTACTTCCTCATTCATTTAGTGTCTCTCTATCTTTCTCTCACGCCAATTTTCACACTCTCTCTCTCTCCCCCATACTCTCTCTTTCTCAAATGCACCACTCCCTTTTTCTCTCAAATCGTAGGCCCTCCTTACCTAACGATCGCTGCGAGCACCGCCGTCGCTCTCTCCGGTCATGAGTAGCATTTGTTGTCTGTCGCCCCCTGCTGCTAGCACCGCCTCACCCGATCACCCCCACCATCAGCCACAAACGGCCGTCGCCCACCCCTCACCCCACCCCACACACACAACACCTTTGGCACTGCCATCGTCCCCTGCCAGAAGTTGGATTTGAATTAGATTAACAGAAGAAAAATAATTTATTAATTGTTCAGTTGTTTTTCAAATTAAGTTTTGATTTTTTAGTTAAGTTTTAAGATTTGTATTTTTTGTTTTAAATTGAATAAACCAATTTGATAGAAATCTATAATTATTTTTTGAATTAGTTTTGTTACCCTAACAAGCGATATTGATTTTTTTAAATTTTGATTACGTGTTTTCAGTTTAATTTTTTAATAAAATAATTTAATTTATGGTTAAAATTTTCGTCGATCACTATTCAATTTATTCAATAATCATGTGATTGGCTTCTCTCAATTTTAAGACTAAGTCCACACTATTGTTTTGGAACTTACTATACTTGTAAAAATAAGCAAAATTTGATTTAAAAGATCAAATTAATTATTAAATTTAAAATTTAATGATTAATAAAATACTTAAATCTCAAAAAATTACATCTTTACAAAGACTAATGGAACTAGTAAAGGACTAAAATTATGAGTCGGTGTGAAACTGATAAAGGATCAAAATTATATAGTTGGATGATCAGATGTTATTTTTTTGAATAATTTTAACCAATTGATAATATATATATATATATATATTACAAACAAAGTTCAAACTCCATACAAAATTGTAATATCCTAGCATTTTAAGAATAATATTAATTAATTTTGTATTTAAAATATTTTTAACATCAATTAGAGATTATAATTGAAAAAAAATTAATAGGTTTAGAGTTAGTGGGTTAAATTGAAAAAATAAAGACTAAGTAAATAGGCTTAGAGTTAGTGAGCTAAATTAAAAAAATAAAAACTAAGTAAATGGGCTTAGAGTTAGTGGGCTAAGTTGAAAAAAATAAAAGTCTAAGTAAATGGACTAATTAGTAGGTTAAGAAAATAGATTTAAAATTAATGAATTAAATAAAAGAATAATCTATTTAGAATAATATTTAGTGAAAAATAATTAAGGTGACAAAATAATTAAAGATAGTGAGTGAAATAATTGAGAAATGTTTGAAACAAAGTAGGGTGTGGACAAATAATTAAATATTATGAGTGAGATTTAGTGAAAAATAATTAAGAAAGATGACAAGATAATTAAAGATGATGAGTAAAATAATTGAGAAATGTGGGAGACAAAGTAAGGAGTGGATAAATAATTAAGGATTTTTAGTAAGATTTAATGAAAAATAATTAAGAAATGTGACAAAATAATTAAAGATAGTGGGTCACTACAATTATATTACGCTTAATTCAACCTCCTATAAATAGAGGAAAGTTGAAAGGTTTGAGAACTTAAATTAGAAGGAGAAATGTTAAAAGAAATATTTGAGAGTGAGAAAGAAAAAAAAATAGAGAGAGAGAGAGAGATAAAAATACCAAAAAATTCCTAGAAAAATCCTATAGGTTGAGTTTAGTAGTTTGTGTGAAAATTTGTGGTAGAAGGCGTTGTTGGATGTGCAAATCGAGGCTTCATCGCAATATAAAATAATACCGAATCGTTCCGAGGGAAGGTAAATTATCTTCAAAAATTTCTTAAAAACTTTCAAATATATGAGAATGATATTTTAGAATTTTTGATGGTGAAATTGGAAGAGAAATGCATGATTGGTATTTATTATGAATTTTTGAGGCAATAGATACTTGAAAATCAAAGAGAAAATGAGAAATAAATAGAATATGAATTTTGAAAATTATGAGGAAATTTATGGGTTTTATGAATATTGTTTTAGGAATTATTATAAAGAGAAATTGAGAAAATTTTATGAGAAACTATTTATTTCATAACCAGGAGGAAATAATAGAAGAAAATTGGAGAAATTAAAAAAATTAGAGAAAATTATAAATCTAAATTTCTTAAGTAATTATGATGCCCATGATACGTCAAGGTTCATAATTGAGAATGATTGGAAGTCTAATGCGAATTTTGAGGCAAAATTATGTTAGGAGCAAAATTGTCTTTTTGTAAGGTAAGTGATACCTCCCAACTGAATTTAGTTTTATGAAAATATTTGGTTTGCAAGTGGTTCGATCAAAAACCTAATTTTACGTAAATAATTTTATCATGCTGTCATGCCTTGATGTGAATATGTCATGTAGATTGCATTTACATGTTTGATTTATGAAATATGCATATGAGCATGATAAGATTCATGGTCATACGTTGCATGGGTTTAGGATTAGGCACTAGCTCTGTTACTTTGCCAAGGGTGCACCCATACACCTCGGTCTAGCAGGGGGACTGAAAAAATGACGGGCAATCTTAAGGTGCAGTCGACCCAAACATGAGAGTTATGATGTTATGTGCATTGCATACATACATGAGTATTAAATGTTTTGTATCCTTACTTAGATGATTCATCATCTAACATGGGCTTTGCCCCTAGAATATTTAAACGTTCCAGATGAAAATAGTAGCAGAAACGAAGATGAATGAGGCATGTAATGGCACTTAGCAAAGTGCATATTGAGTTGTATGATCAGTTGAACGTATGTTATGTTACTCATGTATTTAAGTTTTGCTACTTCGAATTCTAGATGTTTGAGAAATGATGATGTAAAACTCTATTTAGGGTTAATGTTAGTTGAGAACTTATGATTAAGTTATGCTCAGAAATTTATGTTCTCGTGATATAAGAGCTGAATTTTGATTAATGTTATGATATTAGGTTCGATTCTAGCTTCTGCATTTAATGTTTATGATAATTCTTTTTGGAGATAAATGAATGGAAATTTTGGGATGTATAAGAGCAATGATATGGTTTAGTCTTAGTTTTAGTATTATGAAAAAAAAAATTATCCCAAAATTGTCCTGAGTTATAACGGGCTCGAGAAACGGGGCGTTACAAAAATAATATTTAGATAATTTCGTTTTCTTTAACATTATCCTTAATCTTTTTATAACTACATTCCCTAATGGATAAATTGCATTCTCTCACCGCATCATATAAACTTGATATTCCATAAATCAAAACCTCAAACTCCTCACACAATTAAATAAAAGAATAAATTTTATTTTTTTATAATTCAAAATAAATCATATTCTTTATATTTTATTTTCATAATCAACTCAAAAAAAACAACAGAAGCAAATAAAAAAATTAAAGCAAAAAAAAGAAAGAAAAGAAATGTATGTGCGACTCGCCGGTTGCGGTCGACAGTGGCGAAAGGGCCCGCGGATGGGGGCGACGGCAGGCGAAGGGGTCTGGGGGAGCAGGTGGGGGTGACCTGCTAGGGGCGACGCGGTGCTGGCAGCGGTCATGGGGCGAGGAGGGGCGACGGTTTCAGAGAGAGAGTGGTGAGTTTGAGAAAAAGAGTGTGTGTGAGAGAGAGTGAAAATGGGCATGTGAGAGAGAGAAAGAGAGAGAGTGAATGAATGAGGAAGAAGATGGCTTTGGGCTTTGGGTTTGCGCGGGTAACAGAGAGAGAAGATGGAGAAGATGGCTTGGGGGGAGGAGGTACATTTCTTGGGCCTTGTAAAATCTAGAAAACAAATGTAAAATTTATTTTAAATTCTTTCAGTAGGTGAGAGCGTAGCCCACGGTGTACCCATAGCATTACTCGAATTTTAAGGCCAAATTGCCCATGTTTTTTGCTGATTTTTCCGTGGGAATGGGCAGATATTTAATGCTTCAATTGAAGCTAAAATTCAAGCTAAATTGGGAGCAGAACCAAGAGCAAAATGGGAGAAGAAGCAGCGCGCTTGGAGAAAAAATGCAAAAAATTGAAATTATTTCGTACAATTGAAAATCTGAAGGGCGAGGTAGGTTAATTAGCCCATATTAAACATTTTATATGGATTAAATCTTATTTTTAGGCTGTATTTTGGCATATTTTAGTGTTATTATTATTTTGCAGTGCGTGAGCATTTAAGGCTAAAAATCTGTAAATTAAGGCAAGCCCTCTTCATTCTCTAATTTTTAGTGACCTCTTATACTCGTAATAGCTTCGATTTTATACCAATTTAGTTAGATTATTGGAGATACGCGTATAAGTTTTATATCAAATCTTAGTTTAATTAGTAAAATTTACTAATTTGTGCAGCGGCAGAGTAAGGAGGTGGGAATCTGCTATTAAAAGGCAAACTCCCAACCCTCTCATCATGTTCTTTAATTCTCGTGAGAGACTCCGTAGTTTCTTGTATTTTATACCATCTCTTACTCTAATTCAGTGGCTAGCATTATTTATTGAATTATTATTTTTTTGTTTTAATTTAAATTAAATCCAGGACTTCTAGAATTTTAATTGTTAAAAGCCTATGGGGGTTTGTACCGCCCCCAGTCATTTTGGAATGATGTTGAACCTAACTTGGGGACTAAGTTCCTAGATGTGCGGGTTTATTTATGAATTTCTCGAGTTTATTTATAATTCAACTAGGACTATCGAGCAGTGGGGCAATGGTCAGTTGTTTGGTGACGTTGGAGTAGTTTATCGTACAGCCATAATGTGGACCGTCGGGCGGACACTCCTAGTCACTAACAGTTGACCGGTGCCGGACACTGCTGATTAGCTCTGTCAGTATGTGATTTATTGCATGATTTGATATGTTGTATTACCGTTCATGATTTGATATGCATATGGGTACGGGATGCATATTAGGGTATTCATTTATTGAGTATGCTTGGTCACGGACATCATAGCTTGGTTAAATTGCATATGGCATAGGCATATGCATCGCATGTGGTTTACTATGTGGGCGGAGCATGGCCTGATGCTTGGATGTATGGGCGTCAGTGTATCACGTTGATACTTTACTACGCCATTGTATTTTTATGTGCATTATATGGTTATCGATAGTTCACAGATCTCGGACGAGATGACCGTTCCGAGAGAGCCTACGGCTCGATTATTCATAGGCTCGTGTGTCGGGAGGATCGAAGCTAGCATTCGGGTGACGGGAGCACTGACCCGGGACGACGCGCACAGGTTTGTTGGATGTATTTGTTGCTTTTCAGGGCAGTGACAGGTTGGTATGGGACTTAGGTACCGTGTGTCTTGTGTGGACCTCAATGACCGGTATGTGCTTTTATTATGTTATACTATTGTGTTGTAGTATCTCATGGCTTGTGTGTGCTTGGGGGTTGGTATTCTGGGGAGAGTTTATTGGATATGCTTAGCCATCAGCCTTTATTTTTGTACGTTTGTTGAGTCTTTCAATTCACTTTACTTTCCATTATGCCAGGTAATGGTTGCGTGGGTCAAGAGTAAGGGAGATAGCATCTAGCGGCATAGTCGGTATGGTGTATAGATAGTCCCGTCAGTTCCTGTCAACTCTGATGGTTGAGTATGATTTACTCTATTATTTTTTTTACTGTGTCTGGTCATTCCTCGAGTCTTGTGTATATCGGCACATGAGTCTGTATTCATTATTTATCTTGTGATCATTGTGCTAGCGGTGTTCTCATAGTGCATGCATGTATATAGTTTCACTTTCGTTGTTTTAACTATTGTGTATGCCTGTCAGGGTAGTTTTGGTCTTGTGTTCTATTCTTTCTCCTTTCGTAGGCATTTTCGTTCGGATAGTTCAAGTGATTGGGATATTCGGGCGATGGTGCTTACAATCATCGACCATCTACTCTGTTTCTAGCAATAAAATATAGTAAGTTCTATGACATATTTTCTTTCTATTTGTCTCTCTTCCTTTATCTCTTTCGAATGGAACTTGTTCCAGCAGTTTTGATCAATGAACCAACTTTTGATATAAAGTACCTTTCTTTAGTTTTTTTTTTTTTTTAGATCTTGTAAGACATGATAAAGAAAGATAGTGTCTTTTTATAAATTTTTATAAAATTAATTATAATTAATACCTTAGAGATACATGTTGCACAATAGTTAATATCGATGAAAGTGATGGAGTTTTTAAAATACACAAGTTTTCAATACCTTTTAGCTTAACCTTAAAGATATTCCCTCATTTTATTTTATTCGTTTTAATGCCTTATTTTTTCTTCGTGGTCTTAGCTCCTTGGCCTTATTCTCCTCCTTCATTAATAAACAAATACTTTAAAGGTTTTTCATAAGTTAAGTTTTAAAAAATATTCATAAGCTTAAACTCAAACTCCATCATAAGCCATAAGAAGCAAAGCATCACAAAAAAACTTAACCAACCTAATTCAATTAAACTCAACCTAGTTTAGGTTGAGTATTGGTTCTATAATTTATATTATAATCGAGTCAGTTTTAGAAAACATCTCTTATTTTTCAATTACGATTTTACAATTAAAAAAGTCTTATTATTTTATATTTAAAATAATAAATACTATGGCTTTTAGGATACATTATTTTTTATGTTTTTTAAAAATAAATACTATAACTTTCAGATATAAAATATTAAAGTATCTTTAGTTGTAAAATTGTAATGGAAAACTAAAATTGAATGAGATCTTAAATTCTCATTCTCATTTCTCCTATTTTGATTATTCATTAGTTCTTTCCCCATTTTTTATTTCCCATGTCATAAATTGAGTTTTTTTTTAAAGTTTTTGTGTAAATTTGATAATATTTACAATTTAGTGTAGAATTGATAACACAGTGTACTCTCTTAACATATGTTTGTTTCATTAGAAATTTTATGACGGTGGTTTAGGTTTGACATAAAATTGAAAATCTAAGATTTGGTATATGTAGGTTTAACATATGAAAATTTGATAATTTTAAGATTTGGTATAAATTTGATAAGCTCGTTAAAGTTTGATATTAAATTACTACTTGACCCTTTTGTTTTTTAAAATAATTATACATATTGGATTAAAAATTAAACCAAAACCAAATGTTAGAGACTTAGGTGGTGTTATTTTTGTGTTTCAATTTTGAGTTTTAAATTCATTTTCAGTTTTGTATTTTAAATATATGTTTTGAGATCGTGAAAAACGCATTATTTTTATTATTCTGAAAAATTGTTTCTCAAAATAGAAAATTAGAAAACGTGTTTACTTTGAAATTTTAAGAAATAATATTTTATTTAATGAATTTGATTCAAAATAAATTATAAATTTGATTCAAATGCTTTAAATTGTAATACAAGAAATAACTAATAATCTAACTATATGTATATAATGTATTGAAATTGCAAAGTACTTATAAAGCATTGAAATTACAGAATTCTGGAAATATCATTAGAAAGAAAAATCAATGGAGAAAAGTCATATTAAATATTCAATTTAGTATTCAAATCAAACAAAACAAAAAAACTTACATACATATTTTAATTCCCCTTCATGGCTGTTGCACAAGATTATTACAACCATATCAAACTTATAAATCATCAAATTAAATCATAATTCCAAAATTGAAACCAAACCTCAAATCTGAAACCTTGAAGAAGAGGAGCCACGTAAGGAATAAATCACAAAAGAAAGAAATGACTGGCGAATGTGAGGCGAGGTTGAGATTCTAATAGAGGCAAACAATGATGGTCGGTGGTGGTGGATCTGGGTTGTCGATCGTGATGCAAGGGGAGCGACAGAGCGTAGTTGACGGCGACAATTCAATGGATGTGGGTTGTCAGTCACAATGCTCGATCGTTCAACGGTTGAAGATGGCTTGCAACGATGATAGTGGTGGCGGGCGCAGTCGACGACCGAGCCTTGAAGAGAAGAGAAGGGATAATGAAGAGTTGAACTTGGATTCTACTTTTCAGGAATATGGATAGCATTTTCCGCATTTAATAGTGTGTTTTGGTTGAAAATAATCAAAATGTGATTTCAGTATTTTGAGTTTTGTGTATAATTTTTTTTTATGTTTTGAAAAATTGAAAATGAAAAATGACCTGAAAATAACAAATAGAACACAGTTTTAGTTTTTGTATACATCAAAATTGGATTAAATTGAATTTAGTGAAAAATCAAACCAAATTAATTGAACTTAATTAGTTTGGTTGAAAAATTCAATTTTGAGTAAATAATGCTTGCCCATTTTAATTTACTTTATACATGCTCGAAGAATAATTGTGGGAGAAGTGCATGTTTCATTGAATAAAATATTTTAAAAATAAAAACAAATTTTTGGACAAAGTGACACGTCGATACTCATGTTATTTATTCTGATAGCCAAATTAATTATCTTTTTTTTTTTTTTTTTACAAAAAAGTCAAAATATCCGTGTACTTTTAGATTTGTGACAAAAAATTAGCTATCTTACTTTCAAAAAAGTTAGATAAGCTCTTGCACTTTTAAATGTCAACCCAAAATTAATTAACATGTAAAAGTAATGACCTTAGCAACCCAAATTAAACGTTCAATCACAATCGCACATCACCTTCGTATTTAGAAATCATTTACAATCTAAGAATATTATCTTGCCCAAATTGATTGCAATATCTCTAACACAGAGAATATGTGTAATGTAGTTGGAGTTTTAATTTAAGTTTGATTTTAAGAGTTAAGGGTTTCATTTGGAATATATTTAATTCCATTAATAGGTTATAAACTCTGCTTTATGACATTTAAATAATATTTATTATAAAAATTAATACGATTTCAAGTGAGAAAGTATAAGAGATTTGGTTATTTTGAGAGTAAAACGTACAATTTAGCTTGTGAGCCAAAGCATAAATGCTAATTTTACGCTTAATTTTAATTTTTTCGTTAAAAGCTAACTTTTGTACACTACAACATGGCTCTTTTAAAATATATATATATATATATATTATTTAATTAATTTATCTTTCTATAGAATGCGTTTAACGTCGAGGTGTTATATGGGCGAATCACGACTAACCAACCGTTATCTTGTTTGACTTTATCTTTTTTGGATTGAACCAAGTTTAATCATTTTTTGAAATCGGCACATGCTAGTTTGACTCATAATAAAGAAAAGGAGTTTCACATGACGCCTAAATCCTTAATAAAATGGTGATAGCATGTCGTATATCAAGTCAACTATGGTTGTAGTAAGCTAAATAATGGGGTCAAATAAGACAATTTATATAAATTTAAAAAAATATTTGTATAAAGTATTTACAACTATTTTAAAATACAAAAAAATGTTATGAAATATAAGTAAAAAAATTCAAAACAATAAAAACAAATTTTACTTCAAATATATACTAGAGAAAATATATCTTATGACAATAATTATTTTTTTTGTTTCTCCTTCTCAGCAAGAAATACAATTTGATGCATATGAAACCACATTATTTATTTATTTGTTAGGTAAATAATAGTCCGTTGACTAAAAGCCACATTAAATTTAAAGGAATTAAAAAATATTATATTAGCTTATTTTAAACGAGTGAATCTTGTTCCTTATTTTAATTTCTCATAGTAAAATTTACAAAATTTTATGACTTAAAAACCATTCAAATATCCTTGAGATTATAAATTGGATCCACAACCTCCAGTTAGTAGTGTATTTTTAAACCTTTAAATTGGATTATACTTTAGGGAAATGGGTCATTACCACTCATAAAGTTTGATATGCCAATTTGTCAACTGATAATGAGTGTCATATATTTTATCTGGAATCATGTTAGATGTACATTCATTTTGTACATCTTGAGTTATATAAGAGGGTATTATGACCAAAATATCCTGCATCTCACATGCGCTTTTATGTTCCTTATGAAGAGTTTTTTATCATAATATCCTCTTATATAGTTCAAGATATATAAAATGAATGTATTAATAGTATTTTTCTATCTGATAGTGTTTTAAAGTAAAATTAATATAATTTATTATAATTTTTTTATTATTCACATTAAGTATTAGAAAATTACTTTACATGGATAAATTAAGGAAAATATGAGACCCACTGTGAATTCGCGTCAAATAACATAAAATTTATCCGACAAATAGCGTACCAATCCCATTCCCTATAATAACGAATCGTACCAGTTATCACGGCTGAAGGGCTAGTTTTTGAGGCGGCGGGGGCGCAGTCGTAATAAACCTAAATTTCCCGGCCTAGATATCTGCAAACTGGATAGGCACGTGTGCAGAACTGCAATCACAAATACTGAGGTCTTCGTCATCACGCCCTGCGTTCATACCTAACGTTAACACCGACGACTGTAAATGGTAGACGAGGAAGAAGCACGAAGCCAAGAAGAGCTTCACGGCGATAGATAGATAGGACATTGGATTGACAACATTTATCAATTACAATCCAATTGGAAGGCGAAGCCGAAGGCTTCACAGAGAGCATGGCGATGCGCGACCTGGTGACCGGCGGCGCCGCTTGTGCCGTCGAAGGCTCCTCTTCTTCGTCGAACCCTCTCGGCGCCCTGGCCAACGCTTTGATCGGTTCTTCGTCGAAAACTCAGGTCCGTGGTTCCGTCTATTTGTGTGTTAACTGGTATTTGCGGCTGGGAAATCGTCTTTGCTTTGTTTCTGGTACTTGACCTAGTTTTTGCCTTTTTTTGGTTGCTTGAGAGATAATGTTATTGGAGCAATTGTCCTGGCTAGCTTAGTTAATAGTTGCTGCTATTAAGTGGGAAATTGGGGGAAATTGTACTTCTAGATGGGGAGAATCTGAAACCCTTATTCTTGAACTACTATCCGAGATAAGACAATCGGGCTAAATTATAATCCTAGATGTGAACTAACTGCTTCCGTATTGTCGAACTGCTATCCAAGACCAAACATCAGGGTGAAATATACTCCAAACACGGATTAACTCCTCTAGAATGCTATGTTTGCGCCTAGGATTTCGGAAGGGAAAGGAAGTAATAGTATCAGAAGTAAGGGTGTGTTTGATTGCATTACCTAGAATTTAATTCTAGATAATGATTGCCTAGAAAATAAAAACCACTCCACCCCTTGGAAAATGAATTCCATGGAAAGAAGCTTTAAATGCTTGTACCATACACAACTTTTTCATAGAAAAATTAAAGGTGTTTGATTGTTTTCATAAAAAATATGTGTAATAATTACACATGATTAGACATTTTCTATTGGAAAATGTGTGCTATCAAACAAGCCCTAAGAATTTTTTGATATTTATTTTATAACCCTACCAATAAAAAGAAAATTTTGAATTTACTTAATTTCATTCCCTCATTCCTTCCCGTCCTTTTCTTTTGCTTCTTGATTTTTCCTTTATGCTCCTTTTCCACATACAAATTCAAGTTCAGAACAGATAGGAACTGTGATCCAAAAGCTGTAGTTTTTTCTTCCGCATCTGAATTTTTTTCAGTAGCAGGTTAGCAGTGGTTGAAATATATGTACTTGGTTGAATGGAGCAAAATATTAACATGATCAGCTACTTGTTATCATGGTTTTTTAGATTTATCTTATGCTTCTCTTCAAAAATCAACCCAAAATGCCGTTAGACCATATTATCACTTTCATGTGCAGATGAATAATGTTTGTTGAAGTTATTTGATAAGTTACACAAACAAAAATGCTTCATGATGTCTTAATTTTGGTTTGTTAATGATCATGGCACTGTAGTTGTGGACTCCTTTCATATCCTATATTGACATTTAAATTTTAAGCAGGATAAGCTGAAGGAGATTCCCACACCAACACCTGCTACTGGGGATCCTAGTTATTACTCAGGAACCAACGAGCCGTTGACTACACTCCCAGGGTCAGAGTTCGATCATCCACCTAGTGCCCAGGTTGGATTTTGTTATTTGGTGGATTATAGTATTGCTTATTTGCATTACCTCATTAATATTTGTTTTATGTCAGGGTGCAGAATTTTTCCAGGGTTTCCGTTCTGTAGGTCAGGGTGTTTGGGATGAGATACAAAATCCTCAACTTCCTCGTTTTCAGGGAAGAGATAGCCTAATCAATCTTCCTCCGATTGAACATGGAGTAAGAGTTCCTGGCAGGTCCCAGTTGGATTTGGATGGTAAATTTGAAACATCTCAATTTTTTTTTTCCAACTTTGGATGCAAATGATAGATTTTTCTTGCCATTTCTGCACCAAGAGTAGTTTGTAGTTGTCTCTCTTTTCAGATTCTGGCTGGCCCACTTTAAGGATATTAGTAGTCTTTATCAGGTTTCAGGTTAAAAAGGTTTCTTCCTTAGCCCTGATTGCATGTGCATTTGAAGAATGCTTTATTTTTTCTGGGGGAGCAAACTGTTGGGAAAAAAAAAAAAAGATGGAAAACAAAAGATCCAATCACACTCAAACACAAGGGATTTTTACGTGAAAAATCCTAAAAGGGAGCAACCACGCCCGTTAGGGCGACAGAGAAAAATATCATCACTATGTAATAAAGTTTACAACTATAAAGTTCAATATTCTCTCTCTAAATCCAGGTCCCAATTACACCCAATTCCTAGCTCTTACTAGTCTCTCACAAGTGATTTGCTTATCTTGAATAACAAGCCAAGCATCCTATTTATAGATTGTTTTTCTTATTCACCAAGGTTAAGGTTTTCTTGCTTAACAACAATTAACAACTGACTAATAAATAGGATTACACACTAAACAGGAAACCAATATTAGGAACAGGAAAAAATCTTCAAAACTAATTAGGATTTCTCGCTGAAAATCCCAACAAACCACCATTTCAACGAGAATTCTTAAAAACATTCGCCCATTCTCTGAGGACAACTATGACTATCTATTGTTGATAATCACAATGATCTCAATCACCAAGATCACTATACCCCACCATAAAAGGTACAATCACTTAGGCACATACAACCTTAAGATTTTTACGACATAATGTCAAAAAATACTTTGCTGGAAAACTATGATGCAACCCCCATGCTTGACTTCCTTGGGAGCTCTTTAGCCATCGACATCCTTTCCACCACACACCTTGCATCACTATCAAGCCAATGCCCGTGTGCAAACTTGTGAACCCACTAGAAGTATCACATCCTCTTTCATGACAACTTTGGTGGTTTAGCGACATGCTATGAGGATGTATATGCCATCTCTTAGAGGAAATCTTCATCTCCCACAATATTGAAAGACGAACTTCCAGCGTCACAATCTTTGGAGTTCTTTGCCAGACTTGCTCCATCAGCGCGACAATCCCTTTTCACATGTCCAGATTGTTTGCATTTCTAGCAGATCACTTTCTTCTTGGATTTCTCCTTCCAATTTCTGACAAGTGCTAAATCCTTAGAAGTTTTAATCTTCACTTCTTAGCCTTCTTTCCTCAGAAATTAATTTATTTGCCACCTCCTCAAAACTTATAGTTGGACCCCTATGTATTAAGATAGGCTTCATGTGTGCATAGGAAGATGGAAGTGACCAAATGAGTTTTAACGCTTTGTCCTCGTCTTCTATTTTAACTCCAGTTGATTCTAGTTCAACAACAATTCCATTGAGCGCCTCGAGATGATCAGAAATTTTCATACTTTTAGTCACCTACAATTTGTGAAACTGCTCCTTCAAATAAAATCGATTGCGGATGCTTTTTGTTTGATACAATTCTTCAAGCTTCTCCCAAAGTTCCTTTGCACCAGATATTCCTTGAACATTAGCAAGAACATTCTTGGCTAGGCATAATCGAATTGTACTTGCAACCTTCAAATCAAGTTCCTCCAAATCATCATCACTCATCACGGATTTTTCAGAACTAGCACCAGTCGTTTCTTTACCAAATTTTTCAGAGCCTTCAGGAGTTGGTTTGCCATTCAACACCTTGTGTAGCCCACATTGGATCAAGATATACTTGACTTGTATTTGTCACAAGCCAAATTGATCTTCCCATCGAACTGTTCACAATCAAACTTCAACATGCTTGATATATCTTTTGCATACTAGGCGACCAATAACCAAAGCTCTGATACCACTTGTTGGGAAAAAAAAAAAAAGATGGAAAACAAAAGATCCAATCACACTAAAACACAAGAGATTTTTTACATGGAAAATCCTAAAAGGGAAAAACTATGGCCGTCAGGATGACAGAGAAAAATATCACTATACAGTAAAGTTTATAACTACAAAGCTCAATATTCTCTCTCCAAACCCAAGTCCCAATTACACCCAATTCCTAGCTCTCATTAGTCTCTCACAAGTAATTTGCACACCTTGAATAACAAGCCAAACATCTTATTTATAGATTGTTTTCCTTGTTCACCAAGGCTAAGGTTTTCTTGTTTAACAGTAATTAACAACTGACTAGTAAATAGGATTACACACTAAAGAGGAAACCAATATTATAATTAGGATTTCTTGCTGAAAATCCTAACACAAACTGTGGGAATGTTCATGGGTTTTGTGAATGTTTCTTAGTAGTTGATATTTCATTTTTTTTAAAACTATCAACAATCGATGTCAATCAATCAGAGCAAGAGATTGGGATTGATAGATTCTGTCAATCAATCAAAGCAAGAGATTGGGATTGATGTCTTTTCTTTTTTCTATAATAGAAATGTATATATTGCTGTATTTTTATATCTTTGAGTTGTATACTAAGTTGTATAGTTTCCAAAATAGATTTAGAAACTTTCTTGTTTAGATTTTTAGGAGTTTCCTAACTTAGCAGGAAGATTGTTTATATATTAGCATGTATCCCATTGATTTGAATAAGATTGAAGAATTGTTTTCTCCATCCTTTGACATGGTATTAGAGCCTGGACAATAGTTGCCGCTTCTTTGGGACTATTGTGGTCGTTTTTCTGCCTTTGTTCTATTCTCTTTTTTTTGGCCTTCAATCTTCATTACCGGACACCTTGCCCAACTCTCAAAATACCCAAATCGATGGAGATGATTTCAGTAGCACCAACACAACGGAGATTTTTTTTTTTGGAAACAATGGTGGAGGCTTTGGAGGAGACTTACCAAGTCTTCAAGTGACTTACCGATTAAATGGTAAGAACTAGTTGAAATGGTCCCAATTAATCTGTACATTCCTAAAAGGGACAGGGAAACTAAGCCATCTGGAAGGGACCGGTCCTAAAGATGGAGATTTGGTGTTTGTAGCATGGGACAAAGAGGATTCTCTAGTGATGTCATGGCTATGGAATTCCATAACCCCTAAAATTAGTGACACAGTGACATTTTTAACAACCACCAAAGAAATTTGGGAGGCGATCAATCTTACCAACTTCAAGGTTTGAGATGCAGCTCAAATTTATGAAATCAGGACAAAAGTGGCAGCCACAAAACATGGCACCAGATCTGTCACAGAGTACGCAAATTTACTACAAACTTTGTGGCAAGACCAGTGCTTAAAGATGAAGTGTAGCAAAGATGCAGCCTTACACAAGAAGTTTGTGGAGAAAGAGTAGACATATGATCTCCTAGTCGGCCTAAGCATCTCACTCTCAAAAATGTGCTACATGTTCCTAAGTTATTCACTAACCTAATCTCCATTCAAAAACTCATATTGAATACTAATTGTAGTGTTATTTTTTATTCAACTCACTATGAGATACAAGAGAAGGGCACGAGGAAGAGGATTAGGCTTGCTAAGGCTAGGGCTAGGTTGTTCTACCTTGAGGGACTGAGTGAACAATATAAATAAGGGCAGATTCCTCTTATGTCATGCTTGGCTCAGTCCAACAAGGATCTGATGTGGCTGCACCATTACAGATTTGGTCATCCTTCTTTTTTTACTCTTAAAATGATGTTTACATAATTGTCTAAGGGTTTAAATGTCAACAGTTTCCATTGTGTCGTGTGTGAGTTTGCCAAACACAAAAGAGTTTCTTTTGTTTCATCTAATAAAAGGACTAGTTCTCTGTGTACCTTAATTCACATTGATATTTGGGGTCCCTCATCAGTTCCTAATATTTCTGGGGCAAGGCGGTTTGTTATTTTTGTTGATGATTGTACTAGAGTAACATGGCTATATCTTTTGAAAACTAAAATTGAAGTTAGTAGTATTTTTCCTATAGTCTACAATATGATTATAAAGTAGTTTGGGATAGGTTTTAAAAGGGTTAGATTGGACAATGCCAAGGATTTCTTTAACCAATCCCTATCTGTTTTTTTCCAATAGAAGGGTATTATCCATGAATCATCTCGCCCTTACACTCCTCAACAAAATAGAGTGGCCGAGCGGAAAATTGGGTATCTACTTGCTGTTATTTGAGCACTCCTATTCCACCATAATGTTCCCAAACATTATTAGGGAGAAGCAGCCCTAACAACTACCTTTCTTATCAATAGGCTTCCCTCTCAAATCCTTGGATCTTATAGCCCAATTCAGTTATTAACCAAATCCTTTCCTGATTGTCATGTGTCTAGTCTAGGGTTGAAACCCAAAGTATCCGGGTGTATCTCATTTGTCCATATTCCCACTGTTAGTAGGGGTTAGTTGGATCCTTGAGCTTTAAAGTGCATATGTCTTGGATATTCGTCTACTCAAAAGGGCTATCGGTGTTATTATCCCCTTACCAAGAAGTACTATGTGTTAGCCGATGTCACATTTGTAGAAAGAGATTCTTATTTTAGTAAGTCTCAGTCTTCAGATCAAAGTCAGTCTCCTATTCCTATTGGTCATGATTTGCCATTTTTTTTTTCTCTCCCAACCACTGGTCCAAAGGATTCACTAGGCATGACATTGGAGGAGCCTGTTCCAAGTACTCCTTGGCCACTATAGGTATACTCAAGGAAAAAATGGTCGGCCTCTATGCCTATGCAAGTCACAACACTTGCCTCAAACCCTACTTCTAACCCACCTTGCACATCATTAGGTAACCCCATTGCTGAGTCTTTCATACCTAATGATGATAACTCTACTGCAACTGTTAACTCTACACCCGAACTAGCACCCTCCAATAATGACCTTGATTGGCCTATTGCCCTTAGGAAGGCACTAGAGCTTGCACTCAACACCCCTTACATTTGTTCCTATAATATTCCAAATTGCCATCCCCTCACATAAAGGCTTTCTTACCAACCTTCATACCATCCCTATTCCAAAAAACTTTTCTAAAGCAATAGGGAACAAGCATTGGAGAGATGCCATGGAAGCTGAAATGGTAGCCCTATAGAAAAATCAGACATGGGAACTTGTTCCATTGCCCAAAGGGAAACATCTAGTAGGCTATTGGTGGGCATACAAAGTTAAGTATAAGTCTGATGGATCTTTAGATCGCTACAAGGCACGACTAGTGGCTAAAGGGTATTACTCAAATGTATGGAGTAGATTATTTAGACACTTTTGCCCTTGTTGCTAAACTGAATACAGTCCGAGTTCTTCTATCCTTAGCTGCTAACCTAGGCTGGCAATTGCATTAGTATGATGTCAAGAATGCATTTCTGCATGGGGATCTTGAAGAAGAGGTTTACATGGATTTACCGCCTGGTTATGACTCCCCAAACCGAGACAAGGTGGTGTGTAAGCTTAATAAAGCCTTATATGGCTTAAAATAGTCATCGCGAGCATGGTTTGGAAGGTTCACAATGGTAATGCTTGGCCAAGGCTATAGGCAAAGTCAAGGAGATCATACTCTCTTTGTTCACCACTCGGCCATAGGGGGAGTAACCATACTTATTGTTTATGTTGATGATATCGTCGTTACGGGCAATGATGAGGAAGGCATGCATAGACTAGGGGAATGCTTAATCAGTGAGTTTGAAATCAAAGGTTTGGGACGGTTGAAGTATTTTTTGGGCATAGAAGTGGCACATTCAACAAAAGATATTTTCATTTCCCAACAAAAATATATCATAGATCTTCTAACTGAAATATGAATGCTAGGGTGCAAGGCATTAGATACTTCCATTGAGCGAAATCATAAGTTGGGAGAAGTTCTAGAAGATGGGGTGGTTGACAAAGGATCTTATCAAAGGCTGGTTGGAAAGCTCATTTATCTAACTCATACTTAGCCAGACATAGCTTATGCATTGGGTATAGTTAGTTAGTTCATGCACAACCCTAGAGAGACTCACTTGAAGGCAGTCTGTCGGATACTTCACTATTTAAAGGGAACCCCTAGGAAATGTCTTTTGTTTAAAAGGGGCAGAACTATGACCCTTGAGGCTTACACGGATGTTGATTATGCAGGATTTATTGTGGATAGAAGATCTACCTCGGGTTGTTGCACTTTCCTAGGAGGCAATCTTGTAACATGGAGGAGTAAGAAACAAAACATGGTGGCTTGGTCAAGTGCAGAAGCCGAGTTCTGGTCTATGGCCTTAGGAGTGTGTGAATTGTTGTGGCTAAAAATCTTGTTGGATGATCTAAAGGTCCAATGGTAGAGTCCTATGAGGCTTTATTGTGATAGTAAGTCAGCAATAAATATTGTTCACAATCCAGTTCAGTATGACAAAACCAAGCATGTTGAAGTGGACAGACATTTCATTAAGGAAAAATTGGATAAATGGTTGATTTGTACTCCGTATGTCTCCTCAAATGATTAATTGGTAGATGTGCTAACAAAGGGATTACTTTCAATAGTGTTTCAAAGGTTTGTATGCAAGATTGGAATGGATGATATCCACTTACAATCTTGAGGGGGAGTGTCAACAATTGGTGTCAATTAATTAGTCAATCAGAGTCAGATTCTATCAATCAATTAGAGTGATTGGGATTGACGTCCTTTCCTTTTTCTAGAATATGAATGTATATATTGCTGTATCTTTCTATCTTTAAGTTGTATCCTAAGTTGTATAGTTTCCAAAATAGATTTAGAAACTTTCTTGTTTAGTTTTTTAGGAGTTTCCTAACTTAGCAGGAAGATTGTTTATATATTAGCATGTATCCCATGAATAGGATTGAAGAATTATTTTCTCCATCCTTTTAACATAAACGATCTTGGTGAGAATTGTGCTATTGTTGGTGAACATGTGACAACCGTGCTAAGTTGAGAGTTTTTTTTTCCCCATGTTTCATGTCATTGGGGACCATCTGAACTTTCTCTAGAATTATTATTTTCTTTCAACAACTGTAATACACCAACCCCTAATCCTGCTAGGTGGCTTTAGTTACATGGATTCTAGCTTTCTAATCAGTTCTATCTATGACCATATTTTTTTGTAAACCCATTATAACTCATGTCATGCTTAAAAGTTTTTCATCAAGTTATTCTTGTCTTCTTATATGTCTTTTGCTACAAACTTCTTTCATTCTTTCGACTCTCCTTAAAGGAGTATTATTATACATTTTCTCATATGATCAAACCATCTTAATTGCTTCTCTTGTATCTTATCATGCACATTTTATCCTTAATAGTATGCACTCTGATCTTATTAAAGATAACTTATTGTTTAATTCTATCTAATCTTGTATGGCCTCACATCTACTGTGACATTCTTATTTCAGTTATGCTTATATTTACACATGTTTGTGCTTTTATTGACTAACATTTGGTGTCACACACTATAGCTGGTCTTATATCTGTTGGGTACAACTTTCTTTTTAACTTTAAAAGGATCTTACAATCAGCTAAAACGTTGGAAACACTTATCCATTTTAATCATCATGTCTTAATTCTATAACATCCTCAATAATCTTCCTGTCTTTTTAGATAAATGATCTTAGATATCTTAAGTGGTCTTCTCTTAGAATGAGTCTTCTCTTAGAATGAAATTGATTTTCAAATCTCACCATAACATTTTGCACTCTTCTATTTTTACTAAATGTGTATTCCATATATTCGGTTTTTGATATGCTCAACTTGAAGCTTTTGGATTCTATGGTGTTTACTTATACCCCCAAGCTTATTATTCACACCCTTTATCTCATCCTCCAAATAATGTCATCTGCAAGTATCATAAACCAAAACACCTCTTGTTGGACGTGCTCAAGGCACCCTTCTTGGAATTATTATTTTTGTGATTATTACAATTTCAATCAAAGTGAAAATTGGTAGGTTTAATTAGATTCTTCTATACTACTTGACCTTTTCATGACTACAAGAATTATTCTTGCTTCTCTCAAAACTGCTCAAGGTTAACCTTGTGAGTAACTTGATGAAAAGACTTGACACTATTGGCTGGTTGGCTAGCTAGGACTATTTACCCTTAATTAACTAATTAACTTCGATGCTGGGAAATGATGCTAGGACTAATTAACTTTGATGCTAGGACTAATTAACTTTTATGTTATTGTCCCTGGGAAATGATGCTGCTGCCTTTGGATATTGGTGCTATAAGATCACATTTTTCTTACCATCATGTATTTCAGGGCCACCACAAAGAGTGTTGTCTGGTTTTCTTCGTTCATTTGTTAATAGCAGCCAAGGTGGCATTCCATTTCATCCTACTCCACTTCCAGTGTTGGGACTATCTGAAGGTGACAAGCAATGCATACGTGATCGCACAAGCATCATGGCTCGACATTTCTTTGCTGACAAGAGTGAGGATTTCATCAATGCACAGGTTGGCATTCATGCTTAGTATTAAAAGCTGCATGCCCTGTTCAACATCAGGGACGAGCTGGGTTCTCAATACCTGTTTCTTTCTCTTTCTACTCTTTTAATTTCGGTTTAAACTTATTTCATTTATAGTTTCATGGATGATAAAATCCTTGATAGATTAGTCCTTACTTTAATTGCAATTTAAAATCCCAATCACTTGTCAGTTCCTGTTTCAGTTTATTTGTCACAAAAATATAATTTGGTCAACCCTCATCAACTACTAGCACTACTTGCTGGCTGACATTGAATTTTCATGATGACCCCTGCCTGATTGTGTCACCACAGTGCCGACTTCTGCCCAGCAGAGGTTGCTACTGCTACACGTACAAGTATATGTTACGTTCCTATTTCAACTACATTTTTCTTTGACCCTTTACTGCAAACCATGAGCAGCACGTGTTAATTCTGTACTTGTAGTATTATCTCATCTTTAGCATCCAATGGTGCATGTTACTGCTTTAATCTAAATTGAGCTCTTCTTCAATGAAACTAGTTCTTCCAAACTATCGGGAATTGACCTACTTCTTGAGAAAATGGTTCCAAATATTTTAGGTCAAACTCTTTTTTCCCATTGAGTTATGTTCTAATTTTCTGTCTAGTTGATTACATGAATACTTCATCAACCAAGTTAGCTTGTTATGGGCTGGTGATGCCTTACTTTTGCACAGGTTAGCATCATTCAACTAGACTTGAGGGTCATTGTCAAGACATTAAAATTGGTGGGCCTTAAGTTCCAAGCAAATGAATAGGATCTTAGAGGTGGTGGAATATCTGGCTTTGGTCATTGAGCACCCATTAAATGTTTACTTGGATTATATGTTCTATCTGACTCCATCTTTGATCTCTGGATTTTTAGCTCCTTGTTTGCTCTGTTCATTTTTGGAGTTTCATCAGGACTGTCACTCTGTCAGGTAAACGCATTGTTATCTTCATTGGACATCGATAACAATATGCGGGCAAGGGGGCCTTTACCTGGGAGATTCCATGAGCTTGAAGAGTACTGGGGTGAGTCTCAAGGTATGCTGAAACCTGTACCGCATGCTGCAGATGGATGGGTTGATGAATTTGTGCAGCAGAGAGTAAATCATGGAGACCCTAATTCTTGGGCTCAGTCATTTGAACGACAGCATGGTGCCAACGGTTGGGCTTCTGAATTTGAGCATGTAAGGAAGTGATAAATATAAATTATGTAATGGATTTGCATTAGTAGCATCAAATTTCTTAGTTTATATCTCCTCTTTGGTCTGAATGTTTACAACAATGTCCAGTATTAGAACTTTCTAACTAGTAGACTTGTATAGGTCTAGCTGGACCAGCGTATTCAATTAATGTGGGACGATAGGTTTTAAAACTTGCATTACTTTCCACCTGCCCAAGGAACCTTGATCTGTAATGAAGTTTCCTTATCGAGTCATGTTCCTCTTATGTAGCTGTTGATCTAGTTTACCATATGGTTGGTGTGGCAATGGTGGTACAATTCTCATATGAGTGGCTGACTTGTAATTTTACCTGGGGTTTTTTATTACAGGAACAATCCCAGATAGCATCAATGAATCAAATGGGAGGTGCAAATATTCCGAACTTAGCTGCCATGGAGCAGACTCGTATGCTAGCTCACACATTAGCTCAAAATAATGACCCCAAGTTCCAGGTTGTTGTAGTCTGACATTTTTTTCCCTCATAAATGATAACATTGTATGCATGTGGTTTTATTTGCATGTTGTTGTAAGGGATGTGTATTAGTATGAAGTTTTCACAATTGAAGCTGGTTTAATATGGAGAGTTGATATGCACATTAATGTCATGAATAGGACTCTGTGCTTGTTCTTTATACTTCCTAAAGTTGATATGCTGGGGGAGTTGTTCCTTAGATTGAATCTTCTGGAGTCATAAACTATGGAGCACATTTTAACTTTTAAAGATTCACCTATTCATCACAAGTAGAAAGTTGGGATTCAGTTATCAACTTATAGCACCAACTTTCTATGTCATGTTTCCCATTCCACTGATATTGGCTGGCCTATCTTTATAAGTCTCTGGATACATTTATAAATTATATGTATAGATCTGACAAACTGTTTGATTATTAAAGACAAGAAGATGCCATATCTACCCATATCTACCATAGTACCCCCCCCCCCCCCTCTAAACTTAGCTGCTTCTGGTTAAAATAAATTTAATGGAGGAAGGAATAATTATAGAAAATATTATGCCATTCACAGGGAAAAAGCCAAACTTTTCCAGTGAAGTTTGATCAATACAAGGGTTATGTTCTTATTTAATCAAATAAGAGAAACAATGGATTAGTTTTTTTTAGTGGGGTTGTGAATGTTTACTTGCCAATTGTAACATGTTTCAGAAAAAGTAAAAATAAATGTACTTTGCAATTGATTTGGTTAAATAAATGTACATGTTTCATTGTTTTTTGTCATACATTCTGTTGTATCGTTCCTCTACGAAAATCCATTGCATTTTCTTTGGCATGCAGAATTCGAAATTCCTCCAGTTTGTGTCAAAGATGAGTCGAGGTGAACTTATTATTGAGGATAATCAAGTCAAACCAACTGTAGTATCTGCACCTGGAGATTGGGCTGCAGAATATGAACAACAGTATAATGAGGGAGATGCATGGGCTGATCAATTCATGCGCAATGAGGCAAGTATAAGCTGGCAAATCCTTACTGTACTTGTTAAAAAAAATCCAGTAATTGGGAATATATGAAGAGTTGTGCTTTACTGACACATGACTGTGAGACTTATTATATTTTAAGGCATCATCTCGGGATATTCTTAGCATCTGGACTGGCTTTAGTTCTTTGGTCAATCACCATTTTTTGCCCCCAATAATGCATATATGCTTTGGGCCCACTTGTCATTCTGTACAATTTAGAATCTAGAATCTAGAATCTAACCACACCATATTGGCATACTTGTCTGAAATTAAAATGGGGAAAATTTCTTGATTGTTTATTTATTTATTTATGGTGCGATTCTGGTAAAAATGATTATCTGATGGTGTCCAGTTGCCACCATTTGGGAGAGGGGTTTCTTGCAAAAGCTCAGAAACCATTTTCTAATCAAGAATATTATTTGCATAAAGGTAAATTACTAAAAATAAAATACTGAACTTTGATTGCATTTTCAATTTTTGATTATCTTTTTTTTTTTTTTTTAATTTCTTTTCAATAGCCATATTCAACTTTCTAAAGTGTTTCAATTGTGTGCTGCGTTTCAATTGTATACTGCTGTCATCTCTCATCCATTTCTGCTGTTGAGTGATGAATTGGACTGTCTATGTGGAAAATGAAGCGATAACATGGCTTGTGAATATTGCTACATGTAAAGAGAGTCAACACAGAGAGAGAGAGAGAGAGAGAGAATTTTAATGCTGTTCCGCTTGTGACAGTGGGAAATCCGTCGTTTGAAGGCAGATTCGGGATCTTTGAGCAACAGAGTCAGGCTGGTGTGGAAGAACTTGCTTGAGTTCATTTCAGTTTTCATTATCTATTGTGTTGCTGTTAGTCAGCTACTGTATCTTGATATATATATGCTGCATGTATTGATAGCTAATTAGTTTGGCGGTGGTTAGCTTAGCGGCTTAGGCTCGACAGTATATAAACTTAGCGAGCCTTTCTCTTGTATGTTGAGTTCATTTTTCATTTTCTCAATTGAAAGTTCTCGAGAGCATTTCTTCTTCTCTCTCGTTTCGTTATTTTGTGCCCTAGGTTTCCTATTGCCCTAATTGCTTTTACATGGTATCAAAGCTATACGACTTGCGTCTATGCCATCCAATCTTGATCGTAGTTCTTCCTCCTCTCTTCCACCTCATCCCTCCTCCTCATTGTCATTTGCCTCACAATCTGATTTTGCCGCTATGGCGAAGGCTTTCAATTTCATACCAATTAAATTGGACTCGAACAACTATATTTTCTGGAAAGCACAGATCTTAGCTACGATAAGAGCTTTCGATTTGTTTCCATTTCTTAACAAATCATCGCCTCCTCCTAAGTATGTATTAGATACAATCAGTGATGGTGAAGCTCCGGTGGCCAATTCAGAATATATGAATTAGATGTGGTTTGATCAGTTGTTGCTCGGGTGGTTATTCTCTACGATCAACAAGGAGGTGCTAGCGCAAGTGATTCATTGCGAATCATTTGCCAAGGTATGGTTTCCCTTGAGAGCTTATATTCTCGTCTAACTATAGCAAAGTCATTCCAATTAAAGCAGCAACTAAGGTCAGTTAAAAAAGACTTGTCTATTAATGATTACATCTTGAAAATTAAGACTATCGGTCATGCATTTGCTGCTATTGGTGAATTGTTGAGTGATAAGGATCTGCTGCTTGCTATTTTAAACTGCTTAGATCATGAATATGAGATGATAGTTAGTCTGATTACCTATCAAATGGATGAAATTGATCTAGAGAAGGTGCAATACTTACTGTTAATGCATGAACAACAGTTAAATTCTAAGAATTTATCACAGTCCTCGGTGCATTTGGAATTTGTCACGAATACTCTTGTGAATGTTAACATGACTTCGGTTACACCACAACATGGTAATAATAGAGGAGGTTTTGTACAAAGAGGAGGTGGATGTATGAATAGAGGGGGAAGAGGTCGTGGTAGAACATCTGGTAGATGAATCTATTGTTAGTTATGTGGGAAACCAGGGCATTTTGTTGATAAGTGTTATCATAGATTTGACATAAACTTTCAAAGAGGTTCTGGTAATGATTTTCAAAATTTTCAGAGAGTGCCTTTTGCTACTTCACAGCCTGATCCTAGAGCATAACTAGCTGCCTTTAGTGATTCTAATGAGCCTTACATGACTGATATAGGTTCAGCACATGGAACCTCCTATGGCCAATTTTCTCAACCTTCTGAAACTTTATCTCAAGCCTTCTTACCAGACCACTCCTGGTTTGTTGATTCTGGAGCAACAAACCTTATCACATCAAATCTCAACAATTATAATGGTTGTGATAAAGTCTCCGTTGGTACTGGTAAGCAACTTCCTATTTCTAATGTTGGTCTTGGACAATTATACACTCAAACTAAACCTACATCCATTATTTCTCTGCCTCATGTTCTTCATGTTCCTCATATGAAAAATTTTAATTAGTGTATCACAAGTCACAACTTACTAATAATCATAATGTGATTATTGAATTCCATTCAACTGTGTGTTTGATTAAATTTAAGAATTCAGGGCTGGTGCTACTTCGATGACATCTTAAGGATGGTCTCTATCAACTGGTTCCAGCTTTTGGTCAAGCTACCAGGCTCTAGATCATTTTGTTAGGCCTAAACATCCTAAGTCTCTTGCTACTTGTTCATTTTCTTTGAACAAGTGTAATGATTTTTCTTTGGGAAATTGTAAAAGAATGCTTCCATTTAGTCATGGATTGTCTCCTAGTGTTAGTATAGCTCAACGAAATAAGACATGCCAACAGTGGCATGCTCGATTAGGGCATCCTGCCCTCAATGTACTGGAATTGATTCTAAATAAAATTTGAATTCCTTGTTCTTCCTCAACCCTTTCATTTTGTGATTCTTGTAAAGTTGGAAAACATCACCAGCTTCCATTTGTTACTCATGAAATTACAACAAAGAAACTATTGGAATTGATCTATTCAGACTTGTGGGGTCCCTCTCCTACTGTTTCTGTTAAGGGATTAAGATATTACATTATATTTGTTGATTCATACACAAGATATACATGGCTATATCCATTGAAATTAAAGTTTGATGCTTTGCCCACCTTTGTCAATTTTCATAAATTTGCTGAACTCCAATATCAAACCAAGTTTAAGGCTATCCAAACTGAAGGGGGGGGGGGGGGGGTGTTGAATTTTGAGCCTTCTTGCCTTATCTTCAAAGCCATGGGATACAACATAGGTTTACATGTCCTCACACTCACCAACAAAATGGTGTTGCAAAAAGAAAGCATAGGCATATAGGTGAGATGGGCCTTACATTGTTAGCTCATGCTCACATGCCTTTATAGTTTTGGGAAAAGGCTTTTCAAGCTGCTGTGTATACCATCAATTTGCTACTGTTTGCTTCTCTGAATTTTTGTACCCCCTTTGAACTTCTCTATTATAAAGAACTCAATTACCTATTGTTACAACCTTTTGAATGTGCTTGTTTTCCTTACTTGAGACCTTATAACAAGCACAAGTTTGACTCTCGTACCATTAAGTGCGTATTTCTTGGATATAGGCATATACAAGGTGGTTACATGTGTTTGCATCCCTCTGAAGAGTTTATGTCTCTAGACATGTGCAGTTCAATCTTGATGAGTTTCCATATCTCACCTTATTTTCTCCATCTTCTTCTTCTTTATCACAATCAGTACCAAACAATTCTTCTACATTGTTGTTGCAATTCCTCCCTTCACGTTCTTCCATTTCTGAAGTAGCACAATCCTATATTCCTCTTGTGTTAACACCAATTTCTACCAATTCTTCTAACCCCTCTCTTGATCCAATTTCTACTGCTCTAGACGACAAACACTTATAGTCCACAACCCCCAGAGCTTTTGCTCATATTCCTAAATGCAAAGTTGCTGTAGCTCCCTCTGTTCATCCCATGCTTACCAGGTCCAAGGCTAAACACTTTTTGACCACATCTCCTCATGCCTTAGTGAGTTCCTTAGAACCTAGCATAGTTCATGAGGCCTTATTAGACTCACAATGGGTTAAGGCTATGGAAGAAGAGTTTTCAGCTTTACAGAGAAATAATACATGGGAATTGGTTCCGTTTTCTAAAGATATGAATTTAGTTGGCTATAAACGGGTGTTCAGAACCAAGTACAATTCTGATGGGACTATTTTAATGCACAAGGCTCACTTAGTTGCAAAACGTTTTCTTTAAAACCCAGGCATTAACTATGTTGAAACATTCAACCTTGTCATCAAAGCACCTACTATTAGAGTGCTGTTTTCATTTACAGTAACTTTTGGATGGGATATACATTAGGTTGATGTTAACAATGCATTTCTAAATGATGATCTTGTCGAGGAAGTTTTTATGTCTCAACTTGAGGGTTTTGTTCATTCCAAGTTTCCCTCCCATGTATATAGGCTGAAAAAGTCCCTCTATGGACTGAAACAAGCTCCTAGAGCTTGGTACACGAAATTAAGGGGTGCATGAAATCTTGGGGTTTTTCAAGGGCTATGTCTGATGCATCGTTATTCATAAAACGGACTCCTACTTTTGTACTCTTTATCTTGGTTTATGTTGATGATATCTTGATTACAGGTTCTAATTCTTTTGCTCTACAAGCATGTATTCATGATCTAGATACACACTTCACTCTTAAGACCATTGGTTCTGTCAACTATTTTCTTGGGTTTGAAGCATATAAAGATCATAGTGGTATCTACCTTAGTCAGTTCAAGTACATTCTAGACTTGTTGGAGAAGGCTGCTATGAAGGATTGTAAGCCTTGTGACACCCCTATTAATTCTGCTGTGTCCCTAACTAATGCGGGTGAGTCTTTTGTCAATTCCTCTTTGTAGCGAACAATTATTGGATACTTGCAGTACCTGACTTATACCAGACCAGATATAGCCTTTGGAATGAACAAGCTAAGTCAATTTATGTCTGATCCTAAGTAGCAACATTGGCTAGCATGTAAGCGGCTGCTTCGTTATCTTAAGGGTACCATTGGTTTGGGTCTATTCTTTTCACCCTCTCCTATAGATTTACCCCTTGTTATATATACTGATGCCGATCATGCTGGTTGTAAAGTATTTAGGCGGTCAACTAGTGGGTGTGTGCTTTTCTTGGTAACAATCTAATTGTTTGGAGTTCCAAGAAGCAGTTCGTGGTTGCAAGATCAGTTGGGGAAGCTGAGTATAGGGCCATTGCCCAGGGTGTTACAGAGGTGTTATGGCTGAAATCGTTATTTCGCGAGTTGGGATATTCGTGTGTTCATACTCCGATCATTTGGAGCGATAATCTAGCAGCCAAAAGTGTTGCTGAGAATCCAGTGTTTCATTCTCGTACGAAGCATATTGAAATTGATATACACTTTGTTAGAGAGAAGGTGGAGAAGAATGAAGTAGAAATTAGATATGTGCCTACTACTCATTAGGTGGCAGATGTATTTACTAAAGGGTTACCAAGGAGCAGATTCAAGTATCTGTGTGACAAATTACATATGCGGAAGTCTCTTGTTGCTGCTGATTCATGCAGCTTATCAGACAGGAAAATGTCCAAAGGGAAGTCTGATTTGAGGGGAAATGCAGAAGAACTTGCTTGAGTTCATTTCAGTTTTCATTATCTATTGTGTTGCTATTAGTTAGCTGTTGTATCTTGATATATATATGCTGCATGTACTGATAGCTAATTAGTTTGGCGGTGGTTAGCTTAGTGGCTTAGGCTCGGCAGTATATAAACTCAGCGAGCCTTTCTCTTGTATATTGAGTTTATTTTTCATTTTCTCAATTGAAAGTTCTCGAGAGCATTTCTTCTTCTCTCTCATTTTGTTATTTTGTGCCCTAGGTTTCCTATTGCCCTAATTGCTTTTACAGCCGGCTAGTGTTACAAGTGTGGAGATCGGTACGTACCAGGGCATCAGTGTAAAAAAACACCTGCTAATGTTGGAAGGAGGTGAAGAAATGCTCACGCCTAATGACATTCCACATGAGGAAGAGGTTGTGGCAGAAGAATCGGAGGATGGAGCGGTCTCCTTGCATGCATTAAGGGGATTGGTGAGCAGTAAGACTATCAAGATGGAAGGGACGATGAGAAATCAGAAACTGATGGTTTTGATTGATAGTGGAAGTACACACAGCTTTATAGGCGAAGAAACAATGAAGAAGTTGGGGTGTACGACCGTGAGGGTGCAGCCATTAATGGTAACTGTTGCAAATGGGGAAAAGATGGTAAGTAGGGATGGCTTGTATGAATTATTGCAGGAAATGCAAGGAGAAGCATTCTTGACAGACTTACGACTATTGAAACTTGAAGGTTATGATGTGGTGTTGGGGGTTGATTGGATGCAGACCATTAGTCCTATCAGCTTCGATTTCAACAAGCTGGAAGTGACGATTACGAAAGACGGAAGGCAAGTAACTTTGATGGGGAGTGTGGACTGTGGGGTGTGCAAGATAATAACTGGGAAGAGGTTGAGAAGACTGTTAAATCAGGGCTGAACCAGGTGGCACAGCTGTTTTCTCTACAAATCATTGGAGAGGAAGAGGAGATCCAACTGCAAGGTGGGCAGTTGCTGGTAACAGTCAGCAGGTGGGGAAATCAATGGGCAGGAAAACAAAAAAGTTGGATGGCTTCTCTCGCTTTCTTGGGGACAAGAAAGTTATGCACTGGGGGGTAATTGTCAGGACCCAATGGGGTCTGGGGCAGATATGTATTTTTACTTGCGTTGGTTGTGACAATAGATGGTTAAGATGGTTGTAACGGTAGTGGTTTAGGTTGTTGGGTGGTGGTTAGATGGTTTAAGCTGTTAGAGGCAGTTAGATGGTTAAAGGGGACTGTTAGTATTGTTGGAAGGATAACAACCGGGCTGTTAGGGTAGTTGAAACAAGCTTAAAACTCTTGAAAGCTTGAATGAATTTTATTGAATCCGAGAGAGAAATATATACAGATTACATCCTACTTTTTCTCCTATAAATTAAGATAAAATTTATATTATTTATTCCTAAGAAACTAGGAAGATTTATCTCCTAGAAAATAGAAATAAATCAAATTTCAAAACTGAACAAAACTTAACTTTAGAATTATCTATTTGACCTAAACTTCAACCGTGCATTCTTCCTTTATTCTCGGCCTCTATCCATCTATCATACTCCTTTTTTAACTTTGAATCTTCTAATCTCGTCCAATAGTGGTAACTACCAATGATTGGTGGGAAGAGGAGCTTCCCTATTCAATAAAGGCATCACGGAATTTCATAGCAAATCTCGCATTTGCTTTCCCTTCTTTCAGTTTTCTCCCCAAGATCCCTCTGTTCTGTCTCTCTCTAATTCTTTCTCTTTCCTACCCTAATTTCCCTTGTTAGAAGAGAATTCCATTGTCAGGATACAATGACAATTATCATGAGACCTTGAAAAATGATTTCAATTCGGTTCATCTAGATGGGAGCTCATTTTTTTTTTTTTGTGTGATCTATTCTCAGCCTTTTAACTTCCCCCATTTGGGTTTTGAGGAGGACATCTGTACTTTGGCCTTTCTTGTTAACTGTTATTACTGACAGTAATAGTTGTTTGAATTAGAGTTTCTTTTTCGATATTAAAGTTGCTAAAGAAAAACAAAAAAAATCTCATGTGTTCACTTAACTGAATGTGCTTAGATATTGAAGCTAGAACTAGCAACTACTGAATCCTTGCTGAGAAGGAAAAAATTTGAGGAAACCTAGTGTTTTCCAGGCCCATGTAGCTACTATTATGAAAATTAGTGTCTTCAGTAGAGAGAGTCCCTAATGTGTATATTTTGAATGCTTAAGTTAGTTTGACATAGCAGACTGTGAGATCTTTTAGGATCCCTTATTAATATTGTTAGCAAATAGCTGTTTAGCTTCCCAAGAGTGGTGGTTTGATGATAAGGCCTTACTCCATGTGGTTGACGAGTGGAGACTTCTTCAAATGTTCGAGCTTCACTTGTGGACAGAGTTCACAGCTCATACTTTTTAATCTGCTTCTAACGTTTGTGCCGTTGTTGGGCTAGCTTTAGACCATGGGTCCAGGTTCCATTTGCAGAAGTGCTCAACCGAGATTGTGATCTGCCAGTCAACCTCTTCTACCTTTTCTGTTGTTGTGGAAGCATATACAGTTTTAAACCTCACCAATTTAGGTTATAATTAAGCCAAAAACTTTCTATGCTTTTCTTTCATAATGATATCCTTTCACTTACGGCTACTTTGTTAGTAAAAAATTGTTAATACCCATTGTACCGAACTATTCATTGTCTCTGCTAAAGTCACTAGTTTATGTTGGCTCTTAAAACCCCAACTAAGCCTTAGCTATTTAAGGTGCCATAAGTATTTTTCATGTTCCTCTTCCCTGACTTTACATGCAATGTAACTGTAAAAAATTCTTTTCATTTTTTTATTTGCAATGGTTAATATATGTCATGAGCTGTAACTGGAAGTCTATATGTATATTAATTCTCATAGCTTCTGTTCCATGATTTATAGTTAGTGAGGTTGCTTTACTTAAGTTCCTTCTTTCCTCTGATATTCTTCATTATTATGGTAAGCTGTGCCTCCAGTCAAATATGTGCAGCCTAAAATGCTTTACTGTTTTCAGATTTCTCATGGACCAGATAGATGGGCCAATGAGTTTGCTAGGGAGCGCGAACAACGTGGATCAGTTGATGACCAGTGGGTCAATGAATTTTCGAAGTTGAATGTTCAGGACTGGGCAGAAGAATTTGGCAATCAGGTTGGTGAAGGGGCATTAGGGGAGAGTTCTGATGACTGGACTCATGCATATGATGAGTAAGTGTTATTGATTTAGTGCTCTTATTCATTTAAACTAGATTGACTATGTTCTATTTGAAATTTGGTATCATCTTGAAACAGTAGAAAAATTGTGAGACTTCATCTAATTTATTCTCCTCAAAATGGTAAGAATCATGTCTGCTGACTGGCTCTCCCCCCCCCCCCCCCCCAAAAAAAAAAAAAAAAAAAAAAAGCTTCTAACTTCAGTAGCTAATAAGCATGGACAAGGATGTGGAAATGGATACTTGTAATGATACTGTTATTAGGAGAAAATGAGGGCATAGATGATTGCGATATGAACAAAATTATGCTTTTATGGGCGTGCCTCTGTCAACAAGCCACATAAAAAAATAACAATAGTTTAATTCAATTCATGAATTTAAAATGGGTTTTTCTATTGTTCTCCTAGGACGCAGGATAGGAAAACCCATTTAAAATACCATTAAACATTAAAACTTACCCTATTTTGTCAATTATGTGCCATTACACCATAAATGTAAGACCATTTTAGATTCAGTGGTCAATAAATTAATTATCTACAAAAAGGTATATCAGAAGCCAGAAGAGAACAAAAAAAAAACCCAGCAAAGTCCAATGCCCACAAGATGCTTATACGCAACAAAAGTAGAGATTACTCAACTTTCAAGCAGACAAACTTTTACCAAGTCATCCTGTTTGAACATTCATGTGGTGCATGATGTGTGTCCAACATGTATTTTGATGTACAATTGTGTTATCACCACTAGATGGGCCACATGGTTTCTGTTTAGTGCTTGATACATATTTTGTCCAAGGAGGAATGCATGCACGATACATATTGGTACCGGTACATTGAAAATGTCCATATTTGTGGCTGGGCATGCATGATAAAACAATGGATGTACCATAGTGTGAGTCGCACAGAGGCACAATGCCATGCTTGAGGTGCTGCCTAGGTGCACAAGGTGCGTGCCTCATGCAAGGTGCATGAGGCATGTCTTGTACATATGTGTATTAAAACCCTATCTCTTGTCCATTTGTCATCTTAAATCTTATTTCTTCTTGATTTGGTTGCATATTCTTGTATACTAGTGAGAGGTGAACATAGCGATGTAAGCCGGAGGTTTACTAGATCTCCCACTCGCTGTCGGGATACTTTGTCAGTGATGTTCCCTTGCTGAGAACTATTCTCGTCTGTGTTCTGCTTCACTTTTCTTTCTTTCTTCTAATTTCTTATGCAATTTAGAAAAAAACTAATTCTTTGCTAGAATTGTTTTCTACTGTGTTCTACTTGAATTTTTTCTTTCTTTCTTCTAATTTCTTTCTATGAAACAAATGTTCTCACTGTGTGCTCTATTATTTTTTTTATCTCTTCTAATTTGTTTGCAATTTAAAAGAAACTAATTGTTTTTTCTGTTAACTGTTTTTGCTGCGTGTTCAGTTGTATTTTTTTTACTTTTCTTCTAATTACAAAAGAAATTAGAAGAAACTAAGAAAGTAATTTTTTTTTTCCTGTAATTGTTTTTTGCATTGTGTTATGTTATAATTCTTTCTTTACTCTAATCACTTTTGCAGTTAAGAAACTAATTGCAAAAGAAATTAATTATTTTTCTGCAATAATATTTGTTGTTATTATAGGGTTGGTCATTCATTTGTCATTTATTATTTTTTGAGTTTGCATCTACCTTCTTATAGGTATATATTGAAAACTGTAGGAAATCAGAATAATTCTTCCTTAATCCATTGAATGTACACTGGAATCCTCTTATAGAGGAAAATATTACAACATATGGAAACTATCTATAAGGAAACAATTCAAAAACAAGGAAGGAAATACACATTAAGGTACATATGGACAGAATTAAGAAGTTTCCTAAATGTTATTTAGAAACCATTCCTTAATTTAGGATTGGGAAATTTTGCTAGTATCCTCGTGAATTGACACTCCCCCTCAAGCAACCATTCCCTGCTTGCTTATTAAAATATTAAATCTTTTCCCAGCTGGCCCTTTAGTTTACACATCTGCCACTTGATTTTCAGATGATACATTTGGAATTCAAATTAAACCAGCATCCAATTTTTCCTTGATGAAGTGTCGATCAATCTCTATATGTTTAGTCCTGTCATGCTGCACAGGATTATGAGCAATGTTAATAACTGATTGATTATCACAAAATAGGTTAATAGTACCTTCAACCTTGATCTTCAAGTCTTCTAAGGTAATCCAAAGCCACAAAAGCTCACACAATCCAAGGGCCATTGCCTTAAATTCTGTCTCTGTACTAGATCTTACCACAACACTTTGCTTTTTACACCTCCAAGACACAAGATTCCCTCCCCCCCCCTCAAAAAAAAAAAAAAAAACCACACACACACACAATATCTTGTGGTGGATCTCCTATCAATTATGGAGCCGCCATAATCTGCATCAGTGAATTCTCTCACATTCAATTCAGTTCCAGCCTTAAACAAAATACCTTTACCTAGTGTTACCTTTAGATAGTTCAGGATTTTCCTTATAGCTTGCATGTATTCTTCAATTGAGCAATGCATGAACCTACTTACTAAGATAACAACAAAAGCAATATCAGGCCTAGTGTGTGAGAGGGAGGTATATTAGTCTACCAATAAATCTTTGGAACCTCCCTCTGTCTATCATTTTCCCCTCTAAATTCTCTTGTAATATGAGATTAGGATCCATAGGTATGCTAGACCCTTTTCCTCCTATCATTCCTATTTCAGCTAGAAGGTCAAGAATGTTGTGCTGTGATAGAAAGATTCCAGCCTTTGAGTAAGCCATCTCTATTCCTAGAAAATATTTAAGCACCCCAAGGTCTTTGATCTCGAATTCTTTTGCTAATTTCCCTTTTAGAATTTGTTGTTCTTGCATATCACTTCCAGGTACAATTATATTATCAACATACACTAAAGAGTGCAGTAACTTTTCCACCTGAATGTTTGAAGAAGAGTGTGTGATCACTCCTACTTTGGGCGTATCCCATAGACTTTATTGCCTTAGAAAACCTGTCAAACCATGCCTCGGGAGACTGTTTAAACCCATATAAGGCCTTTTTAAGCTTGCACACTGTACTTGTGTCCCTTTCCTGAAACCCAAGGGACACTTCCATGCACACCTCCTCTTCTAAATCCCTATGTAAGAAAGCATTCTTTACATCTAATTGCTGCATTTTCCACCCTTGGCTGCTAGGGATATAAGAATTCTTATTGTTGTCATCTTTGCCACTGATGTAAATGTCTCAAGGTAATCTATGCTATAGGAGTGAGTATAGCCCTTGGCCACCAACCTGGATTTGTACCTCTCCAATGTGCCATCAACTTTATACTTCAAATTAAATATCCACCTGCAGCCAACTAGAGTAACTCTCTTAGGTCTATGCACCAACTCCCATGTCTGATTTTTATTTAAGGCATTCATTTCCTCTTGCATGGCTTGCTTCCAATTTTGGTCTTTTAGGGCCTCTTCTACTGACTTGGGAAGACCAATAGTGTCCAATGAGGTCAGGAAGCTTTTGTGTTTTTGAGAGAGACGATGATAGGATAGGTAATCGGTTAAAGGATGCAAAGTACAACTTCTAACCTCTTTTTTCACAACAATTGGTAGGTCTAGATTGTTAGAAACAGGGCTAGAAAAAGATGAATTTGATGATTGTGCAATTTCAATCCCTGTGTAATGCTAGTGGGGGCTGAGATTCCATAATAGGCTGCCTCTTTTTGAACACAGAAGGATAACCCTTAAACCTAAATAGAGATGGAGGCCTTTGGATTGCTTGCTTAGTACATTCCGTAGAGGGGTAGGAATAGGAGCTGGAAAAGTAGGGACAAGAGAAGAAGAATCAGCAGGAGAAGAAGCTGTAGAACCAGAGCCATGTAAAATATGCTTCCTGGGAGATGGTGTTAGGTCTGGAAAAGCATCAAAGGAGTTTTAGTCCTCATTTCCTCAAGGCTCCCCCTGAGGACCAAGGTATTGAGAGTCAAAGAAGGACTTAGATTCAAGAAAAGAGACTTTTTTGGAGACAAAAAACTTCCTAGTTGGTGGGTGATAGCACCTGTAACCCTTTTGGGTTGCAAAATAACCTAGGAAAATACACCTAAGAGCACGGGGATCAAGTTTGTCTTGATGAATTTTGGGAACGTGTACAAAGCACACACAACCAAACACACAGAGAAGAAGAGGAGAATGCAAACAAAAATCGGGAAAAAATGAGGATAGGCATCGAAATGGGCTGCAGTGATTGAGTACTTTAGAGGGGACTCGGTTGATGACATAGGCCGTAGTTAAAATGGCTTCACACCAATAGGTTTTAGGGACATGATTTTGATGAAGAAAGGTTTTAGTCACATTAATAAGATGTCTCATCTTCCTCTCAACCACTCCATTTTGTTGTGGAGTGTCTATGCAAGAAGACTCATGAACCATGCTCTCTTGTTGGAAAAATTGATTCAACTGATTATTAAAATAATCTTTGGCATTATTTGTTCTGAATTTTTGTATAGATGTACCAAATTGAGTTGAAACCATTTTGCAAAAATAAGGCAAGATAGTACTAATGATTGCCTTCTCTTTTAATAGAAATACCTAACACATGCGAGTACAATCATCAATAAAAGACACAAACCACCAAGCTCTAGGACAATTGAGAATTTTGGATGGTCACCAAACATTTGAATGAACCAAGGAAAAAGGTTTAGATGATAATTTATTGCTGATAGGATAGGATAGGACACTCTTATGGTGTTTAGACATCACACACACCACATTGAAACATCCTAGGATCTAAAGATATAAACAAACGAGAAAACATAGTTTTTAATAAAGGAAAAGGAGGATGACCTAGCCTATAATTCTGAAGCCAAATGGTGGTAGAGGCTGAAATTGACTGAGATGAGCAAACAATTGCAGGCTGCTTCTCCTTAGGATGGTTTGCCTTGTGTAGGATGTACAATCCATTGTGCTCATCAGTCACACCAATCATCTTCCCCGTGGTCATGTCCTGAAATTCATACATATGAGGATAGAATATCGCACGGCAATTTAATTCCTTGGTTAGTTGATGAATAGATATAAGATTAGTGGCCAAATGTGGGACATGAAGGACTTGTTTGGCCGATAACAAGTGGCTGAAAGTACCTGTGCCTTGGCCAGTAATGGGAATAGTGGTTCCATTAGCAATAACAATCTGTTTAGGGTTTACAAGAGGCTAATAAGTATAAAAAAAAGTCAAGTGAGGGGTCATGTGATCAGTAGCTCCTGAGTCAAGAACCCAATCGATACTCCTAGCAGTTTTAAAGGCAGAAAAACACTTAGAATGTATGCTTTTACCTTGCTGGGCAAGAGAGGAGTCTCCATCTTGGATTGTCCTTAGGAAGTTTTTGAGTTTGATCATCTCCTCTGCATTCAATTGTGTAAAATCAGATCCAAGAGATTCAGTTTTACCTGCAGATTTAGCTTCTCCTTGGTCTTTGCTATATAAATAGGCTTGGGTCTTGGGCGACAGATCCTTAAATCTACCCATCTTGCTCAACACTGCTTCTTTGCCATGAAGTTTGAAGCAGTTATCCCTAGTATGCCTGGGCTTTTTGCAGTAAGTGCACCATAAGCCTTCACACCCTAAATTTTTCATTGAATTTTCTATCCTTCCTGCCCTAAATCGTGTCCCTTCTCTATTGCTGGACACCATGGCCAGGATATCTACACTGTGATCTCCTAGGATGACTCCCCTCCTATTTTCCTCACTTCAAACAATGGAAATAAACCTCATTAAGAGTAGGTAGTTTTTCCCTACCAAGTACTTGGATCCTTATTTGATCATACTCCAGATTGAGCCTTGCTAGAAACTCTATTATCTTGTCTCTTTCCTAAATTTGGTTAAGGGTGGCAGCATCCTTGCTACACTCCATTTTGATATCTTGATAGTGATCTAATTCTAGCCACAATCCCTTCATCTTATTGAAATATTCAGTTATAGGGATGCCCCTTATCTTGTCCCACTAATCTTAGTCTTAATCTAAAAAATTACCGAGGCATCTTGGATCTTGGAATAGGTCTGCCTCATAGTCTCCCAAATATCCCTAGCTGAGGTAAAAAAACATAAAGTTTTTACTTACCTTCGGCTGCATGGCGCTCCGAAGCCATGACATGATTGATGAATCTTCAGTTTACCATGCTGAGAAGGTGGGATCTGAATCTGTTGGAGGGGTTCCAGTCAAGTGGCCTAGCTTCCCTCGACCTTTGAGGAATGTTCTCACAAGTTGGGACCCTTGATTCAGGATACGAAAAAAATTTGGAATGGTAAAAGTACAAGTATTATTTGGTTCAATATATTTTAAATACGGTAAAAAATTCGGTAAAACATTCGTCGTACGGAAAAAATTCAGAATCGAATTAATTCGTGTTTAATACGTTTCAATTGAATAAATTCGGCAATAAAAATTCAGCATATTATATATAGGTAAGGTTTCAAATATATATTTTAATTTACATATAAAATATATTTTACAAGTATAATGTTATAAATATATTATTTTATAATTAAATAATAATATATATATACACATTACATATATATATATATATAATAATTAACATCTTGCTTCAAAAAATACCCTCATTCTCCCTAAGATACCCTCACCTTCTCCAAAAGAACTCTTTTCCTCTCTCATTCCTCTTTCTCCCTTCCTTTGTCGCGGCCCTTGTCTACCTTTACTGCCTTCACTCTTCTTCTCCATGTCCTCCTCCTCCACTCCTACTTCCTTTATCTATCTTCTAACACCTCCTTACTCCTTATAGCAAAATAGACAACAAGAGTAGTGAGCTAGTGACTCTAGCAACTCTTCCTCTCTCCCATTCTCTTGTCGCGCAGCCTGCACCGTGCCCGCCTCTTACTATTCTTCTCCAGTCCAGCAACCGCCACCTCGCCTCTGGCCACCGGCTCTCTCGCCGCCTCGCCGACCACCGCTACATCTTCCTTCTCCCTCTCTTGTCGCCGTCCCGACTCAGATCTCGCCGCTACCATTAGTTGCACCTCCATGAATTTTTTAGCTAAATTTTTAAAAAATTCAGTTAAAACCCGTTTTATACTTTTTAGTGTAATAATTCGCATATTAATCTGAATATTTGAAAAATATGTAAGTATAATACTTTTAATAAAAATACGGAATAATTCGCGTATTCTACACAAATAACTAGGCGAATTGCTAACAAGGGCTGGGACCATTGCAGGAAGTTTCTTCCATCTAGCTAATAGGATGGATGCATGTCGGGCAAATCACTTAACTCCTATTGACTGTTGATCACTTGGATAGGATTCAACAGAGGTCATAGTCGGAGTGGCTTTAGATATCTCGGGCATGCTTTAAGTAACAGGAATTTAGTAGAACTCTTGATCGGATCTGAAGAAAGGAAGGGGCTGAACATGGGAAAAATCGGAGACCGGGAAGGAATTCCACGGCCGATAAGCAATGAAGGGTGCATAGCTCTGGAAAAGCAGCAATGAAGGCTATATTAGGGTTCTAGAATAAACAGATCTGAAACCCTAGAGGTGGCGGCACAAAGAAGTGCAATGAAGGTACTATTAGGGTTTTGGAAATATTGGCAGTGGAAGGGAATGTTCTAATATCATATAGGAAATCAGAATAATTCTTCCTTAATCCATTGAATATACACAGGAATCCTCTTACAGAGGAAAAGATTACAACATATGGAAACTATTTATAAGGAAATAATTCAAAAACATAGAAGGGAATACACATTAAGGTACTGTCATGAACCTAGGGTTTAACCTAGGATCAGTTTAGGAATCAGATGAATCTAAGGCCAAGAACAGAAGGGAATTAGAGGGGAATTTGGAAGAATGAGGGAGAGATTAGAAGAAGTGTTAGGGGGGTTAGAAGAATAGAAGGGAAAGAGATGAAGATCAAGAAAGAAAGGGGAGAGAATTCGGGAAGGAGAAAACAGATTCAATTATTTAATTTATGGATAAAAAAACAAACCCATTACAACAATCTTATATAGGCATATTTGCCTTCTAACAGCCTAGCACATGCTCCCATGTGCTTCTAACCATTTGCTAAAATATCTCTAACAAACTATTATACTCTATTACAATAATATCCCTTTATTTCTCATAGGGTCATGACAATTGCTCCCTCCTTGAGAGAGTTCTTGTCCCCAAGAACTTGCAACAAGTAGCCATGGCTCTTCATGCAATTTCAACCTTCTCTATCTAATTCATCCTTTTTTCCTTCTTCCTCCTTCTAGGTCTCTTCTTCTTCATTTTTAGGTTCTCAATTGAAACAAAAATGATAATCATTGCAGACAAGGCTGCATCTTCCTCCAAAGAGTAACATACTATTTCCCTTGGGTTTGCAATAGCTACCAAATTAAGGTTGCTAGTACCCATAGTCTGGGGATCCAATATAATGCCAAAACCTTCAATGTCTCCACATCAAATGCCTTCAATGAATTTAGTCACTCCTTGTCGCAGGTAATAGTTGAAATCTGCAACCCTACAGCTTTCAAATGTCGATCATTCCAAAACTCTAACCGACCAGCTACCACATATGTTCCCTTCTTCTCATCATCTTCAAAATTGGCAGCAACATAGTGGCATCGTTTAGGATCAGCAAGTCTTCCTTCTGCTGGTGTTGTCTTCCTCTTATCATTTGATAAAGAACCCTCCAAGTTATCTAATCCTTTAGTCCATGCATTAGATGCCAAGGGTAACAAGTTGGCCTTGGTTTCGTTGGTCACTTGATCAAATACTTCCCAGCTTTCCGCTTGTAACCTTTTGGTAATTGCCCTTTGATGTATTAATTCTTCTTCTATTTTGTCAATCTTAATCAGATAATTTTTTTCCAATTACAAAAACTCCTGGCTGCCTTCTATTATCTTTGTCATCCAGGTAGCTGCATCATTCAACTCTAGTTTTGGCCATCCATGAGTATCATTTGGAACATCCTCATTGGGAACTTCATTTCCAAAGGAATCAATGTGTTCCTTTAATTCTCCTTTTACATCTGTTGTCCTATCCACCTGATTGTTACTGATTCTCTTTGGATAATGCCAGTTATCCTTCTTGTCATTGTTGCTGAAATCAAAATGCTTCTTTTTCTGCTGAAAATCTAAAGTAAGCAATGAATCGCTCTTCCATAATCTTGACTTCTCCTTCGGTTGCTCCATTTTTAGGAAGTCTTCTATTAAAATTTTCATGATAATCCTCAAAGAATTCTGCTGGGAAGCTGTAATGATATTTTTTAGTAAGTATCATTGCAAACTCCTGCAATTGTTCATGTAGCATTTGGCCGAATTCCTTATGTTTCCTGTTGTTCCCAGTTGAAAATACAGCCTTCTTTTGCTGCCCTTGAGACTCCATTTGTCTCATGCATGAACTGCTCCCCATGGTCGACTTCTCACCAACAGAACACTTACTAGTAGCCTAGAATATGATTGTAATTATCGCCTGAAATTACTGCTCCGTTATGATCTACCTTAATGAAGTCGGATCGGAATTACCGCAAATGAGCGCTGGAATTCACAGCCACGAATCACCCATCCAAATTCACCTTCAACAATCCACTCGTAGCTGCTCCGAGCTTTGCTAGAATCAATTACCGAAATTGCTGGGATTCTTAGCCGAGATCCAAGACCTATTCCACCACCTTCAGAGCCACCAAGAACAGGTTAGAGGACTCGCCTGACTTACTTCACCTCCCAACGACAAACAAGAATTGCCAAACTTCCACCGAACCAGCTTTGATCACCCACGAAGCCAATCGACCTGTGCAACTGTGGGTTCTCTATTGCTGAATCGCTCTTGGGAGCCGCCGAGAATCATCGGCTCTGAATCTTCAACCAAGATTGCTTAATCTTAGACAATTGTGATCGCTTTGGGTCTGCCCGCCTCGCCTCGGACTTGGTCCACTTCATGCCTGTCACTTTTGACCAGCTTCGCCCTCAATTCCGACCCAAAATCGTCGGAAATTTGTTTGGATGTTAAACGCAACTAACACCCAAGAGTGTTGGAATTCAATTGCAACTGGTCACTATGGATCGACATCCTCTAGATCGGGTCGTGATCACTGGTCGCGCTTGTTTATCAACGCCGAGGCCAAGTGAAGTTGTCAAAACTCTAGAAGTTGGGTGGAATCTCTTGAGTCACTACTCAATCGGTTTCACACCAAGTCGTTAGATTCCACCAATGCAAACTCGCTGCTGAGTTCGCACGAGCTACTGTTACTATTTGCAGGAATCACTGCCAAGGAGTGTTGGCTTGGCGACGCCTCCGTGAGTTGCCTCCTTGGACTCGTTAAGTTTCGAGAATGGCTTGCTCTATTTTGATCTATCATTCCTTCTTCAAGTGGATCCAAAATTTACACCAAGAGCAGTCGAAAATTTACAGCTGAGGAACGATTGCTCTGTTGAATTCGCCGTTGGAACCGTCTGATATATCTCCTAAGAGTACGACCTACCTTCCTGTTGAGAACTAAACGAACTTACAGAAGACACAACCAAGGATGACTGCTCTGATACCAATTTGTCATGAATCTAGGGTTTAACCTTGGATCAATTTAGGAATTGAATGAATCTAAGGCCAAGAACAAAAGGGAATTAGAGGGGAATTTGGAAGAATGAGGGAGAGATTAGAAGAAGTGTTAGGGGGATTAGAAGAATAGAAGGGAAAGAGATGAAGATCAAGAAAGAAAGGGGAGAGAATTCAGGAAGGAGAAAACAAATTCAATTCTTTATTTCTGGATAAAGAAACAAACCCATTACAACAGCCTTATATAGGCATATTTGCCTTCTAACAGCCTAGCACATGCTCCCATGTGCTTCTAACCACTTGCTAAAATATCCCTAACAAACTATTATACCCTATTACAATAATACCCCTTTATTGTTCATAGGGTCATGACAGGTACATATGGACAGAATTAGGAAGTTTCCTAAATGTGATTTAGAAACCATTCCTTAATTTAGGATTGGGAAATCTGCTAGTATCCTTGTGAATTGACAAAAACAATAGTGTATTAAGTATTTTGAAAGCATTTTGAATAAATGTGTGCCTTATGTGCCTAAGCTAGCACTTTCCCTGGCCCATCATGCCTAGGCCCCAAGCATTAATTTGGGCCTTTGACAACTATGGGGTGTACAATAGAGGATTTAGTTCTTTTTCATTTATTAGCCTAAAATATTCTTGAAGTTCATTAGTGTTACGCTAACTAATTGTTAGTAGAGATAACAGTAGAATTGCACTATTAGAATGTAAATAAATCGTTGTGCTTAGTTGGGGAAAATGTCCCAGCATGCAAGATCGCGTGAAGTGTAACCAACGCACGCAAAAGCCACTTGTAAGTGCACATGACCACTTGTTCATGCACATGGGCGAGGCCCAACGGATTTTGGCGCCCAATTGAGCTTGATCAGTATATAAACTGATCAGGGGCGCCTTATTGAGCATGTTGAATGAAATCAGGAAATCAGTTTCCTTCTCAATTCATTTCTCTCCTAAATTTCCTCCTTATTTTCCCTCCAATTTCTCTCAAGTCTTCTCTCTCTTTCCCTCTCGCTATTCTCGAATTAGCTTGTCAGATCCAGAATCTGACGAATTGGTATCAGAGCAAGCTCCGGGCCAAATTGTTTGAAGGCGATTAGATCAATGGTGGATGGTACTAAGATGCGTCAGATAGAGATGCAACTTCAACAGGTAACAACGACAGTATCAGAGATGCAAGGAAGAGTTGAAACAGTGGAAGAAAGGATAGGATCGGCGGTGGATAGGAAGCTGGAAGCTCTAGCCGATCGACTCAGGGGGATATGCGCTTGCAAATCCGAGAGGAATTGCAAGAAGTTCGAGATCAAGGGAATTTGTTGTGAGATCAGCTGCAACAATTTATGTTGATGTTCGCAAATCAACCACAAGTAAGGATCTCCTTTAATTTTCCACCTAGAGAACGGACAGAACCAATTATACAAGGAATTGGTATGCCACACCGACATGCGGGAATTATCGAATCGGAAGAAGAGCCAACTGTAGGTGATGAACCGGTAGTAGACCGGAGGCGGGGATTTCCAATTCCTAAACTGGAACTCCCAACTTTCGAAGGTACTAAACTGCGATGGTGGTTGAGAAGGTGTGAGAAGTTGTTCGAGATTCACCAAGTACCAGAGAATCAGAGGGTGGCCTTGGCAGTAGCATATCTTCACGATGAAGGAGATGTGTGGTTTCAAGGATGGTCCAGGGTAAGAGCGAACTATAATTGGGAGGACTTCACCAAAGGCCTCAACGAAAGATTCGGAGAACGGGGACGGTTGGATATAGTACAAGAATTTAATCGCTTGAGACATGAAGGCTCAGTGATGGACTATCAAGCGAAGTTTGAAGAACTCAAGTTGTTGATGCTCAATCGAAATCTCGGCCTCACTGAAGATTATTTTGTATCCAGCTTTATAGGAGGACTTAATGAGGAGCTTCGATCAGCAACACAAGTTCTTAGGCCCAGGACGGTTCTGGAGGCAACGGAGGGGGCTTACCTACAGGAAATGACGTTTGACGCGTTGCTGAGGAAACAAAAGGGACAAATAAGAGGAGCCCAAGGAGGAATGGTATATCAGGGTGGTAGACCACTAGGAAGAGAGGCAATGAGGACGGGTCCTACTACCAGGTATCCCGCATTACCTGCACCCCTTCTAAATACGTTGAGCAAAGACAAGCTGTTGGAGCAAAGGAGGATAGCAGGACTGTGTTTTAGGTGTGGAGAAAAATACACACCAGGGCATCAGTGTAGGAAACAACTGTTGTTGTTGGACGGTGAAGAGGAAGGGGACGAAATAGAAGAGTTGGCAGCAATAGAAGAAGAAGAAGGGGCGAGGGCAGTGGCACCATATCATTACACGCTATTAAAGGAGTGGCTAATAGCAAAGTTATTAAGGTGGAGGGGAAGGTGCACGATAGTTCTCTCATGGTGTTAATCGACAATGGGAGTACCCACAGTTTCATTGATGAAACGACGGCTAAAAGGATGGGGTGGTCGACAATGAGGACATAGCCATTATCAGTCACGGTAGCCAATGGAGATGCAAGGGGAGGAATTCCAGGCTGATCTTAGACTACTCAAATTGGGGGGCTGCCATATTGTGTTGGGGGTAGACTGGATGCGGGAAGTGAGTCCCATTAGTTTTGATTTTAATAACATGGAAGTAATGTTGGATAAAAAGGGGAAGAGAGTGGTTCTGCAAGGCCACATGGAGGTAGGAGCATGCAAGCTGATAAGGGGCAAGAAGTTACAACGAATGTTCAAAAAGAAGTGGGCACAGGTGGCTCATCTATTTTCCATTGAGGCCAGCGATCAGCGAGGGGAGCAATTTCAGACAGTAAGCTCAAAGTCTTCGCAACAGGTACTTGAACTGACCCTTTTAGATTCGTTGCTGAATGAATATCAAGATCTCTTCGTAGAACCTAAGACTTTACCTCCTAAACGTTCTTTGGACCATACTGTACCTCTCATATCCCAAGCCAAACCTGTCAACATCAGATCTTATCGGTATCCACCTAAACTCAAATCCGAAATTGAGAAAATGGTCAGGGAAATGTTAGATCAATCTTGTTCGCCCAAGCCACAGCCCTTTCGCTTCCCCTGTTTTATTAGTAAAAAAGAAAGATGGAACTTGGCGTTTTTGTGTTGATTATAGACAGCTTAATGCCATAACTATTAAGGACAAGTTTCCCATTCCCATCATTGATGATCTACTTGATGAACTCAAACATGCAACCATATTTACTAAGCTAGACTTAAGGGCTGGATACCACCAAATTAGAGTCCATCTGATGACACTTTCAAGACAGCCTTTCGGACACATCATGCGCATTTTGAGTTTACCGTAATGCCATTTGGCCTCACAAATGCCCCAGCTACATTCCAAGCTCTTATGAACTAGATTTTTGAACCCTACCTTAGAAAATTTGTGCTGATTTTTTTTTATGACATACTAATCTACAGCCCCTCTTTTGACCAACACCTTACCCACCTTAGGGCTACATTTGAGATCTTGGAATTCAATCAGCTATGTATCAAGCGGTCGAAATGTGCCTTTGCACAGTCCCAAGTCAAGTATCTTGGACACATTATATCAGGAGCAGGTGTGGGAACTGATTCGAAGAAGATTGAAGCCGTTATGGCTTGGCCCAAACCTGCAAACATACGCTCCTTAAGGGGTTTTTTGGGGTTTACTGGTTACTATCGGAAATTTGTGAGGAACCATGGCTCCATAAGTAAATCTTTGACAGAAATGTTAAAGAAAAATGGATTCCAATGGAACACTAAGGTAGAAGAGGCCTTTGAGCAGTTAAAAGGAGCTCTGAGCAGCGTGCCTATATTAGGGCTGCCTGATTTTGATAAGCCCTTTACATTAGAAACAGATGCAAGCAACACTGGCATAGGAGCGGTATTGACTCAAGATGGAAGACTCCTGGCTTTTCTCAGCCAAGCCTTAGCCCTAAGACATCAGGGCCTTAGTATCTATGAGAAAGAGCTGATGACAGTGCTAATGGTAGTAGAGAGGTGGCGCCACTACTTGAAAGGAGGAAAGTTTATAATCAAAACAGATCATGAGAGTTTGAAATACATTTTACAACAAAGGTTACACAACCAATTACAGAAAAAAGGTATGTTTAAACTCATGGGCTTAGACTATGTGATCTAATACAGGAAGGGAAAAGAAAATGTTGCAGTAGATGCATTATCCTGCTGTCATGAAGAAGGGATGGCCGCAACTATATCTACAGCGGTTCCCGATTGGTTCCAAGAAATTACTTATAGCTACCATGAGGACGGATGGACCAAGGATCTCCTTGAGTAGCTAACTATGAACACTACCAGCAAACTAGGGTACTCACTTACCAACGGAGTGATAAGATACAAAGGCAGGATAGTGATCGGTGATTGTAAGGAACTGAAGGACAAGATAATTCATGCGTTGCATGGATCCCCCATCGGAGGACACTCGGGTATCCAAAACACATACCACAAAGTCAGACAGTTATTTTTCTGGCCGCAACTAAGGAAGTATGTGGGGGAATATGTCTTGAATTGTGAGGTTTGTAGACGATGCAAGCATGAAATAGTGGCCCATCCCGGCTTGCTTCAACCTTTAGAAGTTCTAGATTGCGCTTGGACTAATGTTACTATGGATTTTATTGAAGGCCTACCAAAATCGGAAGGGAAGGATTGTATCTTAGTAGTTGTAGACAGATTCACAAAATTTAGCCATTTCATCGGCCTAACCCATCCGTTCTTAGCTCAGGAAATGGCTCGAATCTACTTGGATAATGTGGTAAAGCTACACGGCGTCCCTAGATCAATTGTCTCTGACCAAGACAAAATATTTACCAGCTTGTTTTGGAAAGAGCTTATGAAAGGCCTCGGAACCAAACTCCTAATGTCTACAGCATACCATCTTGAAATGGATGGCCAAACCGAACGCATTAACCAATGCCTGGAAGGTTACCTACGGTGCTTCAGTTTTGTGCAGCCCAAAGGATGGCATAAATGGTTGGCAATGGCACAGTGGTGGTACAACACTAGCTTCAATAGCTCACTTAAGATGACCCCATTCGAGGCCCTTTATGGTTACAAATCGGATTTACTTCCTACCCTAGGAAGTCACACAATAGTAGCCATCGTGGAAGCCTACCTCCAACAGAGACACGAAGTATTAAGAATGGTGAAAGATGAATTGGCCAAGGCAAGTAACCGAATGAAACAACAAGCTGATCAAAAGAGGAGCGAACAAGAATTTGCTGTAGGGGATGAAGTCTACTTGAAGCTCAATCCACACCATTACAAGGCATTGACTAAACAGTCCATTTCAAAGTTGAATCTTAAGTTCTATGGCCCTTTCAAAATTGTAGAGAAAATCAGCGTTGTGGCCTACAAATTGGAACTACCTGTTGAAGCAAGAATACATCCAGTCTTTCATGTATCCTTGCTGAAGAAATCAGTGGGTTGCCAAAGCTCTACCCCGAGCTTACCTCCTATAGTGAGAGAAGTACCTCCAGAGGCAGTTCCCATGGCCATCGTAGACAGACGGGTGACACACCACAATGGCGTTCCTATGATTCAGGTGTTAGTTCAATGGTCTTCCTTGCATTCCGACAATACTTGGGAAAACTTACCAGAACTTCTCTAGCAATTTCCCAATGTGGCAAGCCTACTACATATTTCTTGTGGACAAGAAACATTTTAAGGGGCCGGGATTGTTACGGTAACTAATTGTTAGTAGAGATAATAGTAGAATTGCACTATTAGAATGTAAATAAATCGTTGTGCTTAGCTGGGGAAAATGTCCCAGCATGCAAGATTGCGTGAAGCGTAACCAACGCACGCGGAAGCCACTTGTAAGTGCACATGACCACTTGTTCATGCACATGGGCGAGGCCCAACGGCTTTTGGTGCCCAATTGAGCTTGATCAGTATATAAATTGATCAGGGGCACCTTATTGAGCATGTTGAATGAAATCAGGAAATCAGTTTCCTTCTCAATTCATTTCCCTCCTAAATTTCTTCCTTATTTTCCCTCCAATTTCTCTCAAGTCTTCTCTCTCTTTCCCTCTCGCTATTCTCGAATTAGCTTGTCAGATCCAGAATCTGACAATTAGCTTTCTGTAAGTTCATCATATCCTATTATGAACTTCAGGAGGGGTCTTAAAAGGAAATCTGAACAGTTGAACAATTTATTCTCTTCAAATCACCCACGTTCATATTATGAATAATTTTGCTGCAACCTCATATAAAAGGGAGCATGGTTAGAACCTTTGTCAGTAATGATCTTAAGAAACAGCAATTTTTGGATGCTATTTTCTTTAGGATGAAGACATTCAGTGATCTGAAGAGAGGCAATCACTAGTCCAGTGAGAAACTCTTTGCACGCTGATTATTTATTTATTTGAAAAAGATTTGGAAGAATGGTGGACCCAGTAGTTTAAGACTTTTAAGTAGTAACTATACTAAGTGTAATGCTCTGTATTTTCCCTGTTTACTTGCCCTTCCTGTAGCCAATCCCACCTAACGAATTTAAGAAATTGTTATAGTTTTGTTTGCCCTCCTTGTTTTATTATTTTAAGAAAGTCGAAATGTCTTGTTTCTTGATAAGTGCTACTATCCATCCTCATCATTTTAAGCTTCTGTTGTGCTCTACCTTTCTTCCGCTCTATGTGTTGGAATATAACATTATCTACATGTCTCTTCAATAGACTGTTTCATCTATCCCCAGCCCTACTTTTTTATCTACAGTAACATTTTCCTTTTATTCTTTTCCAACCAAAAAGAATCTTACGAGGTTGAGTTACATGCTTAAGAAGAGATGTTTTAACATGATTTCTTGCTACTACTGCTCTGAAATCTGCTGCAACTATGCTTTTCTTGTTGCTTGAAACATTTGGGTAATCAATGTGTAGGTATTTAAATGAACAAATAGCTGCCAAGCAACAATCAGAAAGGGGGGTATATCAGTTCTCTGACATGAATCCTTATGTTGGTCACACCAATCCATTGAAAGAAGGCCATGAACTGTTCCGGAAGGGGCTTTTGAGTGAAGCTGTACTTGCTCTTGAAGCTGAAGTTCTTAAAAATCCTGACAATGCTGAAGCTTGGAGGTTGCTTGGAATAGCCCATGCAGAGAATGATGACGATGAACAGGTTAAAATATTACTTGCACTTGATTTTCTGTATGTCTTCTTGTATTTATTAGTTTATGCCCTTTTATGCATTGTATTCTAAGGAATAATACTTAACTAAACCTTTCTTTCCAGAAATGAAAGTAAAAATGGTAAAAATGGACATGTGATATTGTTATAAATGTTCCACCAGAAGTTAGAAGAATTTGGACTATCAGCAAATAGAAGAGAACATTCTTCCCTGCAATCACTTCTTGTTTCTGGATTACTGATATTCCAATGCTTGGTTATTGATGATCATGAATTTGGACTGTCAGCAAATATACTGTATCCTTCTCAATTAATTCAAAACAGGACTGAAAGAGTTATGTAGGCCTCCTAGCACCAAACTAACTGTTTGGGTGACATGCCACGGCAAACTTCTATCTCAAGCCTGAGGGAGATAATTTCTTAATTCCCAGTTAATTTATCTTGATGAGTATGCTATTTGCATCATCTTGCTGCTAGAGTTTGTGCTTATTGCACACCTTATCACTTGTAAGTTGTTTAGCTAATAATTATCCTTAAACAATGACCCAGTGCCCCAGTTACCCAAGACCTTATTTGGATAGCCCCAAACTTCCAATTCCAGAGTTTTATTGAATTCTTGTGTTTGGAATGAAAAAAGTATAGGAATCAGCATTCAATTTACCCTCCAACTCAGGAATTAAAATTCTGATCAAAGTTGGTTGGATTTTTTTAAGAAGAATTGGAATTCTTAGGCCCCATTTATTTATTTGTTTTCTTTCCACAAGTACCCTTCCCCATTATATGTATAATATATAGGGTTTTCTTAGCTTCTCCCTCTCCTTTTATTCCACTTGATGTTAATTTCTTATATTATCTTAGACATTGTGAAGAAATACTTATTAAAATTGTATTTTTTGCATTATTTTTATTAACATTTTGTTTTAATTATAACATTTTTAATGATAAAATGTCATCATTATATATGTGATGGCCACGTAATCCTATTTTTAATATCTAACATCTTAATTAAATTTGTTTTACAATACAGGAGTATGTAATTCAATGTTATTTATTCTATAGAGAACATTTGAAAATTAAAATCAATTGTTTAATGTTGTATATTAATTTTTTTTATTGAGTTGTTAAGGGTAATCTGGTCAAACTACTTATTTAATTCCATTTTCATCTTGTTCCAAACATAAGAATTGGAATTCTATTATAATTTTTAAAGTTTTGTTCCAAACAAAATAATTGGAATTCTAATTCTGTTGGAATCATTAAAAATATGGAATTAGAATTCTAATTCTATTGGAATTGGTTCCATGCGGGCTGTTAGTGATCAGAAAATGTGTCCTAATCACAGCTGACATTTTCAGTATTTAGAGCTTCTGGCATGGTTTGATGGTACCTAGATAATCAAGTGCCTCCTGTATATCTAAGGCTTATGTGTAGCCTTATATTTCTTATTGTTTATGCATTCATGGTTTTAATTAGGTTTCAATTATTGAAATAGTTAAGATTTCTAGTGATTATATCTAGATTGTTTACAACTCTGTTGTCTAAAGAAACTTTTAAGAGTGTAACATATATATGGGCTGTAGGAAATATCATCTGTTAAATCAACAGGAGATTCCTCGTGTTGATCTCAACTTTGAAAGTTGGAAACATGTTTACTGGTCTTCAAGTGCTTAATTTGTGCTGTAAAACTGCTCTTGCAACAGGCTATTGCAGCCATGATGCGTGCACAGGAGGTTGAACCAACAAACCTGGAAGTACTTCTTGCTCTTGGCGTGAGTCATACGAATGGTCAGTGATTGCTTACTTATGCCTCAATGCTTTAGTAGCCATAAATCCACTATGTTTCCAGTTGAATTTTATTGGCCATTTCGGGATTTTGTGTTTGGTTGTAAAACTCAAGTTTCCAGGAATTAATATTGTACAAAAAGTGCACAATGTCTTGAGCTGTTGAGTAGACCAAATTAGATGATATCAACCATACGACAAATAATTATATTTTTGAAATTTCAGAGTTAGAACAAGCAGCTGCATTAAAGTACCTTTATGGTTGGCTGCACCACCATCCAAAGTATGGGAATCTCACCCCACCTGAGATGTCTGATTCTCCTTATTTTGCTGATGTATGTATTGTTGCACCGTGCTTCATTACCCTTCTTCTCTCATAGTTGGAATGAAAATCCCCAGCAGTGGATACACAAATCCACTTGCATCTGTTATTCATCTAAGATCATGTTCTTTGATTGTGGATGGCATACAGGTTGCTAGATTATTTGTTGATGCTGCTCAAATGTCACCTGAGGATGCTGATTTACACATAGTACTTGGCGTCTTGTATAACTTATCCAGAGAATATGAAAAAGCCATTGATTCCTTTAAGGCTGCTCTAAAACTCAAGCCACAAGATTACTCTCTATGGAACAAGCTTGGTGCAACACAAGCTAACAGTGTCCAGAGCGCTGATGCAATCCAGGCTTATCAACAGGTACTCCTTATTTGACAAGTACCTGTTAATGGTGCCCTTTTCATTATCATTTAACCATGAAATAAACGTTATGCTATTTACTCTTTTGAAATTCCTCCTTGATAATTATTAATTATATTTCAAGTTTTAGATGTTAATTCTGTTCAAAACTTGTACCTGTTCTTGGGATCTCTGACATATTACCTTAACTTGAAGCTTAAAACTTTATCTCAATACAAATTTCCTTACACCCTCTGTTATGCATGGTGTTTTTAGTTCTTAACTACACTATTTCAACATTTATTAGTTTTGCGTTTCCTCTACTTTTATTTAACCTAATTAAAACTCTCAAACAGACCTATGTATTTATTTCACTACTTTCTTTGGAAGATATATCTCAATGTATGGCTTTTGACAAATGGGCTGTGAAATGATGGAATTCCATGGACATCTACCATATGATGTGAGATAGTTGTACGTATATGTTAGAAAGCCTGAAAGTAAAAGCTTATGTGGCAATACAGTGCTTACTAATTTTGTATATGATGTGAGACAACTATAATTAACAAGGCGGCCATTGAAATAAGCAGTAAACCAGCAATTAGTAAAATAATTTTGCTTGGGTAGGGAAGGACATCGACAACCATAATTGCCAGAGGACACAAGCTGTTTCAGACAAGAAAATATTGGTGAAAGCCTTTTGGTGCTCTATTGATCTTTATTACAATACATTCAGTGTTTGAATTACTAGTGTGTAGGTATGCAAGATGAGAAGAGGAAAGAAGGGAGGGTGTACTGAAGTTTGATGTTTCTCTGAGGAAGATATTGTTCTGTGGTAAAGGGAGGAAGTAAATTGAAATCTCGGGGGATGTTCTTGTATGCCTGCCACTAGGGTGTTGTTTATAAATTCTTGTTGGTCTATAAGTTGATTTGCGTGGGGAAATACTCCAACAGTAGGATGATGCGTGTTTCTCATTTTCTATTGATGCATGTGTGCTGAAACAAATCAGGTTAGTAATAATAGGAAGTCGTCTTTCTCAAAACAAGGGAGGCTTCTTTCTCTGTTTATATGCCGCTCTTGTTCTATCTTGGAGGCGTAACATTCTCCAGCCTTCAACCATTATTAGTCATTCTTCCAGCAAGTTGTATGCCCATCTTTCTGTGGCGACTTTGCACAAGGCCATATGCCATTAATTGCTTCTTTACCTGTAGAAGAATAAGAGCTGTCTGTAGTTGTGATTGCAACTTCTACCCGCTTGGTAGTTTTTCTTTTTTTTCCCTTTTTTGTTGAGTTCCTGCTCTGTAGTTTTTCATTAGTGCAAGTTTAATGACTATGTTTACTCTGCGATCAAGTTCTCATGTTTTTTTTTCCTGGTGTACAACATATTCATGCTATTTATGTTATGATACTGGCTTCTCCAGGCACTAGATTTGAAGCCTAATTATGTTCGTGCATGGGCTAACATGGGTATTAGTTATGCCAATCAGGTACTTTTATGAGCTTTCTTTTCATTCTTTTCATGCTTAATCTGTGTTACTGAATTACTGCAGTGTGTGTTTCCTGTTTTGGTTTCTACCTATTTCAGGGAAGTGAGGTGCTGGTAAATGAGAATTCTTTTTCTTTTTCTTTTTTTTTTGCTGAGCAAGTAAATAAGATTTCAATTGCAAACATTTGCTTAAAGTTTGAGCATTACTGTTGGTGGAATTAAAGAAAACGTGCACAATTAGGTGGAGTTACAGAAAATAAACAGCCAAAAGGGATTCTATTATCATTGACCAGTCATGCGTTTGAACATTTCCTTTTTTCCTCCTTAAGTTTTCCGACTTATGCTTGACATTTAAGTTCAACATCGGGAATTCTCCTTTATGTTTCTTTGTTTGAGTTTTCATTTTCCCCCTCCTAGTGGGATTAAGGCTTGTTATTACTGCCGATGTTTTTTGTTTGCTTTTCATTTTAAGACATGGTATTTGAGAATGAAGAGTTTGCTCATAATCTTATGCACATTCAGATTAAAAATTAAAAACTGAGCACGAACAGGATTTTCCATCCCTTTTCTTATTCAAGTATTTTTTTGGCCGCTGCTGTCAGATTATATCAAATTTAAGTATTATGAAGTATTCTATTTCCTTCCCGAGTAGAAGCTGGTTTTGTCACTTTTCTTTGTCATCTCTTTTAGGGCTATTCAAGCAAATCATCCTAGCTCAATCCTGAGTGAAACCATATTATCGGACTTAAGTATGGCAGAAAAGAGGTTGAATGCCAGGAAAAGAGTCTGGATAATTATCATTTAATTGTGCTTGCTTGGCATTTAAACAAGAAGCTTGTGATACCCGACGGAAAATTATTTTCTTGAACGCATAAACATTGTCCTTTTGCATTTAGGGTATGTACGAGGAGTCCATTCGTTACTACGTCCGAGCTCTTGCAATGAATCCAAAGGCGGATAATGCCTGGCAATATCTGAGAATTTCTTTAAGGTATACCCTCGTGGATGAAATAACTCTTGTTCATGCCTATGCAATCTGTCTCGACTCATACCTATGCTATCTTCTCCCTCTTGGCAGCTGTGCTTCTCGGAATGACATGTTCGAAGCTTGCGACTCTAGGAATCTTGATATCCTCCAGAAAGAGTTCCCTCTTTGATGGGTTTCTGTCCTTTAACCCTTTTGGGGATATTGTCGGATGATGGACTTGGGATTCCACGTCAGAGACGAGGCCCGGGTTTGGAAGCTTCTTTGTTCTAAGTGGTCTGCTGCAGGGAAAAAGCAATCCGGGCTTATTTTTATGATTCAATCTTTAGCGAGTTCTTATTCCCAAGTTCAAAATTTACATTCTTGGTTTCTCCACGTAAAGCGTTCCCAGCCTGATTCATCATGGACATGCTAGTGACTGTACAAATTACCTTGTGGACAATGTTGTTACAGAAAGGAAAAAGAAAGAGGCAGCAATAACAAACTGTTTATAGAGAATATTATGATTCTTTCTTTTTTTTTCTTCACCCCGTGGATCTATCAGTTGAGTTGAAATAATTGGGTTCATGTTGTGGACTTATTTTATCATCTCTCCGTAGTACATTGGCATGCAAGTTCCAGACCAAACAAGCACAAGAAAACCGACAAAAGGAGGATGTAAAAATAGACAACATCAAGCAAGGTATATACATGATCTGCCCTGTTAAACTTTCCCTACTACAAAAACTTATTTTCTCATCAGCATCACCTTTCCTACACGACAAAGGGCCAGTCTCATCTTAATTATGCCTGTATGAATATGAAGCAATGAGAACCACAAAGTTCCAACAAACAAAACTCAATTCTTACAGCCAAAATACATTTTCTAATGGATCATCCGTCGTCCCCGCCTACAGGCAATACATCTGCCATCACTGTCCATGCCAACGCGCAGCAGCTCTTTGCCTTTTTGAGTGTACCCTTTTCTTTGCAGATTTGAACATCCAGAGACCATGACAGCCTTTGGCATATATAACATTGTCTGATAGAGCAGACAAGGCGTGTGAAACCTACAGACTTCCCCCAACTGAACTGCTTTAAGATTCAAAAATGGTTCTTAAGAAATAGCCAGTCATACCCTTCGGCTTAACGAATGAAAATCACTATCAGGCATCAGCTGCGCTCCCTACAACCACTTCCTCCAACTAGCTGATCTTTTATCACCAGACAAAAACCTCGGTATACTAAGTAGACTGTTAACCCTTGTGATGCCTTCGAGGGCTGACCATTCCTCGTCCTCTGCATTCGATAGGCACTCAGCTAAGCTCCTCTTTGACTGGCCCAGGCCACTCTGAGGATGCTTTTCCTCTGTCGAGTCTGGGACAGGCACAATCTCACCAGAGTCGTTTAATGTAGTAGTTGAGCGCTCGGTAACAGAGACATGAGAAGCAGAAATACCACCATTATCTGAACTTCTAAGGTCCCCGTTGATCACAGAGATTCTGCTCACTGCCGCTGCCTCAGCTGGAGCTGCTTCTGCTTCTGCCTCGGCTGCTGCTGGTACATGTTCAAGGAAAAGACATACAACAGCACAATCATCAATCTTGGATGTCGGGTACTTGAGCCTCCATGCTCTAGTAGCACAATCCACAAGTGCCCTAGCAGCTGTTGCGCGAGTTGGGGCTGAGGCAACCACATCTACAGCTTCTTTATTCGACAGGACATCCCAAACCTGCTCACCAATTCAGGTAGAAAGAATAATAATTAAGGTGCGTTGACATGGACAAGTACATACACATATTTGGGTTTATCTTCTTCTTTTTCAGCAGATAAGAAGATTGGAGAATTATAAAAAGTTGTGCAAACTGACATGGAATTAAATGCAAGGGAGGAGCCGAGAGCAGAAAATATCAACAAAAACCCACAACAGGAGGAGCAGCAGCAGCACCTCAAGGATTTAATGATTCCATCTTGTTTTGAGTTTTTACAATGAAATGAAAAGAAATTCTAACCACCCAAACTCATAGAAACTCATAGCGGACAAAAAGAAAATACAAGGCATCTAACAAGCACTGGTACAAATATGGCAATGAAAATGGATGGTGTTAGAAAAAAAAAAAAAGGATATAGATATGGCAAGATTATGACCAAATAAATTCTAAATTTTTTTATTAGTAGTGTTTATGAAATACGACAGTGCGATTGAAGTTTGGTGATGGTGTCGTCGTAATATGCATAAACGTGATAACCACACACACTGAAAATTGTGAAAAATACCACTTATTCAATAAGAAGATACCACTTCATTTTATGCAAGGATAATATACAAACTAGTTAAAAATACAAGAAATCTACAAAAAGATACTTTTAAATCCATACGGATGACAATAGAAACATTACTCAAAATACAAAGAAAAATAAAAAATTAGCTATTTTTTTGCAGTTGCAATCAGGTTTTAATTGTGTTTATTAACCTTTATCCAAAAACTTACTGCAGTAGTAAATTTTACCCCCCAAATTACTAAAAGCTCTATTAAAAAGCCCTTTCATGTCTTCAGGCACGTCTGTCATGTGTTTTAACTCATTGATATGTGTATCAATAGCCTGTCCTAGACGTGTTAAAAAAATGAAAGTGATGAATGGAAAAATTAAGACACACCATTTGGAATGTCTTAACACGTTTCCTGGAGTTTCCGACAAGTATCTGTAGCCAATATGTGTTGCACATGAATATGGCACCCAACATGAAGTGTCGCTTTCTAGCGACGAATGTTGCAGAAAGAAAATTTTACCCTAAGTAAATTATCACCCCAAAATAACACAACAAAACACAGAAAAGAAAAAGGAAGAACAAGCATAATTTCCTTCATTAGGTAACTTGAGGTAACAGAAGAATACCCCATCAGAGGCAAGAACAATAAACTCATCTTTTTCTGTAAGTTGGTGGTAGTACACATCTGGCACAGATATCAAACCAAAATCTTTCAGACAGAAGTCTCCAAAAGCTCTAGCCATGGCTAAACCAGGAGAGTCACTATTAGGCAACCACACACGAGCAACCTCAGGCTCATCTTGCAAAGCAAATACCCTGCCTTTGTACTGCTGGATTCTAGCAGCTTCCCCTAAACAGAATAATAACAATAGTAAGTGCATGCCAGACAAGCGTGTGTGTGTGTGTGTGAGAGAGAGAGAGAGAGAGAGACTTGGAAGATTAGGTTTCAAGTCAATGGTCAACTGTTCAGCAGTCAAAGCGTCTTCTTTGTCCCTTGTTGCCAATACTGCTCTTGAATCACCAACATTTCCAATTATAAGATCCTGACCCTGGAAAAACAAGTTGCTAATTGCTAATAAGATGCAATCAACAGATGAGAAACACCTCATAGATTTTTAGCATGACAAAAATCTGCAAAACTTATAACATGTCTCCACATAAAGATATAAACCTACAAAATATGCTGTCCATCCCCTTTCATATTATCACCATATCTGTAGCCGGAACATAACTTGACAGAAAAAATGGGGTTTGTGTGTTTATCATTAAAGAAGATGACGCTAAATATCATGTCTCGACTATACCATAGAAAAATCATGTCCAAATACTAGTCAAACTAACCATACAACATGACAAAATTCAAAAGAGAAAACCCAAAAGAAAGGCGGTGTTTGCAATTATGAATTTTTGGTATTTATAAACAACAATAACAATATGCCAAGCCTTAATCTCACTAGTTGGGGTCAATTACATGGATTCTACCTCACCAATTATCTTTATCTATGACTGTCTTCTCTAAGGTCATCATAACTTGTCCTGCCCAAGAGTTTCCTACCAAGATTTTCCCATTCCATCCACCCTGCTCACAGGAGCATCTATTGGTTTTCTTCACATGACCAAACCATCTTAATACCTTGGTATTTATCAGGGAAAAAAAAAAACTACTCCTTAGTAGACAATTTGAGGAGGAAGAATAGAAGTGGAGGGAACTGGTGAATTATTTTGTCCGTTCATAGAACTACCTGAAATAGAATCTGAGTACAAGATGTTGGTTCTCATATTTTGATGTCATAAAGAATACAATCAGCAGAGACTCTGAGGATAAACGTTACATAGCTAGAAGAAAGTCTAGTTTTTTTTACTCTTCCATAATACGCACAGAAACAATCCAAATGTTTCTCCATCAATTAACCAAGACAAGAAACACCCAAGGGTATGTCAAAATCATCATGTCTTGTTTACGGACAATGCCCTAGTTCACACCCCCAAAGACACACAATGAAACCACAATGAACACATAAAGAATCTCATCTCTCTTGCAATAACACATTAATCCATCCATGATGAATCATTAATTCTGAGCTAACACAACAGAGGATTTTAGTTTCAACTAAAGAGATTTCATTTGGAGGGTTTGGTCTAGGTTTATCAATTTTTAGGTTGAGAATGTTAATTTCCTTGAATTGAGAGAGAACTAAATATGCTTTTCCCCTTTCTATTTCCAGATCATATGCATCGCATCATAACCGATTATCTTTTCAATTCTACACTTGTGATGATGTATGCCATTCCACACATTAGATGTTGTGTTCTGGTCTTATCATGTCTGATTGTGATTTGAGTGTTAATTGAGTTTGTACATGCCTCTATGGAAGTGACGTTTGCTGTTGTGATGGCATGAAACCTTAGGAGACAAAATGGAGAGACCAGACCTTAGGTGATAAAGAGAAAGGGTAGGATTGAATAGTAATGTGGGCAACTGGCTCTTACTCTTTGGCTCAACAATGTAAGTGTTTAACTTCGATTCAACATCTACAGGGAGGACTTCCTCAGTTCAGTTTGGGTGACAGATCCAAGTAGCATGGAAGTAGTAGGTTTATCTGTCCAATTATACAGATCTGTTATGCAAATGTGGCTGCCCTGTCTTGATTTATTCTTAGGCGACCTCTCTCTCTCTATACACACACACACAAGGAAGAGGTCCTCTTTAGGACAGCGGGTTGAGCCTCTAACAAGACTACCCGCTCTAGCTACCAATCTGTAAGTCCCTAAAGGACCATAAAAAGAACCTAGTTGCAACTTCCAGACCGCAGACAAGATATTGGACTCTTAACAACCAGTACAGAAGTCCCCAGAGGTCTCTTTAAAAGTATCTAAGACCTGCATCCAACATAATTTCCAAGAAGATGCTCCAAAAAACTACCAAGTCTTAAAAAATATTGGCACCAACATGGTGCCACTTACAAGAGCTACCATTGGCCGAGTCAAAGGGGTCAGAATGTGGGATTCATTCTTATGTGCCCCAGCAATAGATCACTCAGATGTGCTGTAGATTACTAATAATGTACAGGGGAGACAGGTGCTCCCATGTTAGAGGAACGTGTTTCCAACGGAGATGACCTCAACGTGCCTTGTTTAGACTCGGTGTTGCAGCACTTCTTGCACTGTCCTTGATTGGGTGACAGTCTATGCTACTGTGTCACCTCATAACACTAACTTATGGCCTGAAATCACATGATTTACTTATGAGTTATAACCATTTGCATCTCAGTTACACTCTTCAAAGGAGGAAAAGAAAAATAACAAAAGAAAGAAAACATAAATTACAATGTATATCTGCATGCATGTATATTTGAAAAGGTCCAGTTAGATTTAGTTTTGATCCCGCCATGAAAGTCACAAAGCAAAACCTTAAATAGTTAAAAACTACCAACACTCTACACAGAAAGACACTCCTGCCATCTAATCTTCCCCTTAACATTGACACCACTCATTTTTCCATGTTTCTTTCATTGTTAAATTAACCTTGTGGCCTTTCATTTGTGTCTCATAAACATAAATAAAAAAATTGACTCACCCAATGAAGAATCATGGAATAAATTATACATGATTTAGTAGGTATGTTCCCAGCTAACTAACCCATATAATACATACACACCATAAATGTGGGTTCTCTTTTTTCTTTTTGATGGAGCATATGTAGATAGATTTATCATTTAATCTAAGAATAGCATTACCATAGCACCATGGCAGAAGGTTGTGAAACATTGACATGAATTAAATGCAGGCAAGGAGCAGAAACCAGAAAATATCACCAGAAAAACTAGGGGGATAGATTAATGCTTATCATCTAGTTAAAATGTACCATGCTATTTATATAAACATTTTTTTTACTAAACAAGACTATTAAATTAAAAAGGGATAAAAAAAAACTAAAAAAAGGGGTAAAGGGCTTTTAACTTTTTGTGGCTGAGTTCGATTAAAAAAAAAAAAAAAGCTAGTCTGTGAACTGGTTACCTTGAGATTAAAAAATATATGCTAGGTGGAGTGGTCGATAATGTATATAAAATTGATGACAATTCAGTAATGCTTATCCCTTTTTTGTTCATTATCTAATGGTACAATATATGAGGAGTAAGCAGTCTTTAGACCATTTCTAATACTGACTTAAAAGTTTTAAGATATATGTCAAATTCTTTTGACAGTTTGCAAACAAAAAAAAAGGGGTTTAAATTGAGCTTCAAACTTCTAATGACCATTCTGAGAGTTACTTTTCAACCCTTCACGTATTTATCTTTCTTCCATGCAACATAATCTACCTCACCATAATCCTGTTCCAGGATGGTTTAAGATGAATGAAAAGCATGCATATGTGTAACCATTAGGCAGGAAAAAAATCAATGATAAAACCTAAAGCACCAAAGTGGCTTGAGAATAGAGAACAAAGAATTACCTGCTTTACCAAAGTAACAGCAGTTGTTCCACTGCAGTAACAGTCAATAATTGGATGGAACCTTAATTCCTTATCCATCAGCTTGAAGGCTTTTAACATCGATTTCTTTAGGGGCTGGTGCATTTCCGGGAATTTTTTATTCTCTTCAACCTCCAAAGGTTCACACAATTCTTCATCCGTGCATTCCTCAAAATTTGTGCTCCTGGTAGCATTTCCATCCTCATTCCGGTCATTGTTAGAATTAGCTTCCCACTGAGAGGCCAGCAGAATAGGAAGACAATCTCGGACCTTTTTCGCAACCATATGACCGTAGGGACCATGACCATCAAATACACCACAGAAGACTGTATCACTTCTAGAGCCAAAATTCTATTGTAGAATCACGCCAAGCAAGACATCACTGGCTAACCCAATAAATAGGAAAAGGGATGACAATACATTCAAATCTAAACATTCAAAACCAAGAATCATGATTATTTGTTCATATACTGCAATTCCATAGGACACAATAATATATTCTCCTCTTGCTAAATGCCACATGGATTACCGTGAATGGAGTTTACATGTTCCATTTCTTCTTTCTTCTATATCTGAGAAATGCAATCCGCATATGAGGTGACTCAAAAGCTAAAACTTTATAAAGAAGAGCTCTCTCAAATGCCATACAAACTCAAGGAAAGCTGCACTATTAATCAACAGACTATTCCATTCTTCCTTTACCCACTAAAAACAGATTATAAAATCACATTACATTTACAACAACATATCAAGCTTTAATCCCCCTATATGGAGCCAGCTACATGAATTCTTGTTTTCCTATCATTTTTATCTATGGCCTTGATACCAAGGCTTAATCCCCACTATGTAGAGTCAACTGCATGAATTCTAGCTTTCCCTTCATTTCTATCTATGGTCTTATTTTATATAAGACCCTTACCTTCTGAAAATTTAAATTTTCAAATTATGTTCCAGAACAGAGATTCAGCAAACAAAAAGATAAAATAGCTCCCAAGCCACAGCATGGGTGTAAATGTTATCTATTTGAGTCTGAATCAGAATACATAAACATCTAGCAGACATAAAATCAACAGAAAAGGAAAAGAACAAACATCTTCGCAAAAGAGAAAAATGATATGATGCTGAAATAGACAAAAAAGAGAAACCAAGTCAGAGCAAGAACACATGGATTCAAGGTTTTGAGAAAAAAAAAAACAACAAATCACCAAGGTTCAAACACACAGCTTTTTTGTGTGCTTATCAGTGCGTGTGATTCGTGGACTATTACGTCTGCCAGTGAGCTTAACAGGAAAGTAGGTACGGGCTCTCATGAAAATAAAAAGAAAGAAAAAACACATTTTGGCACACAAAAAGGATATGCAACTGACCTCCCAAACAATCATGGCGTCCTGGTTGGTTCCTTTCTTGCCCTGCTGGGTATACAAGCTGGCTATTTTGCTGGAGCCGCTGGCGAACAACCTCCCCGGAATCTGCAGCAGCGCCCGCTCATCCGCCGCAGCTCCTCCGCCGCCGCCAAACTTTCCGATGAAAGAAGAGAAGTCGCCTGAGCAACTTTTCTGAAACTTGGCATCCAAGCTCGCTTCTTTCTGTGCCGTAGTCCTCTTACGGCCAATGGACGAATAACAAATACCCATTTGATGCTTACGATACAGTCTATTCTAACCCAAACCAAGAGGCGAAAAGATCAAAGGGAGAAGGAGAAGATCGAAGAAAGCATGATCAAAACACAATCTTTGAACCCAAATTGTTGTAGATTGGGAGAGAAACAAAGAAGAAAGACCCTGGAAGATAGAAACATAAATAGCAGGAAATGGGTTAGTAGGTAACAGATTTATGACATTTTGGGTAATTAAGAAACTGCAGAAACACCTTAAACCCTCTTTAAAGATTGAATCAAAGAGAATGAGAAAGAGCTAAAGCAGAGGAAGACCCAGTAGGCACAAGATTTAATGCATTTGGGATGATCAAGAACCTGCAAGAAAACCACTTTCAACCCTCAAAAAGATTAATAGAAAAAAGAAGAAGAAGATGAAGAAGAAGAGCAAGATGCAGAAACAGCTGGATGCAGAGAAGCCCCAGAGAGAAGGAGAGAGAGAGAGAGAGAGGAGGGAGGGAGGGAGAAGCAATTGGGGGAGTTTAGCAGTAGGTAAAAGATTTATGGCATTTTGTGTTGATTTATTAAATTGATTATTTATGGATTCACCGTCTATGGTTTATTTGAGCTTTAAATATGCAGAGGCAAATTGGTACTGTTGATAGTGAAATTGAAATGAAGACTTTGATGGGGATGGGGACAAAGGTCAAGGGTGGCTTTGGTGGACGGAGACGACTCCTTTTAATCCTTCTTTTCTTTCCCCATTTGTGCTGTGAGAAAGGCGAAGAAATCAAATCCAAATCCCACAAACGGTCAACCATCTAAGACTTTAATTTTTTGTTCTTCTTTTTCCTGATTGGCACACCATGTATGTGTAGTTGAGTTATTCACTTTGAAAAGTATGTTCAAAAGGGCATTGGATTCTCTGGTCTGCAACCACTTTTTTCAAAATCTGAGGCCTGAAAATCAAAATTGTTTTCTTTTCTCTGACACGTTTTGAATTAATAAGATTTACCTAGTAACATGTTCAAACTTTAAGCCGCTTGTTAAATCAAGAACTAGAAATGGTTATTTTTATTTTTATTGTTGTATAGGTTTTAGTTGTGTATGATAATGGTTATTAATTAAGATATTGATAATGGAACAAACCCAGGACTTGTTTGGATATGATCTTAATGTTTTGTAGTTGTTATTATTAATTTATGAGTTGACTAGGTTTCCCTTATTGTGCTTATCAGACCAAGGGAGAGCAAAAAGGATAAGGGCATAGGGAGACCCTAATGAAAGCTAGATGCATAGCTCGCCAACATTGGGTATTAAAGATTACAAAACAAATTGAAGATGCAAAGAAATAGAGATTATGCGTGTATAATTGTGCCATAAATTGACCTATCTTTAATATTTGTTTAGTTATGTTGTGGGTCAATTTAAAAGTATGTGTTTTTCAAGTAATAATTTAAAAGTGTTCTTTAGTAAACATATTTTTGTATATTTTTAATAGTTCTGGGTTGTCTTTGATTACACTACAAATATTTTCTCAAAAATATTAAAAGCAATTCTTGAGAAAAGAAGGGAGAATTCAAAGAATTAATAAAAGCTTTTGAACAATTTTCAGCTTTCACGTGATAGAAGAAAATATATGTGTGTGAAACCAAAAAATTGGTAGAGGGTCTTATTATTAAAATCTTGCTTAAAGTTTGAGACTAGATGGTAACCTACCAAAAACAACCTTTTAACAAAGATGAATTCTATAAATTAATTATGGCAATAGCACTTGAATGTCTCTTCTCTAACCGCAAGAGGGTACAATTTGTTGTCTCCTTGGGGGGAAGGGGGAAATTGGGCGAAAGATAAGACAAGAAGAAGAACACCAACAGAACAGCCCACAATTAAAAGCCATTGACAGCATCCTCGTGAAGGGTTTTTGCATTAACAAGGACCCTCTGTCCACATCATAAACAAGGGAATCCAATGCCTGGCTAGCCTTCCTTGTGCTTCTTCATTTCATTTTTTTTTGTTTGTGACATAATTTAGGGGTGGGGAATCATGCCGAATTGTAAAGAATGGGTTTGTAAAATAAGATTAATATTATTTTGGTGACAGTCATTTTTGTCCTTTTATCGATTATATACTTAATAAGATTATAAATTAAGATTTACATACTCTCTTTTCTAATAAGTGAAAAAGAAGTACGACAAAAAATTAACCTATATCTGTTTCATTCTTAGAAAAATTGCTTATTTTTTCTTTTAGTAAATTATGCTTTATTTTCATATAATTTGAGTGAGAAAAATATAGTTTTTATGCAGTTTGAAAGTAAAAAATATCCTAATTTGTTTTGTTTTTATCCGAAACATGAAAAAATTAATGCTTGTGGTCCATGCATCTTCTGAATTGGAAGGGATTTTGTAATTTTTTTTAAAAGATCACATGGGGTTAAGTGTCCATTTTTTCATTATTTACTCAATTTGTTTTAAGAGAATTGATTTTCCACTCTAACATTAACTAAAAATGTGCTATAAATGTGTAAGTCTCTAAAAGTGAGTATCTTCCGTGTAAACTCAAAAAGAAAAATAATAATTTCTCGTGATATTTTTATTTTAAAGGGATCGAAGCTAATCTCATACATGTTAAAACTTTGTTGATAACGTTAATCTTTTTATTTAATTATATGGGGTTGGACTAACCAAGCATTAGTGTAGTTGAGGAACGAACTTAAGTTTCATACCTACAAATTAGTGTTTTCAATCTCTTTCTACCATTAGACTACGACTTTAAATGATAGTTTTTAAAATAAATATCTTTTGTCTTGAAAAATTATATATGATTTGCTTTTCTTGTAAAATAAACAAGTAATGGTTTAGAGGGGGCCACGCCAGTGCTTGATCTTGCATCTCCAACAACCTAATCTCATAAATAGGGTTAGTTAATTGGAAAGGACAAGTATAATGAGAGGCCAACTAATTGCTATTGGATCATTTGCTGCCACAAGAAGAATAAACAGCTTACCAACTACTAAGCTTGTAGAGATCTATCTCATCATTGTTGCTGTGTGTGTTCTCTAGCAAGCAGCATGGATAATCCAAAACCATTCCACCCTAGTGCTTGTCTTTTGGGGCTCCACAGGATGCCTAATTTCATAAACAATGTCTCATGGAGAGCTTCTATGTGTAACATGAGAATGAAGTATTAACTAGCATGGTTACAAAGACTGGATAAGAGTTAAACAAGTAGTTTGAATTGTCTGAAATGCATACCTTTGTGTGCATAGGCTTAGATGACACATCAAAAGCAATAGAATAGAATAGAAGAGTGCTAATGAAATGGGATCCTCTGGCCCTTTTTGATGTCATGATTGGTACAAGCTGTTGGAATTCTCGTTGTTGAAGTTGTTACTGCAAAGTGATTTATTTTTATCTCAAGGGCGGCTCTTTAATTAATATGGTATGGTATGGTATGGTATGGTTGGTTGGATAATAAATGTAGACTTTTATTTGAAGAGTTTTAGTTTTATAAAATTTCAAATTTTAGAATTTTACTTTTAGAAATATCTTAATTCTGTTATAAAAGATATTTTTAAAGCAATGGACCCATTGCATTAACTTAGTAAAGTTTGGAAAAGATAATTAGACTGCGTTTTCTTTACTGTTTTCAAATCATTTTTAGTTTTTAATTTTTTAAAATAAAAAAAATTATAAAGAAAACTCAAAACAAAAAAAAAAATTATTTTGATTATTTTCATCCAAAACAAACTCTAAACTCAAAACACATTTATTTATTTATTTATTCATATTTTATTATTGTGATGGGAAAAAATATTACAAAATTTATTAACTTTAAAATGTATATATATTTTTTAATAATATATTTACATTAAATATTTCTAATTTACTAAATAATCAAATTTATTGAAAAAAATATCATTAAAAAATTATTTTTAAAATTTCAAAGAGAACGTGTTGTCTAATTTTTTGTTTTAAGAAATAATTTTTTAAAATGACAAAGAGAACGCGTTTTTAATTTTCTAAAAATAGACTATCAAAACATAAAACTGAAAATGAATTCAAAATTAAAAAACAAAAAGAACGCAGTCTTATTAATTCATAATCTTGAGAAATCCTATTATTATAACTAGAATTTGTAACTTTAAAATAAAAAAACAAAATTTTATTGTTATGAAATATTGTTTATATTAAATAATGATATGTTTTAATGATTTTAAAATTTAAATGAGACAAATTCAAATATGGTTTTAAAGTTGTGTTATTGGTAAAACTCTATTAAAAGTTTAAAAATGCCCAAAAGCCCAAAATAACTCTTTGGACTAAATGGTGTAAATTTCTCCATAAATCGAGGAAAAAGTCCAACACAACATGCAAACTATATAATTCCAACATTCGAAAATTATTCTAAAACTTTTACAAAGGAAATAAACAATTATCCATAAAGAATTCCAATTCTAAAAGAATTTTGAAATATGGGAATAAAAGTTATTTGTAAGAATTCTAATTCTAAGAGCATTAGGAAATGTCAAGATAGACATTATTTATGAGAATCCTAATCCCGAATTACTTAAGATTACTCTATACATCTCTATAAATAAGTAGACACTTATTCAAGAAAATATACGTCTCTGATACTGATAGAAATTATGCCTTATAACTTTCTGTATCTTCAATGTTTGACTTCAGCGTTGGAGTGTTTCCGCATGATTCTCTCCGTGCTTTTTAATTTTCTTTCCTTGTAGACTCAAGCGACCAAACAACAACATTTCTCGTTAAATAAATTTATTATTGTATTTTGATAATAATAATTGACGTCTTTAGTGGGAACCATACAAAAAGCCAACGAATCAGTTTGCAATGGCCTGAACCAGGAGTACTACCAGCCAACAACATCAAGATGTAGCAGAGTCTCACCCCCAGGGCCAGTTAGGGGGTACAGCCTCAAGGTCAGCTAGGTGTTCACCCCAAGGCTAGTTGGAAGTTCATCTCTAGGGCCAGTTGAAGGCACAACCTTAAGGCCAGACAGGTGTTCACCCCTATAGCCAAGAAGTTCGTCCCCAAGGCCAGCTAGGGGCACAACCTCAATGCTAGCCAGGTGTTCAGCCCTAGGGCCAATTAAAAGTTTATCCCCAATGCTACTTAAGGGCACAACCTCAAGCCTAAACAGGTTTTCACCCTCAAGACCAATTGGAAGTTCATCCCCAGGGCCAACTGGGGGCACAACAAGGCCAAACAAGTGTTCACCCCTAAGGCTAGCTGGAAGTTAATCCCCAAAGCTATCTAGGGGCACAACCTCAAGACTTGCTACGGACTCAACCCCAAGGCCAGTTGAGATCTAGGTTGCACAGAAACGAAAAATGTTTCCAATACAAAACAAAATATGAAAATGACATTTTTCTAAAAAGTTAAGAAATGAAAACACGAGATAAATTGTAAATTTAAAAAATATAGGGGTAAACATTTCAGAACTGTAGCTTTGCAAAGTTGCTGAAAGTTTGGACTTTGGAGCAGCTAGAAAGAGACCCATGGCATTGCCTCGCCGGAGTGTTTACTGCTCTCACCACTAACCTGTCTCGCCTTCTTGCTGCCAACCGCTAACCATTGTTGCATCCTCCGTCGCCACATCTCTCGTCACTCTGGTTGCAAGCCTCGCCTTTCACCCTCGTCGCTAATCGTCGCCGCATCCTCCATTTCTATTGTTGCCTCGCATCTCTTACTATCGCCTCGCCTTTCTCACCGCCACATCCTCCGTTTTGGCCACTGCCTCACCTCTCAATGGCCCGAGTTGTAGATTTAGCAATCCTCGTCTTCCCATTACAGGTGTCCGCAGTCGCCAGAAATGTGTTCCCAATGGGGAACATGTTTTCCCACAATTTACAAAAAATGGGTTGAAAACCATTTCAAGTTGTTTTCGTCATTTCTGAAACAAAAAATGATTTTAAAACATCAAAACAATTTCTTCGAGCCATTTTCGTGTTTTTTCGAGTTGTTTTTGTGCTTCTTAGGTTGGGATTCTACCCTTAGGGCCCACTAGGATTCCATTCTTAAGGCCAATCGAGAGTCCACCTCCAAAACCAGCATAAGGAAGGAATACGGGTGCTGTAAGAAGCTATTAGATTATTGCAAAATATAGCCCCGCAAATGACACTGGCATCAACTCTGAAGAAATTTGTGTTTGGTTCAATCCTACTTCAAAAGGCACTAGTTAGGGACGGGGAACTGGTAGAATTTGTAAACACATGAGCCTAAGGAAAAGAACATACTAACTGCCATGGGCATAATTTAAGGCGAGTAGAACAATGAAGGAATAAAGATTCGTTTTACAAATCCAAGAAACTTGTTTCATTGCTCGAATGTCAAAGGCTCGCAAAAGAATTTAGACTCCATATGCTCGCTTCAGGACAATGAAGGCATTGAAAAGGGGCAGAAATTCCAGTAGACAAATGAAGCCTAGAACCAAAGCGCAAAGGCATGATAAGGATTCAAAAACTCGAAGTGCAAATGCGCAAGAATGGTTCAAAAAACCAAAACATGAATACGCAAGAAAGATTCAGAAAACTAAAGTGCAAACATGTGAGAATGATCTAAAAACCAAAGTGTGAAGGCGCGAGAACAATTTAAAAATCGAAGTGCGAAAACGATCTAAAAATTGAAATGCGAAGGCACGAGAATGGTCTAAAAATTGAAGTGCAAATGCACAAGAATGGTTTGAAAAATCGAAGCACAATGGCACAAGAACAGTTTAAAAAATCGAAGGATGATGGCGTGAGAACGACCTAAAAACCGAAGGACAAAGGCGCGAGAATAGTCTAAAAATCAAAGCATAAATGCCCAAGAATGGTCTAAAAATCAAAATGCGAAGGCGCGAGAATGGTTTAAAAAATTGAAGTGTGAGAATTATTTAAAATCGAAGCACAAATGCACAAGAATAATTCAAAAAATCGAAGCAGGAAAGTGCGAGAATAGTTCAAAAAATTGAAGTGTAAGGGCACAAGAACGATATAAAAATCGAAACGCAAATGTGCAAGACCGATTTAAAAGACCAAAGCATGAAGCATGAGAACGATCTACAAACCAAAGCGCAAAGGCACGAGAACAGTTCAAAAAATCAACGAAAATGCAAGAATCGCTATAATTATAAAAGGAAAACCTAACATCAAGGGTGCATAATGCATGAGATTGAATTATGGGTCAAAAACACTAAAAGCACAAAAAATGATCTAGGATAACCTAGAATCAAAGGCGATAGATGTGTAAAAATGATCAAGCATAACCTAAAGTTAAAAAGTGCAAAATGCATAAGACCAGATTAAAACCAAAAACGTAGAAACGCAAGTTCATCATCAACAAAGAACTAAAGAGTAGGGGAGCAAGCATAACGCTTGTCCCACTTTCATAAAGGATTAGGGAGTGGGTGTGACACCCTCTCCTAGTGAAAGTAAAGTAAAAACAAGCACAAATCAGAGGATCATCATTTGAGAAAAAAAGGGGTCAGAAGCACCGACTGATTACAGAAAAGACCATTAAGATGTTTGAGAGTCACCTACGTCAATGGACGAAGGACTCACCCCGAACACACGAGAATGATAAGATGCTCACGAACCCTCATGGCATTTGGACATGGACGAATGCTTGGTCAAAGCCAAAGGACTGGGGAACAACAAGACAATTCTCTCCAAAGTGAAGTCTTATAACAAATCAGTCCACACAAGGGACTGAGGACAGGCAATGCAATCTTTCTAAGTGGAAGTCAACTAGCCATCCGCAAAAGACTGATAGGCCATATTATATAGTGTCCCCATTTCATCCTAGCCTTACATACATCATCACCTTAATGTGATTTGATGATCTACTTGGGACTAAAAGTCGAGCAACACTTCGCCTAAGTTCTATTCATCTTTAACGGTCTCGCCCTAAGAGTTCATCCCTAAAAGTCTACAAGGGTAATTGATTACAGTTAACTAAACTTAGATTCTAGATGGTGGATAGATTCGACACCAATGACATGCGGAAAACCAAGTGTGAGTTCTTAAATCCAGCCTCAATCAACACGCTCATCATGATTTCAAAATCCTACTCAGTTCCTGATTCAATGTCTGTCTTCCTTACGCTAAAATTGGGGAGCTTATGACAATAAATATTTTATCTGAGATGATTGACTATATACAACTGTTCATCTATAGAATCAAGGTATAGTGCTAATTAGGCATCATCCTTCCATCTTGGCCCCAAACATATGTGGTTGGCAGATTCGAGAAGAACACGTATAAATGACAAATAACAAGAGCATACTAAAGCAAGGAATATGCGAGAGTGATCTAAGACTCATTATTCAAGAAACTAAAACAAGAAAACATCAAAATTCAAAAACAGGCAAGAATGGCCTTGAAGCTTAAAACGCTTAATGCAAAAGAAACAAAGCCATACCATAATACAATCTACTCTTCCATCCGAGAAAATCAAATGAAAAAGTATGGAACAATTATTGTGTTACAGGCAAAAGCCCATTAAAAGTCTAAAAATGCCCAAAAGCCCAAAATAACTCTTTGGTCTAAAAGGTGTAAATTTTTCAATATACCAGGGGAAGGGTCCTTATACAACATGCAAACTAGATAACTCTTTTATTGCTCCTAGGGCATAGGTCAAGTGATTGAGCAATGATAAGTTGGGAATCATACCAGTAGGTCGTAAGTTCAATTTCTTACCTTGCGCAGTGAGGCAAAACCTTCACTTGCAATTTACCTCATACGTTAAAATCGAGTGCACGAACGACGAGGGACCGCACAAGGACGGTAATACCTAGATAACTATTTTATTCGAAAATCCCTCTAAATAATCTACGAAATGGTTAAATAATTATTCAAAAGAATTCAAATTCTAAAATAATTTCGAAATATATGGATAAATATTATCTGTAAGAATCATATTCTTAAGATATTATCTGTAAGAATTCTAATCTCAAACTACTTAGTATTATTCTATACTTTTCTATAAATAAGTAGACACTCATTTTATAAAATATACGTTTTTGATACAGATAGAAATTTTAGCTTACAGCTTTTTGTATCTTTTGTGTTTGACTTAAATGTCGAAGTGTTTGCATGGGAACCTTCTCTGCTCCCTCTAACTGTTTATTTCCTTGCAGATTCAAGCAGTTAGATGATGACATTTTTTATTAAATAAATTTATTATTATATTTTGATAATAATAAAAGTAATTAATTTTGTGTGTTGTAATTAACCTAAAACTATATATAGGAAGCAAATTAAATTCACCATCGAAGTTGAGATGGTAATATTAGTGACCTCAAAGTCTCTCGAGTCCAAGTCCCAAAATCCTTAATTAGTGCCCAAATTATTTAGTATTAATCAAGAAATAAAAATGAATTAAATGTAAAGTATTAGAAAACTCTTCAACTGCCAAAATGGCGCAGGTCTATAGCGGCGCTCCATCGCTAAGGGCGGCGTTTCGGCCTTCTTGCCTGTTTGAAATGAGGTTGAGCTTCACACGTCCATCTTTGTCTCTGCTTCCACCAATCCTCCATTGTCGCACGAACCCAGTTCGATCCATCTCTCATTTCTCAAATTCAGAGACACCCACTTTACCTAAGCCTCAAACGCCGCTGTTTCTGAGGCCGCCCACCCACTCAGCCACCCTATCAGACCTTCGAAAATGGCGGAAGTGGGCCAAAACCCTCGCTTCCTCAATGGGGTCGAAGTTCCTGGAAGCCGACAACGGCCCTGACGCCGCCCTCTTGCACCGAGAACTCAATTGGCTCATAGACGACGCACTTGAAAACCCTAAATCAACCTTTACCCAGTTGGGTAATGATTCTAGTGATAGCCCTAATGGGGATTTGTTGTTGAATCTTAGAGTAGGGTTGAGTGATCTTTATGGGTTGTGGAAGCACAGAATTGAAGAGAGAAGGCCATTCCAGTATGTGGCTGGGTGTGAGCATTGGAGGGACCTGGTACTGAGTGTTGAAGAAGGGATTTTGATTCCAAGGCCTGAGACTGAGTTGATTGTGGACTTGGTGGATGATGTGGCTAGGGGCAGTGAAGAGTTGAGAGAAGGGTTGTGGGCTGATTTGGGGACTGGAAGTGGTGCTCTTGCTATTGGGATTGCAAGGATTTTGGGGGCTTTTGGGAGGGTCATTGCCACTGATTTGAGCCCTGTTGCAGTGGCAGTTGCATCCTACAATGTTGAGAGGTACAATTTGCAGGTCAGTGAATTTTGGGTTTGTTTCAACAAGTGCTATTTTTGTGTTACCAATGTAAACTCGTCGAGATACAAAGAGCTACAATATGAGTTATAAGGAACTTATAGAAGATAAAACTATTGATAGAAATGACTAGAGAGCTAGAATTCATGTATCCGTGAGATAAACACTTTATATGCAATTGTTGTTGTATGTAGTATTATGTGGTAGGAAAGCCCATGCTGAATTCCATATGTTAAATGCATAGGAATGGTTTTGCGTTGTATGAAACTGAGCTAAGGCTAGTCACCTGTAAAATTTTACGACGCAGTTCACTAGCAAATTTATTTGTTTGAACCAATTATGCCTTTCTGCACAATATTTGGCTCTCTTAGTCAAGCATGTGCGTTCTTTGGCTGATGTGGTGCTTTACAATGTCATATTTCTTTATTATCAACTAGTTATGGTTCCATCATCGGATTGTATTTCTAATGATCCTTGCATTAGCAAACTTCCAGTTACAGCTTGGAAGACTTTATTTCTAGTGATAATTAGATTGCTCGAATAACTGTCGAATGTCAACCCTCAAAAGTCATTTTAATAAGTTGCACCAAGAAGAGGGTGTTACTGTAACATGCCATTGCAAATTGCTCTGGATTTCACAAAGAACAAGCACTGAAAGTCATTTTCATAAATTGCAGCGAGAGGATGAGGGAGTGAAATTTTGGCGTGTCCTTGCAAAATCTAGGACCTTTCCTAGTTATCATTTATCGATGATCCTGCAAATTCCTTTGACAGCACTGCATTTCCATGTCAGTAAGTTCTCTAACAACTCCTGATTGGAAGGTGCTTAAAGCAGAGAGTGATTTAAGTTTTTTAGTTCATGCCTAAGGTCCAATTCCATCTGGATGAGCTAGGGTGGGAAACATAATATCTTCTTATTACTTATTCCATGTGGGGCCACAACATTGTTGGAGCTCGAGTATTTTGGTTATTGGGTCCCTAGTTTTGAAACAAATAATTTCCATAAAAGAGGTTTAGTTTTATGCCACCTAGATGAACTTATTGGAGAGTGAAAATGAGAAATTAATTACTTGTAGAAGGAAATGAACCCTTCCAAATTCATATGCTGGATTATGTAAAAGATTTGGAAGTAATGAAACAACTATCTTGACAACTCCAATGCCCCTGTTCTGGTATTGTTACTGTTATTATTTGCTCTCATATAATGTCCTGTGATCCTCAGGATAAAATTGTGATAAAGCAAGGATCTTGGTTTGAACCTCTAGAGGGTGTTGAAGGAGAGCTCATTGGCCTTGTGAGCAATCCACCATATATACCAAGTGAACATATCTCTGGGCTACAAGCTGAAGTTGCTAAACATGAACCAAGACTTGCACTGGATGGTGGCCCTAATGGTATGGATAATCTACTCCACCTCTGCCGTGGGGCCGCTACGATGTTGAAACCCAGGGGATTCTTTGCATTTGAGGTATCGATCTTCCTCTAAAATGAGTATTTACTTTTCTTAAAATGAACTTGTGCTATTCCAACCATTAAAAATACCTTTGAGGTGCTAATCTTCCTTATTTAAGTTTGAATATGCATATTTCCTCTCCCCTCTCTCCTTGTCAACAGTTAAGATGATGCTCAAACATGTACATTGAGAATTTTTTTTCCCAAACCCAGTTCCTATGAGATATTGTTACTCTCTTTGAATTTATAATTGCAGTATTTTGTAAACTCATTTCCCACAAGATTATTTTCCAAATCTAATCCTTTTTAAACTTATTCTTAAAACGTGAATCTGTCTGTGCAAAACAGGCTTCCTACTAAAGCAGTGTTGTTAAACATTGGTGGGGGGGGGGGGGGGGGGGTTGTTGGCCCCACAAAATAATAATAAATAATTATCAAACAAAAAGAGAATGAAGTCCCAATCGTGACTGACGTCTTGAAAGAAGTCGCCCACAACCAGTAGAAGTTTCGCCTATGACTTTGTAATATTTTCATTTTCACTTCTTTTTTTTTTTTCTAATTGAAGACATGATACATGTGATTAGTGAGTTAAGAATTTATTTAGCCAGTGGAATGAAGGTTTGGTATGCCGTATATGAAGTTGTTGAAGACATGACTTGAAGAAGAGAGTAGATCTTTGGAATTAAGTTTAAAAGCACAAGGTTTAGGAAAATTTTACTTGCGGGCCTTGGCTTTGGGTGACAAATTCATAACGACATGTTTAGTCACTACGGCTTCGGGTCCAAGGAGACATTATATGGTAAGCGATTGAGCTGTTTGGTTGGGATCATGGACTGCATCTTGATTAGGTGAATGTCGACGACGTTGCATCTTGCAATCAGATATATTAAAAAATTTCGACCCTCCCTCCATCAGTTTTATTTGAGGTGTTATTTAACATGTTATGGTAATACTCCTATGTCTATGTTCGGCTGCATTCAACTCATTAGCTCAGCATTATTTTGGATGAACTCTATTTATGTCTTTTTGTATGGTAGATCTCTCAGTATGGCACAATGTTGGGCCAGTAACATTTAAAGAGGAGAGGATATTAAGATAGGCATGCAGTCATACAAAAAAGAGAAAAAGAAGATAAAATTAGAAATTAGATTATTCGTAATAAGATTGAAGTTACTTCTACTAAAGTTAAGATGTGCAAGACACGATTAAAATTGTTTAGTTATGTGAAGAAGATTAGTAGAGGCACTTGCAATAAGTGGATAGAATGAAACAAATATCTAGTAGAAGAGCTAAAAGAAGACTAAAAAAATTTTAGTGAGAGACACTTAAATATGCTTTATAAAAGTAAGTGACGAGTAAATAATATTTATATGTTTTTCCCTATTTTATTAGATACATATAGATTCTATGATCTGTTAGGTTGTGGCAGCCACCAACTTGAAGTCGGTGATCTGCATACAAATGGCTTGTGATGCCTGGCAATGCCCCGCTCTCCCAGAATAATAATTATGAACGAAGCCTCCATGCATGGGTCATCACACTTTTAACAAGTCACCGACGCCATATAAAACTAGCTGCATCTATCTTGTGATTTTGCTGTTGGTAAATTCATTCACATACTTGGCCGGCCACCACCGACAACTTAACACGGCACATTCAAATATCTTGGACGCTCCTTTATCTTATAGAAAAAACTTCCTCGTACACAAAGACTTTTCATTTTATAAAAGTCAGGAGAAAATCATATTTGCATTTATATAGCAGCTGCCTTCTTGTAAAGGACTATTTTTTCAACTCGAACTCATGACTTTCTAGACACACAGGAGTAATTGCACGGTCATTCATTTATCTCTAGAATGTGAACTTGTAATGAAAATATTTTGTAATACTTGTTCCCTTCGAGATCAGAAAGATGCTTGCTAGGGTTGTTTGTAGTTGATGGAAGAAATGGAAATTGTTTGAATCTCTCTTGCTTTGGCATGATATTTGCAAATTCATAAACTTCCACTTTGATTTTTTTTTATTTCCCTCATTTTTTCTGCAGACAAATGGTGAAAAGCAATGCAACTTTCTTGTGGATTACATGCAAAGTGAATTCAAGGGCAGCTTCTCTGACATTCGAATTGTTTCAGATTTTGCTGGTGTCCAGAGATTTGTTACTGGATACCGAGCAAAGTTCAATTCTGAATTTTGATATTAGTCTTGGTGAAGGGTGTAAAACAAACTTCTGGAGAGTGAACGAAACAAAAGAAATAAAAAAAAAAAAAACGTCGTTTCTTTATGAATTAGTGGCTAAGCTAAGATGAATTCTAGCTCAACCCAACATTGTCTAGATAAACTAGGTGAAGGAGCCAAACCAAAATCCATCACCTTTATCCCTGAAATGCAATAATCACAATAATAATCACAGGCCTTAATCCCACTATGTAGGTAAAATGCAATAATCACAACAAAAATCACAAGCCTTAATCTCACTACTAGGTAGGTAAAATACAATAAACCACAAACAACTAAAACTGAGGCCAAGGATTTCACCAACTTTACTAAAGTACTTTCCCCTCGTACCATTGTTGTCTTACAAATCAAGTAAAATAAAATGGAAAAAAGATGGGCGACAAGTAACCTCAAGTGTTCACAAATAAATCAATGGACCGTTGAAGATTGAACATCTTTGCCCTCTATTGCGATTACAACCGCAGATGAATCAAAGGAGGTACCTAAAATTCATGTAATGGACCCCACCCAATGGGATAAGGGTTTGGAATCAAAGGAGGTACCTAAATTTCATGTAATGGACCCCACCCAATGGGATAAGGGTTTTTGATTACTGTTATTTCCTAGAACATCTAGACATCATAACATAATTGACCTTGTTGTAACAGGTTAGGGACACGAGAACAGCTTCATACAAGTCTCCTCCGAAACACTGCAATAGTAAAAGGTTCATGCAGTAAAATAACCTTTTGTTTAAGCACCATGGTTCAATAACTGATATTTGACAAGGTTCTCAAATGTTAACTACAAGAACCTCACATTTTCTTTGTTTGTTATTACAAAAAAAAAGGTAGAAAAGTCCAAGTCAATATACAGAGTCAGTGCATTCAGTTCTGTCTACTGGATATCGTCGTGAATTAGCCTTCACAGCAACAGACAAAACTGATCTGCTACAGAGGATGATGCTACAAGAGAAGACATCTAATGTTATTTACAGGCACAAGATGGCTGCAATTTATCTCTACTCCACCCCAATCATTCCCATTCTCATCTCTTTGATGAGATTTGCGGGGCAACCTTTGATCAATGTCACGGGAGACTTGAAAACTTGATATTCTTCTCTCTTCCAACTTCTCAAAGAGTTGGGGTAAGTGGATCTTAACCAATTGATAACAGTTCTATACTCAAGAAGATGATCTTCGGCCCTGCTTTTTCCATTTCTTTTGATGCAATTTGAAGGGGCTCCAGCTCTTACGACGTTTGGATGTCTCACAAAAGAAGCCAGAGGCCAGAGCTTGCTGCAACCACAGTTCAAATTCTTCCTCTTCATCCATCATTTCTGCATCCAAATCCCATGGATATCTGCTTGAGTTGGATCTTGGAGTTGATTTCTCCGAACCAACCATGTTTACATGAAAACTTGGTTGATGAGTATTCGGTCGACAAGCCATTCCCTGAACATTAAAATGTTGAGGTCTATAGTATTAGAGTTGGAGTAACAAAGAGCAATCATGATTCATCTACCATTTATATGGACAACACGAGCAGCCTGTCAAAACTACAAAACAGCAATTGGCAGCCCTTGGGGATACTCGTGTCTCGTGATCTAAAAATTTAAAAAAAAGAAAAGAAAAGAAATGCAAGAGTATAATCCAGTTCACGATTCACTCCAAACCTGACAAATAATATGGTCGATGCATCAAATGACCATATCAGATGATGATTCATGGAGTTAATTTCCAAAAAGTATTTGTGAGGTACCATAATCAAATCTTGATTTTACGTCTGTACAGATATAGGTGGAGATGATGCACGATCAGAAATCTATCCTCTTTCTAACATTAATAACTAGCACATTTGTAAAATGCACCAGAATGTGCAACACATATCTTCTCATTCTAGGTGGGGCTTAAAGACAAACATGAAAATTAGCTCCTAAACAGGGTCCCAGTTTGGGGATGTTGAAAAAGGGGCTGTGAAATTAGGATGCTGTAAGGGTCAGCAAAGCTTAATAATTTGTTGAATCAAACTAGCTAATTGGTAGAGAGGGAATGCTTGAGATTCCCTACACCCATAGTTGTTAAATCAAGATTCGAATCGAGAATCAAAATTCTTATTTTATAAATCGTGAATTGAGAATCGAATCGAATCGTAAGATTCGATACACATTCTCAATTTCAATTATAAATAATACACATCCATAGAAAATAAATAATGTGCCTACCATGATCAATTCTTTTAAATATAAATAGATAAATAAACTTCTAAATATATTTGCTAAGTTTAAAATTATACCAAAAGGAAAAAGTATATTCATGTTGGCTTTAAATTCAAATTACACCAAACCAAACCACTTTCAAAATAACAAGTTAGAAAAAAAAAAAAAAAAAAAAAACCTATAAATTCATATGATTCACTGTCGATTCGTCTGATTCATAGTTGATTTTAAGGGATTTTTGATTCACCCTATAAATTCAACTCGATTTCTATATGAATCGAGCCGAATCGTACGATTCGAATCGTGAATCGTACGATTCTAAGGGATTTTAGATTCACCCTAGATTCGACTCGATTTCTTTATGAATCGAGTTGAATCGTACAATTCGAATAATAAATCGTAAGATTCTAACAACAGTGCCTACACCCAACAACCAAATATAACTACCAGAGCACATGCAATTAGGCTAGTGCAAGCAGTCTTAAGACTGGTTACAGGAAAAGACAAAAGTAGTAGTTCTACAACCCTGAAATCTTATGCAGACCAAGAAGCAAGTTCAAACGGAATCAATTTTTAGGGTTAGGTTAGGTAAGGGAGAAGATCGCCCACTATTAAGTATATAGATCCCCCAACAGAACAGGGAGATGAGCACTCTGAGAAAGGAGGAGGGGGGGGGGGGGGGGGGGGTTGTTGGGTTACCAGGAGGGAAGTGGTATCATATGCTGAGATGAGATGATTAGCTAGACATTGTCACATGTTTCATTCCATCCATATTCGAGAGTCTTCTTGAGTTCTTACAAGGAAGCACTGAAATGTGCAGGGGTGGTTGAGCAAGAGGGAGCTTTGTGTGGAAGTTAGGTAAAAAAAAACCCCAACTCCTTTAGGGTTTTTAAGGTTCCCAATCTAATTTGGCAAACAGGCGGACACTGTCAATGAGAAGTCTTCTAGCTTAGGGAAGAAGACTGCCAAGCTTAGTCAAAGAGAGGTGTTTCCTTCAAATGGCATCGACCAACTCATAGCTAGAGGAACAACTGATTAGTTTTCTGGAGTCAATGAACTGGTTTAACGGAAGTGCTCCTAGCTTCATGTGATTCCTGTTAAATGTTGCATGATTAGATGGCTAGAGGTGGTGCTGAATGCATCAGCGGAGCAAACTTGATGGATAAAAGGTAAAAGAAGGGCCATTTCGAGCCAAAGTGTTCAATATGCAAGGAGCCTTCTACTTGCTTCTTCACCCTTCCAAAGCAGATGCAGAGAGTATTACGGTAGAGAATAGTCCTCTGGAACTATAAACTCATCTTAGTAAATAGTCTAGTAGTGGCAACAGTAGGAAACCCAAATCTTAACTCCATAAGTATGGATAAGAATTATAGATTTTCCCTTGCACCTTCGGGATGGACGAGCATTCAAGGAGATTGGGGATCAGTGTGCAGACAGATCTTAGATGCTGTACTCATGGCTTTTCTTTTTCAGATAACTATGCTGTACTTGTGGTTAATGAATGTGTGGATTCCACAGTATCTATTAATGTATGTGGAAAAAGCAACAAATCCTGTTTATTGAGCCTTTTTGCATTTTGTGTTAAAAATAATAGATTTTGGGCGTAAATGGAGGAAGTGGATATATTATTGTGTATTCTTGATCACGTTCTCAATCTTGGTTAATGGTGTTGCCAGGGGCTTCTTCAAGTCATCAATGGGACTCACAATCCCCCTTCTTATTCATATAGCAATGGCAGTTCCTAGTCTCATTGTCACAACCCTGACACCAGCCTGAGTGAGCCATGCAACACTTAACTAGAACCAAGTTCCCTCTAGGTAGCTAAGTATGCCTAACCTAATTTAGAGTTTCAAGAATCAAAAGCTAGTGGGCTAGCGTGCAAAACAAAGTGGGAACAATGAAATATGAGGCATTTACACTCAAGGGAGTTCTTCACTCAAGAGTAAGATTGCTTGAATGCTTGATCCTACAAATGATCGGTGGATGTATTTATGTCCTTAACCAATGACTAGAATGAACTTTTTTCAACCCCTATTATTACCCATATAGAATCTTCTCTAATTGTCTAGGGTATTTTTCTACCATTCTAGAATATCTAAATATTTCTTTTACTACAGAGCTCTATAAGAACGCGCAACTATTCTCTGGAGAATTTTAGAAGTTGGATACCCAGTTCAACATAAGATGTCCATTTCACATCCTGATCATATCTGCATGGCATATGGCCTCCTCGTAAAGTGGCAAGAGTGACATTATGCTCAAGAAGGCAGAAAGTCTAGGGTGATGCGTCTGCATGATTGCATTGATCCCCAATCTCCTTGAAGGCTTTAACTGACCCCAAATTTAAATCAACAGATCACCTTCTCTTACATTGCATGGTGGCAGGGCAAACATGGTATCATAGTTCTGCCATGTTTTGAGGTTATGTGAATGATGTCAGCTACAGTCTAAGATTCTTTTACATTTCAAGTCACATCCCTTAGGTCAAATGGGTTCACTAGTCCAAGCATTCTGGCTAGCAAACAAATCACATAGGAGACTGAAAATTATATTTTCCATGATGAGTAACTGTTCTCCCTGTACACCTCTCTTCCACCTTAAGCTGACCATAGGAAAGCCTTTAACAAAAATTATTTATTTTGGTAGTCAACATTCTTTGCAGGTCATCTTCAACTCCATAAGTGGCCACAAATGTACATTTTGTTACCAACAGGCATCCAGAAAAAGCACATGACTTAATGGGGGCTGTGCACATAAAAACTGACCTGGCAAATAGCCCATTCTGAAACATCAAAGATCTTGCTTTCAGCACAAACAAAGGCACGGGGTATTTCCACCTATATGGAAAACAAATACATTAGCAACATGAGGATGCTAGTTACACAGCAGAGTAGTAAAACAGGCAGGTTTAATTTAATAAGCAAGGAAAGAATATGAAGCCTCTGTCTGGTAAAGAAAATAAGAAATCATTAAGAACAGCCGGGGATTAACCAAGCCAGAGAAAGACTGAGGTAAGTGGTCACCTAATGCTTTTGCTGATTTCCTTTTTCCAATACCTAGTCTTTCCTTATTCGAGTCTTTTGTGGAGGAGCAGTAGGGGGTGGGTACCATGAATTGTTTTCCCAATCCTGAACCAGGATGTACTCTTGGGCACCTTGGTACTTTCCTGAGGGAGGTTAATGACAAGACCCCTGTCTTAGGCATGAGAGGTTAGGAGGCATGAGAATTGAGAAGTTCAGTCTCGATGTCCATTGGTGGATTGACTCTATAAAGAGCAGATTTAGGAGCCACAATTGTTACCTCTAGCTACAGCAAGGTCTGGGGTAGTGAGCAACCTAGAAGGGGTAGGTTAGTTGAGTGTAGGTTCTTGGTATCTCCCAAGGAGGGAGAATCCTCCAAGTGGGTTTAAAAAGAATTAAGAAATTGTTGAGAGTCATGGGAGAGCCACCAGAAACTAGTCCACTCAATGTAAGAAAAGTTTTAGTTCAGGGAGGGAGGGAGGGAGAGAAAGAGAGTTAAAAGAGCCTTAAGTCAGGAGTGAATTATGATAAAGGGTCAAGTAACTCTTCCAAGTGTGTCAAGAGAGCGAGGATGGGTGGCTTTGCTGTCTTTTTAGATAATGTGTTCACTTTCATGAAATTCGAGGGTTTTGAACAAGCCTGGGAAAAGACTGGTCATTATGGTCTTGTTAAAAAATCTAAGGCGCTGTGTAGTGTGTTTGCAGGAAATCAAAGTGGAAACGTTCTCCTTCAGTCTAGTGAACATCATTGGGGAGGTTGGTGGATAGATTGGTTGCTCTTGTGGCAGTGGGTACCATGGGAGGTATTTTGCTCGTTGGGAGAGTCTTCACAAGGTAGGTGTTTTTGTAGGTGAGTTTTCTGGTTCCTATAGGTTTAGGGATGAGAAGAGAGTCTGAATGGACTTCAATTGAGGTTTATGGCCCTCATTGAGAGGAGCTCTCCAGTGCTAAGGCCTAGTGGGGGACCTCCAGGATGTGTTGGTGGAAATTTTAATGTGATTGGGTTTCCTCATGAAAGGGGTCTAATGGTAGAGGTGTAGTTCTATGAGGATTTTCTCTGGCTTTATTGCTAGCGAGGAGTTGATCGATTTACTGTTAATAAGTGTCCATTCACTTGGGCTAAAAGGGGGAATAGTACTTCATATTTCTCAGCTAGACAGATTCTTGGTGTCTGAGGATTGTGAGGATGCCTATCAGGATGTGAGACAGTCCACATTGCCTAGGGCAGTTTCTGATTATACTACAATCGTGTTGGTGAGTGATGGGTTCTCGTAGCAGTTTAAGGCCTTTTATATTTGAGTGGGTTCAGGAGAAAGGTTTCTTAAACCTCATTCAGTGTTGTGATCTAGTTATGAGATCATAGACTGCCCGAGTTCTTGTTTGGCAGCTAAGTAAGCATTTGAAAGAGGATCTTAAGGTTAAAGGTTGGAACAGGGAGGAGGTGGGGTAATTTTGAAATCCAAATTGACAAGCTTCTTGAGGATGTTAAGGTGTTAAAAGTAAAGGAAGGCCTTGAGGGGCTTTCTCAAGAAGAGATTAGTAGAAGAGGCATCTTGAAGGGTGAGGTAGAGAGACTGTTGATGGCAAAAGAAACTGAAACAAAAATTAAGGTTGATTGTCTTCAAGGGTGGTGAAGAATACCAACTTTCTCACAAAATAAGCAACGCAAATGAGAGAACTAGTATTTGAAGAGCTTAATATATTAATTTGAAGATTTCTCACATTATTGGCAGATGATACCTCATTTTCTTGCAGGGCCTAGAATAGGGAATTGAGAGCCCTTAGGGCAGCCGTACTTTGTTTTGAGGAAGTCTTGGGTCTCTGTCTGAATTTCACCAAGAGTTAGATCATTGCAGTTAGGAAGGCTATTTTGTGGAAGGGGATGTAGGATTAGACTCTAAACTTTAGTGTAATGCTTTGTAGAACGTATGACCTTCAAATCAAAGGCTATTTAGAACATGGAAGTTGAAAGATTCAACAAAAGATTGGCCTCTTTGAAGAAATAATACCTCTACAGGGGGTAAGCTTACCTTAATATGTGTTTTGTCTAGTCTTCTCGCCTATACTCTTTCTTTCCTTTTGGCTCCTACCTTGGTTATCAAAAGATTGGAGAGGAGATGAAGGGAGTTTTTGTGGAGTGGCATCAGTAGTGAGTTAAGTTCCACCGTGTCAACAGGACACAGGTTTGCATTCCTAGGAAGGGAGGACTAGGGATTACACATCTAAACAAGCTTTGGAGATTGGCAGTTGAACAAGAAAGTTTCTCGAGAAATAATGGTAAGAGTACAAATACGGGAGAAATTGAGTAAGGCAGAGGAATTGTGGTGTCTCTTTCCCTTATGGGGTTGGCTTATGGAGGGCTATAATGAGAGTTTGGGGTGAGTTTACTCGATTTGTCAATTTTAGGCTGGGAACGGGAGCAAGATCAGTTTTTTGAAAGACAAATAGTGTAGCAACAAGCCTTTGTGGATCATTGTCCCAACTTTTATAGTGTTGCCATGAACAATGAAGCCAGGGTGAAGGATTGGTTAGCTACAACCCCTAGGAGAGTAGTGCAAAGCAGTCCCCAAGTTTTTAAGCATAACTTTCAGGATTGAAAAATCAACTTGTTGCCAACTTTTCTAGAAGGTCACAGATTTGAGATGTGAAAATAGCCTCTTTACCAAGTGTAAGATTACGTACAAAAATGACTCTCTCCCAACCCTCACAAAGTAGGGAGCCTCATGCACTAGGGACACCCTTTTTCTTACCCTTTGTGATAAAAGGTCTTCCAGACCTCCCTTGGAAAGCCATGTGGAAGACAAGTGCCCCTCCCAGGTGGCCTTCTCTAGGTGCCATTTTGACTACTCATAATCTGAGGATGCCCAGGCAGGTACTACTTGGGTAGGAGTATTCCAACAATGAGGCTGGGACCATATTCTCCTACATTGTTATGTATCTTGTGAGGTTTGGAACTTTATATTTTTCATCTCGGGAATTTATTGCATTACGCTAAATTTGGGGGAGTTTTTGGGTTTTTGGAAGATCGGTTACCAGCCCAAGATAGAAAGAGCCAGTTGGTTGACTATTCTCATCCACATTTGGTGGTCTTTGGCTAGAGGGAAATAGGATGGCCTTCAAAGAAGAGGAGAACTTGTGTTTGCATATGAAGGGCAATATAGTTTCTACTTCATACTCTTGATTGGGGATGTACACTCCAATTTGGTTGCCCATTGTTGTTCAATTTTGGATGAGCTTCATTTTGGATCTCAATTGAGCAGTAATCCTTTGTTTCCCCATTCTTTTGCATAGGAAGCAGTGAAGTGCCCCTTTAAAACATTTCTTTTATCTATTGACTTATGCATACTTATCAAAAAATAAATAAAAATCAAAGAAACAAACAAATTTACAGCCCAAAGATATACCTTTTGCGGCCGACCAAAGACCAGTGATCCCTTGTATTCAACCCATCCATCTCCATCCTTGGCTTGGTGGTATTGACAGCAATCCTAAAATCAAAGCAAGTCTCAGGGATTTATAAACCGAATTTGTCTCTCTACACAGAGTACCAACCAAACAAGTCCAACCTGACACCATCTTGCTTTGGCCTTAGTCCTATTGGTGCAAACCCAAATGTGTGAATTGCCACATTTTGTGCAAGGTATACACCTTGACTCCTCAGAGCAGTAATCAGAGCCACCCTGCATATTGGAAAGGTATTTTGACCCAATTTAAGCTATTCTTAGAAGTTGAATGGAGTAGAATATTGACGGTAAGACTTGCTAGATGGTCTACATAATTATATTTGGTGACTAGACTTGCAATAAAGACAAGCAGAAAGGCCACAGAATAATACCTGATTTGAAGTGTTATGTGATTGGTGAGAAACGCTCTTAGATTCTTCCTTCTTCAATTGCTCATCATAGTCTTTTTTCTTCATTGAATCTGAAAGAACCTGAAAAATTTTAATCCGTTGTTATTAACATCAAGGGCATATTTCCACTTCATATATCTAAGAAAATACCACATCTTTTAAATGACAAGAAAGCTCGCATAAAAACTTATATACCTCGTATGCACATTGCAGTTTCTTGAATGATTCACTTGCTAATGAACTTCCCATATTTTTATCAGGATGCACAAGCATGGCCTGAAAAAAGAAAGAAAGAAAAAAGGAAAAAAAATCAATCAATGTAAATGAAAAGGGAAGCATTGAATCTGGACAAAAAAATTTACAGCAAAATTAAATTCAAATTCCAGTCTACAGGACATCAGATAGAATTTCATTCTTGTTTCTACCACTTTGTGGATTTACAGTGGAGTACTCAGAGGGACATTGAAAGACATCCACTGATAAATACCAGATCCTATCTTATTTGGGCATGCTCTTTATTGCATGTGACCTATTGTATTTTTGAGAAACTTAGAAAAATGACATGAAAACTGGTCTTGGTTCAATAATTACTTTTCTGCATGCTACTTGGAAACACACTCTTCTCACATCCATAAAGCATCAAAAAGTAATTGCATAACTTAGCACAAAAAGAAAAAGTATTTGCATATATTCTAATAAAACAGAATCCCTGACAATTCATAGTGTGATAAGAAGCACAAAGTTTCTAGGGGGATATGTGGCATCTTATCTAGAGCCATGCCTCAACAACAATATATCAGGACTTAATCCCACTAGGCGGTGTCTGTGACACTCGAGAAAAATGTAATAATAAAATAAATATTAACAGTCAGGCATTGAAGCCTGGAAATTTATAATCCAAACTTGATGATGAGGGTTTCAGATTGAAGGCAGCCAAGGGTCTGGCATTGAGGGAGTTATTAAAGAAGAAAGAACGAAGCAGTAAAGAGAGAAATCATTGCTTGGGATCTTCTGTAGGCCCATAAATAGTGGCTAAAATGGGGATTTTGGGAGCATTGAAGCAGTGGGCAACAATCTGAGAGGTAGAGTGAGGAGGAAAGAAACTGGAGATTGTGGAAGAGAAGGGTTTGCAGCAGTGAGGGGGAAAAGAAGAAGAAAGGTAAAAGGAGAAAGGGGTGTACCGGTGAATGCAACAGAGGTAAAACTCTCTTCCTTCATTTGCTCTGTTTGCTATTTTAATCTGTTGTGCCAGCCGCCATGTTTCTGGTTACCCAAAGCGCCAAGGAGGGCTATGTGTGGCCATTATTGAGAACCTGGACTAAGGTTACTTTAACCACATTTGTGGAATAAGAACTCACTCTTTGGTTACCCAAAGACCCAATTTCACTCAATGGACCTGACCCATCTGAGGGGTGTTAAGTAGTTTTGAGATTTTTCCCTCTGTTTTGAAGAATGACAGAATTACCCAAGTTCCAAAAATGAAGAAAGACCCCTAGAATGCCTTTAGGCTACATTTTCTCCATAAAAGGTTATATTGATATGGGACCTACAATGATTCTTCAGGTCAAGGGGTCATTGGAAAAGTAGATAGTGGGGATAAAATAACACAAAGGCCATGTGAGTGGTTATACTGTGGTACGTATGTATTTAAAAAGTATTCCCATGCATGAAATGTTTTACAACAATGTTATATGTTCTCAATTACTTGATCTTATACATGATATAGATATAACTGAGAACATGAAAAATATTTTATGGTGTTGAGCTTATGGTTAATTATTATGGAACCTATCCTACAGGTACCCGGTGGAATTACCTCCTACCACTAAGCACACATATACACCCTTTGAGCTCAATATACCGTTGGTGGTGCTTTTGTTATTTAAATGTGGTTAAATGGTTCCGTGTGCTTATCATGTTACATACACTGAAATGGTCAGTTGTTATTCTATCTTAGCTACACCATGTTACTAGATCTAAACGACTGCATCGGGAATATTTGGAAAATATTCATTTGTTTACATGTGAAACATAGTATCTTTTGCTTATGATCTAACAGATGCAAGAAATCCTCACTGAGCTATCAAGCTTACCCCACCACCTAACATGTTTCAGGTGACTAGCAAGATGCCTAGGAGTGGACTTGGATCAAGGGGAATGTAGTAGTGAATTCTTAGAGCTACCTTGTTATTACCTATTTCTCTTTACTTTACCCATGTAATGCATAATGTTTTTATATATGTGATTGTCGGTTTGTAAGTTTTAAAGAATGAAGAGGTAAATGAATGTTGGGCTTCCTGTTCCTTAAGCTTCAGCTCAGGGTTCATGGCCCCCTGCTAGAGGGGGGGTGTGATAGTGACGGCTCGCCAACCACCTCAATCTATGGTCATACCTACCATAAGGCCATTATAGTTCACATCACGCTTTAAGAGTTTGCCACCAAGTTTTTCTTGGTCTTTGTCTACCTCTTTTGTTAAAAGTTTCTTCTATTCCATCCACACTCTTCAATACGACATCTATCCATCTTCTTCTCACATGACCACCCATCTTAATTGTGTCTCATGCATCTTTCTAGAATAGGAGCCACCCCAACCTTACGATGAGCAACCTCATTTTTATTTCTATCATTTCTTTTATGGCCACACATCAACTGTAACATTCTCAAGTTTTTAGAGAATGCAGGTATATGAATCTGAAAGTATTTGAACAGTTTTCTAAAGATGGCCTATTTCTCAGAGATTAAAGAAAGTTTAAAGAAAAAAGTTTCCAAAATATACACCCATCTCAGAAAAAATATCTGAAAAGAAACACTCAATCCAATGCCACAAAGGCTTTATTGTATTTATCAACAATAATCGCTATTCTGAGAGAAATAGACCATTTTTGTAAGCAATATCAACAAGAAGCACAAAATTTGACATTTAAAGTGAAAACAGTTCTCTTGCAACCATTTTTTTGTCTTCAGGCCAAACAGTTAATTGGGATCATTAATAAACAGGCAAACCTAAAAGTAAATTAACAGTGCCCAACAAGCAGAAAGGGGGATAAGAGAATCATAAGCCCATTAGTACAGAACCAAATTAGTTATATTACATGCAAATCACAAACAAGAAGACAAAAACGTCTAGAAAGAAACTGGAGGTACGTACTTTTTTCCGATATTCTTTCTTGAACAGCATAGCATCAATTTTCTTGTGACGGGGAAAGCCCAATGCTTCATAGTGATCCATACTACTCAAAATCCTCTTCATCTCATTGATTGAAGTTGTTTCTTCTCTGACCACCTGCTTACCAGCAGATTCTTTATGTTTGTTGACAATAGTCGAAGTAGCAGGTGTTTTGCTAGAAGATTTACATGAGTGCAACTTTTCAGGTTCATCAGTAGGAACAGAGTATTCACACTCTCCAGAGAAGTCATCTTCTGTGAATAATTCTGATTCCTTTTGCTCCTCAAAATGTGTGCTCTCTCTCAACTTATCACACCATTGGAGTAAGTAATTGAACACATCATTTGAGAGGAAAGAAAGGTTTATTGAGAGAAAAACTCCAAGCCATCCAACTCGAACTTGTACAAAATAGGTAGCATAAATAGTTGCCATTAGGACTACTAGCCGGGCATGATTTAAAGAAAACAAGTAACCTGCATTTGCACAATAGATTTACAATCAAGAGCTGAAGCAGGTGAGAGAAAGCAGCAAGGAGTCCAAGGACTATCTAAACTCAATTATTCATTTCATCTATAGCAATTGGACAGATAATGAAAAGGTAAAATTAAAGCACAACAAAATTTGTTTCTCAGTAGCTTCAAGATAAGCATGAATCATGTCAAAATCAAGCAACAAAACAACCAAAAGGTTGTGAAGTCCTAGTCAACCAATACTGAATAGAAAAATATTGAGTAACCAGTTGCCCAAGGTAATAAATACATAGGAGCCTCAAACTGCACTAATGTTGTCCTTGTTTTTCTTTTGATAAGAAACATAAAAGAAACCATCAAGAGGCAGTGAACCATATAAAAATAGAAACCTACAAAGTACTTACAAGGATAAGTCATCAAGGAAAAGTAAAGCCTCCCTAGCCTAACAACAACAACAACAACAACAATCAAAAGATTTAATCTCACTAGGTGAGATCAACCATGTATAGACCTCCAGTCATCCTTATCTATAGTCATATCCTCTATAAGATCATTATATCCAATACCATATCTAAGATTTTCCCACCAAGTTTTCTTTGGCCTTCCCCCCTCTTTTACTAGATTTTTTTTCTATTTTATCCACTCACCTCGCAATCACAAGTACTTCGATTGGTCTTCTTTTTACATGTCCAAATCATCTTATTTTTTATTCTTTGGATTTTATTTTCAATAGTGCCACACCAACCTCAGTACATATGATCCCATCTCTTATTCCCCCCCCCCGCGGGGGGGGGGGGGGGGGGGTGGTCAAAACTCACAAAAGCTCTAAAAGCCCTTGAAAACATTTTCCTTACTAATATCGAGATTTTTAAAGCACGATTCTCTACAAAATTTCCTCCAAATCATCTCCATCTCCTTCTCTTGCAGAAGTTACACTAAAGAAAAACATCTCTCTCTCTCTCTCTCTCTAAAAAACTGAATCATTTTGCACGACTAAACAGCCCCACTATGTCTACGTAACTTCTAAAGTCCAAATCAGTCAAGTAACAATCAGTGACATGCCTCCAAACAACAAATGTCATTTGAGAAGGAATCAGATTATGAGAAAATAACAGAACGATGAATGATGAGTTGAAAGCAAGAACAGAACACAATTGTCTTCCAATATCCAAATTCAAAGTCAGTTGAGTGAGAAATCATGGCATACCTCCAACAATAAACAGTGTACCAGTTATCCAAAAGTTAGCATACATCCATAATATCAAAATAGCAAATAGGCCTACAATAAAAAGTCCAGGAGTGTATCCCAAGTACTGAACAGCAGCCCCAGCAGCTCCCTGAGATAATAGATGAAGATGTAAGCAGCATAGTTTAATTGGTGCATATACATATAAATGGCATAATTGGCAGAATTCTTTCATCTATATATACATACATGTGCATACACATAAAGAAACATCATAAAAAAGTGTATGGGCCTAAATGAAGATATGACAAAAGAAAAAAATACATGGAAGTCTAGAATTCATGTAGCTGTTGGGGATAAAGGCTGGATATGTTGTTGTTTATAAAAAAGTGATAAGAGTGTGTGTGTGTGTGGGGGGGGGGGGGAGGAATTTGCCAAATTGGAAACATGTATGATGTGAATTGTATCATTGACCTTGTTCAGTTCAGCATATTCATCTTTGGCTACATTTTAAGATACCACTTCAGATGAGACCAACACTCTATGTTCCCCCCTCTGCACTTCATAATTAGTTGAGGACAGATTTCCAGCCAATATAAGAGGCAACATAACAAGAACAGCAGTATATATCATTCAATAAGGGAAGGGATCCTCTATGTTCCAGTCACGAGAGAGATGGAAACAGCAGGAAAAGAAGAGAAAATAAGGAAAGGAAAGTAGGGGGAAAGAAGGATTATCATGATAAGGTGAAATTTTTTCCCTATTTTGCTTCTTTTATACGATGAGAATTATGTTAAGAATACCTCTTTGATTTGACTTTGCAAAATTCATAATGACTCCAGCCACAAACAATGTCTGGATTATAGGGAAATTAAATGTATGATACAACTTATCACAAGAAATAATAGTCATGATAATCCTGGTCAATCTTTTTTAACATCTCATCATTAGGAAACTAATTTTGTGGTGAAACAATGGAAGCAACTTAGATACCACTAGCTTGACATGGAACAAGGTAAATCTTAGGATTCAACCAAAGAGAGGTCATTTTGAGCACAGAAAGTTGTTGAGCACTCAATGCCCACAGGAAATGGTTTATGCCCTTCTATAATATTTTCACAAACTTCGTAAGAACAAAATCCAAGCAATGAATCTTTTCTGTGCTATCATTCTCATTGAAATCCAACTGTAAATGATATTTGTGACTGCTAATTTTGGATAGTCTTTTCTGCGCTTATTTATCAAAAAAAAAAAAAAAAGTCCAACAATAAGATGAAGAATAATGTACTCTGAATAAACAGTAAAAGACAATCCAAAAAAATATAATAATTTACTTATTATGGACCTTGGATGTAGTATAAAAGGTGGCTAGGTGTTCAATCTTGCAAAACAAACACATAATCTACAACTACATACATACAGGCATGGATATATGCATATGTGTGCACTTGCCTATGTACAAGAAATTACCCAAATAACAAAATGAGAGACATGGGCCTGCCACAGTTTTTCCTTTTCAATAAATTGTCTGGTTATGCCCAAATAAGTAAAGGTTGAAGAAAAACTAATATTACACTTGTGTGAGTACTATGACAATGTTGCGTAGTCAATTGGGTCTCAAGAAAGATGAAGAATAAGCAACATTAGAAGAGTGTAGCAGTCACTACTTAAACATATACCAGTGGTCCAATGCAATGTTAAAAATTAAATCACTCTATGCACGGAATATATATTAGTTGAGTCTAGGAAATCGGTAGGAGCTAAGTGGCACATTTTGTAAATGTATTTTTTTTTTTTTTTTTGGGTTAACATAGAGGTTCCAGGATTTGTCAAACTAGTCCCTTACAGATCCATGCACACTGACCCATACACATGGACCAGGTAAGAATCCACCAATAGGATGGCGGTCATGGCCCCAAAAATTATCCTCACTTGGTGGCTTCCGTGGTTTGAACCTTGGATCAACTCAAAGTTCTTCCCACTCCAACACCACTTGAGCTACCCCTTGGGGTTTTACATTTTGTAAATCTAGCGATGCATTTCCAACAAAAGATCACTGGATGCTGCTTGTTACTGGTTTATTGTTTACCATACCTCGTACCCTAACAAACAGCTTTCTAAATAACATTGACTAAAGCCTACATGGGTGTTATGTCCGGACCAAAGCATCACCTGAATATGAACTAATATTATGAAATATATACAAACTTACGATTGCCCTGAGTGTGCTCAATCACTACATTGTGGTGACACAACATCAATCAAAATAAAGCACGTCCATCAGAATCCAACCAAAAATTATATCTGCTATTAAGGAAATAAAGAATCTCTATCCCAGAAAAAAAAAAAATGAAAAAGAAAACGGGAAGAAAGAGGAAGCAATTCCTATAAACACCATTCCAGATGCATAAAATCTGTAAAGAAGATAATTTAAAGCCATACCATACATATAAGTACATAGAAGAGGCAAGACATTGATGTCAAACTAAGAAAGCAACTCCACATAATAACGAGCAGAGCCGCCGAACCCAGCCGGACGAACGACCGAGCTCCCCGGACAACACAGTCCCCCCAATAAATCAGCATCAAAAGAAAAAACCTCCAAATCCTCGCACACCCACTGCAAACCAGAGGCCAATGCCTCTCCATAAACACCACAATTTTGTCCCTGAACCTGATCGCAGCAGTTTTGGCCACCGGATAACAATGTCTCTTGGATTGCAACCATTTCCACCCTTGCTTGACCAGCCCAATATCCTCCATCTCAACAGCCCCTAAATCCGCTACCCGCCCAGAGAAACCCTACGCTTCAACGACCTCTCACTATTGGTACTCATCGCTGTGATTGGAGAGCACCTTACATCTACTAAAACGCGATGTCAAATCACCGTAAACGCCCATTGAACAAAATCTCGGACTACAAGAGGCTCCGAGCAAGAACAAGCTGAGGAAGAAGAAGATCCAGTAAAAAGGAGTGGAGACTTAAATTGCTTCACAAGTACGTCTATTGAAAGCAGGTCGGAGAGTTAGCACCACTGTCTTCCTTTTCCTGTGGAGTGAAACCCTAAAGCTTTTTCAGGGCAAAAGCTCGCGAAAGAGAAGGTGGAGCTGGAAAGTTTAAAGGGCGAGCAAGCACGAGAAAGAGGAGAGAGAGAGAGAGAGAGAGCGAGAGCGAGAGCTCAGAGATGGGACATACATAATTTATTTGCCCATAAATAAATGTGAGAAAAATGTACACTGCACTTTGTCCAATTAGAGTTGTAAGGGTGACGTGTAAATTTGGAGTAATGAGGTGGGGCCCGCATGCTTGGTTTTTCTGATTAAAGGCTGGAGGTTGTTCCACTTCAGTTAGCAGGTTGTCCAGCTGCTGTGCTGTGCTGTCCTGTTCAGTCCAATCCTCCCCCTTCGCTCTCTATGCTCCTTTTCCTTGTAATAATAAATATTTTTTAAATATCCACCGGATAATGGAATAAAGATTCCTACAATTTTGTCCAAAAGACATAAATTCGATGAAAAAAAATAATAATATATCGATGTAATTTGATGAGTCATGCGTTTGATTTTAAAAACTCAACTTACAATTTATCTCCTCTTACATAATCAAAATGACGAATAATATAGAGGGTCGCACTTTTATTCTAAAAATTATTTAATTTTCATTTTAATTATACAAATATTTTAATAAAAATATTATCTCGCGCCCTCCTTCTCAAAATTTTTATTATTCTTTATTTCTCTCTCATATTTTTGTTTGGTTAAATCTATCTTCTTATTTTTTTTCTCATTTTATATAAACTATTAACGGCTTAACTCAAAGTTACTTTTTTTCATTATTTAGACTTAGTCTAAATTTAAATTTTAATAATTAGCATTCATCTAGTAGTGTTCGCTATCAATAAATGGATAGTATTTCATGCATATTTCTTAATATTTATGTGTATAGCGTTTGTTAAAATGAGTAAAATAAAGTTAAAATGATTTTCAAATCAAGATATGAAATAATTAAATTAAAATTGGGAACCATTCCAAAATTTGTATCAAATTATTTGTTAAGTTTTTTAAAATGCACTAGAGAACATATACGTCATTTTTTTATATCCATAAGGTCCAAACATATGCTTATCTTAAGAGATGAAGAGATAAGCATATATAGAAAATACTATATGAGAAGTTACGTGACTTATTTTATAAGAATATCTAAATAAGTTTAACAAAAATATTAAAAATTATAAAAGTGTTTAATACTTTTAATTTCTTACATATTTCAATTTATATTTTGTTTAATAAATATTGTCTCCATGAGGACAAAGTGACTCTAATTCGATGTAACTTATTATAACTAATTTTTTTTAATTAAATAAAAATAATCATGCATGAGAAAATCTATCAAATATATAAACACGAGAAAATAAAACTAATATTTTTATATAAAAGAGAATTATTATGAAAATGACATTTTAAAATTAGAACTTGGAATATTTTATTCTAATAACTATGGAAAGTTTAATTTGTATATTATCATATAGGAGGCAAAGGGCCAAATTGTGGGCTTTGGGGAAATTTAGTGCTAGTGCAGCCTTTGACATGTCAATGCAGTACGAATCAACAAATGGACGATATTCTCCTTTTTGTTAAAAAAAAATGAGCTGTAAAGCTAGAAATTGCAAAAATACTTATCGTGAAGGGACGTGATAAGTTGTTAAGGGTAAATTCGTCCTTTTAATGCAAAGTCGTACTTAGAAGAGTTGTTGCGCCTTTCATATATTAACTACCACAACCATCCCACCTGCAATGTGTTAGATCTGTTAGTAATATTTTTGGTGTAGAAACTAAAATTTGTGTGCTCCAAATGAGTAGTGTTTAATAATTATTTTAATAGTTGTTTATCACATAATTCACATATTTAAAGATTAAAAAAGTGGCATTTCCGTCTTGACTATAATAAAATAATCAAAATCAAAGAGATTTTCATATGTTTTAAATAATTAATATATTAATATTTAAAATCGTGTTATATGTACCGATGAAATGTATAAGCTCGATAATTGAATTGGACTTTATCATCAATCATGAAGTTCAATTAAATTTCATCCAAAGGCAACAACGACAAATAGGTAAGAATATTTTTGAATTTTGACGATTTTAATCATTATTTCGATAACTTAATTATTTATACAAGTAATTAATTTCTCAAGTTACAAATGACAAAAATTGATTAATTGACCAACTAGTACAAGTCCACATGACATCCAATCATTGTTCTTAACTTATGCTAAATAAAGAAGTAAAAATAAAGTCATGCACACATCATCCCTCCACTAGCTAAGGAATGTTCTAACTCATTAAAAAACAACTTAAAATCTCAATCAACAATTCTACATTGACTGACCTTCACTAAGTTTATAATTTCATTCACATGCAATCCATCGTGCAGGCATCATCGCAAATTTTAGTTAAATATCATGTATTAAGTTAGATTGATATATTTGAACAAACTTGAAAGGATTGTGACGAAATAATGTATAACTTAGATTTGATGTGATTTTGATTGTTGCATAATGACAGTTACTCAATTGAGGGGGAGGAAGGGTTGGGGTGAGACCATCCCAACCCACCTGCAAGTCCACCTCGGGTAACATAAACTTTGCCTGACACGAGTAACATAACAATCCCTTACTTAAAGAATTTAATTAAATTCCCCATTTCATTGTTCTTTGGAGACTGTTTTGACTTAGTGGGAATACAACTGGAATTGAAACAATCATGTTCACATAGAGAATATGGGAGGAAACAGAAAGTAAATGGTTTGAATTTCTTTGAAATTGATGGCATAATATACATATTTCCCAAGTAATGCATGAGCTGATCTCATGCTCATTTACAATTACAACTGGGTAAGAATTTGAGACCAGACTAGAGAAAACGGGTCGGGTTGGTGTGGGGGAGTGCCTTGCCGCAACAAAAACAACAACAACAACAACAATAACCACCAGCACAAGCATTTAACTCTATTACATGGAATCGGGTACATGAATTATAGCTCCCCAACTCCGACTCCAAACTTGAAGGGTTATCCACCAAGAAAACAAGAGTGCATACAATCTGCACAAGCTAAACAATTAGCACAAGAAGAATCAGATGAATGAAATTAAATCAACAAAATTTCAGCTTCCTTTGTGGAGAGATGATTTCAGGCGCTTCGATCATATATTGAAGTGAAGGTCATGGTTGCGTGAGACGATGTTTCAGATGTCAAGGCCGTTCCGTCTAGGTTGTCTGAGCTAGACATCGCCAAATTGTACATTTCGTTGACTTTACCGCGCTCAGTTTTGGGGCTTTTTTTAACTTTGAGGTTCGACAGATCAGAGATCATGGATGGCTTTTCAATCTCCATTTCGTCCATGTTCATCTCACCTGTCAACATCCTGACCACAGTTGACATGGGGGGCCGGCGCTTGGCCACATCTTGGGTGCAGAGAAGACCAATCTTTAAGAATCGACAAGCTTCTTCAGGATCAAAATCCCCATTCAATGATGAATCTACCAACCACACAAGCTCCCTCGTCTGATACAGGTCCCATGCCTGCATAACAAAATCCTCATTTTTAGAAGAAGAAGAAGGAAGGGCAGATAGCAGATGCACTGAATGGAGATTAAAATTTTAGAACACAGCCAAAGAGGATGTTTTTTTGGAACGAGAGCTTAGACAACAAATGCATATCTATTACTCGTGTCAAGATGATGCATGTAAGGGAACCCCAAAAAAGGAGACAAAATAGATAACACAATCAATTTAACTACTCATGTTCATCATCAAACACGCATTGCTGCCCTTACGCAGTGTAGCAATTGAATATGAACGTTCAACAGACCTCAACAGGACCGTCCTCTACATCTAATGATTCATAACAGATGGAAGTTGATTAATTTTTATTGCTACTCAAATCCAATGAAATAACCAACAATTTAACTGCCATTCGGAAGTCATATAACTAAGAATCTTGCTCAAGGGAGAATTTTGATGCTAGTCTGAAATCAGTTCCCTGACCATAATATTGAAAGGGGAATCAATCCACTATGAATGTAATGTGCTCCAAAACTTGTTCACCAGAGCCCTGTGCTCAACCCAATGCTGTTCTGTTTCCCCAATACTTTTCAGGTGCACATCCCCCCTTCATGGGAACAAGAATAAATAGAAGAGTATTTTTTGGCTAAGTGTAGAAGAAAAGTTTTCACACATTCAAAGATGAGGCTTCCTACCATAATGGAAATGAAGACTCTAATGCCCTGCAGGCAACAGTATTTTCTTTTTCCATTGCAAGTCAGAAGATTAATTTTTTGGATCTGCATGCCTAATTGGTGAATGGATGTCATGAATGGGGAGATGTTCTTTGTGCAGCATATCTTCTTTCATGATAATAAGAGAGAAGGTGTCCATTTTATTTGGTCCCTCCAACACATAGTTATCAGGTTCCTTCTACCCCCCTGGAACTGCGATCCGGATCACACATCGCTAATCGTGGTTCTTTTGCATCCCAAGATCACGAGGAACACTATTAGAATCCCCAAAAAGATAGAATAATTAAAAATAGAATACTTTTCAAAAATAAATAGAAAAAAGAAAGTTAGCCTATCTCACTTTCTTGTATATTCTATTGCATTTTGAATTATATTCAAACCTAACTCTGTTTGCATAGGATTCTTTATTCAATTAGTTGTACAAGAGCATAGAAAATTCCAAACAAACTAACTTCCATAAGAGTGAAGTATCAATCCAACTAATTTCGACTCAAGTACAACTATAGAACATACCACGAACCAATTAAGCCTACCCTTCTCCATATCACAAAATTAGCATACTAATCTACCCCATATGTGTTCCTGTACTGTCCCAGAATGTACCATGTTTCTAATACTAAATGATATGTTCTCAGTGAGTGGGTGCAATGAAAGGATATAACGTTTTCATGTCCACCTCTTGGACAATGGAATGGCCCTTTGGTGGTATATAAACAGCCTCCAGTCACCATAATTTTCCAACCTAATCTCACAGAAAAAGATGATAACGTAAACTTCTCCCCCCACCCCCATTCCTTCCTTGTTCAACATAAGAGGCTTTAGTGTTGTTAAATAACAGATGTCTTCATTTATACAAGTTGGTTCAATGCCAAACAAAACTATCACAGGTGTAGGTAGAGTATCCAACATTCCAAAAGAATTATGTATGTGAGTGTCAAACCTACTTCTGCATGTAGATTAGTCGCGTATTTTCCAACATTCTTAATTTTGACGATTTTCTCTTGAGATGTGACAAAGAGCAACAAAATGATATTATTCCAAAGTTGCTCAAACATGCACAAATGTAGCACTTAAGATTTGCTACAGTACACTTTGTATTAAGGACCTATCATCAGAACCTGTTTCTACAGTTGGAGTTTATCAGTGTTTCTGCAACAAAAAACTATTTGAAGGACAACTTGGCCGGGAAGGAACTCAAAATACTATTTCCTTCCAATAATAAAATGATCAGATCATATTTTATTTTTTCCATTTTTGACATGCATTACATCTCAGTAGCAATTTGTTCATACCAACATGCATAATTAAATTGTCAACATAAGTCGTATGTTCTACATCAAGAACATTATAAAACATTATCAATTGCACCTTATCTTAACTAGGTTAGGGTCAATGGGATAGCATTTCAAAATAACAATATGGAAAAATTTTATGTTGGATGCTCTTCCTAATGCAACCCTCTAGTAAAGGAATGAAGAACATTAAAACATGAAATACAACATATTCACTGATCCCTTTTTATACTCTGCTCCTTCAGTAAGGATTTTTAGTTAATATTTCTAAAAAAGGCTTGGGGGGAGGACTTCTTGGTTCTTTATCATGGCAAAAAGAGGGCCTACAAGGTTGCAAAAGTATGAAACTTGGCCACTAGTTATTTTGCTACACGCTTCTGATTTTTCAATGACATCTACATCAGGTTTTTCTCTAGCCATCACAAATAAGAATGTTCTTTGCATGGACTAAGTCATCATGAATTACCATCCTCCAATACATGTAGTCACTGCTTCATGCAAAAAGAATGACTGTGAATGCGGAAATTATGGAAAGCTTCATACCCTTTCAAGAAGATATTGTTGTCCAACAGGTAATCGTGTATTTGTGTTGCATCTCCCACTGACTATTTCCAAAAGGAGGACACCAAAACTGTATACATCTGCTTTACGTGTCAAGGACCCTCCAATTGCGTACTCTGGTGCCAAATAACCTCTGAAACAACAACTTTGAATGTAAATTCAAAATGTTTAAACTGAAAAATTGAATATAAAATAAGAACTAAATTTGCTCCATAACCAATGTTCTTAGCGTTTCTTGTGTTTTTGGCAGAAAAAAATGGCCCCTCATGATCAAGTATTTTCCATGTCCAGGTCTACAAAGACTTTCATTTTGATGGTGGCCTCTTGAAGTAATCAAGTGCTTAGAATTTAATGGTGGATGGGCTAGTGTAAAATTAAGCGATCAAGGCTTCTTGTAAGTTGCAGGACAAGCCTCCAGAACTGCAATCCACTTTAGTTGATGGTGGGCAAAGCCAGAGAATGTTCAATTATGACTATTCAAATAAGAGTCTTTCCTGATGGCAAATGGTGGCTAAGACCTGATCTGGATCTTATAATGCCCTTTGAATCAGATTCAGATGGATCCAGCTTCTGAATAAAATCTCTTGCAGGAAGGGCCTGTTGACCTATCCACTGGATATTGTTATATTTTATTTTTCTTAATCTTTTTTATTTATACTTCTTGCATTGTATTTCTTTCCTTTTCTTTTTGTTACCATTCATTCTATTTAAACTGCAGAATGCACAATTGCTTTGATCTTTATGGTATATGAAACATTTTTTCTTTATCTTTTCTAACTTCAACTCCTTTCTAATTCAAATTATGTTTACTAGTTTTTTTTTTTCATGTACAACTGCTTCAAAGTGCAAAGCTTAAAGTTCAAAGCAATTTTTCTTTGACCTTTTCTTTTAATAGAAACCAAAGTTTTTATCATCAAGCTGCTGATTGTAAACTAGTTTATGTTTACAGGAAAATTTATTTTTCATAAATTTCGCACTTCTTTAACCTGTACTTTAGGCTTACCTTGCATCTACTCGTAAGAAATGTTTTAGTCAAAACCAATGTTGCACCAACAAATGAAGATCCTGTGGAGAAAGTTAATTTCTTCACTGAATCAAAGAACTGTACATAGCAGGAACATATACACAAAAAAGGAAGCTAATTACATCCCTAACAGTCTGGGATCTCCTAAGAATCAGCAATCAACCAATCCAAACAGGAAACAAAGAAGATTAGGAGCTGTAAATCTCCCTAGCTGCACTCCTAACTGTACATTACCCAAAATAGAGAAGATTTGGGATATTAATTCTGAAATATTCTAATACTCAAGCTGAAGAATATAGGTTTGCCATTCCCAAGTTGCCAACGATCTTTTGAAAAGTATGACTAGTTAGTCCTGGAGTGAGAACATCAATAAGTTGATCTCCTGATTGGACATATGGTGTATAAATCAACCCACTGTCGAACTTTTCTTTTATAAAGTGCCGATCTACTTCCACATGCTTAGTTTGATCGTGTTGAATTGAATTGTGAGCGATGGTTATGGCTAACGTCTTGCCACAAAATATTCTCATAGGTTTTTTCCACTCAATTCTGAGATCATCGAGGATTATCTTGAGCCAAAGAAACTCACAAATTCCTAGTGCCATGGACCTAAACTTAGCTTCTGCACTTGATCTTGCTACCACCGGTTGTTTCTTGCCCCTCTATGTGACTAAATTTCCCCCAACAAAATTGCAATAACCAAATGTTGATCTCCTATCAACTATGGAACCTGTATAGTCTACGTCTATGTAGGCTTCAAGGTTGAAGTTTGTACCTTTATTAAACATAATTCCTTTGCCCATATGTGGCTTCAAGTACTGAAGAATATGATATACTGCTTGAAGATGTGTCTTCTTAGAATTGTGCATGAATTGACTCACAACACTAACTGCATAGGCTATATCTGGTCGAGTGTGAGACAAATAGATTAGTCTTCCAACAAGCCTCTAGTACATTCCTTGGTCCACTGGCTCATCTCTTCACTAAGCTTGTGGTTAGTTTCAATTGGCATCTTTGGAGGTTTGCATTCTATTTGCCCGATCTCACTAAGTAGGTTAAGAACATAATTTTGCTGTGACATGAAGATGCCTTCTTTCGACCACACCACTTCTATTCCCAAGAAGTATTTTAATCGCCCTATATCCTTAATTTTCAAATTCCTTAGATAGGCATTCCCTTAGAACTTTCGCTTCCTTCTCATCATTTCCAGTGACAATTATGTCATTTACATAAACTAGGATGTTGTATGTTTCACAAACAAGGTGTGGTTGCCTAGACTTTGTTTACCCCCCATTGACAACATTGCTCTTGTAAACCTACCAAATTAGGCTTTGGGAGATTGTTTTAATCCATAGAGTGTCTTTTGAGTCTACACACCTTGTTTGTATCAGTGTTAAATCCTGGATGACAGACCATGTACATTTCTTCTTCTAAATCTCCATGGAGGAAGCCATTCTTCACATCAAGCTGGTGTAAATTCTAGTCAAAATTTGCTAGCAATGAAAGCAAGATTTGTACTGTATTTATCTTGGCCACTGGTGCGAATGTGTCTTGGTAGTTAACACCATATGTTTGAGTGTAGCTTTTTGCAACCAGTTTGACCTTGTATTTTTCCAAAAACCCATCTGCCTTATATTTCACAAAGAACACCCATTTGCATCCAACCGGTCTTTTTCCTCTCGGTAAATCAAGTATCTCTCAGGTTTTGTTCTTCTCAAGTGCATCCATTTCCACTCTCATGGCATGTCTCCACTCCTCACTCTCTAGTGCCTCGCATACAGTTTGAGGTATATTGATGGAGTTAAGGTGGGTGAGAAAGCTTTTGCATGAAGGTGACAGTGGAAAATCAGGAATGATATGACTGTCCAAATCTCAAGTTGTACAGATCTCTAGTTGTCTCCTTTATTCTGTGTTTCTAAATATAGCTTATGCCTAATAGGAAGGAGATTATGTATAATTGTAAATTAGCAATTTCTTATTCTTGTTATTTCCTATTTTTGTATAAATTAGATATTAATGTAGATTCATAATCTAGGATTAGAATATCTATATATAAATTGATGTCTCTCGAGTAATGCTTTGCAGGAAAACAAATATTTTCTTTCAATTATCTTTCTACTTGAGTTTTGTCATTCAACTATTTAGTTGCCTACTCGGGTAAACTTGTTATTTAGTCCCTTTTTTCGTTCATGGTATCAGAGCCATAACTGTTCAATCGCAGCCCTGTTTTCACCATGTTTGAAATTTCGTCTACATCTTGTACCTCTACTCCAACCCTGAACCCACATAGAAACTCCGAAACTCAGCCCAATCCTGTCCAAATTACCACCATTAGTTTAAATGGTGATAACTTTCTACACTGGTCTCAATCAATTCGAATGTACATACATGGGCGTGGCAAGATTGGGTATTTAACCAGTGATACGAAGTAGCCTAATGAAAAGGATCCAGCCTAATCCACATTGGATGCAGAAAATTCCATGGTCATGATATGGTTGGTGAATTTGATGGAAGAAGAAATAAGTGCAAATTACATGTGCTATGCAACAACAAAGGAACCTTAGGACGAGGTCACCCAAATGTATTCGAATTTGGGAAATCAGTCCCAAGTATATGAGTTGACCCTCAAACTAGGTGAGATCTGGCAAGAAGGAGACAGTGTTACAAAGTATTTCAATTCACTGAAACGGATGTGGCAAGATCTAGACCTATTCAATGACTATGAATGGAAATCTCCTGAAGATAGCAACTAATACACGAAGATGGTAGAAAACCACTGGGTTTTCAAATTCCTGGTTGGACTCAATATTGAGTTTGATGAAGTTAGAGGTAGAATACTTGGTAGGCAACCCCTCCCATCCCTTAGTGAAGTATTTTCTGAAGTTAGAAGGGAAGAAAGTCGGAGGCAGGTTATGCTTGAGGAAAAAAACTGAAAATATACACACCAGAACTTCGACTATGGTTGTTGATGCTAAGGTGTACAAAGTGAGCCACCAGGAGAAACCTAAAGTTTGGTGTGATCATTGTAATAAACGCCGTCATACACAGGGAAACTTGCTAGGTTGTCCATGGAAAGCCAGAAAATTGTAAACTCAAGAACGGCAAGAAACCTAGCCGTACCTACCCTACTGCGCATAAAGCTGAAACCAGTCCATTCACCGAGGAACAGATGGATCATCTTCTAAGACTGCTGAAATCCAATGCTTCATCTAGTACTCCTAGTGTGTCAATTGCTCAAATAAATAGTGATCCTATTGCTCTATCATGCTTTTCAAATTCTGCACCTTAGATTATAGATTTCGGTGCATCTGATCATATGACTAGTTCACCCCACTTATTTGATACTTATTCTCCTTGTCCTAGAAATGGAAAAGTTCACCCCACTTATTTGATACTTGTTCTCCTTGTCCTAGAAATGGAAAGGTCAGAATTGCTAACGATAGTTTCTCCTCTATTGCTAACCTTGCCAATAACCTTACGAGTAACCTGTTATCTGTGAGTAAACTATCCAAAGATTCTAACTTCTATGTTACTTTTTACAAATCTCATTGTAAATTCCAGGACCAAAACTTGGGGAGGAAGATTAATAGTGCTAGGATGATGCGTGGCCTCTACTATTTTGATGACAGCTCTTTCAGTAAAAAACCTAGTGCTCAAGGTTTGAGTTTGAGTAGTGTTTGCTCCATCCCTACTTATGATCAAATAATACTTTGGCATTGTAGACTAGGACACCTTAGTTTTTAGTATCTTAAATATTTATTTCCTAAGTTGTTTCAAAATATGGATGTTTCCCTATTTTAATGTGAAAGATGCTACTTGTTAAAGTCATCGTACTATGTATGTTGCAAAACCATATTGTGCCTCAACCTTTTTACTTGGTTCATAGTGATGTTTAGGGGCCCTCTAAGGTCACAACTCTAACTGGAAAAAAATGGTTTGTAACATACATTGACGATCATACTTGGTTGTGTTGGATTTATTGAATGAAAAATTTAAAGTAACCCAGTTACTTAAACATTTTTCTAACATGATTGAAAATCAATTCTAAACCAAAATTGGAATACTTCGTTCTGATAATGGAATGGAGTATTTCAATGAAGGATTGGCAACTTTTTTAAAAGAAAAAGGAATTTAACACTAATCCACTTGCCAAGATACCTCAGACCAAGATGGAATTACGAAACGAAAAAATAGACATTTATTTTAAGTTGCTCGTGTTATTATGTTTCCAGCAAACGTAACAAAATATTTATGGGGTGAGGCTGTGTTGACAGCAGCTTACTTGATTAATAGGATGCCTACTAGGACCTTAAAATATACAACTCCATTAGACTGTTTGAAACTTGTTTTTCTAGAATCTAAACTGCAAGTAAGTCTCCCTCTTAAGGTGTTTGGTTGCACAGTTTATGTTCACACACCTGCTAAATTCAAGTCCAAACTAGAGCCTAGGGCAGAAAAATGTGTTTTTATAGGGTATGGTCCTAACAAAAAAGGGTACAAATGCTACAACCAACAATCAAAAAAATGCATGTCATTATGGATGTAACCTTTGTTGAAAATGAACCCTTTTTTTAAAAATTCTCTTCAGGGGGAGAATGAGAGAGGAGAAGATAATTTTTGGAGTGTTGTATCTCTTACCAATACTATTCTGGAACAACCTACAAAAAACAAAATAATTCCGATCCCAGTCTACTTTTGCCAAGTAACAATGATTTAAATCTAGGGGGAGGAATACTACAACAAAACCTCAGACTTTGAACTTCAAGTTTACATTAGAAGGAAAAATCATACAAAAGAAAGGGACCTACCTATTACTCCAACACAATGCCAATTCGAATCTCAAAGTGATGGGCCTAGGAATCCTCCATGTAACTCCTTGATCCCAACTCCTACTTCAATTCGTAATCTCGTTCCTAATGAGCATTCAGATCTTGATATCCCAATTGCTCTTAGGAAAGGTACTCGTTCTTGTACTAATCATCCCATCTCAAAATACTTGTCATATGAAAACCTCTCTGTTGAGTTGTATATAGAGATAGTTAGCATGATGTCATGGCTTATGTCATGAGGTAGCATTATGTCATGGCTTATGTCATAATAGTTGTATATATATGCATTCCATCTCTTAGTTTGTAACTAATAGAGATACTCTTCAAATCATCTCACTCCCTCTCTCTCTAAACTCCTTTTGATCGTAGGTTAACCTCTGGTATTGTGTTCTTATGGGAGGAAATCTAGTTTCTTGGAAAAGTAAGAAACAAAATGTTGTAATTAGATCAAGTGCAGAGGCAGAGTATCAAGCTATGACTAATGCAACTTGTGAACTCATTTGGCTTAAACAACTCTTGCAGGAACTTAAGTTTTGTGAAGTGTTCCCTATGAAACTTGTTTGTAATAATCAAGTTGTCTTACACATTGCCTCCAATCCAGTGTTCCATGAACGGACCAAACACATTGAAATTGACTATCACTTTATTAAAGAAAAGTTGGTTGAAGGTGTTATTGTTACAGACTTTATTAACTCCAATGATCAACTTGCAAATGTCTTCACCAAGCCTCTAAAGGGTCCTCGGGTAGAATATATTTGTAACAAGATTGGTGCATATGATATCTATGCTTCAGCTTGAGGGGGGAGTGTTAAGTTGTACATAGAAATAGTTAGCATGATGTCATGGCTTATGTCATGATAGTTCTATATATATGTGTTCCATCTCTTAGTTTGTAACTAATAGAGATACTCTTCAAATCATCTCTCTCTCTCTCTCTCTCTCTAAATTCTCACACTCTCTAACAACCATAGAGCTTTTACTACTAAGATCTCTCACCTATTTGTTCCAAGAAACATATAGGAAGCTCTAGATGATTAGAGTTGGAAATCTGCAATTTTAGAAGAGATGAATGCTCTAAAGAAAAATGGCACATGGGAGATAGTTGATCTACCGGAGGGGTAAGAAAATAGTGGGATGCAAATGGGTGTTTAATATAAAATGCAATGCAGATGGAAGTATAGAAAGATACAAGGCGAGGCTAGTGGCCAAGGGATTTACACAGACCTATGGAATTGATTACTAGGAGACTTTCTCCCCTGTTGCAAAGTTAAATTCTATTAAGAGTTTTGCTTTCACTAGCTATAAATTTTAATTGGTCCATACATCAACTAGATGTGAAAAATGCCTTATTGAATGGAGATTTAGAGGAGGAAGTATTTATGAGTTTGCCTCCTAGCTTTGAAGAAAAATTTGGCAACAAGAAAGTATGCAAGCTAAGGAAATCCTTATATGGCCTTAAATAATCACCTAGCGCATGGTTTGAACGCTTTGGAAAGGCTATAAATAGTCACGGCTATTGCCAAAGTCAAGCAGATCATACCTTGTTCTATAAGCATTAAAGGGAAGGTAAAATTGCTCTCTTGATTGTTTATGTGGACGGCATAATCCTGACTGGTAATGATGTAACTAAACTGGAAAAGTTAAAAAAGGACCTTGCTGGTGACTTTGAAATCAAAGACCTAGGCAAACTAAAGTACTTTCTCGGAATGGAGTTTGCCAGATCAAAAAAAGGTATTTCTATTTGTCAACATAAATATATTCTTGCTTTACTTCGTGAGACAAGTTTAATGGTTGCAAAGTGGTGGAAACTTCCATTGAAGCCAACCTTAAGTTACAACTAGCCCAAGCTGAAAAGGTGGTCAACAGGGAATACTACTAGCATCTGGTGGGAAGACTGATCTATTTATCTCATACTCAACTTGATATTGCCTTTGTTGTTAGCAAGGTGAGTCAATTTATGCATTCTCTTGCTCTCAAACACTTTGAAGCTGTGTACAAGATCTTGAGGTACCTAAAAGGGACCCTAGAAGAGGGTTATTATTTAAAAAACATGGACATCTACAGATTGAGATCTATACAGATGCAAATTGGTCTAGCAGTGTTACTGATAGAAGATCTATCTTAGGTTATTGTGCCTTTGTGGGATGAAATCTTGTCACATGGCAAAGTAAAAAACAAAATGTCGTGGCATGATGTAGTGTAAAAGCTGAATTTAGGGTCATTGCTCACAAGACATGTGAGGGGATGTGGATCAAAAGACTGCTAGAAGAATTAAAAACATTTGACTCCACTCCTATGAAAATATATTGTGACAACAAAGCTACACTCGCAATTGCCCACAACCCAATTCTTCATGACAGAACCAAGCATGTGGAAGCAGACAAACATTTTATCAAAGAAAAGCTTGACAACAAGCTGATCTATATGCCTTACATTCCAACCAATGATAAAATAGCGGATATTCTCACAAGGGGGCTACATAGAAGTCATTTTGACAAGCTGAAAAGCAAACTGGCCATGAAAAATATCTGTAGACCGGCTTGAGGGGGAGTGTGGAAAATCAAGAATGATATGGCTATCCAAATCTCTAGCTGTACAGATCTCTAGCTGTCTGCTTTATGCTATGTTTCTAAATATAGCTTAGCCTAATATGAAGGAGAATATGTATAGCTGTAAATTAGGAGTTTCCCATTCTTGTTATTTCATATTTCTATATAGATTAGATATTAATGTAGATTCCTAATCTAGGATTAGAATATCTGTATATAAACTAATGTCTCTCGAGTAATGCTTTGCAGGAAAAAATTATTCTCTTTCAATTATCTTTCTACTCGAGTTTTGTTATTCAACTATCCAGTTGCTACTCAGGTAAACCTGTTATTCAGTCCCTTTTTCATTCAGTGACATTCTTTCAAAGGTCACAAAATGAGACAAGGGATGACTTGTACATTTCTCACTACCTTTTCTGAGGGCAATAGGAAGGTCAAGGTCACTCTCATTACTATGTGAATTTGAGAGTGAAAAATCATGGTTAGAACCAATAATAGGAGAAGAAGTACTAACCTCTATGTTTACCTCAATTTCGAGATTCGGTCCGGATAGTTCAGTGTGTTTTGGTGAAATCATGATACTCTTCCTTCTTGAATAGATAGATTCAATAGGTGGCCTTTGATCGGATTCTAGGGGTTTTGCTAGTTGGGAATTAGGCTTAGACTCAGTTTGGGTTTCAACAGGAGGAGACTCTGGAGGTACAGGAGCATCAAGTTGTTGTGTGGAGGAAAAGCGTAAGGATAAGAAATTAATCCAATCATTGTCTTCCAAAGGCATAGGCTCCCCCTGAAGACAAGGATTGGCACAGAAATGGTCAATTTCAACGAAAGTGACATCATCCAAGACAAAGGTTTTACGGGATGAGGGATGGTAACATTTGTAGCTATTTTGAGTGGAGAAATACCCTATGAAGACACATTTGAGAGCTCATGGATCAAGTTTGGTATGGTTATGGGAGTGAATATAGACAAATGCAACGTAGCCAAAGACCCAAGTGGGCAAGAAGAGTGAAGAAGTAAAATGTAGATAAAATTGAGAGAAAACCTGCCAAGGACTCTTAAAATCAAGAAAGTGGGAGGGGGTGCAATTGATTAAATAATTCATTCGTGGTGAAAATAGGAGGATAAGGTTTGATTGAAATAATCCCAAACATTGTCTAACCTTATCTTCTTGATTTTCACCCCAAATTGGTTTTGAATCAAATTATGAAAGATAGGAAAAATGACACTCACATCAAATTTTTTCTTTAAAAGAAAAACCCAGGTTACACGAGTGCAATCTTTAATAAAGGATACAAACCAATTAGTCCCAAAATATTTTGAACATTAGAGGGTCCCCAAATATCTGTGTGCATTAAAAAGACAGGCATTGAGGATCTTTCATTACTAATTGGAAAATGCACGCATTTGTGTTTGGCAAATTCACAAATATCACAATGAAATGAGCTGACATCGACGTTTTTAAATAAAGATGGGAACATGACACAAAAAACCTTGAACAAAGAATGACCAAAACAATAATGCTGCAGCCAGATTTGACTCGGGGAAGTACTGCTTGTATCGGACAGCAAGGAGGTAGAAAATAACCCTTACCAAACCCACCAATTTTGCCTGCCAATTCAAGATAGTAAAGCCCATTGTTTCCCTTAGCATGCCCAATCATCCTCCCTAAATCTCAATCCTAAAAAACACAGTAATTTGAAAGAAAAGTTAGGCTGCAATTGGAGTCATTGATCAGGTGGTGAACAGATATGAGGTTTGTGGTGAGTTTTAAGACATGTAAGGAATTCTTTAAGGTTAGAGAAGGGCTTAGATGAATGTCACCTATTCCGGCTACAGTGATGGGGGGATGCATTAGTTGTGATAATTTTCTGGGAGCTGGAACGTAGAGTATAAGTGGAGCAAAATTTTGAGGAACGGGTCATGTGATGGGTTGCTCCAAAATCAATTATCCATGAAGTAGATAAGTTGTAATCCAAAGCACTAAGACAATGAGAGGCAAGAGAGGAGAGACATACTTGATTGTGCAAATGAGCAGACAACGGGGTTGGTGGAAGGTGTACCTAGAGTTTCAAGAAGGGCCTTCAGCATCTCGATGTCCTTTATATCGAGTCCCATTCTGCTAGAGGTTTCCTAGGATCCTGTCTCCTCTTTTGACTAAGACAAGTTTGCCTATCCCTTCCTTTGTCCGCCATACCCACAGTCAGCATCTTGGGGTCTACCATGCAGCTTATAGCATTCATCTTTTACACGGCCCTTTTTCTTGCAGTAGTTACACACAAGATTGAACCTGTTGGTTTGCTTAGATTCAGATTTCTTACCCTCTGGATGTGACACAGCTTGCATGTCTAGAGGATTTTTGTAGCCCTTTGCTTTTAACGCTGATCCTTCCATCGCTTGGTCATTGAGCATCACATCCCTTCCACTTTCCTCGGCCCAGATGATAGCAATGGTCTCATTCAGCAATGGTAATTCATCCTTGCCAAAGATCTGGACTCTAACCTGATCATATTTTGGCCGAAGTCCAGCCAAGAACTCATAGATTCGATCTTTTTCAATAAACTTTCTTAGTGTAGCAGCATCTTCCTAGTCTTTCATTGGGATAGACCAGCAGTGATCCATCTCTTGCCATAAATTCTTTAACAAATTGGTATATTTTGTGACAGAGAGATTACCTTGCTTGGCAGCTATCAATTTAGTCTTGATCTCATAAATCTGGGCTGAGTCGTTCTTCTTGGAGAACATCTGTTGAATAGCCTCCCAAATCTCCTTTGCCAAGGACAAGAACGTACAAGTATCACTGATTTCCGGTACCATTGCATTCCAAAGCCATGACATGACCATCGAGTTCTGTTTGTCCCAGTCCCATGCTACAAACTTAGGGTCATCAGGTTTTGGTCTTGTGCCAAGAAGATGGCTGAGTTTCCCTTTCCCTTTGAGAAACTTTTGAACCAGTTGTGAACACTTCAAATAGTTTTTTCCATTCAATCTTTAAGAGGAATGGAGATTCTGCAATTCTCTTGAGGGTACATTGTTTGACTGCTTCTTCTGCAGAAACAGGGGTTTCGAGACTGATAGAGATGGATTCAGACATGTCAATGTTAGGTGGGTTTTTGTTATCACAAGGGAAAGCTGATTCTGGGAAAAATTTCTAGAGAGACACTGCAGTCAGGTACCTGCCCTGTTGATGACTGGCGGCCTAGGGTTGGACGGCGCAAGCACTGACTGGAGTTGAACAACAACTGTCTAGGATTTGGGCAGCGGCTGGCTAGGGTTTGATAGTGAAATGGCTATGGATCCTAACCTAGCTCTGATACCATGTGGAGAAAGCTAATTTCTTCACTGAACCAAAAAGCTGTACATAGCAGGAATATATATACAAAAAAGGAATCTAATTACATCCCTAACAGTTTGGGATCTCCTAAGAATCAGCAATCAACTAATCTAAAATGGAAACAAAGAAGATTAGGAGATGCAAATCTCCCTAGCTGTACTCCGAACTGTACATTGCCTAAAATAGAGAAGATTTGGGATATTAGTTCTGAAATATTCTGACAGATCCATTTTTGGTTGTTTATTTCATAGAGGGATGGCATCAGCAAAATTGAATATATTCAACTAAGAAAACCATTGAAACCTTTAGAAAACATGCCAACATAATAAAACCTAAGAGCTTTTGTAAGAGTAGTGATTGAAAATACACATAGACGATGTGAAGCACCATTCTACCCAATGAGGTCACTGAATAAATGTCTTAGAAGACTGATTTACGTAATTTGACCAACAAAATCAACAGAGTAACATTAACGAATTTTAGACATTTTTTTTTGCTTGATAATGAATTTTAGACAATTGAAAGAACATTGGGCTGTTGGTGGTCTAGAAAAAGTTAGGTTTATGTAGATGACTGATTAAGTTGCCATTTAGGCCAAAACAATGATGAACAGGATGGGGATGAACTCTTATGATTAGATGGATTAATTAGATTGTGGATGCATCATCAAAACCATCCTAAATGATTATTTAAACTTACAGTGTTCCTGCCACACGGGTGCTGACATGAGTAGTGTTCTCAGGGATCAATTTAGCGAGGCCAAAGTCTGAAATTTTGGGACTGAAGTCTTTGTCAAGGAGAATATTGCTAGCTTTGATATCTCGATGAACAATATGCGGTTGCACTTCCTCATGAAGAAACATAAGCCCCCGTGCAACCCCTATGCAAATTCGAGTTCGTGTTGTCCAATCAAAATGGATGCTACTTTGGCGTCCACCTGAAAGCCAAAGAATCAGAGTGTACACTGCTTAATCTTTTTATACCGAGAAAATGAAAAAAAGAGAGGGAAGGGGGGAAAACAAGAACAAGAAATGAAAAGGGCAAAAGAAAAGATAAATCAGAAAGTACTTTCAGCATCATCAGGTCCTATAAACTAAGGAGCTATTTATCGGAGTTTTCAATTGTCTATTTTCAATCTTTTCATGTTTAATTTTGGTTTCCATTTAAAAAATGAAAAGGAAAAACATGATTTTTGATCTTTTTCTAATTTTATTTTTGATTTTTTTTCCCTTCCCACCACTAGAAACCAGAGTAGCCAGCAACCCCTATGGCAAGTTAACAAGACGCTGGCAACCCAAGCCTGGCTGACTGCCAGAGGGTTCAGTAACTTCAGTTGTCAGCGGCCGGAGTGTAGGGCAGGGAAGAAACTGAAAAATGGAATGAAAATGTAAAAACATATTTGTCCTTTTTTCATTTTTTTTGAAAAGATTTAAAAAAAAAATATTAAAACAAAAAAGCAAATGCCATTTTCTGTTTTTGTTCCCAAAATAATGAAAATGAACACTCTATCAACGGAAAAGCCCACATATTAGAACCAGTTTCTTCCTCCATTATTTTGAAAAGATTGAAAACAGGGCCACAATGCAAGATTGATACAGCTCTTCATCAAAAGTTCTGCAATATAACCACTACTCTACAGATGCAAGCACTCAGCTTCATATGCTACTCTACATACAAGGACTTTCAAATCAACAATAACAGATAAAATTACCAAGAAGTGTTTGTGCCAGGCTGTTATTCTCGAGGTAGTTGTAGACTAAAATTCTCTGATCTTCTTCCACACAACAGCCATAGAGCTTGACTAAGTTTTCATGCTCTATTGTTGAAATCACTTGAATCTCTGTTAAAAACTCCTTTATTCCTTGTCTTGATTCAGGTGAAAGAACCTTTACAGCAGCAACTGTGCCATTCCTAAGCCTTCCCTAACAATCGACAAGCAGATTTGTTTGGAAAAATTAGTACACGGTGATGAAGCAAGCATTCTTATGCACGCATGTATACAAGGATATCTTCAATCACCTTGAAGACAGAACCAAAACCACCCTCGCCAATTTTATTGATGGGACTGAAATCAGCAGTGGCAGATCTTATCTCTCTATAAGTAAAGAGATTGAGATTGTGGATGCCTGAAATTTCTGCACATGATACAATAATATGATATTTTAGATATATGAATAAGGCTAGAAAAATACCATCTAGAATCTAGATGCCTTTTTCAATAACATATGCAGGTCATTTAGCAATGAAATTAGCTGATAAGAAAGGTGCAGATTTTTATCTGTTATATCATTTTCTAGCATTTTCAGATTTTTGTTGTTGTCTATCTGCAACAGCTAAGAGTATACCTTCATCAATTTCAGGAGATTGTTTAGTTGATGGGCCCACTGTCCTACCAGAAAAGCAAGAGAAACAAATCATAACTGTGCAATACACTAATGTCACGCCTCCTCCACAGTACTTCCCGGAAAATGTTCCAGATTAAATATAAAACAAGACCTGGCAAAGCAAACCACAGGCACGTATGTTATTCCAAACCTAAAAAGCTCACAGATGGTTCTAAAAGTGCCAATATATTTTGGCTGTCCACTGTCCAAAGGCGGGATTCCAGAAATTGAAGGGAGCTCTAATGAGCACAAAAGTACTAACAAAAAGCAAGATTTCCTCGAAAAACAAACATTTACAACATTGATGACTATTCCTATCTGGGGTATAGTACGTTAATATTTAGGGTAATTTCTTTACTTGGTTTATGAGTAAAAGGTGTAATGAATAGCTTTAAGTGTTAACATCTACTTGACTGTCATAGTCTGATAAAGTTCCAGATAATGTCAGAAAGCCAGCATGTGACACGCTGCAGATTATCTTAAAAACTTAAGTACTAATCAAATTAATTATGGACCCAGCAAAAAAAACAAAATAAAATAACATGTGGAATTAGTTCAAATTATTTATGAACCATAGATCTCGAGTATTTAGAAAAGATTAACCACCTCACGTTGCTTCAATAACAGTTTGTTCAAAAATATCCTCAATGAAATTGATGAAATTACCAGTTTGGGTTGATAACCATTGCGATACCAGACCTTATAGCACTTCAAGAAGGGAACTATGGAAAATATTTACAAGGACTTGATTATGTCAAGCTAACCAGGAAGAGGCAGATTGATTTTTCTTGAAATCAAGAAATTCACATATTCAGCATAAAATTTAAAGGAAATGATATAACAAACCAATTAAGAAGAGCAATCTACCAATATCCGGGACACCCAAAAACCTTAAAATGAGATGTACAACGCTTCTTGGAAAACTGGATGTCCTAATCAACACATTGTACACTACCCACTTCACACTTGCAACTAATCAAAGCTCACCTTTGTTTCCTCAATTCTTGCTACAAGCTTACAATTAGGCCTACCTACAATAAAAGATAATTAACTGCCAAGAGATGAAAAGAAGAGTTTCGCCGCTTTATGGTAAGAAATTTACCCTACTCCCAACCATCCAATCTTACGTTTCTTCTTTCCCATTTGATGTGTCAAACTTCAAAGACTCAAGAGAATTATAATAATCATCAATTATCCATATTACCCATCTCTTCTAAACACAACTCAAAAACCCAGAAAGAACCCTCGGAAGAATCTGGTTTTGCTGAATAAAAAATTTACGAGTATCAAAACCAACGAGGATAAGCAATGTTAAAACCCGCATCAAATGGATAGCCTGCAAGTTACATCTCTGCTCTCGCAATGTAAGTGGGAAAAACCAGCTCTTTGCTTAAACAATAATTCGTCCACAAACAGAAACGTGAAAAACAACAATGAATTGAAAGTAGACCAACAAAACGAAATTGGAAGAAACCCACCTCGTAAATCCCCAGAAAGAAAAGAAGCATGAGAATCGAAAGAGAAAATGATGCACTGGTTAAGAACCCGATTCCGGGTTTCGCACGAAAATTACGAAGAACTTTGGAATTCGCCGCCGGAAAGTCAACAGACGAATGCATACGACATTTGAACCGTGTCTCCTCTCATCTCCACGTGATAATAACTAATGAAAGCTTATAGCCGCCGTACATGAACCATCTTCTCCCCTTGTTAATTCTATAAGTTCTATAGGGGCAATGCTATTGTCACTCTCTCCTGTTTGTAATTCTTACATTATTGGATTACCCTCCTAGCACGATTTTGTCTTGTTTGTACTTTTAATTTTGATAAAAAAAATAAGTTATAAATAAAAAAAACTTTACTTTATGATAAGCAATCAAACTCACGACCTAATGCGAATCTTAACGTATCGGACCCAACCACTTAAATTGTACTCTGAGACATCTTATATTATCTTACGTAAATATTGTAATAATTTAAATTTTTATAAAGCTTGTTCTTCTCGCCTATTAAGCCATTACATACTCCATCATTAATTAGATATAATTTTTTTAAAATATTGAAATTCATTCATTTTTATCCTAAACAGATCCCTAATTGAACCAAAATAGCTTAAAGAAATTACTCTTGAACTCAAAAAAACGTTCATTACTCTTAAGCTACCATCTCCACCTCAACGGCACAAGTATTCATTCTAATTGTTTATTTTTAAATTTATTAAAAAGATGCCATTAAAAGTTAAATTTACTTAAATAGTATTTGTTGATTAATATATAAATCCTAAAAAATGAAATATAAAAAATATTTCAGATAAAAGTATTTTTTATTATATTTATTAAATTTATCTGATGATCCTTGAAAAAAAACTCACATAACTTCTTATATAGGTTTTTTCAGATAAATTTATCATCTCCTCCCATTTCGAATAAATTTATTTTGATCCTTATAAATAAAAAAAAATAATGCATGTATTCCTTAGTGTATTTCAAAAAATTTTACAAATAGTTTGATAAGAATCTTTGAATGATTTTCAGTCTTTTCTTGATCATTTTATATTTTGATACAGGAAGCATTTCAATCTTATCTTAATACAATCTTATTTTACTCATTTTAACAAACGCTACGTAAATAGTTCACATGTGAATGAATGTTTATATGTCTACCAACTTTATTTTTTTGGGTCAAGATATAGAATGGTTAAGATAAAAGTATGAAGTATTATAAGATTATTATCAAACTGTTTGTTAAATTTGTTGGAATACACTGAATGACACATGTGTCATTTTTCTTATCTGTAAGAATCAAAATAATTTTATCCAGATAGAGAAGAGATAAATTTATCTAAAAAAATTTATATAAAAAATCACGTAACTTTTTTTTCAAGAGTCGCCAGATAAATTTAACAAATACAATAGAAAACACTTTTGTCTGGAATATTTTCCATATCCCATATTTTGTAGTCTATATCTTAGTTAAGACACACTACTTAGGTATAATTAGTGAGTCATTTTGTGTGCTAGATAAATTTGTTTAAGACTAAATTAATTATATATCTCTTAAACTTTAGTTATTTACCTTGAATATTTCTTAAATTTTAAAAATTTGTCCCCTTAGCCTCTAAATCTGTTAAAATTGACCGTCACACCTCTTACGCCTAAACTTTGGAAAAGGTGGTTATTTACATAAATGCATACGAATTATGTCATTGAAATTAAAAAAATAAAATTCGACTAGTCAAAGGGGTAGTTGAATCTATTAAAAAAGGGTGAAGAGGTGTGTGAATGATTGGAACCCCACCCGAATGGGCAAATAATTTGACTGATTTTAATGGGTCCAAGTGGAACAATTTGGGCTTCTCATCTTGGTCAAATGACAAAATATAAATACATATTGAAGATGATTTTAAAGAAGCTGCTGCGAGACATCTCCAATTCCAATTGGGATTAGAAAACCGGGCACGTACCTGTGAAATGAAGAATCAGAGTTCACATTGCAATAAAAAAAAATTAAAGGTTCGTTAATTAAATGGGGACTTGACATGCTTTGTAATATTTAATGAATCGGTGGTAAAAGTTTGAAAACAAAGTCAAATTTCTATATACTTACTAAGAAAAACACACTATAATTCTCCATCTCGCAGGAAGTTTAATTTTTTTTATTTTAAAAGTCAAGCCAATAATTAAATGTTATTTTTATGTTTTCTATAAAAAATAATAAAAAAATCCCATTTCCTGTCAAGTCTGGCTGGCTCTCCATCCATGTACCAGTTCTTTGGAGACTTTTTTTTTGGTCTTATTGGTATGAACCGAAAAGCATTAAATTGGTATAGAAGTGTCAAAAGAGTATTCCCACAACCGTTCCAGTCTCTCTATGGGCTTTGCTTCTATGTAGACTCTCAAGAATTCTTTAATAAAATGATGGTAGATATTGCCAGGCCACTAACGAGGCCTGTACACAGGAAAGTGTGAGCAAATGGATTCAATTTTATAATCCAATGGGTCTATTTCATAGTATCATAAGTATTCCCCCCAGAGATGGGAAATGGGCCAGCCCAGTCCGTTACTGTAGCAGACGGGCCGGCCTAGCCAGCCCAGCAGAATACGGGCCGGGCCAGGGATATCTGGTCCGTAGCCCGGCCCGGCCCACCAAAATGGCCCGTGAGCCGGCCCGTCAAAATGGCACGGTCCGGCCCACCAAAAAATAAAAAAAATATTTATAAAATTATGTTTATTAAATATTTAAATATATGTTTAAAAAATATGTTTAAATATATTTAAACATATTTTATTAAATATAATAATTAAAATTATACAAACATAAAAATTATACATATTTTAAAAAATTATAAAAATTTTACAAACATAAAAATTATGTTTAAAAATTATAAATAAATCGCTCATGGGTCGCCCCAGACAGCCAAGCCCACAGGCCAGCCCTACCCAACAGGCCCACGGCCCTGCTCGCTTGACCCATTTATTAAGGGCCACAGGGCCGTGCCGGGCCTCAATATTCATTGCCTCGGCCCGGCCCGTCTTCCTCGTAGGTTAAATTCGGCCCGACCCACCAAATGGGTGGGCCAAGCGGGAGGCGGGGCGGGCCGGTCCGGCCAGCCCATTGTCCATCTCTACCCCCCAATTAACTTATTGTACGTATAATTAAACACTATTAAATCATAAAAAATAGAGAAAATTTAATGTCACAATATTTGAACATTATACTTTATGAATAAATTAATCAAAATTTATTATTTTAATTTATCCATATCTGTGAAGAATAATACTTTTTCTTTTTTGTTAAGTAATAAGGTAAAAGTGTGACGATCCATATAATAAATTTTTACGAGAAAGAATATAAAAATTCTTTATAATTAGAGAGCGTTCAGTTTGAGTCATAGTTATTGTTAGAAAAACGAATATGTTACCTTAGATTTATCAGGATGAATAATGATGATGTTGTGAGCTCGTATCACAATTAAAATTTATTTTTTATAAGTAAATTTTATGTTTAAAGAATTCAATCCTAACAAAAAATAGTAAACTTCCTTGCTAAATAAAGTACCACGTTAATGGTTAGGAATAACACTACTTCACTCATTTCATTCTATTCCCCATTGTATAGACAGAACTGAGTGGTAGCTCATTTTAATCAATACATTCATCTAATTCATTACAGTTCATTCCATGCATTGATATTCCTTTTGGAAGTCAAATTTAATGGCAATAGGGTTGATTATAAATAAAGGATATAGATACATGTACATAAATAGATTTAAGAAACCTAATTTTATTAGAGTTAAGCCCTTACTTGTCCACAAGACTAAAAAGTGCTTTGGCACAGTAAACCCTCTCTTCTAATTGCAGTCTCTGCCCATGTAAATGGATTTTAATTAAGTTCATTTTTATATTTATTCTAACACCAAATAAAGTTAATTAAGACTCACTGAAAACTTAATAATTATCCCTGACCCTCTCCCTCTGTCTCAAAAACAACTACAAGATACCTCATACTTCTCAAACTGTGCCTGTCATCCTGTGCAAGTAATTATTGGTTTGGTTTGGATTATTCCATCTAAAATTAGAGTCGTTCTATATGGCTCGACGGATCTATCAAGCGGCTCACAGAAAGGGGGTAAAAAGACCATTTTGCCCCGTCCACTTTGCAAATTTACAAAATGGGCCACTGCCGTTCTACGCATCTCTCCTACCATGGCTACCGCCTCGCTTCGTCTCCGTCGCCTCTCTGCCATCGCTGCCTCACCTTGCCTTGCCTTGCTAACAATCGATGCAGTGAGGCAAGGCGAGACGGCGATGGCAGAGAAGTGAAGGAGACAAGACGAGGCGCGGCGGAAAGGCGAGGCAGCAGCCATGGTAGGGGAGATGCACAGAGTGCCGAGAGGGGGAAATCCATGGGAAGGGGAGGGAGAGAGCAGGGCGTGGGGGCAAAATTGTCTTTTTGCCCCCTTTCGGTAAACCCGTCAGGCTTTTTAGCATTTTTCGTAAAATTATATGAGAAGTTATGTTCATATAATCTCTTTTTACTAAATAAACCACTATAAACTCTTACCCCTAAATAATCTTCTGTTCGAGAGAGAATTATAAATTCTTTATATTAAACAATAACTAATAACCGTACATTTACATTTCAATTGACAGAACAATGGTTGCCAGCCAAACAAGAGAGGTTAGGGGTTAGCATTATTTGTTAAAATCGAATTTTGAAATTGAACCAATTAATTTCTGTTATTTTCATTCAATTTTATATTAAATTTGGACAGATTCAGTTTTAGTTTAAATCTGATGATCTTAATTAGTGGTTTCAGTTCCGTTGCCAAATCAGTGAACAAAAACAATTAACAGATGAGATTCATGGTGCGGTATAAATCTGCCAGAAATCAAAGGCTCAACTTGTGCTGTGCACCATCAACATGTACAAGAAAAGTTAGGCATACAAAAAAGAAAAAAACAAAAGAAAGGGGTGATGATGAAGATGATGCTCTTTCTTTAATTAACACTAATTGGACAATTGTTGTGAAGATAAGTACAAGGACACTAGCTAGGCAAATAACAAATTCTCAATTTCCCAGAGGTTAATCCCACCACCAACCCATCATCTATCCAACACTAAGAACCAAGACATGAAGCACCCAGCATCAATTCCTGCACAAAATTTCTCTCTCCGTGGCATGGAGACTTGGTGACATCAAACAAACCAACCCAGGGAAGATTGATGCGTGCTCCTCAACCAATAGCATTGCTTGATCGGTCAAAACTCCTACTGTAACTCTTCAAAAATATCTGCATGTTCATGCTGTGGTGGCAAGTGCTTCAAATGCGACGAGCCCACTTGGCCAATACCATCAATCATCATGGACCGAACAAGCTGCACATTTAAATGAATGCTGTGTGTTGCATATTTCTCTCAAACAATACAAGTTGCATCAGCTAAAAACCCCTCAACACAACTGACAAGTAATGCAATGCACCAGACATGAATACACAGGCTTGACTGTAGGCCAAAAACCCCTATAAGTTGTATTGTCACAAATTCGTGAGATTTAACCAACACCCTAATAAAAAGTCAGATGCATAAAATCAAAACAAATGGTGAGACATGCTAGGTCCCAACAGTTCTATAAAGTATTAGGTTTTGTTTGAGGTTTCTCCATTTTACTACAACCTACTTGAAGGAGGAAAACAAGCATAATTTTGGCATTGCAGATTGCATGATGTTGATATGTTCTGTTTAATCAAATAAACATGATCTTAAATATGTAAGCTGATAATTCCACTACAACTAGCGTGTGATATGCATCATAAGCATGGTATAGAAATAGCAAAACTAAAGATATGGAAAAGACACTTGATATCAACAAAAATATTACAAACAATGAAAACCAAAAAACTACATGAAAGATTCTAAATGCAGGACTACTCTGCAGACAGCTAAACAAGCAATTTTAATGAAAAATTAAAACGGGGTCCAGCAATTTGAAGCAGTGATGTCCCAAATTTTTATGATTTGACAAAATGTGAAGGCCTCAAATACATGGAAAATATCATATCAGATTTCCAGGTATAACTTTACAGGGCATGAGCATTCAAATTCCAAACCTTCTCAATTTCACCAGAAACAAGAGGGTTCTCTATCAAGTATTGTAATGCTCTGTCTCTCCCTTGTCCCAACCTAAAAACAAAAAAGACATAAGAGGAAAAGTTGAGCCATATATCAGAGGACCTAGAGGTTTCATTGGCTTTAAGATTTAATAGCAACAAAGCAAATTTAGTTGGGTCTAAGATTATGGACTGGTATACTTGGTCCTGCCATGGATAGAATGAACCTAATGCAGCAGTGCTAAAAATTAATTCTGCATAACTAAGTATAGACTTACAACCAGACAATGCCACAAGTGCCTCCACCACTGAAATGATATATAAAAACAAACAAGAGACAGTTGCAGCACTTGAACATAACAACTGTGTGGTAAACTGATCAAGTTGAGTTGAGTTTCAATTAAAGTGTTCAGTAAACACTTGAGTTGAGGTAAATTCAAATGATAAAATGACTAAAAAGAACATAGAGAATTATGAGTAAAATTTGCTTTAGTTATTTCACAAGGGTTAAAATCGGAATATGCAGAGTTGTGGCACTGTGTTCAATACATCTCCAACACAACCTCATATTGGATGCCAAGTTGAATTGGTAGGCCAATGGTTTTTTTTTTAATTTCTTTACATGTATGTTGTCAGAAAGAATATCCTCATAATGAAAAATCATCAAGGCCATATGATGTAATATAGCTCTCTCTCTCTCTCTCTCTCTCCTTTTTAATTATTTATTTCAGTTTCTAATTTTCAATCAATCACAATATAAGTGTGAATTTTTAATTCTCCTTCTTCTTTTGCTCATCTTCTCTCATGCTTTCTTTTTCCCTTATGTACTGCCATTACAACTGCTGGTGTTTTGTTGTCTTCCTGTTTAGTTTCCCCGTCTTCTCCTCTTCTTCAACTTGTCCTGCCACTGCTGCTATTATTGCAGCCACAGTGGCCTGTATGTTTCATCATCTTGATCTTTTCCCATATTATGCAATTGGTACAGTGGGATCTTGCTAAGTCCTACACTAAAGACCTGCAACAAATCACTGTTTTACTACGTGTTTCCTATTACCAGTCCCTGCAACTTTGCTCTACTTCCAGTTATTTTCTTGATGAGTTCTTAAGTTTTTTTTTCAGTTTACTGCTGTTTAGTTCCCTATACTTGGTGTTTGCAGGTTTCCTAGTACAGTGGTTTTCTTCAATTCAATATATTGAACCTCTGGTTTATAATTAATGGTTTAATGAATTTTAATTAAACTGGTTGTTTATCTAACTTTAATGCCTTGGTTTGTCCATTTAGTTGGGAAAGATTGATGGTTGAACTTTGGATGGCTAGTATTTATTTCACTAAGAAGAAATTGAGGAAGAACATTTGGAGAACAGCCAAAAACAGAGAAAGCATAGAGGGAGGAGGAGAAGCAGCAGCAGCTGCCATAAGTCTTCTTTTCCAACTATCCACTGCTGAAAGTAAGTGAGATCTATGATAAATATGTTTAACCCTAACCCTAAACATAGTTTTTTAAGTGTGCCAATCACAACTGAAGTGGCGGCAGACATTCCCCACCTCACAGGCTAAATTAAATTATGTATTCTGCAGCACGATTAACTAAAAATTAAATAACTGAAACAAAGAATTAAATAAAAAAGAAGCATCCCTAGATTACATCATCAGATAATAAAACCAAACTGATGGGGATAGACCTTATATTCAGAGTTGAAACATGAAATTACTGAAATCCCACCAGAAAGACACAAATGATAAAAAAAACCACATATTGGAATTCCAACTATTTATAAAATGTATATTTCACAATTCTAAGACTTCAGATTCAAATTTGAAATGCAAGAAATATGAAGCAGACATAGTTAGCACAAAATAAACGCCCAAGTCAGATGACAACCTATTATCTCCATAGCTATACCAGGAACCCTTCTTTAAGACTATGTTCATCATTTCAGCACAGTCTAAAATGCAACCCTGCATATCAACACAAAATTAGACCAGAAAGAGTATGTTTACTTACACCAATGTAAAAAGAATAGATACCTTAGTAGCAAACTACACATACCAGATTGCTAACTCCTTCACCAAAAGTAATTTCAAACTCCGCTTGCTTGTATGGCCTTGACACCTGCAGCAATAAATATTTAGGAGGGCAGGGAATAAAATACCAAAAAAGGATATTCCAAAAGCACAAAATAGATGGAGATACTGTGACAGTGTGACTACAAATTATACAGACAACAAATGTTAAATGAGAATAATTCCAATATATCTGATATTTTCAGTGGCAATATGAGGATCTCCAGATAACACGTGCTAGAAAATATCCATATGCAATATATTAATAAATGTTGTTCTAACATTTCATATATTTTGGTATAAGACCTTGAACCAATATGCTGATAGAATTACTATAGCAATGCATGTATCTATTTCGTGGTTATAAGCACTAGGAAGATTTAGATCAGGCCATCCAAATGACAAATTGAAATGACTTTTTATTCCTTTTTTTTTTTTCATTTAAAAAGTTATCTGTGACAAGAGAAATACTAGACTCTAGCAAACTAAATGTTCAGTTATCCATAAGCATAGGAACCTATAATGAAACAAGTATCAATTTAACAGGTTCAGTTCTATGTGATAAAACTTTGGTAAACTAGCCAACTAAAATACCATGTACTAAATAGTACCGAAAACTTATCACAGCACAAGCATGTGGTACTGTATCCAACTGGATGTTCAGAATAACCATTTACATGGGATCATGTTCAGACATGCAAGCATTACTGAAAATGATTGACTTTGTGATAACCTTAGGTTTCCAGTGAGCCATTATTCTAATCCCCTATTCTTAGCATGTGGGGACACTGGGACAGAACTAAATTGTTGAAGCATTCCATTTTCTTATTCATCACGTATAATGAAAAGGATTGTGAAATTGATTTGAGCACTCCCTTTTGAAATTCATCTTCTGGCTTCCTCCTCCTAAGTTTTCATCATTGACCTACTTCTAGTTATCCTGGAGAATCATAGTCATTTGAGTTGCACGAACCTTTTCCATTGTTAGTTACTTCTTATTCATGTCATTATTAATTAATATTTTTAATACAGGTAGGCACAAAAAAAGATGCCAGGATAATTCTTGAATGCAATTATATCATGATGAAAACCAAATTTTATGAATAAGAAAATAAGCAGCTTAAAAATAAATCATTCCCATTTATGCAGGATAATGCCATTCTGTGATCAGACACCTTTTCTTCCACTTACCTTACTCTTTTGCACTCTCACACGAACTCTAATCCCAATGTCTTCATCTCCTTTAGCCTAATAAAAGGATTCATTAGTTGAAGGTCTAGCTGAATAGTAATCAGTTCAGCTGGTTTTCATGCTTACAGATTTAATCTTCCCTATAGTACGTATTTCAAGCCGAAGTGATGCAAAGAACTTCAAAGCAATGCCTCCACTGGTGACTTCAGGATTTCCATAGTATACCCCAATCTACACAGAAATAATGCCATTGGTCTATGGAAGAGAAGCCACGGTAACTGAAAAGTGAAAACCCAGCACAAACTTATGCATTAAATTAGAAATTTTAAATTCAAGCCCGTGACATCCAACACTTGTTCAATTAATATTATCAATTTATCAACTGTCTCTTATATTTGGTCTAATAAAGAGTAGATCATGAGAAACAAATAAGCAGTACCTTGTGTCTTATTTGATTAAGGAAAATAAGAGTACACCCAGCTTTAGAGGCATTCCCAGACATTTTACGCAGGGCCTGGCTCATAAGCCGTGCTTGCAAACCCATCTGCTGCATTCCAATTTCCCCCTATGTATAACAAATAGAAATAAGGATGTGTCAAACATTTCTCCAGCCTTGCTAACTTTTTACAGTAAATAGAAAAGTGTAGCTCACTTCAATTTCAGCTCGTGGAGTAAGAGCTGAGACAGAATCAATGCAGATGAGATCTACAGCACCAGATCTGCAAATACGATCTGCAACTGAAGCAACAAAAACCTTAATTTAACCCAAATTATTAAGTGCACTTGTGACAAATTCTATGATATCTAGCTTGAAAAGTAGCAGTCACTTTAGCAGTCAAACCATGACTCAGAAAGAACCACATGCACAAGAAAAATAATTATTACTCTCAAGGGCCATCTCCCCGTTATCAGGTTGGCAAACAATCAAATTTTCTACATCAACTCCCAATGCCTTAGAATATGTAGGATCAAAAGCATGCTCTGCATCGACAAGCATGGCGTTGCCTCCTACCTTCTGCATATTCAACACAGAGAAGCTGGCATCTCAGTTTGCAAAGCAGATAAGACCCTTAAGAGAAGAGGGGCCTTCTTGAACACAAGGATAGGGAAAATATGAACTTAAAATCAGACGGGCACAGCACCTGCACCTCTGCAATTGCATGGAGCGCCAAGGTGGTCTTTCCACTACTTTCTGGCCCATATATCTGACAGCAAAACAGAGAGATTTACAAATTTTTCAAGGAACCAGTTGTATTGACCAAGTGATCATTATACTAGTCAATTCCCTGTGAACAAGATTCATCCAGCTTTCCTCCTGCTCTACCAGAAATCCTTCTATATTTATATCAATGATGTTTGATTAACATGGTGGTAATTTTAGTGAACCAAATGTTCAATGTGAACATGTTCTCTAAAATGGTTGCTGTAATATATCTCATCATGGACATATGAGCAATTAGAACAGGCAAATTGTGGGGAAACATTTAAAGCATCCCCCTCCTATTCCTTGAACCCAACCAAGGATGGGGTGCTTGGTAAGAGGGGGACAATACCTCAACAATTCTGCCTTTAGGAAGGCCGCCACCAAGGGCAAAGTCTAACGTCAAGCAGCCGCTTGGAAAAGTTTCTCTGCAATGTAAAATCTTCATAAGCATGCAAAGGTATAAAGCTGCCCCCACATTCTTGTTTAAATAACTATGGATGAATCCAAGTAACTATAGAATCACATTATTTTCGACTTCTGAGGTCTGAGGCATCAGAAGAAATGATACCTTTGGAAAAAAGGGCCCAGGAATATTGATGCATACACACACATGGATGAGGGCACACACACATAAGCAGAATGTCAAGATGAAATAAAAGGCTGAAAAGCACATACACTAGAGCTCCACCAGCACTGCCCAATCTTGTGACACTCCCTTTCCCAAATGAATTATTTATGTCATTCATTGCTGCTTCCAGTGCTTTTTGCTGGAAAAAAGTTCTGTTAGTTGCCAAGTCAAAACATCAGCAGTTAAGCATGTAAATAGATGATACTGAATTCATGATCTCCAAAGGGAAGACCTGTTCGTAGGACAAAGGCACGTGGATAGAAACAAAATGTGTGGTAGATGTAACTTGAAATCTGGCATATAATTAATGTGCTTGAGATAATAAGGCAGGAAACTGGTATTCCTCATATTCCATCTTCCATGATGGTAATGCGTCAAGAACCATACAACTGCAGATCTATTTCTAATTTAGGTTGTATTCTCACTTTTCACATCCTCTTGGGGAGTCTATAACATGGCCAATGTGGACATCATCTTGATGAAAAAAATGACTATGAGTGTTGGATGTTACTATTTGTAGGTTATACTTGTCTTATTTTCATATAACATGAGAACACAGATAGTACTTGTTGGACGGAAATAAGGCTCCAAGTGGAAGAAGAAGTCTAAATTAAAGAGGAGTGTGAAAGCTATGCAAAGAAGATTAAATCAGATTATCTTAAGTTATTTAAATTATGTTTTAGTTATTGTAAATTTGTATTTTATATCTGTTTTTATCTCCTAAACTTTAGGAGATAGTTGTTCCTAGTTTTTAGGAGTAGATTACTAAAATCCTTTCCTACTTTATAGGAAAGAGATTAAGTTGTAACTTGTATATATTTTCAAAGCCATCTCAATATCAAATCAAGCAAGCAATCCCGATTTTTCTAAGACTTGTTTCATGGAATCAGAGCTGCTGGTTCGATCAGAAGCAGCAATGTTTTTCTTTTAGTTTCGATCATGGTCGAAACTAACCCAAATCCAACCCTAACCGAAGCCTCAGCCACCAGTTCTCCTAGAACTTTTCCCCCACTTCCGTCTTCATCAAATTTCTCTGCAATACCTATTGATAACTACCCTCTACAAATTACTCAGCACAAGTTAAATGGGAGCAATTTTAGAGAGTGGTCTCAATCAGTAATGCTAGTGATCAAGGACAAGGGAAAATCTGGTTATCTAACCGGATCTATCCTCACTCCACCATCCACGGCAGCCACCTATGGTCTTTGGGAGGCAGAAAATTCCACTATCATGGCTTGGTTGATCAACTCTATGGAGCCTAAAATTGGGAGGACATACCTATTCTACAAAACAGCAAAAGAGATTTGGGAATCAATCCAAGAGATGTACTCGGACTTAGAAAATTCCTCTCAATGCTTTGAAATCCGATCTGCCATTAGGACAACCAAACAAGGTATGAGCAGTGTTACTGAATATTTTAATGCTTTGGTGGAATTGTGGCATGAAATGGATATATTTTATACCATCAGTTGGGAATCTCCAACAAATAGCAACAAATACAATAAGATGATAGAAAAAGATCGAATTTTTGACTTCCTACATGGCCTTAATCCCGATTTGAATGAAGTTCGAAGGAGAATCTTGGGCACAAAGCCCTTACCATCTCTTAAGGAAGTATTTGCAGAAGTAAGAAGGGAGGAAAACAGGCGTAAGGTGATGCTTCAACATCAAACCGACCCTGGTTTGCCACACCAAAACTCGGCTCTTGCCTCTATCAAACAGGGAGAATTTTTTTCCAAGACTCAAGGTAAAGAAAAAATATGGTGTGACCATTGCAAGAAACCCTATTACACTAAGGAAACTTGCTGGAAAATCCATGGCAAACCAGCAAATTGGAAGCCACGATCCAAGAAGGAGAGCCCCCGATCTGCATATAATGCAGAAGTTTCAGCAGAAACTAAACCTAGTTTGAACCTATCCGAAGATTAGATACAAGCCTTATATAGGCTTCTTAATCAAGGTACAACCCAATCCAGCACTATTAATCCACAGTCCACTGCATCAGTAACCTTGCAAGGTAATTCCCAGCTCTACTCCTTAGCTTCTAAAAGGTTTTCTATTAACATATGGATAGTTGACACTGGTGCATCAGATCATATGACAAATTCTACATACTCTATGACTGATTATACCCTATGTAACTCCTCCATCAATATATCTATGGCCGATGGAACCACCTCACCTGTTGTGGAAATGAGAACAATATGTTTATCTAACCTAAGGTTGAATTCTGTACTACATGTTCCTGGTTTGCAACATAACTTACTCTCAGTCAGTCGAATCACCAAGGATATGGATTGCAATGTAATTTTCTACCCTTCCTATTGTGTGTTTTAGGACCAAGCCTCAGGGAGGATGATTAGCAATGTTAAGGTGATGGACGGCCTTTATTGTCTTGCAAAAGATTTCCCTATTTCTTCAAATAAAGCAGTTTTAAGCGTGACTACCAATGTAAAAGTCTTGTTATGGCATAAACGCTGTCATGGCTATGGCCAATTTTACATTTAACTTCAGTCTCATTTCTGCTTGTTTAATTATGTTATGCTGTATTTTCATTATTGCATTTATATTCCAGTTAATAGTTATATTCTAGCTAACAGATTATGTTAGCTATAGGATGCCACGTGTAAAGGCCTTAGGAAAAGACAAAACATTCTGTTGTAACCGCTGGGGAGGGAAGGATCCGCTGCATCTACTCCCACCTTGTGCACCTATATGTACTACTCCCATACCACGGGAGAAGGATATGAAAAGATTGAATACAAAATCATTCTATTTCTCTCTATCTCTCCCTCGCATCCCTCAATTCTCTCTAACCCTTTGTTCTTTCTACCTTCTTACTCGACTCCCTATTGTCATTTTCTTCCTAAACCACCGAGCCCAGGTTAGCTCATTGTCACTATTGCCTAGAATCGTGACAATTTGGTATCAGAGCATCGATTTCAGCCGAGACTTGTAGAAGTTTATGGCGGACAGTACCCGCATGAAGAATATGGAATCACAGTTGCAACAAGCCAACTCGTCCATGACCAAGGTCCAGAGATGTGTCGACCAGCTGGAGTTGGGAAATGGTCGCAACCATGAGGCGATCATAGCAATGGACCACAAGCTAGAAGGAGCAATAGATGGCCTGGAAAGAAGGCTGGATGGAACGCTAGTCCAGATGCGAGAAGAAATGACACAAATGCGAGAGGAACTCGGGACGTAACTTCAGCAATTCGTGCTGATGGTCACTCGCCAAAATTCGGTGAGCATGGCCTTGGAATTTCCTCCTAGAGATAGAACTGAACCCCTCTTAAGGAATGATAGAACAGTACACCGACCAGAGACCCCCGATGTAGGAGGGGAACAAGATGGAGAGGGGGCGACGATGCTGCACAGGGGTCGCATGGAGCAGGCTCCTCGACAACAGCCGGGATTTCCCATGCCTCGAATGGAGATACCCATATTTGAAGGGGATAACTCGCGTTGGTGGGTGAGGAAATGTGAAAGAATGTTCGAATGGTATGACATTACGGAGGGTAGAAGGGTGACCTTAGCTGCCGCTTACTTTAATGATGTAGTAGACGCATGGTATCAAGGGTGGACTAGTGTAAGGAATCATCCTACTTGGGGTGAATTCACTGAGAAATTATGTGAGAGATTCGGGGAAAGAAGTTTGTCTGATATTGTTGAAGAATTCAACAAACTCAGACAGGTGGGGGAGTTGAATGCTTACTTGAAAAAGTTTGAGGATCTTAGATCAATTATGAGTAGCCATGACCCACATCTCTCAGAGGCCTACTTCGTGTCCAGTTTCTTGAGTGAACTAAGTGAGGACCTCAGACATATGGTCATAATGATCAGACCCCGAACAGTGGAGCAAGCGGTGGAGTGCGCGAGACTGCAAGAGATGGTGGTGGAGGCCTTGATGAAGAAGCAGAGGCAGCGGAGTAAGGCTATGGCGGCAGGGCCCTCTCATCATGGAGGGAGAGGATTTAACCGGGAGTGGGCAGTTAGTAATCTCGGAGCAAAACCGCCAAGTGTACCCCAGGCCATGGGGAGGTTTAACGAACAAATGAGGCAACCAGGTATGTGCTTCAAGTGCGGGGATAAGTACTTTCCAGGGCACCAATGTAGGAGACAAATTCTCCTGCTGGAAGGAGATCCAGGAGAGACAATAGAAGAGGTAGAAGATGTTGCTGAGAGTGAAGAGTTGGGGGAGGAAGACAATGGAGAAATATCACTCCAGGCGCTAAAAGGGGTGACCAACAACAAGATAATTAAAGTCGACGGAAAAGTGAAGGATAAGAACCTGATGATCTTGATAGATAGTGGAAGCACCCATAGCTTCCTTGATGAAGGCACCGCGAGGAGATTGAGAAGTCCGCTCTTGGATACTCCACCCCTTAGTGTGACAGTGGCTAATGGGGGTAGAGTGATTAGCAAATCAGCCTGCCCAAGGTTTATTTGGGAGATGCAAGGGGAAGAGTTCGAAGCTGACCTCAAGCTTCTACAACTGGGGGGCTGTGATGTGGTTCTAGGGGTTGATTGGATGAAGGAAGTCAGCCCCATCAGTTTCGACTTTAACCGTATGGAAGTATCCTTTGAAAAAGGAGGGAAAAAGATGACACTCAAAGGAGGGCGAGAAACTGGAGTCTGCAAGATGATGACAGGAAGGAGCCTACAATGAGTATTTCGCCACAACTGGAGTAAACTGACTCAGTTGTTTTCGATTGTAGCGGTGGAGGAAGGGCAGGAGACAATGAGGACCAGGGAGCTCACGTTATCCATCAGCAACCAGCACAGAGAAGTTGGTCAAGTCCACTCTAGCCACCTTATTAATGAACTGTTGGTAGAATTTGGGGACTTATTTGTTGAGCCTAAAACCTTACCACCCCACTGAGACTTAGACCACTCTATCCACCTCAAACCAGACTCCGAACTAGTAAATATCAGGGCTTACCGGTATTCACCCATACAGAAAACAGAGATCGAAAAGATGATAAAAGAAATGCTAAACCAATCCTTTATAAGGCCTAGCCACAGCCCCTTTGCCTCACCGGTCCTTCTAGTCAAGAAAAAGGACGGAACTTGGCGTTTTTGTGTAGACTACCAACATTTGAATGCCCTCACCATAAAAGACAAGTTCCCCATACCCTTGATAGAAGACCTAATGGATGAACTGCATAATGCCACCATTTTCTCCAAGTTAGACCTTAGATCGGGCTATCACCAAATCAAAATGAAAGCTGAAGATATCCATAAAACTGCCTTCAGAACTCACCATGGACATTTTGAATTTCGGGTGATGCCTTTTGGACTCACCAATGCACCAGCTACCTTTCATTCCCTCATGAACCGAATATTTGAACCTTATTTGAGAAAATTTGTATTAGTCTTCTTTGATGACATTCTTGTTTACAGCCCAAACCTTGAACAACACCGATCCCATCTCAAAACCACCCTAGAAGTCCTCAAATCCAACCAACTTTTCATAAAAAGGTCTAAGTGTTGCTTCGGCCAAGATCAGGTGGAATACTTGGGCCATATAATATCAGGGGAGGGAGTGAGGACAGACCCAAAGAAAGTGGAGAACATGATCAACTGGCCTAAACCCACGAACTTGAAGGCTCTAAAAGGGTTCCTCGGCCTCACGGGATATTATCGACGGTTTGTTAAAGGGTATGGCATTATCAGCCGCCCCCTAACTGATTTGCTGAAGAAGGGGAATTTCAAATGGGGTAAGGAGGCTGAAGCAGCCTTCGAGAAGCTTAAGGAGGCGGTGAGCACTGTGCCGACTTTAGGGTTACCAGATTTTAATGAACCCTTTGTACCGGAGACAGATGCTTGTGGAGTTGGTGTAGGGGTAGTCCTAATGCAGAAGGGTAGGCCTTTGGCATTCTTAAGCTAGGCTTTGAGCGCCAGGCACTTAGGATTGAGCATATATGAGAAGGAATTCCTAGTAGTCTTGATGGCAGTTGAGAGGTGGAGACACTACTTAGAAGGGGGTAGATTCATTATCAAAACCGATCATGAAAGCCTAAAATTTTTACTACAGTAGAAGCTACAAACTCAACTACAAAAGAGAGGCATGGCCAAGCTGATGGGGCTCGATTATTCCATACAATACAGGCGAGAAAAGGAAAATATAGTTGCAGATACACTATCAAGGTGTCAAGAGGAAGGCAGCTTGGCAACTATTACTACAATAGTTCCTGAATGGTTTCAGGAGGTGGTTGACAGCTATGTCGACGATGAGCAGATTACATAGCTAATGGAGAGGTTGGTGATGGAACCTAATGGGGCTGGAAACTATACTCTAAAGGAAGGGATGTTGAGGGTTAAAGGCAGGCTGGTCATAGGGAGCAAGGGAGACCTTAAGCAAAAGATTTTACAGTCATTGCATGACTCACCCGTGAGAGGGCATTCGGGGATCCAAAATACCTACCTTCGAGTTAAGCAGTTGTTTTATTGGCCCAAGATGAAGGCGGACGTAAAGAACTTTGTGTTGGCTTGCGATATATGCAAGAGATGTAAACTGGAGAACGTGGCTTACTCGGGCCTCTTACAACCCCTACCAGTACCGAATCGGGCTTGGGTTAGTGTATCTATGGACTTCATTGAGGGGCTATCTAAATCAGAAGGGAGGGATAGTATTTTGGTTGTAGTGGATCGGTTCACAAAGTTCGCACAGTTTATAGGGCTGGCTCACCCTTACACAGCCAAGGAAGTGGCTAGAATGTTTATGGACAGAGTAGTATCACAGCATGGGGTGCCAAGCACCATCATATCAGACTGCGACAAGGTGTTCACAAGCCACTTTTGGCAAGAATTGATGAGATCTATAGGGATTAAGCTCAATATGTCAACAACATATCATCCCCAATCAGATGGGCAAACTGAGAGAGTTAACCAGGTGCTGGAAACCTACCTAAGGTGCATATGCATACAGCAGCCCAAACACTGGCATAGGTGGTTGGCATTGGCACAATGGTGGTACAATAACACCCACCATACATCCTTAAAAATGTCTCCCTTTGAGGCACTGTATGGATGTCCACCACCGCCATTACCTGCCACTGGAGGGCATGCAACAGAGATATCGGTGGAAGAATACCTACAACAAAGGAGGATGGTCTTGCAACAACTAAAGCAAGAATTGGCATCAGCCCGGAATAGGATGAAACAGTATGCTGACAAAAGGAGAAGTGACCGGGAATTTAAAGTGGGAGAAAGGGTGTATCTCAAGCTAAAATACCCTCACTTGAAGGCCCTCAGCCAAGAGGCAGTAACCAAATTGAGCCCTCGGTACTTTGGACCATTCAATATAGCAGAAAAAATAGGTAAGGTGGCTTACAGACTCCAACTACCCGAAGGCTCTCACATACACCCTGTCTTCCATGTATCATTGCTGAAGCGATCAACCGGGACGGAGTTGGTAGAGACGGTCTTACCAGCACCGTGTAGGGGTAAAGAATGTCCTACGGAACCAGAAGCTATTATAGACAGAAGGGTGGTCCACAACCAAGGGGCCCCTCTCATTGAAGTGTTGGTGAAATGGAGCCAGGAGAGTAACAAGGACAACTCGTGGGAATATCTACCAGACCTACTCCAGCGTTTTCCAAGAACAGCAAGCCTACTCAGCATTTCTTGAGGACAATAAATGTTCCAAGGGGGGGAAGATTGTCACGGCTATGACCAATTTTACATTTAACTTCAGTCTCATTTTTGCTTGTTTAATTATGTTCTGCTATATTTTCATTATTGCATTTATATTCCAGTTAATAGTTATATTCTAGCTTACAAATTTTGTTAGCTATAGGAGGCCACGTGTAAAGGCCTTAGGAAAAGACAAAACATTCTGTTGTAACCGCTGGGGAGGGAAGGATCCGCTGCATCTACTCCCACCTTGTGCGCCTATATGTACTACTCCCATTCCATGGGAGAAGGATATGAAAAGATTGAATACAAAATCATTCTATTTCTCTCTATCTCTCCCTCGCATCCCTCAATTCTCTCTAACCCTCTGTTCTTTCTACCTTCTTACTCAACTCCCTATTGTCATTTTCTTCCTAAACCACCGAGCCCAGGTTAGCTCATTGTCACTGTTGCCTAGAACCGTGACAAACGCTTAGGACACCCTAGCTTCCCTTACCTCAAATCTTTGTATCCCAATATTTTCAGCAATAAAGAGCAGATTTTTTCATGTGAACAATGCACTCTTGCTAAACAATCTAGATCACATCATCCTATTCAATTGTATAAGCCTTCTAATCCTTTCCATTTAATTCATAGTGATATTTGGGGACCCTCTAAATGTCCTAATATCACTGGTTCTAGGTGGTTTATTACCTTCATTGATGATCATTCTAGAGCTTGTTGGGTGTATTTAATGAGGGAAAAATCAGAAACTAGTAACATATTCAAAAGATTTCATAAGTTTATTATGAATATGTTCCAAACCTCTATTAAAATCCTTCGAATCGATAACGGCCGAGAGTATTTCTCCAATGATTTCACAAACTACTTGGCCGAGCATGGTATCTTTCACTAAAACTCTTGTCCATATACACCCCAACAAAATGGGGTAGGTGAAAGAAAAAATCGACATCTTCTAGAGGTGGCAAGAGCTATGATCTTTACCACTAATGTCCCTTACTCCTATTGGGGAGAAGCCGTTCTCACAGCCGCTTATTTAATCAATCCTCTACCTTCCAAAACTTTGCAATTTCAAACCCCCCTTAGCATTCTTTGTACTCTATATCCGAATACTTCTAACATTTTTTCCATTGATCCTAAAGTCTTTGGGTGCATTGTGTATGTTCACAACAATGCTCTATCTCGAACCAAATTGGACCCTAAAGCTCACAAATGCATCTTTGTTGGGAATTCACCCTCTCAAAAAGGATATAAGTGTTATTGTCCTACAAATCACAGATTTTTTGTGTCTACCGATGTTACCTTCTATGAGAATATTCCCTTTTATCCCATCACAGGTACAAAACTAGTCCCTGCTAATCCTCTTCCCTCTGTTTTTCCCATTGATCCTATCCTATTAGTGTGTTCTCGAGGGGGAGCATCATCAGCACCTTGTGATAACACACTGGCAGAACCAGTTGTTTCCCTTATTAAGCCTGCTCCTGCTGATTCCTCCTCTATTTCTCATACCTCTGAATCTCTTCATCATTCTGGATATGAGAAAACAGGTTCTAACCCTAAATTTGGTCTTCATAAGCCTCCCTCAGCAACTGATAACCCTCTATTTACTTACTCTAGAAGACCTAAAGGCCGGCCAGAACCAAAGCAAAACCAACTATTACTTTCAAATGCTGGTCCATCAGAAGAAAATATGGTTAATGATGAGGGGACTGCTACACTCAGAAATAATATTGACAGCAATGCTAGAGAGGAAGATGGTTTGAATTAGGCTGTTCTTATAGCTTTGAGAAAAGGGATAAGGTCTTGTGTCAAATATCCTATGTCTAACCATTTAACATATGCCAAATTATCTCCACAGTTCAGGGGATTTGTGACCAAGATTGACAGCACTGAAGTTCCTAAAAATATTCAGAATGCTATGAGTGATCCCAAGTGGAGAGTGGCTGTGATGGAAGAAATGGCTGCCATAGTAGGGAACAAGACTTGAGAGATTGTTTCACTGCCTCCTAACAAGAAACCGGTTGGATGCAGGTGGGTATTTACAATAAAACATAATGCAGATAGGAGCATTGAAAGATACAAGGCTAGATTGGTTGCCCTAGGCTTCACTCAAACCTATGGGATTGATTATGAGGAGATATTTGCACCGGTTGCCAAACTAAATTTTATTCAGGTATTATTATCTATTGCTGTGAATTTAAATTGGCCCCTCTTCCAATTTGACATTAAGAATGTTTTTCTTAATAGCGACTTGGATGAGGAAATCTATATGAAGGTTCCCCTCGGTTTTGAGCATGTGGTTGATAATGGAAGAGTATGCAAGCTAAAGAAGTCTCTCTATGGATTAAAACAGTCACCAAGGGCCTGGTTTCATAAATTCAGCATGACTCTCAACCAATTAGGGTATAAACAAAGACAATCTGATCACACCTTGTTTATTAAACCCACTGAAAATAAAAAAAAAAGGTGATTTTGATTGTTTATGTTGATGATATTATTGTGACAGGGGATGATTTGCAGGAAATGGATAACCTAAGGAAGCAATTGAAAGCTAAGTTTGAAGTAAAAGACCTAGGAACCATGAGATATTTCCTATGCATGGAAGTTGCCCGAAGCAAAGAAGGCCTATTCATCTCACAACGAAAAAATACCCTAGATTTGCTAAAAGATACAAGAATGATGGCCTGCAGACCAGCTAGAACTCCCTTGGAAAAGGGAAGGAAAGTTGAAGAAAATGGTGATGATGCTCCGGTGGAAAAAGAGAGGTATCAAAGGTTAGTAGGGAGATTGATTTATTTGTCTCTAACAAGACCAGATATAGCCTATTCAGTAAGTGTAATAAGTCAATACATGCATTCTCCTACTCAAAGACACATGAGGGATGTTCAACATGTTCTAAGATACCTAAAGGGGACACCGGGAAAGGGATTGATGTTTAAGAAAACCAAAAATAGGGGAATTGAAGGCTATATGGATGCTGATTGGGCTGGTTCTAGAGAAGACAGCCGGTCAACCTTAGGGTATTGTACCAAGGTTTGGGGAAATGTAGTTACATGGAGAAGCAAGAAGCAATCTGTTGTGGCTCGTAGTAGTGCTGAAGCTGAGTTCCGTGCAATTGCTCATAGGATATGTGAGGTGATTTGGTTGGAAAGGCTAATGGAAGACTTGGGGATGCCTTTGTCTCAACAAACAAAGATATTTAGTGATAGCAAATCAGCTATCAGTATTGTTAAAAATCCGGTACAACATGATCGAATGAAGCATGTGAGAATAAACCGAAGTTTTATAAAGCGAGAAATTGAAGGAGGGATAAATCTGTCCTATATACCTTCTACTGATCAAGTAGCTGATGTTCTAACAAAAACAGTTGCAAGACCATGTTTTGAGTCCCTAATTAGCAAGCTGGGAATGACTTCCATCTATTCACTAGTTTGAGGGGGAGTGTTGGACGGAAATAAGGCTCCAAGTGAAAGAAGAAGTCTAAATTAAAGAGGAGTGTGAAAGCTGTGCAAAAAAGATTAAATCTGATTATCTTAAGTTATTTAAATTATGTTTTAGTTATTGTAAATTTGTATTTTATATCTATTTTTATCTCCTAAACTTTAGGAGATAGTTGTTCCTAGTTTTTAGGAGTAGATTACTAAAATAATTTCCTACTTTATAGGAAAGAGATTAAGTTGTAACTTGTATATATTTTCAAAGCCATCTCAATATCAAATGAAGCAAGCAATCCTGATTTTTCTAAGACTTGTTTCAGTACTCAATTTAATTTTCCTTAGATAATTATTTTTTTATTTGAGGTAAATTGGCATTTATAAACTACTCTAGTGTAGTTTAGTTTCTTTTTTTAACAAGAAAAACTAGTGTAGTAGTCTTTTATTGGATGAGAATTTTATGATTCTTTCAACCTAATTTATTGAGAGCACAACGAGGCATTTCAAATTCAAACACTAGCAGTTCAGAAGAAACGGAGGCACTGGCAGGGGCTTGTTGGTAGTTAGTCTGTAATGGAACTTGATGATGGAGGGTCTAGGTTGAGATTGGGGATTGTTTCCAAGTTTTCCAAGTCACTAATGGAGGAATTGGACTATAGCCATCAGAGTGAGAGACATACACAAGTATTGGGGATAGATTTGTTGACAAGGATCGCGTGGTGGTCTTTAATGGTGAATCCATGGAGACCAAGAAACATAAGAATGTGGAGATGAAAAATCTCAAGTGAGTTCAGTGCAACTTTTTATTGGGAGAGATGGGTTGGGTTATTGCCAATATTCTTGGGCTTCCTTGTGATGATTTGAAAGATGAGTGCAGAGTTTTTGAAAGTCTTAGAAGAAAACTCTGTAGCTCTCTCTTTCTCGTATTAATGCTATGCCCCCAGGATGTTTCAATTTAATTTCTGATCAAACAAAATATATATATATTAAATCAAAATTGTCAAGTGTTCAACAGGCGTATTTTACAACTTTAGAAGTATATGCAATGTAAACTTTAAATTCTTAAGTTAATAAAGGCATCTATATATGTTGATTTTGATGCTTACCTATAAGCCACCCAGACTGTTACAGTAATTTGATTTGGTGACTGATGATTTAACTGGTCATGGATTCACCACAAAATCGAAAGGTGTTATAATAATTTCACAGCTCTCCCTCAATGACACTCGCACTTGCAAAAAAACCCTCTCACAGAATCTCTCAACTCCTCACAGCAACAAGAACTAATGAAACACAGAAAGAACGAACATGAAATTGAAACAAGAACACCAACACATTTATCCTGGTTCGGTCCTTTAAAGAAGACCTACATCCAGACTGCCCGAGGGACTTATCTTCACTATCTTGAATGAAAAAAACTCAAGGATTACATGCATTACAACTCTCAACAGCCTTATACCCAGAACTGCAATGAGTTTCCCAACTTGAGATTACAAAGATATCCCCTCTTTACTCTCAAGTTTGTCCTTGCGCATACTCCTCTCACTCTCTCACCACAAGACAGAATAGAACACTCCTAAAGCCTCTCACCCGACCTCTATTTATACACCATAGAGGCGGTAAACAGAAACTAACTAAAAACCAGTAGTTACAACCAACTAACCAGACCATACTGCTATCTAAACCTTCTAGAAACAATCCTTCTAGAATAACACAAGTAATGTACAAATGCTAACAGAAAACCCCCCTCCTGAGACAACCTAAAGCTAATCTAATACAAGTGATTACAACAAAAGGAATTATCATAACAACAACAACAATAATAAGCTTTTAATCCTACTAGATGGGGAATGACTAAAACTGACTCGTTCAATTAAATGTTGAAATATGCAAAAAATAACAACAAATGACCTGTTGCAGTAAGCAAGAGACTGAAAATACAGATCTTAGTGCAACAAACAATATTCTATTTATGAATTTCTTATAACAAGATAAAAGAATTGATCCTCAAGAACTTTAGCTTGAAAATATCTTCCTTTTTGAGCAGTTAAGAAATAAACAAGCTGAGATCCTTTTGTGATCCAAAGCTACCGGAAGCCATGCAACAATCTAACCCTGACTGTTCTGGGTTGGGTTTTGGGGGGGGTCATCAGAGCCATTCATTGTGGTTGCCTGGTTGGTAAATCAGGTTACTACAATATATATTCCTCTATTCATCCCCTCTTCTTTTGGGATTGAGGATAAAATTCTTTCTAGAGAAACAGAGATTGTAACTGTTAAGCGGCTTCACATGATTGTCTTTGAAAGATTGCAATGCAAACAATTATTTAATCTTAGATTCACTCTTATTTGTAAATTTTGAAATGCTTTTTCTTTTTTAAACAAAAAATTGAAGGTATTTTCTAAAAATTATACCTTTTAACTAATAAACTAAAAACATATGGTGCTACCTAGAGGGAAACATGTTTTCTGAACCTTGGTGGAGTGATTTCCAGGTCTTCTCCTACCTGCCCTGTGTCCTGTTGGGATGCCACCCTTCAGGAACCCAATCCCACAACAACCACCCTCGTCAAGTCCGTCCTATGGCCAAGGCCAACTAAAACCTGGCTCTTGTATGAGCTAAAAGAAGAGACATTTCGGCAGCAACCCTGTTATGAGAGTGATCTTTAATTAAGATCATGTTATAATTGTTTAATCTCTTGCATCTGTACACTTGCTTTTTCTCTAATTATTGGGGAATTGAATCCCACAGATGTAAGACTCTACAAATAGTTACTTTCCCACACATGAATCATTAGGGATTACAAAAAGAAAACATTTAATAAGAATGAAACGAACAAAAACAATGTGTTCCATTCTCCTGCTTGAACCTCGTAATAGAGTTAACAAAAAGCTGCAGAATAGGCCATATTTAGATAAATTCTGGGCACGTATGGCACAATAAGACAGAAGTGGTCTATAACATCAGATTCACATATTCTCTTTTCATTATTTCTCTGTATGCAAAGAAGAACTATCTTGAAACCCTCTTGAATGGCATGATATAGCAGTCTAAGTTCTTATTCCAACTTAGACAACTCCAGTTGTTGCTATCACTGCAATAAACACATACTCCACAGAGGATTTTGGAGCTCCCAGGTCTTCACCAAGGGGGTCTAATGCCCAGTCAGAAGCCCCTATGGCCCTCGCACTCATCTGGAGTGAGAAAGTCATTGAAACCTATCATGACCCCAGGGGTAAATCAGTAACTGTAACCAGTGCTTAACACTTGTATTAACTGTTAACTGGGGGGTTACGTGGTTAGGGGGTTAGCTAACTGTACAACTGCCTACTTCCTTTGCTGTTATGTTAGTTAGCATATTCTCTTTGTTCTTATGTTGTTAGAAGTTGCTGTTATGTTGTTAGAGACTCTATAAGAGACCTGCGGATATGGGAAGAAAGGGGATCAAGAATAATAACAAGTTCTTCACTTTCAATACCCTCTCTTAACTTTCTCTCATTCTCTCTCGTTTTCTCTTTCTCCCTTTTCCTCATTCTATCTGTTTCTTCCTAAATTCATATCTTCTTTCTTGGAATTCCACTCGAATTCCCAAAATTGCCCAGCCCTCAATCTGAGGGTGTGTCAAAACCTTCACTGTTTAGAAGCAAATTACAATCCAAAACTTTACCTATCCTAGCTGTATCTAAACGTATAAGAAAATATTGTGACAATTACAATTTACAGATAATCATAACTACAGCAGAACATCACTTGAGAGTTTATACCCAAAAAAATAAAAAATCGTTGTTCTCCAAACCAGTTTTCCACAAAGAGCAATGTATTTGTAAAAAGAAAAGCTAATATCAACAAAATGACAAAGGAACATCTAGGGGTCAATAAACGGCTAAATTTTGTCCCCAATGGTGACTCTGGTGGTGGCCAACACCTCATGCTTATTGTAGGTTTGAATCTTCCCATGCCTTTGGTCTGGACGGTTATAGTTGTTTCTCATGTAAAAAAACAGAAAAGCTAAACTTTTAAGTACCAATAACCGAAACAAACTCTCTAATGTTCAGTTAGTATCGAGCAATCATGAAATGACAGCAAGAACCGCCCTACCCATTTGATAATCCCTTTCTAGTATTGCTAATGCAATATTCCATCTACAAACTTAGCATCCACACAAACACCATTCTATAAGTAGGAAATCAGACACAAAAATAGGGAAAACTGGCATCAGCAAACCAATTGAGAATCTGTACGTAGAAGCGCATGTCTATTGGATATATACGTACATACCCGATCGAGGAAATGGGGGTCGGGATCAGTGGAAAGAGCGCCATTGACCTTGACGTCGAACTGGGAGCTAACCCTAATTTGCTTGGGTGCGAAATTCGATTTCAAGCGAGTAGGGAAGGGTTGAAATTGCAGTGAAAAGGGAGGCGACAGAAGAGGGGGTTGAATTTTGGAGACAACAAATTGGGGTTTTAGCGGGAACACCATAACTCTTTGTCACAGAGAGAGAGAGAAAGAGAGAGAGGGAAACCGAACTGCAATGGCGATGCAAGTTACAGTTATTGCTTCATTCAAGCCGTCTGTCTGTGGCTTGGGGATGCAAGTTAGCGCAGCTACTTGTTGAATGATGATACATTGTCTCATTCTGGGTAGTTGTATCTTACTTTTTATTATCATAATTATTAAATTTTAATTTTTATTAAACATCTGTTTATTTGTGATTCTTTATTAAATTATTTTAACCAAAATTTGATATAGTATAACATAATTTGACTATACTAGTTCAGTTTTCGTTAATAAAATTTGACAAAAAATCAAAAAAGATACAAAACTTCAACAAAAATCAAAATTTGGTGGTTACAATGAGAAAAATTAAAATGCATTAACTAATTTATTATGAAGAACAAAATTCAAAAAATGACAATATAATCTACTTGTTTGATTATATATAAGAAAATAAGTAAAATGTTTATTTTGCTCCTGTTTTAACAGTCATTATTATAGTACTTAAAAGTATGGGCAAAATATTGTTTCATTCAATTTACTTTTTGACCATTGTTTTATGAATTTGATTTGTTTTTTTCAACACAAGTTAAAGCAAAATGAGTATTTTGTCCTTCTACTCGCTTTTTTGAGCTACGTAATTGATGGTACTTGAGAATTTTCTTATTAATTAGATTTCACTTAGCTTTGCTTCACTGGCCAAGTCTCATGTATACCACTGATTAAGTCATGCTCGGTTTCGTTTCACTAGTTAGACTACTTTTAGCCTATTTATTTCACAAAGGCCTTGTTCAACTCAAATTGAGGATTTTTTAAAGAGGAAAATGACTCTAAATCGGTTTGAAAGTCTTAACTCGATTAGGATCCTCATAAAAAATTAAGCAATGTGTTTAATTAGGGTTTGGGGTAACTTTTTAGAATTCAACTATCTAGTTAGATCTTAATAAACTTAGGGCAAATCCCTTCTCCTAAATTTTAAGAAGATGATCTTAGGAGATAGAACTTATTTCCTCAAAATTGTTCTGGAAAGTTACTTCTAAATGTTGTTTGAAATAAATAATATACACTTAGAGAGATGTGAAATGGGTGTTTTAAAAAAAAAAAATTTTAAAGTCCTTTTATATAAATTTTTTTTTTTATCTTTTAGAGTTCTTGAAATATAGTTATAAAAGATTTTATTGAAAACTTTAACTCTTGGTAGTTTAAGAAATAATGATGCAAATATTACTTAAATGAGAATGAACTTACAAGATCAAATTATATAATTGTGATTACAAACTTTGATCGCTGAAAATAAAATTTGACTTGTTGAAATGAAATATAAAAATAAATAATACAGCACATATAAATTTTATAGTGGTTTGACTCAACTAGCCTACTTCACTACATTGGCTTCTCATTAAAGATTTCAACAATCCACTATAACTTCTTATAAGATTAGCTATAACCCCAACTTTTAACAAATGCAGCTGTAACTTCTATTTTTTGATGGATCAACAGTAACCAAATACAAACAGTTTTTATAAGAAGCAACTATAATCTTTTACACTTTACTTTTTATAGGCTCAACCACTAACCACAACAAGATAAGTTAAGTATACAAATTAAACACTTCGAGAAGCTTTTACAATATTGAAATTAAATAATGAAAATAACTTCTCACAAATAAAAGAGAGATTTAAAAAGAATGTGAAGAGATAAGAACATTATTTCTCTCTACTAGTAGAAGATGTATATTTTTAGGGTTATTTGACTCAAGATAGGAGTAGGAAGAATTCAAGAACAACTTTTTTTTTTTTTAATCTTTTCTCCCTTTTATACTTGCTATCAAGAGAATGATATCTGTAAGAACAATATTTTGTTTTCTTAAAATAATTATTAAAATATTCAAAAATTAAGATAAAATAATGAAAAAAAATTTAGAGCATTTTTAAAGATTTAACGGTAAAAAACTATACATTAAATGCACTTGCAACAACTATTTTAAAGGCTAGTTCAGCTGCTATGATTTTAAGTTTCAACATATTTATACTCGAGTAAAAAGAGTTTGTAATCGAGTATTTTTCATCTTTACTCAAGTAAACAAAATTTGTAATCAACTAAGTTTGTCTGTACTTGAGTACATACAGTTTGCAATCAACTAATTTTTAAGTTTACTTAATTACAAAATATTTGTAATCGATTACAAATCTTCTGCAGAAACATGAAATAATTATTTGATTATAAATTAAATTTAACCGATTATACATCACTATTTACTCAATTACAAAGAAATAATATACGATTAATTTTTGCATTTACTCGAGTAGATTAAAATTGAAATCGATTAAACTTAAATTTTTACTTGATTATAAAATATTTGTAATCGATTACAATTCTTCAATAAAAACTTGAAATAAATATTCAATTACAACTAAGATTTTAATCGATTAAACTCGATTATAAATTCATACAATAGATTACAAAATATTCAAAGACATGACAAAATACTATAAAGATTATACTCGATGCAATACTGAATTTACTCGAGTATACAAAGATACTTACTTGATTATAAATTTGATTACCTGATTACTTTTAATCTAACAGAAACTTGCAATAATTACTCGATTATAAAATAATATTTAGTCGAGTATAAACTTATACTTACTTGAATACATTATAGCTTGTAATTGATTATATGCAATACAAAATTAGCTTACTTGATTACAATAGGATTTATACTCAACTAAAATGATGAGATCAGAAACTCAATTAATTACATTAATAGTTTCCTCGAGTAACATGAAATTTTTACTCGATTAATATTTTGATATACTCGATTAATTCTATACCTTACTCGATTAAAACTCTATCAACAATCATCTTTAATATATTATTTTGAATATCATCATCAAAACAATTATCAACATTAACACCTAATATATAACTTAACATAAACATTAAGTCCAAATATTTAAGATATTTAATACACAAGTGTTGTTTGTAAAAGTTAGTTAAAACTAATTTTTCAATCACTTTCACTTAGTTACATATAAAGTTTTAACGGAATTTTACTAGATTTAAAAAAAATAATAAGTTAAATACACTGAATGTTACTTAACTAAAAATATTATTTTCTAAATCAAAAAAAGATTATTCTTTTTAACAAAACATATTTCATATAAATATAAATACCCGAATAAACTTTCATTCATGTAAGTCAAGTAATTTACTTGCCACTTAACTGAGACAAACATATAAAATATTGTAAATATGTTGAGCATAGTATATGTTACTCAACTAGAATAATTCATTTTCTAAAATAAAATTTATTCTATTTAGCTTATTCATCAAATCACAACAGTTTGATCAAATACTATTGAATTCAATAAGCTCTAAATTTTTTAAATATTTGGATGATTTTGCTTAACAAGTAATTAACAAACATTTAGTTTTATAAATTCTTCAAGAGTTCCTCCTTAGATTTGAAAACTTTAGAAATTTGATATTAAACATCAAATGAGCAATATAAGTTTTATGGATCAAAACTCAAGAAACATCTTATGAGTATATGATCATTTATTTAAAATCTTAGAATGTGTTTGATTGCATTACTTAGAATTTAATTCTAGGTAATGATAGCCTAGAAAACAAAAACCACCCCACCATTTAGAAAATGAATTCCATAGAAAGAAACTTTAAATACTTGTACCATATACATTTTTCCACAAAAAAATTAAGAGTGTTTGATTACTTTCATAGAAAATATGTGTAATAATTACACATTTTCTATGGTAAATATTTACAATTAAACACACTCTTAAGCTGTGTTTGATTGCATTACCTAGAATTTAATTATAGGTAATATTGTCTAGAAAACAAAAACCATCTCATCTCCTTGGAAAATGAATTCCATGAAAAGAAACTTTAAATACTTGTACCATACATATTTTTCCATAGAAAAGTTAAGAGTGTTTGATTGTTTTTCATAAAAAATGTATAATAATTACACATTTTCCATGAAAAATGTATGCAATCAAACACTCTTAACTTTTCTATGGAAAAATATGTATGGTACAAGTATTTAAAGTTTGTTTTCATGGAATTCATTTTCCAAGGGGGTGAAATGGTTTTTATTTTCTAGGCAATATTACCTAGAATTAAATTCTAGATAATGCAATCAAACACACCTTTAATGTTTTTCAAAAGACATCAAGAATTCATATATAAAGTAGATTGCTCTTAAGTTTGGAGTAATGGTACCACATACTTTGATTACTTAGAAACCATGAGGTCCATATAATGCCCATGTATTATGGATATTTAGAATATCTCTTGAAATTCTAAAACAACCTATTAAGCATATTAACAGATAAAATATAAAAACAGTCTTAATCACAAACATATTAATCTATTAAAATGATCAACGCAACCTTAACATCTTCTTAAAAAATATCAGAATTTACATTTCCTAAAAGATAAAATAATTTTCATATATATAAAACATATTAACAATCTTATCAAAACAAGCATAATATATGAGATTATTAAAGTTCATAAAACATTCATCATCAAAATATTTTAATAGCAGACTAAACATTGTTTAATAGGGAGACCTAATTCTAATCAAATGATTGTCTCTAAACTACTACAAATACAAGAGAATCTTTTTTTTGGGGTAAGCATTTATTCTCGTTCTAATCTTAAGCTACCTTTAGCTCTCTTATCTCTACCTTATCACTCCATGTCTTACGCATTGGAGTGGCTTTCCTGGCCACCTATTCTATTTTTACAGTTTATTAGTTCATGTGATCTAATTAAGGTGGGTGTTTCTCACCATAAGGTACGTTCATTTTCTATAAATATCTTGATAGTCGAATGTGTAAATCATCAATATAGGGATTGTTTATGGGAATAAAGGATACTTGCATAACCAAATTGATGGCTGAAATGCAAAATCTTGAAAAATAATTTGCGTCACCTAATTAAAACCAAGTTCAACTAGTTTGACGTCAACTAATACTTGTAGGCGTTAGCAACACAAATGTATCCATAAAGAGGAATAAGAGACCAATTGAAGCTAAGCAGTACTAGCAAACCTTGTAAAGCAAATTATATTTGGATGCAGAAAAAATTCGAACAATTATCCTAAGAGAGATATGATTCTAGCTAAAGGCTATTCTTTGAGCGATCAATAAAAGGCTTCATAAAAAGCCACCATCCCAATTACACGCTCAACCTAAACCCTTTTATTGCCAACATCTTCAATAAGCCCCATGACAAAACAAAGTTTAGTTACCCTCTATTTAGCATATTAGAAGGGGGTAAAAGAGCTTGATGAACATATTCGACGATACTGTGATGATGCCATGTAGTCTAGGCATGCCACTAACACTATGCTCTATCAAAACTTCTCAAAAACAGTGCAAGGGATTGGTTTGATACAATTCCTGAGGCTAGTATTTCCATATGTAAACAACTTGCAAAGTAGTTTAAAAATAAGGTTTAATGTCTAATGCTGAATAAAGGTTGAATATGCGGCATTGAATACATGGATGATGTGACTTGACTTAATTGTAGAGATTTAATATCTAATATATTAATCCCGGGTCAAGATATAGTTACAATGATCATCACATTAATTATCATTTTGATGATAATACAAATAACCCTTTAGAATAACTTTCCATTCTCGTTATGGTCAAACAATGACACACAAGCAGCTAAGCTTAATAGTCATATGCTCAATGCAAATAATGTACATTTTGATACATTAAAATCGACTAAAAAAAAAAAAAACTAGTAATGAAATAATCTGTGATTTAGGATAACCATTTACTATGATTCACTAATTAGTGACTTAAACTCACTTTCTCAATTTGCATGTTAGCCTCGAATGATTTGCTCAAAAAAGCTTATAGACTTTTAACTGATCATCCGATATGTGCCCCTCACTTTTATTTTTTTGAAATTTATTATATTTTTCATAATTTTTGTTTTTCTTTCTTTTCTTTTTCATCCCCTCTTTTTTTTTTTTTTTCTCTACCTTGTGTGTTTCACACACACGCACCACACGTGTCCAAGCTCTCGCAACCCATGCACTTGACTTATCATGTGCATGAATCTTATACACCCGACTTGTTGGGTTTCTCTGTCATCTTCTTTGGCTCACATCTTCGCCATTAGCCAATTGCTACCATTTTCTTCTATTTTTTCATCACTTCTCTTTTCCTCCTCTTTCTCATTTCTTCTTTCTTCCTTTATTATCCTTTCTTTGCTTCAAACTTACTTAAACCAATCACTAACTGGAATTCTGATGACTTCATGATTTTTCAGCAAATATTCAAAAATACTTAAATCCTCACTTAAAGGCCAACATTGGCCTTAATACTTAAAAGCCATCATCAACCTAGAAAATTAAGCAAATTGTGATATACTACTTATACTTAATTACTTCAATGATATTGCAATAATAAAATAGAGGACTTCTGATAATACTCAAGAATCTGCCCATTAATTAGCTAAACGAACCCACACTTGTAGGTCCAGTAGCTAGTCAAACTATTTTCAATGTTAATATTTTACGAGGGCCTATTTGCCTCGATTGAACAAATGGTCTTTCATGAACTCGTGAGTAAATCAATCCCATGTGACTAGGATCCTCACCGAAAAGTAAGCGATTCAACTAGGGTTTGGGATAACTTCTTAGAATCCAACTATCTAGTCAAATCCTGATAAATTTGGGATAAAACAATTTTAGGAGATAAAACTTATCTTTTTGGAATTGTTTGGAATAACTATTCTAGGAGTGATGTCTAACAAAGATAAATAATCCTAAGTAAAGAATAAATAATCCTAAGTAAAGAATTGTCTCGAAACTGCTATCACTACAACAAAATAACATTTTCTCTATGAATTTTTTTTCTACGTAACAAATTTCATTTTGAAACTATTAAAATGTAGATAATTAAAAGGAGCTAAAAATTTCCCACCAAATATAGTTTTTGGCTACGAAAATTTTATTTACGCTATAAGTTTCGTAGTAAAAAATTAATATTTTGCTACGTAATTATTAAATCGTAGGTAATTTAGATGAGCCAAATTTTTTTACCACAAAATATAATTTTTCAATATGAAAGTTTTATCTACGTTTCAAAATTACGTAGCAAAAAAAATAAGATTTTGTTAAAAAATTATTAAATTGTAGTTAAAAGATAAGTTTAATATTTTCAAATAAAAAATAATAAAAATTAAAAAAATATAAAAAAATAAACGAGACAAATTCCCTCTAAAATATACAATTAAAAAATTCAAATTAATTAAAAATAAACCTCCCAAACTCTCAAATTTTTTCATGGAATTATCGTGCAAATCATGTATTTAAAAAAAGAAATAAAGAAAAAAATATTATAAAATTAATTTTAAAATTAATATTATAAATTAAAAAATAATAAATATTTTAAATAATTAATATTATTATATAATTAAAGTTATTATAATTAATAATATATTAATTATATTATATTATAATATTTATATATATGTATTATATATTATTATATATTGTACAAAAGTGGCGTGAATTGGGGATTGCCTTAGGGCTTGCCCAGCGCATATATCATATAAGATATTATAAAGGGAAAGGATGGGAAGGAATTTTTGGAATGGAAGCGGCGCACAGGCAGACAGTGAAAGAAATTAAAAGAGCAGAAAAAAATTGAAGAACACATAGAGGAGAAAGAAATTGAAGAAGGCATAATAAAATTAATTAAAAGGTAATTGGAGACGGCAGGAAGAATTGAAGATGAGCAAGTACTAATCCGATTTGTACTTTTCTTCCTTGTAATCATCTGTGTGTCCAGAGTTGATTTTTTTGTTTTTGCCCTTATTGTTTGGATTCATTATTTTTATTTTAGTTATATAAGCACATCGTATATTTAATAAAATGCTTATGGTTCATCCTTGTGTATACCATATGTTTGATAAAATGCCTATATTTAATTAGTTGTACAAGCATACCATATATTTAATCTTTGCGTGTACCATCTATTTGTCAAAATTCCTTAGAGAAAACTCGTGAGACAATGAGTGATACAATAGGTATTGGAATTTCGAAGTGAAATATATTCAACAAAAATTATGCATACATTAATTCTGCGTGAAAGTTTATTGTTATATGCAATGAAACAATTGATTTGTTACTATTTATCCTTGGTCCACCTTAGCTTTATATTGTAAAGTATAATTTAATTATGCCCGATGATATTACTTTACTCTTAATTTAATTTAATTTTTAATGTGATTCAGAAAGTGTCTTTTGTCATGGATAAAAGCTGGTGTCTGCTAAAAAATGGTATGAGGTCTATGTGATTTTGACTCTACTAAATAATTTCTCATGGTAAGTGATTTGAATGCTTTTTTAAGTTATCAGTATGATTAGTTTTCTTTATTCAAATTATAATAAATATTTTATATTGATATAAATTATACTAATTTGTTTGATCTTTCGTTTTCTTTTGTTTTTCAGATTGTCGATATGCATAAGTAGTAGAGAAAGAAATACATTTGGAGCTAAATTTTCTATTGTATTAATTTTTAACCATTTTCATTTTAGGATTTAATGTTGCTATCATTACATGTATTGGTATTATGTACTAGTCAGATTTAAAACAGTTTGAGATTGTGGAGATTGTGGTTAACATTAGTTTTATGTTATGAAATTAATTGAAAGTTTTTGAAGTTATATATTGTGCTTTAAATTTATATAGATTATAACGGTTGATGAAGGTTTAGAGAAAAATATTATTTCCAAAAAAGGGATTTTTTTTGCTACGAAATTAAATTTCGTGATATCGTAGTGATATATTAATTATATATAGAATTAACTACGAAAATTGAACTTTTGATTATAAAAATATTAATAGAGAAAATTAATTTGCTACGAAAATTGGCATGTGAAAACTAATTGCTACGAAAATTGACATGATTAGCTACGATTTGATGTAGTAAAAAGTAAATGTTTTCTCTACAATTTGACATTCGTACTAAAAGTTGTGTTATCTGCTATGAAAATCGCTATCATCAACTACGAAAATCAGTATAATTAGCTATGATATATGTCGTAGTAGAAAATCAATTCTTTCTCTAAGTTTTTTTAATCGTAGAGAAAAGTGTATTATTTCTTACGAAACATTAAATCGTAGCTAAATACTATTAGCTACGAGGCTTTCGCTACGATTCACGTTACGAATAAAAATTTGTAGCTAATTAGTTTTTGTTACAAAAATTGAATTTTTAACTACGAAAAATTTCGTAGAGAAAACCAAAATATGTTGTAGTGTATAAGTTGAGGAGGATATCTTCTACAAGGTAAGTATTTACTCTCATTGTTAATCGGAATCTACCTCTAGCTCTATTGTTTCATTTCTATTGCTCAATATCTTAGGCATCGGAGTGGCTTTTCGGCCAACTCAAATCTAGTCTCATCTTTTCTTTTTTGCAATTTACCAGAACTTGTGATCCAAGGTAGATGTTTCTCGCTTTCAAGTACATTCTTTTTTTGTAAATATATTGGTGGTCGGATATATACATTGTTAATCATGTATGACTAACATAAATATTTTACCAATTTAACTTAATTTTTAGGATTTATAGTCTAAACTAAAATGGGCATTCACATATGAAATTGGGCTGATTGGCCTACTAAAGATTTGTATTTTTTGGGTATAATTGAACCATGGGGGGAAGTGGCAGAGGAAAAAAATAATTTTAAAAATATAAATTATAAAAAATAATTTTGGTTTCATTGTTATTTTTTCTCTTGTTCTATATTATTAGTTTTTTTTTTCTCATCAACCAATAAAATTGCTTTTTTCCTTGCCCATTATTATCTATAAAATACTAATTCATAATTTCTCATAGAGGGCTTCCTCTTCATTTAATTTTTTTTTTACAAGTTCCAAACAGATACTAAAGTTTCGTTTGGCACTTGTACAAGAGAAAAATCAAGAGGGTAAAAGAAAGTCATTATTCTCAATTGTTTGTAACGAAAATTAAAGGAAAATTCAAATAAAATGACTTTCTCTTATTTGACGTTTAACAGAATATTACGAAATGACATAATTAAGGTAACTGTTAATTTTTTGGATTGAAGGAAAAATAATGGTTCCTTATTTTCCCCCCAATTTCCAAACATAACATTAGTTTTTCTAATTATTATTACTATAATTAAATATATAAGAAAAAGTCTTAAAAGACTTCAATTTTGGTAGAGAAAGGCTATACAGGCTATGAGGAGGGGGGGGGGAACCCATTAAATAGGGTAGATCCAAACACGGTCTTTCTGTCAAAAGTGGCCCAAGGGAAGAAATAAACAAATTTAGTGCATGTTTTGTATCGTAGTGAACTTTTGCTTTCGTAAGAATAGATTTTGTAAAAGAATAATTTTAATTAATTTAGAAATAATTTTTTGTTTTTCTTCTTATCCATCACAGTTAGAAAATAGGTTTCTCCTATTATATAAAAGTGTATTTTGTTATTGGTCAAAGCTAAACAGTAAGTGTAGAAAAATTGTGTTCTTGCAGACTCACAGCAGGAATGGGTCACCATTAGACACTTATCTATAACTTAATTATGCACAATTAATTTGAATCTAATTAATTTAATGTGTACCGTATAATAATTCTAGGAAAAATATAATTATAAATAAAAAATTTAAGTATTATAATTTATGTAACCAAACTCTGCATAATAACAGTACTTTTATATTAGTGAAGTATTCAGCCTATGACCAAACAAAAAATGGAATCCACTTATTATGAGAGTTGGGCCTAAATTGCCCTCAGTACTAGTCACTATCCTCTGCAACTGGGATTATTATATATGTGAGCGTGTATATATATAATGGAAAACTGAAATTCTAATTAGACTTTGTTGGCTACAAACCTAACCAATTGTAATTAATAGTCAAATAGCAGAAAAATAATAATAAGCACCATTCTGTCTAGTTGGGGTTTAGTCATTACTCTGATAATAAAATAATTGGGTTTTAATTAAGGGGACGAAAGTGATAGTGAGAAACTTTCAAACATGGCAGATTCATTTTAATTGGTGTGGTTGGCACAGGTGTTCAAATTACAGAGGAAGAGGAGGATGCTCCAAATCTCACTAAATCCATCTATTTCCACACCCTAGATTTTTTCTTTCTTTCTTTTTTCTATCTAGGGCTTGTTAATTGTTGTGTTGTGAAAGAAGATAAAGGATTTCTTTTTATTTTTCTTGCAATGGGTTCAAAATTTTGAATTGGCCAGATTATATACTATTTATAAGACTTAGGCAATTCCCATGTTATATATATTATATGATAATAGGTTAAGTAAGACAAGAAAATCAAAGTAAAAAAATATTTAATTTTTTGTTATGTAAAAATAGTAATTTTGACTCACAACCTAAAATGGTAAACTAATATAGTAGGAAGACGACTTGAGATGTGGGTTCCTTGTTTTTATCTTAACTAATGTTTAAAAGCTTTGAATAGTTATATGCCATAAGATTGAATAGAGTTGAAGGATTAAACTTGCTACTAATGAAATTTTAGTGAAATATAAAGTTGACTAAGTGTGTCGAAAAATAAAATTTTATGTTATCTATTTTCTCTTACTTTTTTAATAAAGTGATTTTAACAGGATTTTTTACCTTTATAATTAATAATGTCTTTAGGAAACAAAAAAAAAAAACCATCACTTATATTACCACACATACTAATTAAGGTCTATAATTAAAGTTAAACAACACACATATACTCCAATTATCCTTTCGAAAGTAGGAAACTAATGGATACTAATACACCACCACAAGGAAAACCTCATTAAAAAAAAAAAAAAAGAAGAAAAAAAGGAAAGAAAACTAATCAACTCCAAACTCCATGAAGCTGGGCTGATTTGCTTTGGCAATGGCTCCACATGGGGGGCAAACCCACATCAGAAAAGAAGATCTCAGAGCTGTCTTGACCTAATAACCCTGTTGTTGAGCCTTTCAAATTAGGGCTAGCGGTTTCCATCTTGAAATGATTCAGAACTGCCTTTATGACGGTGTTTTTGTCACAAGAGAGAGGGCTCAAGCAAGAGCCAAGGTCTGGGATTAATCCTTCAAACATGATTGGCGCCACCTGGTTTGGGAAATTAGTGATTAATGGATAGATGAGATTTTGGTTTTGGCTTAATTGGCTTGGGGTGGAAATGGAGAAGCAGGGCACTTGCTCGCCGTCTGTGCTTGCTTGAGTCGTCTGGTTTTCGAAGGGGACGAAGGTTTCCATCAATGGAGGAAGAGATGAAGAGCTTGCTTCAATATTATAATCCCTTCTCATGCCTTGTTTTGCTGCAACTTCACTGTGCTTGTAGAAAACCCTACACAAAACCAAGTCCTCCTGTTCATGTCACAACAAGCACTTATCAATTGACTTAGCTCGGTCCCATGCAGAAAGCAAAAATTATCACCAAAAGTCCATCGCTATTTTAGTTGAAGTGATGATGCAACTGATTGTGGGTCTTTCATTTCAATGCAAATATCTACCAATCATAATCTTTAATTTCGTATCATAAATTATGTATAACAATTAATTAATTTGGAAAAATTACTACCCTTTTGATTAATTAATATAATTGTGGTTTCAGAAATTCTATTCTAGTTTCCATGAACTGATTGCAGTAAATTAAGCTCAAAATTAACATCTCAATTAGTTCTAATAACCAAAAAATTAAAAAGATGTTTTCGCTTGTTATTGAACAAATGCGTTCTTCAAGTTCTCAGAGTTTTGGTTTGGAAAACGAAAAAAGCAAATAAAATAAATTAGTTAAGAATAAACCACACAATCAAACATGTATTCATGTCCTTAGAATCTTCTGCTAATTGAAAACTAATGGTTAGATTTGGTTTAGTTGAAAAGATTTGGAGACGTTTAAAAGGACAAGGAAGTAGGTTTGGTTTTTAATGGGAAGTCATATGGGAATTATTTGGTGGTTAGATTTTGGAACATCATCTGATATCCTATGTTTTGTTCACATTATGATAACCTCTTATATATGGTTTTATGCATCTAATTGCCATAAATAAACAAACAAAGTGAGTGGTTCTTTTGCTCCATTAATTCAGCTACCACTATTTTTTTAATTCATCTCCATGCGTCAGGAGACAAACCAAGTTTCATTGTTGTATGAAAATAATGGTGTTCTATCGCAAGCATAAGAAAGAAAACGAAAACACGAAAATATTGGGATTTTATGCTTTATCCAGCCAGTCTTTGTTGTTTTTCTCAAAGGACACGTACGAAAATGATAACGAAACTGGGACCAACCTTGCTTGAATAAACCCTAGGGGAAGCAAGAGGTCCTTCAAGCCTGAATTCATGCATCACCCAATCAGTCTTTCTTCCCTTGGGAGCCCTCCCTTGGTAGAAAACTAGGGTCTTTCTCATCCCAACAAGGGTGCTTCCTTGAAAGACCGGCCGGTCCTTCCCGGTGGCCTTCCAGTACCCCGACATCGTGGCCCGGTTCGTTCTAAGTCCGGTGGCGTATTTCCGATCCCGCTGGCTGTAGAAGTACCATTCCTTGTCCCCCACACATGCAGTCTCTATATATAAAACATTGCAAATTAACATGAAAGTTTATATGTGCACTGAGAAAATTCAATGCCAAGAAATTAGGTCAGAAAAGTTTCTTGCATGAGGGATTAATAATATAACCGTTTCCCTAACCATATAATTGATTCTAATTAGTAAAAACTTGCCTGCTTGTAAATTAACTACTGAAAGTTAATTAGTTGTCAATTAATGAGCTCTTTGGTCTCCATTATTTTTTTAAAAATTGCCCTTTCTGCATGAATGAAGATCAAAATTCAAGGGCAAGAATTATTGAAACAAAAGAAATTAAGCATAATTGAGGGAGAAACTGATCAGAAAGAATCTGGTGAAGAAGTCAGTATCAATCTGGATCATCATGTTGCAGTGGTCACAACAATTGATGGCCTGTGGACAGCCCCACACGTGGCCCAGCACAGTGTGGAGATCAAAGTGTCAATTCCTAAAAACTACAATGGAGAATTAATTAGCTGTAAACGGAAAGTTGACAAAGATGAGGCTGAAACGTGAAAGTTGCAGCTGAAGATAGGGATGCAAATTGCAAAATGAGTTCTATTTCAAAAGTATTGGACAAATTTGCCAGTTAATGTTTCAATTAATGCTGTCACTATTTTCTGTTGAAACAAAGCCAAAGTTGTATGTCAATTTCTTGGAATTGAAGGCTAATATATATCAATAATGAAGGAGAAGTTTCAAGAGAGAGATGAATAAGACATTTTAATCATACGAACCAAACATTTTTTGTTTAACATTTGATGTGGATGATTACAGAAGGGGGAAGATTATAAGATTATAATCAAAGACTAATTAAAGGTTTCAATATTGTTACAAATTATCATGTAACACAATCAACTCACTAATTAAAGAAAGGAATATAATTAACACAACATTTATTCAAAGAATTATGAGATGCTCCCATGCAGTGCATCAAACCAAAAATTTGCTAAACAATACGCTTCTTAAGTTATAATCCGATCGATCGAGAATCATCCGGTTCATCAATTACAGATCGATGTTTAAATATATATTTTAAGGACATATATACTAATTACCAGAATACATATAATATAAATTAAGAAGCCCAGTTGCCATCACAATTACCTATCATCTCTCTCTCTCGAATTGAAAGTAGAACGCGCATGAAGATGAAATGAAAAGAATCTGGCATGGTTATAATTAACCGATATGGAGATTGAACAAGGATGAAGACACACACACACAAGCATGTGTATTGTCATGCAGATTGATCAATAATATTATATATTTACTGACCAGGAATGTCCCAAGGTTCACACTTGTTGAGGTCAACTTCAATCAAGAGGGGGCAGTGAAGAAGATGATCGGAGGAATTAGCCACCTTCTTCATCAGGTAATCACATATCAGTTCTTCATCTCTCGGATGAAACCTGAACCCTGGGGGCAGTTTTGCCTCCACCATTCTCAGACTGCTCATTCTAGAGATAGAAGAAGAAGAAGAAGAAGAAGAAGAAGAGATGCAAATATGGAGAGAGAAATTAAAAAACAAGTGATAAAATCGATACGTGAGATCCCCAGGAAGAAAGTTTGGTATATAAATACGGATATGCTAAATTATATATATATATATATATAATTACAAACGAAAGTAGGCGCTAATATTATAATGCAAATTTATATTGAAAATTTTGACGAGGTGATACGACTTCAAATTGTCGTTATGTCCACGTGTGCATGAAATTGATATTTTTTTGGATATTTTTTAGAAATTAAATTGATAAATTTTGAAACCCACATGAATGTGAATATAATATAAACCAACCATATATAATAATCAACACAACTTTTTGAATTGAAATGTCTACAAAATCATGTTTGAGATATTTATTATTTTGACGTATTTTTTAAATAGATTTTAATAAAGAGTAGTGGTTGGTTTGTAAAAGTAAGAACCGAGTTATAAGGTATTAGATTAATTATTTTTTTGATTTAACACAATAAATAATTATATTTTAGAAGAGAAAATTACAAATCAGAAAAAAGACAAAAGGCTTTAGTCAACCAATAATTCCGTGTAAGAGATGGGCGTGGGTTTGAATTTTGGACCATCAGGATCCTTGCTTACGTGTCCCTGTGCTGACGTGGCTCCCAATAATTCCAGCGGATGACCTGGAGAATTGCAATGGAGAGAGAGAGAGAGAGAGAGATACTGTCCTTTTTTTTATTAAAATAATGAATTTTTTTTTTTTTTCAATTCAAAGTTTTTACTAATAAGTAAATCTTTTTCAAAGTGTTTTGCTTTGACATTCACATCCGCCCACTTATTCTAAATTTAAATAACTTTCAACATTTCGATTTCCTTGAAATTGAAACTTGATTACTGAATTTCTACTTTACCTCTCTTGTTGATATCATGAGACTGAACAGTAGGGAACGTTTATGATGATACGTACGTTAAAAAAAAAAAAAAAAAAATTCAACATTCACAACTACAAGTCTAAATATATTTCTTTTGCTAGATTTAAAAAAAAATTAAATCAGTGTTAAGAGTGTACATAAAGTATTTGATTGGAATAATAGCAAATGGTATTGGAACATTATCTAATTACATATTTTAATAACAAATTTAATGAAATCGGATCACCCTAAAAATGATATTTTTTTTTTATAGTACAAGTACATTGCAATTTAATGGAATTGTTAAAGTATAATTAACTAAAGTATAATTTCTCAAAGCCAACAATAAATTAATACTAAAATACAACATTATAAAGCCAACAAAAAATTAGATAAATAACTAAATAAGGACACTTTACATATAACAAACTCCAACTCAAATAGGAGACGCAAAGATCTTGTGACCTTTGCTTTGCCACCATACCACAACTTCATTAGCCATAAATTTGATATTTAGGAGGTTGAGTTTTACATTTTGTCTCCTTATGTTCCTCTGTTCCCATTCGTGTAGAGAGCTGAGAGCTCCACCTTTGAAATAGGAGGAGTAATAATAATAGGACCCACTTCTACTGTGTCATGACTTATGAGGGTGGCCTTTTGGACTCAGCAATTTGGCATTATCCACATTCTCCACAAGAGCATATATTACATCACTTGTGAAAAGGATTAAACTCCTCACCAATCCCCAGCACCCATGCTTCAAGACCCAGCCAAAACAACAACATATGGAAACTTTAATCCCATTATTTGGGATTAGAAATCATGTTGTTTGATTTAACAAATTTTATATTTAACTATCGATTACTTGTTATAATTCTCAGTTTTTTATTCAGGCTTAAACTGATTATAAATAAGAATAAACATCTGAATAAAAATTAAGCTCTTTTTTTGGCCCACAGTTGTGGCAATGAATGCGCAAATGATTTCAACAGGAAAGTGTGAGCAAATGATTCCCCATTCAGAATCATGGGGTAGACTTCACTTGCAGCAATATTCAAGAGGGCTTGACTTATTCCAATTTAAGTCAATATAACAGCCATCAATAATTTAGGACCGTTGGAATAATAAATACCCTTCGCCTGTAAGCAGATAATCAAAGCAATCATCTTGAACGCTTGTGATGCCTTTTTGAGGTCCACATCAACCATAGCAGAGCATGACTTCAGATGAAAATGCTAGCTAATACTATCAAAAGTTCCCTTCCTCTCTGCAAGACATTTATAAACAATGCTCAGATCTAAATAGTATTTTCCACCTTACTTCCAGATTTGTAAATATGAATATTTTCTAGTTCTGGCTCGAGTGAAGATTACCCAATCGCCAAGATAATTGCATCACGCACAAATTGAAATTTCAATTGCATAACTAGTTGCTTCCAACTTACTCAAGCTGCATATCAGAAGTTGCGTTGCTTATCCTCAAAAGGCAGGGATTACGAAAGATTGGTATCTGATAATGATTGGCTTTTGATCTCAGGCAATCCACAGGAGAATTCAAACAGGAGCACCGGTCAAAGTTCCAGGCTCTGTTATAATTTGATAAGAATGAGGGCACTGTCACCGTTCCCGACAATGTAGATGAGAGTTCTGCAAAGCAGCTCTCCAAACTTTTGATGAACTCTGCACAGAGAACACCAAATTCAGTTCCTGAAGTAGAGAGGTCTTTTGTATTATGTGCGCTAAATGCTTTGAGCAGTAAAAAGCATTTAGCTTTTCTGGAAGGGAAATGTTCGTGCTCTAGACCAATGTCATTATCTGAACATTCATGTCATCAACACTTCATAAACCAGGAAATTAAAATCTGTTCAAAACGACAAATTTCGGTCACCGGTGAACACGTGTAGCTTCTCAACCTATTGCCATTTGTCAAAGAAATGTACCCACAATCATAATGCAGTCTTGTTTATCTGAATGATATGAAGCCAGAGATAACATCAAAGCCATGGCAATCACTGGACTCCAATCTATCCAAAATCCCAACTGCTCTGACTTCACTGCCACCACAAATTTCTCCAATCTATGAAAGAGCAAAATCTAATGCTGCCAATACGCTAAAGGCTCACTAAATTATGAAATATGTATATAGTTGGCATTCATTTAAACTTTTGTGAGTCCATTGAAAGTGGAAAAGAATTTGAGAACTGGTCAACATAGTTAGGTAACAAATCCACTACAAACAAACCTGTCTTTCTCATTCCAGCATGCTAACAAAGACATATTGAGTAGATCCCCGTAAGGCACAGTAACGGGCACAAGCACTACACAGTGGCAAAACCTTTAAGGACTGAGTCTCCAAGTGATGAATGAAAGATGCATATGCTATCGGCAAATACAAAATCAAAACTGTTCAAAATTCACAAGATTTTCAGGAGTAACAAAAAATGAGATGAGAATATACAAATAGTGAAAGGCCAAAAATATGAAACAGTTCTAGTATCGTTAGACTATGTACAAAAACAAATACAACGAATTAAGCCATCCTTCTAGTTCCAAGCCAGATTCTACAGGAGAAAGAAGAAGAATATTATTCAAGTCAAAGTTACATGTCTTTGAGGAAACAGTAATGGTTGCCAAACTGTTCCAAGAATCTCTCCAAGCAATTATAGCGAAAACTAATAAATTAAATCAGCAACTGGAAATACTTCCTTAACAACCAATCTATATTTTCAGATTCATATTGTATCTTAATAAGCCTGCAAATCTGAAACCCTTCCACACCATGATTCTTTAATATAAAGGACATAGGGAATGACCACTTCTTTTTATAAATTACAGGGATTTGGCTTAAACCCTAGCTGTTCCATATAATAGAAGATGAGTTTCTGTTTTGCACTCTAGACAACAAAGTTAACCTTGTTTAAGAAAATATGGCATCATGAATCAACAATACCATAGATTTGGGGTCAATCAGTAGCATGGTGGATGTTAAAACTACGTCCATGAATGGAAACAAGAGTTCCATTCTTTGAACCAAGCAGCCAGAAAGATATGAGATTGGACTATCTTCCAAGCACATAATCCACGTGATGTTGGGAGTATCTCTAGTCATATTCGTACAGGGAAAGTTGGCACACTCGTGTTTCAACAATGAAATTAGAGACTAGACAACTTAAAATTACACGTGAGTGATTCTAGTAGTCAATAGAAGAAGGTAGCACCAAAATGTAAACTGCACAAGCTTTAAATGTTTGGGGGAAAACCGCAGATGACTAAATCAACAATTCTGTATTCAGATCCACAACAAAGACACCTAGTTAATTAGAAACCAAGAGATCTGAATTCTTATGCTAAGGAAAATTGAAAGATAATTAAACGTGAAAAGTAGATAGATTAACCAAAGCATGAGAAAATACAAGAAGACAACCTGTGAGCCATGTCTGTGAAAGATGATTAAGAACGCCAACACTTGGTGGATCAATGCAAAGGATAAGTGGGTTTTAAAACTTTTTCAAAACCGAAAACAAAATGGCAGTGGAAGCAAACAAAACCCTTGCAAGACTCGGTATCAAATATCAATATGCAAATATGAAACATTCATCCATAAGGGGTTGAGAATTGTATACCTCAAGCCAAATGAAGTAGTAGCCAGTTGTCCGATGCACCAAAGCTCCAAGCTTTCGGCTCCACAAAGCTCCCACGAACTGCAACGGCTTGCTCCCAAACCTATTAGCTTTGGGGGACCAACCCACCCCCGCAAGTGTAGGGGACCTAGTTTGTCCACGCATGAGGTAAACCGAAACCCTTTGATGGACTCGTGATAGGACGGTCTCAACGAAGGTGAGCCAACGCTATTAGCGATTCTTAAGGATGATAAATGGTTGTCTCACAACCGTGGATGAACACTAGAACAAAAGGGAGCAAGAGGGGAGAATGGCTTTAATGCAACCTGGCTTTAGAGCAAGGCTATAACGGCCCACCTCCCGAAGCTCCTGCTAGCATAGGAGATCCGTGAGAGAGTTGCTAAGGAAATGGTACAGAAATAAAATCCATAAATTAACCACAACAACTCTCATCAACAACAAGACCACAAAAGTATATATACATATATACATCCATGCAGCCTTACACTATTCTTTTTCTCGGGGCTCAACTGCCTATACATACAAAATAATGAGAAGGGCAATGGAAAATACAAACAAAATACAATTTCAGCCCTTCACCCTCAAAACAACCCCCAAGGACCTTAGGCTTGGAGTGACTCTATACACATATCTATCCCCGCTCAAGCACTGCTAGACTCACCACCCTCCTTTGCCTTTCCTTTGCTTGAACCTGGAATGATGCAAGGAAACAACATGAGCTACAAAGCTCAACAAGTATAAGTGACAAATAAGGGCATAATAAATTCAGGCATGATAAAGTAATAACAAGCGTAGAATAATATCCCATATCCCAAGGCAGAATTCCAAAGGTTAACATCATAGACAGAATCATGCAAGTCATGTTCATATGCCAACTCATACACCAACTCATCAATGAATTTATGTCATTATCAAGTATGGACCATTATCCACCCACGCCCTAGTCCATCCTAGGCGGCATTATGAGTCAAATCTCCCATGGTCCACATAAGTCTACCGGCATGATAACCACGGTCGGGTATAAACCCACCAGCATGATAACCACAGTTGGGTACAAGCCCACCGACATGATAGGATATCCTTAGTTACCTTATAACACCCCATCTCTTAAAAGCTTAAATGTGCACATGTATGACCATGTATATAACATGCAGTATCATGAACATCTACCACTTTCTTACCCCAAAGACATTTTATAAAAACATCTCCCCTTGTTATGTTTATATGCAATAAATAGTACCCATAGCCCATTTTCTCCCACCTTCACACAAAATATACCAACACATGCACAAATATTTGGAACCATCCCGATTCCCACCCTCCACTAACAAATTTAAAGGTTTTAGATGTTGGAGGGCTTGTTAGAAATTCACATGATGATTTGGAGCAAGATGGATGCATAAATTAAAGTATCAAACAACAAGGGAAGCAAATAGTCGACAGACAAAGAGAAACAGTTGACAGTTTCATGGGTTTCGAGAGGGAATTGTCGATAGCCCTTGCCAACCGGTCGACATCCTGAGAATCACCCTTTCAATATCTAACTGTCGATAGCCTCTGCGTGAAGCCTGTCAACAGTTCCTTAAAAACTGTCAACAACTTCCTAAAAACTGTTGACAAATTGAGAAGTTGCAGAACAACCCCGAAATGCATGCTATTCACACCAAACTCATGCATGTTTCTACACCCAAACAACAAATGCATCATTCCTTTTAAAAACAAGGGGAGAAACAAGTCCCCATCTAGATGCTACGAATGATTATTCGAAAATTCGAAGAAAAAGACACGAGACGCAAACAATCAGATTTCTTAAAATAACGCCCTTCCAAATGAAAGGTTTTCTAACTTTCACCCCCAAAAGTAGGCATTTCAAGGACTTCAATGGAAGGAAGAACCCCAAAATTTCCAACAAGAAGGACCCTAAGTGGACACTTGCCATTTAAAGAAGATAGAGACAAACTTGCCTTTGATTCCAATGGGGGATTTTTGGAGAAGAAGAAGAACCACAAGGTTTGACCTCCAAGTTTCCACCAAAAGCCTTCAATCTCGACCACCAATCCCCTCCTTAAAGTTCCAAATTGAAGGAGAAGAAATTTGAGGTAAGAGGAAGAGGAAAAGAGAGAGAAATGAGAGAAGGAGAAGAATGAGTTTGGCTTCTCTCTAAGGCACCCTTTTATATCATCCATTCTTTCCCATTTTGCCCTCATGAAATTATGCATATGCCCACTTAGTCCTTCTTTCTTTTTTTCACCACTTAATTAATTATAAAATCACACGCACACACACACATATATATATACTTACAACACTTAAAACATCCATTTCAATTAATATTTCAAAATTTCACTCACATAACATTAATACCCAAAATACCAAAATAATCTAGATCCATAATCAGGTCGTTACAAAGGCGACCAATGGCTTGCAAGACACGCTCGGGAGACTGGTTCACACGCTCCACGCCATGCCTTCTCTTCTCATTTTAAATCTTTCCCACTTTCCTCATTAATTTCCCTCAACAAATACCCTGCAAAAGGCATAATTAAAAGCAATAGAGCATTTAATGCTATGTTGTCGAAAGTGATAAAAGACGAAAGCACTCGGGATTAATCCTATTCTCGAAACTGTCAACTATTTACAAGAACCGGTCAACCATTTTAGCTCTTTCAAGTGAAATTGTCAACCGTCCATAAGGCAACTATCAACCGTTTGTGCCTACAACTATAACTTTTGGTTTATTGCATCTAAGCCCCTCTATTAACTCTTACTAGCCTTTCCATTAACTCTTAATGGAGCCAAGACCCTCATTAACTCTTAACGGCATGCCCTGTTAACTCTTAACGGTCTCCCAATCATGTTGATCCTTTTGTTAACTCTTAACAACATCCAACATCATTAACTCCTTAATGATGAAAAGCACATTAACGTCAGATGATCACTAATCTGACGTGTTACTCAGTGTACATGTGACTTTCTAGGTTTACAACTATGTAGCAATCAAGACACGTCAACTCTTTGACGCTGACCGAACACTTCTATTTACTAAGAGGATCTCTCTATTTCCCCAAAGCATCATGAAAGATTTTGAGTATCCTCTAGCCAAGATTCGGAATAATTCTAATGGCAATGAAATCGATACTTTTGTAAATGTATTTAGGCTCTCAATTACCATGCACTATAATCCTTTCATTGACTAACATCCCGACCGAGTGAGAGTGATCGACTGATTAAACTCACTTAACTCGGTAACTATGCCAGTTCTAGTATGGTGTGATCGAGATGTGTTGGTCCCTTAGGGTATAGCCACTTAAAAGGGGGGGGTGAATTGAGTGATTGAAATTTTTCTCAATTTTAATAAATATTATTGATTAATGATTTTATTGAAAAATATATATTTGATAAATATAATAAATTATATTTGAGATTAATAATAAATGTAAGCCACAAGATATAATAAAAATAAATACAATGACGCACAAGACAATTTATAGTGGTTCGGTGTCTTCACACACACCTAATCCACTCTCCCAAGGTCTAACCACCATTGGGGTTCCACTAAAATAATTTCATTAAGCCTTCCACACTAGCTCACATTGGAAACTAGATACACTCCTAGATTACACGGATTCTAGGAAAACCACCAACACCAAGGTTTTCTCCCTAGCTTACCTTGAAAACTAGATTCACCTAAATTTTAACGATTCTAGGAAACCTATAAAATCCACAATGATAATTTAATTGTTCACAAATAATTGTCCACACTTGGACACAAATAAGCAATTAAGCACAAAATATACAAGGCAATAATATTTAAATAAATAAATAAACGGTAAGATCGGATTCGGCTTTGCGATATCTTTTTCTCCTCTTGCCTTGTGGCTCTTCGGTGGATGAACAATGAATCTTTGAGAGCCTTGGAATGTTTGAAAATTAGCTTGAGAGATTTTGGGAGCTTTGGATGTGCAATATGTACAATGAATACTCAAAAAATGAGTTTGGGGGGTATTTATAAGCGTTTTAGCCACTAAAGAAAGGGTTAATATGAAATTTGAAATTCAAAAAATGTTTAGACTTTCTCAAACAATAAGAAAACATGTCTCACATTTAATTCAAAATAAATTTACTTTTTGCATGGGAAATCAAGATTTGAAAATTCAAATATAAGCTTTTGAGACATAAATGATTAAAACAAGGAAATATGTCTAAAAGCAATCTCCTTTAATTCAAAATAAATTTACTTTTTGTATGAGTAAGAGAAAACATGTTTAAAAACAATTCTCCTTTAATTCAAAATTTGAAAATTCAAATATAAGCTTCTGAGACATAAATGATTAAAACAAGAAAACATGTCTAAAAGCAATTCTCTTTTAATTCAAAATAAATTTACTTTTTACATGAGTAAGAGAAAACATTTATATCATAAAAATATTTTTGTTAATCATCAAAACTTAATTAATATAAGCAAGTTGGATTAACATTCTCCCCCTTTTTGATGATGACAAAAAAACATGATTTATGAGATGATATGATAAAATATTTTTGAACTCCCCCTTAATTTTATGCTATGAGCTCTCCCTTTCAAAAATACTAATAGTATAAAAATGTTTTGGATATAGCTTAATAGATAAAATAATTTTAAGAGTTTTAAAGACCAAACCTGATTGTCAAATCTGATTGCCTTGGTTACACCTGCTTGGTGTCTTATCTCTCAGATATACTATTTCCTCACATACACGAAAAAATATCATAATACATTTTTCTCCCCCATACAAAAATAATATACAATTCACACTGTCATGCATACAATTTCTCATCTCATAACATCTTATTCTTCTTCCCCTTTTTGTTATAATCAAAAAGACATTGTTAACGGGAAAAAAAAAATAAAGATTTAAACAATACAGTCCATGAGAGAAATTTACCAAGAATAATCCACATAAATAATATGATGGATGATAAACAGAAAGTACTAACAATATAGATGTAACATTAAGTATTAAAAATAGTGCAACATATCCATCATGGAATTTCGCGCTAACCATTCCAACCATAGATCTAAGATTACACAGCATAGAGTATATCTACAAAGAAAGCAATCATAGAATAGTCAAGGGGTACAGTAGCATTACAGAATCTACAAAGCAGTAATCTAAGTCATCCACGTTGATACCTTTGGATTTCGCCGATGCTCAGTGCTGATGATAGTTGCCGAACACGACGGATCCAAGTTCATCAATATCATATGGGAATGGCCACTGGCTGTTGCTAGTTTCGACTGGGTAAGGTTGCGAACTAGTCTCTTGGAAATAAGGAAACGACACATTTTCTTCTTGAATGATTGAGATTTCAAAATTCTAAAGAGGGTTTGGATCATCTACGAGGAAAGATCCATTGTCATAATATGGGTTTGAATTGGTTTCTGGATGAAACCAATTTTGAACATTGAGAGGATTTGTATAAGAGTTTGCAAATAGTAATTCCTCTAATAAAGGTAGATGAAATTGAAGATCGAGGACCTGCTGTTGGAGGGAAAAACTGTAGGATACACAGCCATAAATAGGATCTTGAAGCCTAACTTGAGCTTCATATAAAAGTGTATCGACAGCCCCATAATGGTCACTAACCGGAAGCTGGGCCAGAAGTTTTGAGGCATTACTAGCACCAAAAACTTTATGGATAGCTGCAAAATTAGTAGGTCCTTCTTCATGGCAGAAGTAAGGGGCGAAAACGCATGATTTGGTACATTTTCTTCTTAATACTTTACAGGCACCACACGGAGAACCGGGTCCTGACATGATCTTTTAGTTTATTTATTTATTTATTTATTATTATTATTATTATTATTATTATTAATTTTTTAAAACAGTGACTTGTTACTATTTTTAGGGTTTTGATTAACAGAGGCGAGAAGGCGAGGACGAGAGCAAGCTAGAGTAGTGAGAGGAGAAATGTAGCGAGCAACGGAATAGCGAGAGGCAAGAATGAGGGCGAGGGTTTGGATCAGGCATTGCATGAAGGTTTGGAGGATTTGGGGGCTAGGGATAATAGAGCTCACAAACCCTAACAAGAACAAAGAAACAAAAACACAAAGACAGAAAAAAATGAACAACGAATAACCGTGAAATCCTAACAAGACCAATCACAAAGAGAGAAAAAAATGAAAAAAAAAAAATGCATATGAAATGGAGCTCACCGTGAAGTCGAATAAATGAGACTCGGGACACGTGGATTCGATCAGTGCCGTGGATCTGATCGGCTGCACGATGGAGAGGCAGCAACAAACAAGGGAGACGATGGCTACCAATGGAGAAGACACCGACGGCAGAGGGCGACGGAAGAGAGAGATGGGTTTCGGGTGAGATGAGGAATAGCGTGACAGAGAGGTGTTCGAAGAAGAAAGTGAGAGAGATAACAAAGAGGGGGTTCGACCTTAGCTGGGTCGGCCCATTTTTTTTATTTTTTATTTTATTATTATTATTATAAAGAACATAAACGAAATTTGCACAATAAAACATTCGGATATGAACCCTGGTCATTCGGATATCATGCATAACTCAAGCAAAGCATTCGGATGGGAAAAAAAGGCATGAAGAATCCTATTCAGATATGCATAATAGGCATCCGGATATACTAAAACAATATCTGGATATTACTTTAAACTCATCCGGATATGACTCATGCCATCCAGATACTATGAAAACTCATTTGATATAACATGAATTTCATATGAGAGACAAAGGCTAAAAGAATCCTGATTACTTCTAACCTAGCTACCGTAGCATATGATTCTTCAAAATTGATGTCTTCCTCTTGGTAATATCCTTTGGCTACAAGCATTTCCTTATTTCTTGTTTTATTTCCATTTTCATCTAATTTATTCTTGAAAACCCACTTGGTTCCTATTATAGATTTATCCTTGGATCTAGGAACTAATTCTCATACTTCATTTCTTTTGAATTGATCTAATTCTTCTTACATAGCCTTAATCCAAAACTCATCTTCTAATGCTTGATCTATGGAAGTTGGCTCAACTTTAGATATGAAGGCTACATTGTTGCAATATTGATGCAAGGATGCTCTAGTCCTTACACCTTGACTTGGTTCTCCAATTATTTGATATATTGGATGATCTTGCACAAATTTATAATTATTGGGAAGCATACCTAGATCATTCTCGTCTTAGAGATAATTTTATCATTTAGCTCTCTTTGAACTCTTTTAGCTTTCTTCACAAAGTTTTGAAAAACTTTATCCTTTGAAGTCAAAAACATAACCCAAGCATCATAGAAAATTTCTTCACTGATTTTCATTTTAAGAAGCCTGACAACTAGATCAAAATTTTCTTGATTAGGTTTGGATTTGCATGACCTAATATGTTTTTTATGCCATAAAAATAATATCCTTATTCTTTATTATTAGACATTATGTCTAGAAGGTGACAAACCTTCCTTATTTGGAAATGAGATCTATATATCTCTTCCACTAGTCATGTGCTGTGAGCATTCACTATCCATATACCATTTTGCTTCACATTGTGGTTCTCACACATGTCTACATATTCGATGAGATCATGTTTTAGGTTTGGGTACCCATCTATAGACGGCCCCTTGAATCTTCCTTCATTGGGATCAAATAATTTAATTATTCTTGATGTATATGGATAAGGAGCAACATTTAAAATTTTATGATCTAACTCATTCATTATTTGTATTACCCCTTTGGGTATCCACATTTGTACTATGTTGTTTCTCTTAGCTTGGGGTCTCCATCTAGGTTGTTTCCATTCTCTCTTAGGTGTTTTGTACATTGGTTTGGGTTTTGAAATTTTCTTTAAAATTAATGTGGTTAAACTTTTTTCTATGGTTTTCTTTTCTACTAATAATTTATCATTTTGAGTTTTTAATATTTTGTTTTCTTCTTCAAAATTAATTAATTGATCTTTTAATTTATCTTCATTTTCTTTCTTGAGTTCTTGTGATTTTTCTTTTAAGTTTTTTATTTCATTCTTTAATTTTTCATTTTTTTCTTTATGATTCTTCTTGATTGTTTTTACTTCTTTCTTAATAGATATATATTTTATATATAGTTCTTCGTATGCTTTTTGTAATTCTTTTAACTCTAAGTTATCTTCCTCTTCTTCATCTTCTTCTATAGCCATAAAGCATACATGTGCATTTTCCTTGTTGGATTTGAATGACTCACTAGAATCATCCATATCCCATGCAGGAATGACATTTCTCTTTGATTTTTTGGCTCTTTTTTCTTCCTTATTCCTTTTCTTTTTCTCCTCACCTTTGAATGCTAATGTTTTCTTTTCATTATACTCTTTAGCATCTTCATTCATTTTCCTTAGCATTCTAAAAATATTTGAGGCTTTTTCGAACCAACCATTCAAAATACTAATTATCTCACTAATCCACAATTTACATCTTTGATATTGAGACATAAGAAAACTCATCTTAAAATTATTAGTTCTTTCATGAATTCTCTCTAATTTTTTCCTTAATTCATGAGATGTAGAGTATGAAGACAATTTTTCACACTCACTAGGCATTAAAGAACTAAGAATTAAATATCTTGCTCTATGGTCCATTTCTATTTTTCTTAAGTCTTCCTTTGACCATTCTTCCTCATATTGAGAAGATATATCAAATACATCCCTAACAAGTCTCCATAAAAGATAACTTATAGAAATGATATAGGATTCCATCCTAATCTTCCAAAAAGCATAATCCTTTCTAATTAGCATTGGAGGACTAGAGGGAATTGAGACATCACCTAGGGATTAGCTAAAATAAGAAGACATTATAAGATCTTATCCTAAGATTTGAGATTTGAAACACAAATATTTTAGGATCTGCTCCAATACCAATTGTTGGTCCCTTAGAGTATAGCCACTCAAAATGGGGGGTGAATTGAGTGATTAAAATTTTTCTCAATTTTAATAAATATTCTTGATTAATGATTTTATTGAAAAATATATATTTAATAAATATAATAAATTATATTTGAGATTAATAATAAATGTAAGCCACAATATATAACAAAAATAAATATAATGAGGCACAAGACAATTTATAGTGGTTCGGTGTCTTCACACACACCTAGTCCACTCTCACAAAGTCTAACCACCCTTGGGGTTCTACTAAAATAATTTCACCAAAATTTTCACACTAGTTCACCTTGGAAACTAGATACACTCCTAGATTACAATGGGTTCTAGGAAAACCACCAACACCAAGGTTTTCTCCCTAGCTTACCTTGAAACTAGATTCACCTAAATTTTAACGGTTCTAGGAAACCTATACAATTCAGGATAATAATTTAATTGTTCACAAATAATTGTCCACACTTGGATACAAATAAGCAATTAAGCACAAAATATACAAGACAATAATATTTAAATAAATAAACGATGACCTTAGTTTGAATGGAGAAGATTGGATTCGGCTTTGTGATATCTTTTCTCTTCTTGCCTTGTGGCTCTTCGGTGGATGAACAATGAATCTTTGAGAGCTTTGGAATGTTTGAAAATTAGCTTGAGAGCTTTTGGGAGCTTTGGATGTGTAATGGATACTCAAAAAATGAGTTTGGAGGGTATTTATAAGCATTTTAGCCACTAAAGAAAGGGTTAATATGAAATTTGAAATTCAAAAAATGTTTAGACTTTCTCAAACAATAAGAAAACATGTCTCACATTTAATTCAAAATAAATTTACTTTTTCCATGAGAAATCAAGATTTGAAAATTCAAATATAAGCTTTTGAGACATAAATGATTAAAACAAGAAAACATGTCTAAAAGCAATCTCCTTTAATTCAAAATAAATTTACTTTTTGTATGAGTAAAAGAAAACATGTTTAAAAATAATTCTTCCTTAATTCAAAATTTGAAAATTCAAATATAAACTTTTGAGACATAAATGATTAAAATAAGAAAATATGTCTAAAAATAATTCTCTTTTAATTCAAAATAAATTTACTTTTTACATGAGTAAGAGAAAACATTTATATCATAAAAATATTTTTGTTAATTATCAAAACTTAATTAATATGAGCAAGTTGGCTCAACAAGATGACACATCGAAACTAATTTCCGATCATGCACACCTTGGCCAGGGGTTTTCCAACCACAACCAACTGTGACTACATAGAATATTCATCCCACGCCGGAGGACAATGGATCCCATCAACAAGTATCTGCCTCCATATACCACTGCACATAGATCAAACAAAGATCATCCTCACCTCTCACTCTAGATGGTTCTACTCAACAGCAAATCCCCGACACTAATGTACATGACAACTATATCGCCTCTAGTCAAAGAACCAGATACACAATCGAAAATAACATATCATTAATCCTCTCAACCATATGATCTGTTACAGGTGTCACATTTAGTAGATGTTCAACTAACACCTACCCACATATTGTCACAAGACTAGCCTTGGATTCTGGCCAAGAACCTTGTGATGGCTCTAAGTTCACCTACTTAGATCAGCCAACAACCCTCCGAGGTTAATTCACCAAACAAAGGAAAGCACACACAAAGAATACGAGAAAAATCCCAACCTTCTATTCAATCCAAGAATACAAAGGAAAATGGCTTGGGTTATGCTCTCTCTAAAAAGTTACCAAAATCGCCCACAAAGCCACATATATATAGGCTATAGAAAATACAAGCAGTTATGCCTCATAATCGTCACTACTAAACCATAGGGCCGCATGTATCACGTGCAGCAACCGTCTGTGGGTCGCATGGCCTACCTGGCTGACACTTGTCGCAATTGCTTAGGCCCCCTTGCGCATGCATGGCCCTCGTGGGCACGCCTTGCACAGACGTGCTCTGCACATTGCGGGAGTGCTCTAGCCACACCCGCATGTTGCTGCAACCGCTCCTGCCTATTGGCCTTGCCTCTTGTCAAGGCACACGGATTGCCCTCATGTCCCGCACATCTCAGCCAACTCAGCCTACCAATGAGCCCGCATCTCTTGGCCTATGTGGCTGCCCCGTGGCATCCGCCCCACACCATCAAGTCCAACCCCATCTGTGAGCGCCAACCATGCCAACCGTTGCCTTGCGTGCGAGCACCTCAGCCATCGAGGCCCATTCTCCCGCACACTGCTGCATTTTCTCGCATGCTTGTTGCCACCTTGGCACGACAGTCATGTGTCATTCAACACTTGAGCTTGCCATTCGCCCATAACCCTCCATGACACGCCACCCTCATGCCCCAATGCTTCACCGGAGCCGGGCAACTTCCGATGAGCTTACCGGAGACGTTACACATGTCTACAATTTACATCTCATACAATATGGCATGTGACTCACTATCCATTATCATTAACATATCATGCTAATTAATGGTAGTAGCCCATGTACATGTCCATGATCGATTAAGCATATTCCCCTTCTAATAAATATGACCAGTAATCACTTTAAGAAATCCCGAATTAAAGATCTCTGTCACATATTCTTAACAACTTAAGAATAAGATCTTTATAAGGAAGTCTGGGGACTCATATTCATATATGAAAAATGAGAGTTATGAATTGAGGATATAAATTTTTATTAATTTACAAAAATGCATCACTAGTCCCCATTACACATACTAGATGTCATATAATTTTAATATTAGGGCACTAACACTAACAATTTGAAAACACTAAAAACTTTGACACCACAAACCCAGTAATGCGCTCCAAGCAATTGTTATAACAGACTTGATTGATGTTGCTTCTCAAGAACTGGCATAAGAGAAAAACACAAGCATAATAAAAATAGAAAATAAAAACGGAGTGTTTTAAGTTCTAGGATGGTAAATTCAAGCCTAACCATTTTTCACTGCAATAAAAATTAAACAAAATAAAAGTTAAAGATCATCTTTTACTCATAATAGTTTTAAATAACAATCATCACAAAACCCATTTAATATACATGTGAATAGAAACCAGAAACCTTTGAAGTTATAATTCTATATAACAACCACACATAAATGTATTTGAGAAAATTGAATAGTGTCACAAGAACGATTGTATATGGGGGGCTTAATTGTAATTAGTCAATTGTTAGTTGATTGTAGAACAAGTGGGAATGGTGGTTAGACAGTTAGGCCTAAAGTTTGAATTTGAATAATTGTAATTGGGTAATTGGCCCTTGGTGCCTAGGGGAGTTGGATCAGTACATAATACACTAAGTCCTATCTCCCAAAGCATCTTTTGAGAATTACCAATTCATCAATTCTCTCTCTCCCGCCAATTCTCTCTCTCTGTCTCTCCTTCTCCTTTTCCCTCTCAATTCTCTGTTTCCCCCTCTCAATTTCCCTGATTCTTCTCGGATTAAGAAGAATTACCCGTCAGAATTCGGTTCTGACAAGTAGGGAGCCTAATTATAGGGATAAATGATGGATTATACTCTAGCTTTCTATTTAAACAAGTTTTAACTAACTTCTTGCAACCCGGAGTATAGAAAGTAAAGCTACAAGTCTTTGGGATAATATAGGATCAAAAAATGGTAATATGGTGGCTTCCAGTGAATTGTCTTGGTCCCTAAGAATACTAATCTATCAAGCAAAAAGAAAATTTCCTAAACAAGCCCTAACACGGACAGAGAGACCAAAGAGGCCAAAAAAGTCACTGCATTAATTATCATCTCAGTTAGCACTTGAGGAGAGAAAGTGGAATAGATGAGTGAAATTACTGAATTGTTGCTCCCATATAAAATATTGATGAGGTAGCAATGCAGGCCAGTAACCCTAGCATCAACAATGTGAACAGACCATTAATCGGGTCGAAAGTAAGTTCAGAGTAAAATTAATCACAAATAAAAAGAAATGAAACATTAAAGAAATAAAGATTTACCTAGAGTATTACACCATGGAAATCAACTTCATTTTTCATAGGCAACGCTCAGTGAGTTAAGGGAAAAAAAGGTGCATATATACAAAGAGGCATCCAAAGTAAGAATCTTACCCAGCAGTTTGTTTAGTTGTTAAAATCATCCTTTCACTTGGATATAGCCCAGGAGAACAGCTTACAGAGTAAAATACATTCTATGAATACATTTCCCATTCAGCAACCGTGTATATTTACAAAGCAATTCCGAGAATCTTCCCATGTAAGCTTATCTTGTGGTTCATGATCTCATCAGATGGAAACCATATAAGTTCCAAAAATATGTAGATGAGTCATTATTAAGACAGATTCTTGAGTACCCTGTGCAGAGTGCTCTGTAAACCTATACTGCACATCCTTGGCGGTACCTTCTAAAAATACAAGTTTTAGAAGAAAAGAGTTTGGTTACAAATTTCAAGAGGTTCCATAGACATTAATTTATCTGGACTTTAGGTAATACTAAGAGGATCTTCCTTCCGTATAGTTAATGGAAAGCCTACATAGCACAGACGGAGTAAGGATTTGGCCAAATGGGTATGGGAGAGCACACCTTAATCGGTTGAAATAATTATATAAAAATAATAACTGGAAGGTTCAACCTCAGAACAATGACGTAAAGAATAAGTTGTTAACAAAATTTGAAGATTTCTCTTGTATTTCCCAGGACATGAAATAAAGTATGGAGAATAAAAAATCGCCTACTCAGTTGATCGAATGTATAGATTTGGATTCAATAATATGGATTGATCAGGAATTCTGGGGCATTCATAAGGGATGGAAATCATAGATATGCCCTATAATTTGGAGACTTATCTATCTCCAGTGTCCATAGATTTTCAAAGACTCAGGTTTCTCCATTAAGCCATCCCTCAATATGCACCCAAAAGAATGTTGGGAACTCTACCTAATTTCTTTGGGAACTCTAACACGATATGCACCGTCTCAATATGCACCCAAAAGAATGCTGGGAACTCTAACATGATATTTCATGCACAGTGATACATATTTAGCGAACACCTTTTCACAGCCCACTCTTTACCATCATCCATAAAATCTAATTTCTTCTTAAAAGGAGTAATATAATTGTAAGAGGAAAGAGATAACAAGAAGCTTGTAACTTTTTCCCTGCACTTTTAGCAGCGCCAGAGTGGAATTGACAAGAAATCATTGATCTTATATTGGAATTGGCCAACAATGTCGGCACTTTTCCATGTATTGGATAATGCAGTGTGACATTGCATATTACCATAAGCCCAGCAAGGCCAATACTTCTCTTCTAAAAGAACAATAATTAGCTAGGCCCCTTCCTTTTTGGTCCTCGCCTTCTTTTTACCTTTTGTCTTCAATTTAGACAATGCATTCCATTGTTCACATTCAATCTCTTGATGCTATTGCCTCTAAGCATGCATGATGCCAACCTCTTTTGTCTGCAAATCTTCTAGATACGATTCATAGACAAATGTCTGACACAGTACAAATAGCAGTTTCAAATTGGTGATTACGCATTCCCATTTAAGCTATATTCAGAAACCCTGTAATTTTATGCCTTTTAACCACAAAGTATCCCTACCACTTCCCTGATTGACAAACGAATTCACACCTTACCCTCTTCAACACAATGCTTCTTCACGAAAAGATAAACGATTCTTGAATATTTGCCCGCATTGGGCCTAAACAAAGTCATTATCCATTCTAGTTCCGTTGAACATCAAGATTTCAATTTTTTATAGAATCATTTATTACCTGGCGAAGAAATAAAACTAGTTAACATAAAATCAAAAATCCAACGGAAACGCACTTCTGAATACATTAATCAATTACCTTCCTTCGATCAAGAAATTATGCAGAGAAACAAAAATGAAAATGCCAGCATTGTTCATAAATTCGTTCTAGGGTTTATGCTTTAATGTGAAACAAAAGAATTTTGCTTGATTAGAAATCCAATATTTTATGTGTCTTTTATAAAATATTAATAAAAATGAAAAATCTATTTTTTTTTTTATACAAATCTATATCCATATATTCATGTACATCATCTACTCAAAAAAATGTCCAAGCCTAAAAAGAATAAATCAAATAAAAGAGTCCGGAAGAACTCTAGTAGACTCTCATGAGAACTTGGATATCTCTAAAAGATATTTCTCACAAGTCTCTTCTCAATATCCTCAATAGAGGAGAGTAGAAGTTTGGATAAATCGAATTAACTGAATCGATTTGATTTAATTTTTCATAGAAAATAGTTCAATTAAATTATATTTTCTTCTAAAATTCGGTTATTCGGTTCGATTCAATTATTTTGGTATGAATAACTGAAGAATCGAACCAAACTGAAAGTGCATGTTATTACTCGTGACCCACCCCTCCAAGTCCCCCCCTCCTTGCGGCACCCGAGGCAGTCACTCACTTGAAATGTTGGATTGAAACAAATAGGATGGAGACCAAGATCGATAGTGAGAGAGACCCTTAGGCACAAATTGATTGATTTTGTGTTCATCGGCACGTCGCCCCCACATTTCCCTTTGTCGTCCCCTTCATCAGACCTAAACTGACGAGGTGAAGACCCACATCGATGATTATCCCAACTGTTCCTTCACTTCCTTGTTTCTTCCTTTCATTGTGCTTGATGATCGACCCACACCAATGATGATTGACCGTTGACAGAGGTTAATATCAACAATTAGATTAAGGTTTTGAAAAAAAAAATCAATTTTTTTGACTTTCAGTTATGTTAGTTTATTGATGTATTTCTTTGTTTGCATTACGAGTTGTTCGTTTGTATTTCATTCGTTTACACAAACAGATTTGTATTATCTCGTATGTATTTCCTTTTATTCTTCTTCGTTGTAAATGGATTTGCATTTTTCTATATTAATTAACGTTGTTCTTTTGTTTCTATATCAATTTATGTAAATCGATTTGTTTCTATATCAATTTATGATTTTGCACAATTGATTTTTAGTTATCGGTTCGATTAATTCAGTTTAGATTTATGTTAGTTCGATTAGTTGAGATTAATCGGTCGATTCGATTCGATTATTAAATGCGATTCGATTCAGTTCGATTAGTATTTTTTGATCAATTCAGTTCGATTATAACCGATTCTACACCTCTAATTCTCAATAGACCTTTTCAGGAGCTGTTCTCAGATACTAGAGACACGATTCCTAGGATATTTTTTGAACTATGAACCAATAAAAATACCTCAAACCCATTTCTAAGATTTTGTTATAGGTATAAATTAGGATTTAATAGCTCTTTTTACTTAAAATTATTTTTAAATATAAATATTGGTCTCTTAGATTAATTATTATAACGACATTAATAATCACAATTTTAATTTCATATTAGATCATTTTTCTAAATTATAATATTAGATTTGACAAGTCCAACCATTTTTACACTGTTTGCTACCCCTTTCTCATTGTTATAGGCATTAAAAATATTTTTTTTTGTATAAATTAATAATTAGCCAAACCACGTGAGGTTCCACAACAATTTACCCTTAATGGCAATTTATCCTTAATATTACATCAGCACCGCCAGCCGCCAGGCCCGTAGATGTCCTCTTTGAATTGCTTCTCTTATCCGAAAAGCTCAATCTCGCATAGAAATGGCAATGCAATGCAGAAACTTAAATCTCACATTGAAACCCCAAAGCAACACTGATTGAACGCTTCACACGCAGGCTTCTGGAGAGAAAAATCTCGAATCCACTCACTCATCGAATAGGTAAAGTGCATCTTGTGTCGTAACTGTTTTTTCTTAATTTTGAATAGCTTGAACTTCGATATTTGATACTTGATTGCCGATCCGTAGTTTGGATTGAGAAAAGACAGTGTATAGATCTCTAAATTCTAGGTCCAGTAGATTGTTGAGTTTTGAAATTTGTCGCATGTTGCGAGATCCTCTCAGAGAAATGAGAAAAATACAATTTATGCTCAATTGCTTTACAAGTTTTGCAAAACGAAATATTGCTCAAGGATTGAGTTTGCAGTATTATATAAATTGCGGTTAATCTGCAATATCTTGTTGACTAGTGTTTTGTTTGATAACTCTATCAATTATGTTAATGCTAAAAACTGATTAGAGCTTGTAGCTATTATTGGGGTCCTAGAGGTAACGTGCGGATCCTGTCAAGGATGAAGATCTCTCTGATCATGGTTATTGTAGAATGGCAATGTTTAACCATGAAGAGATGGAAACATACTTAAAAGAAAAAAAAAATTGAATAATAGGGCGTCAAGATCTTCTAAGAGGTTGTGTAACTATACGATAGGATGACTAGAAAAGAAGAGGGAATTGCTTCTGGCTTTCAATTTTTACTATTGCCATTCTTGTGTGTGGATGACGTTTTCATTTCTTTTTCCCTCTTGGGGTGGGGTGCGGGGAAGCAGCAGTTGAGGTTATATGGTAATTAATATGGAGATCCTACCTATGCCATAGTTAGAAAAGAAGATAGATTTTATGTTAGAGTCAATGGACTGGCTCTGAATCATGGGCTTATCAACAAGGAGGAAGATTAAAAAACACAACAGGTCTAGCAAAAAAGTAATGTTCTGATAAGAGACAATCTCACTAGCGAGGAGCTAGAGATCAAGCCCTGGAAATGCAAGGAAGATGATTGAGAACTAAGTGAACAGATACTGTGCGGAAGATGGGAAACAAGTACTAAAGTAGATAAGAAAATGAGGGAAAAGAAATTTATGTTCTTGCTTGCCTCACTACAACATAATACATCTCTTCTATATATTGCCTGTTATAGAAACTACCCTTGCAACTATTTAACAAGAATGAACAACTGACGCTAACTTCCTTTAAACTTCCAATGACTTCCTAACTAAATTGGAACAGCTCAGCGAACTGAAAATTAACTACTTTGGGCTCTATTCCTCTTCTTCTCTATCTCTGTTGTGCTTTGCTTCAGCAATTCTGCCTCAGCTCAATCTCCAGCTAGTTCTTGCTAATTCTTTTCTTTACCTGCTCTATTGGCTACTCCAGATCTATCATGCTCTTGTGTAGCCTTTTCCCTTGGCACAACATCAATTCCGTAGCATTCTCCTCAGCATCTCTACTGCTGGCAGCAACACCTTTACAAGCAGCTCCCTTATTCCTCTTCAAAGTCTTTTCTAGTATCATATCATGTTCAGATAGGAAAGAAAAAAAGAAAAGAAAAAGAAGCTACCTTTTTGTTTCAATTTCATTCTAGTCGATGTGTTTCTGAAGCTAAAATGTAATGTTTTATCTACAAATCTCAAATAATCGACCCCCATCATCTATTTAGTCATAATCAAGCTTTATGGCTATATTAGAAAATAAGAATTTGATTGTTTGTCTTGCTGATGCAATTTACTACAATGCCATAACTATAATAATGGTTATGTGGAAGTTGCAAGTAGAAACTTTGTGGGGGCGGGGGGGATTACGTAGTGTTGGTGCTACTCCTTTGTGACTTATCTTTGATGTATGCTTATTTGGTAAGATAATTTTTCAATGAAAATCTCTTGTTAATTATATTGTTACTGGTAGCATCTTTTTCCCTTCTCAAATTAAATTGCACACTTGGCCTGCTCTCTATGCTAGAATCAGTATTAGAGGAAGTCTAACAGGGGCTTCTTAAGACTGGGAAAATGATGTTGCATCAATTGACATATCATATGTGGTGCTATAGAGATATTAACTCTTATAATATGAAAGGACTGTAGCAGAGCATATTAAGTTAATCTATTAAAAAATTCCAAGATGTTGATATTTTTCGCAATTTTAAGTACCTTAGCATGCATATGGACTTACATTCAGGTTGATAATTAATATTCTTCTTTTAATTGCTTGGATGGTGGGGGTGGGAGTTGTTGTCAAGACCTCGGTCCTGACAAGGAAATTTCTCCCCTTGAGAGGGAAATTAGGGTTAGGAAGAAGGGGAAAAGGGGGGAACAGAATGAGAGGGAGAGACGAATAGGGAGTTGCAAAAGAGAGAAATGGGAGAGAGAACAGAGCATTAATTTTGATTATGAAATTCGTTACCTCCATTATTGAATAGGGAGCTCTTATACACCCTCTTTTCTGCCAATCCTTGGAGGTTACCATCTTAACAATCTGATGGTTGCATTCTCCAACAGACTAACAGCTTACTACACCCTCCTAACTGCCTACTCACTGCTTATCTGCCTACCGTTACAATCTACAACATTTACCCCCCTACTGTTACAACCATACGAAACAAAATACAATTTTACCTTGGGTTCCACGTAGGGTCCTGACAATTGGGGGGGGGGGGGGGGGAAGAAGAAGAAGAAACTGAAAAGAAAAAGTATCCATTGAAGTGGTTTTTGCTTGAGGGTTTAGGGTAATGGTACACCAAAGATTGTCTTTGAATTTTATAGTTCAATCTGCAAGGTGTTATGTATTGCAAACTATCTGCGGCAAATATTATTGTATATGTGCTTCACCCAAATATGATGTTTACTTAATCTTAGTTTAGTAAATTGTTAAGAGGTTATTGTTATAAATTTAAAAATATGAAAGAGGATTCCTTTAGCTGATAGCAAATGGCCGCGTGATTTCTTGTTGTTGAGCTAAAAATAATTTGTTGTTATTTGTAATGGTAAATCTTGATAAAATATTAATAGGCCTCTGGTCTAAAGTCATAAAAGTTTGTGACAATGTCAAGGTCTTGTTTGGTTGCTCATGTTGCTGCTATTTGGGTTAGTTCAGAATGGACATATCGGGGAAGTAGAAGAATTAGGACAATTTTTTACTTCAAAATTGTGTAATGGAATTGGAGCTTTTTTTGTATTATCATGTATCCTCTGTGATGTAGTAGGGATGATCAAGACCGTTTGTTCTTTCAGTTTTTGTTCTTCTCTATTGGTCTGGATGTTGATCTGAATTTTCTAAGCAAATCAGGAAAAGAGCTATAAGAGGTTTGGTGGAAAAGGATGCAGAACAACAACTCCTCTCTTGAAGAAGAGGCATTTAAGGTTCGGAAGTTAGAGATTTCAGACAAAGACAAAGGCTTTATCCAACTGTTGCAGCAACTAACTTCATGCGATTCTGTCTCTGACAAAGAATTCGAAGAGCGATTCCAAGAGCTCAGTTCATATGGCGACAACCATCTGGTTTGTGTAATTGAAGATACTCGTTCAGGGAAGATTGTTGCGAGCGGAAGCGTGTTCATCGAAAAGAAGTTCATAAGGAATTGTGGGAAAGTTGGGCATATTGAAGATATGGTGGTCGACTCTAGTGTCCGGGGAATGCAACTAGGAAAGAAAATTGTTGGTTTCCTGACGGATCACGCTCGATCAATGGGTTGCTACAAAGTCATCCTTGACTGTAGCACCGAGAATCGAGCATTTTATGAGAAATGCGGTTTCAAGCAAAAGGAAATTCAGATGGTGAGGTATTTCATTTGAAGGAATGTAAGTCGTTTTTGTATCAACGGGGCATTTTGTGTACAAAGTTTAATTTGGATGCTTCATCGGGTTTATTAGATAAAATTTTGATTAGGAATAGAGTTTGACCCTGTTAATAAAATTAAAATGTCCTTAGAAGACATCAAGAAAATATTTACCAAATAACTAACGTGGTCTAAAAGTATGATAGCTTATTTGAAACTTTTTAAATTGTAGTGGCTAATTGGATTAAAAATAAAAGTGTAATAGTTTATTTAATATTTTTTAAAATATAATAATTAAATTGACTCAAAATTAAAGTACAAACTTGATATTTTATTATTAGACTGAAACTATAATTTTGTTATAAATCTTGATGATAAAAGATAATTATACAAGATTTTTACAAAAAATAATGATATAATTTATTAATATTCTCACATTGAAAAGAAAATAATTCATTATCCATGTTATTTTAATAATATTTTTAGATAAAAATATTATAACTTGAACTGTGGGCTTGGAAAGAGTGTTGTCTTTAAGTTGGGATAGACAGCCCACCCGTATTAGAAAGAATGGGCAGAAGATACTTTTATTTAAAAGTTTAGGGTTCATTTAATTGAAGAAAATGTTTTTTTTCCTTTTATTTGTGTACACAGTAATAGTCTTTTTAAACAAAATCAATCCATTGGAAGCTGTTGATTGATTTTGTTTAAAAATCTTGCGGCTCCATATTAATTAATTAATTATACCAATGCTATTTGATTGAACTGGGGACAGGAATTTACATTCTTTTAAGTAAATATTGGAGAAAAATGCCATTAAAATTGTAACATACTAATAAGTAATATTTTCAATAAATTCGAATTTACAAGCCCCCATTGAAAAAAGGGGTAGAAATGTGGCTGCTGGGATTCGAGCCCAGGTCTCCACGGCCACAACGTGGAATTCTTACCACTAAACTACAGCCACAAGATGCTAGATGGTTGTGTACACATTTAATTCATATTATTGTCTTAACATGTTATACATTAAGATCTTATGATCTTATTCGATACGTAAACAAATAAATTAGAAGCGTGATCATACCATGCACTTGTAAACAAAAATATAAAATGTTTTAAATAAAAACTCATTATATGACAATTAACGGTTGTGATTTAATTTTTCTATACTTTAGAATAAAATTTAAACAAAAATTAAAGTTAGCAAAGTGATAGAATTAAATGATTTACCCTTAAAAGATCATGAAATCAAATCTTGGTGATTAAATTTTATTTATATTTTTCAAAAAATATAAAAAAAATATATTTTAAAAATTCACTTTATTAGCATGACTTTGAAATACCAAAACACTCCTCTTTACTCATACAATAGTAAAGATATAGATGAAAATTACTTGAAATTTCAAAATTTTAACCATCCCACTTTGCCATTGGAAAGTGAGAAAATAAATTAACCATCTTTGGAGGAAACGCAGAAAGATGCCCGAGTCGGGCCGACGAGCAGGCAGTGCTTCCATTGACAGAATCTCTAGTAACCAACCAATCTTTGAGTATGTTGGACTGTGAGGAGGCTTCAAGAGAATAAGAAAAATGAAAATCTCTCGTCAATTGAGATGCGGGTTGTGGCCAGCAGCGGCACACAACTCCAGTCGGCAAAAATTACCATCGTTCCAAGAGAATTGACCAAGTAAAAAGCAAGCATGTAATACCTCAGCACGCAACAAGTAAATGCAACATTGAAGTTAGTGGATCTAGAAGACTTGCAATTAGCACCGCAATGATTGTTTGATAGTTGATATACTCTTCGGATGGAGAGCACCTCCCCCTTCACACACAAACAAAACTCAAACAGTGCCCTATCCATCTGGCATAACAATAACAGGGAAAAAGAAAAGGATTGTGTTTAATCCTTCCCCACTAAGCTTGCTTGTGAATTTCAATCAATGATAAGCATCAGTCTCCAGAGTCCTCAGTTCTTCTAAAATGCAAGTTTAGAGTTCTCGGGGTTGGAAGTAATTGAATGCATTTCTGTACTAATTTCAGATGGTTATAATAGAAACCTTCCAAGTTCCAAATTTGGGAACCAACTTCTCTCCATAATAATGTAATTACAGCTGAATGCCACTGCTACAGCCACAAAGTCACTATTTCAGCCTTGAAGAAATTGCTTTCACAAATTTGCAAGGTGATGAAACCTGAAAGTGAAAATAATAACCAATAAATTGGTCAGTGATGATGGGACGATTTAAATTTGTAAAATGAAAGGACTTCACTAATTCAATGGTAGCACTGCATCAACACTGCAAATCTCACATTGAAAAAGGAATATATCAAATTGCCTCCAAACTTAGAGCTGAGGGATTGCATACCACAGGAAGGATAGGTCAAGGTGGGATCAAACCTAACTTGAAACTCTATCCTTCTATAGATCATATGCAAACAGTGCGGAATAAATCAGCAAAATCAACAAGAAAAAATACAACCCCTAAAACCTCTCTCCATTTTTCTTTCTGTTGGAAAGAGCTTACATAACATATAAAGATCACGAAGTGAACTATACAAGGTTCTGACTCAAGTAATGAATCCCTGTGCAACCAATAAACAGAGAAGAAGATGCGTTTGCATTAATTCTTTAAACCACTTTGGCACAATTAAATGGGATATTCTTCCCCTTCACTCCCCTATCACCCAAAAAATTGGGGATAATTACAGAGGCCTGTCAAAGATTTGCCATAATATCCGCATTCTATTTAACTTTGTCACATTACAGAAACCTACTTGAAATGTCTTTGACAAACAGAGACCTATCTGAGGTCTTGATCCACAGTCTTTCTCACCATGGGAACCTTTCTTACAATGACATTTAGGATTTACATGCTATTCTTGCAGATTTTTCTGCCTACTTTTTGGTTTGTAACCTCTTTTCATAAGACAGGTTCTAAAACTCCCACACCTATTTGACTTTTTAGTATCTAAAAACCCTCATACTTGCAACTTTGCTAAATGCTATGCTCTACCCTTGGGGAATGGGTTGAGTATTTTTGCACAATTTTCCCCAAAAAGATGAGGATCTAGACTTTAGATGGGTCTCTGTTAGGCCATAAATAGGATTTGTAAGGTGACAGCACCTACATGGATAGCAGGTTCTGCCTCTATGTAGCACGGGACCCAGAATTAGGTAATACTCTCACAATCTAGTAATTGCAACCTAAAAACCTATGACAAAGAATTAGACTTTGGACAATGGATTAATTGATGGCCCTAAGATTTTAAACCAGATAACAGAATTGTTTGTCTAACTAGCCAACTGAAAAGTAGATATTACTTTAGTAACATGAGGATATGGATATTTAAGAAAGGACATACCCCTAATTCTGGCTCGTAATAATGTTGTCTTGCCTTTCTCCGGCTGCTCTTTCTGAAAAGCACATTTCAAGTCAATAAGTTACCAGCACCAAAGAAGTAATGGGGAAAATTAAGTACCACGAGGAAATAAAGTACAATTTATCTACTAGAAGACAGAGGTATAAAGATGAATGAGGCCCTTAGAAAATAACACTAAGAAAACATCAATCGTTTGACATAGCTGCATGCATGGTTGAAGTTTTAGTTTCTCATTGTTAATATCACAAAATACTGGAAAATATGGTTTCAGTTGAAACTATATAAAATACAATCAACATAATGAATTGTTGAAAAGATACACCTAGTAGTATATGGGATGCATATTGCCCGTCATTTGAACATTGTCAACTGGCATTGGAACATTTTGGTGTATCATTGGGTTGATCACCATAACAATAAATCATTGTTGTCATTGTCATGAGCCTTAATCACACAGCTCTCCAATTATCTCTATTCATGACTAAATTTTCTATAAAGCCATTATTTCCCATGTTATGTCTAAGGTTTATCACCGAGTTCTCTTTGGTCTTCCTCTACCCCTTTTTACTACAAACTTCTTTCATTATTTTCTTTTCAGTGAGTAAGATAACTTCTTTCATTCTATCCACCTGCACCTGGCTATCACCATAAAAAATACACGAAAACAAAAAACTTGATATCACCTTGCATATAGTAATCACAATATGATCACTATCAAGCACATCGCTATAGTAACAGCACATATGGTTTCAGAAAATCTTGTATCTTGCCTACCTGGGCTCTCTCTCGTAGTAACAAGGAAAATGACAAATCCCAGGAGTTTAAGTTAAAATTAATGATGATAACGCATGAGATTTCTGATAAGATCTCAGAAGACTTTCTCAGTGCCACACTGATATGAACCAACAAGTCACTGGAATGAACCAAGTACAAATTGTGCCATTTTCTTACTGACATATTATATTCCAGGTTCTACCAATCCAAATCTAACATGATGCCTAATTTTGATGCTACTTATCATAGCCCAACAATTGAAAAAAAAAAAAAGTATAATCCACCTCAAGCCTTTGGTCTCATGAATGCTAAGTAAAAAATATTTGATTTCTGGGATAATAATAATAGAAAATTAGAAATTTCAGGGCTCTTGGAAGCAAATTATTTACCAGATTGCATTTTTTGCTGAAAGTTGATCTGCATGTGACTTATATATTTCATTTCCAGGACTTTCCATTACCTCCGTTTCTCTTACATTATCTTTTAGCATCAACTGCCAGCAATGAATAAAGGTAGGATCATGCTCAACGTCACAACTCACAACAAAAAATCTAGATCCCCAATTATGGTCTTTGACTACACTGTTTGAGTAAAATCAAGAAGTTGTAACTATATCATTAATCAAAGAGATGAGTGCCACCGTAGCTATAAAAGCAGACTGGCAAAAATAGAACATGTAGACTATATAGAGATAAATACCATGTGCCAAGCCCATAGACAACATGCAATCAATATTATCAAGACGCCGTTGTATGGATTTCAAAACTGTATTTAATGATGAAACTCTTTTTCGAACTCCGGAAATCCTGACAGCATGCTGCATAATGAATGGCAAGGGTGCATCTTCCAACAGTTGGTCAAGCTCTGGCAATGCAGAAAATAATAACAAAAATCAGAATATTAACTCAATTTTTAAAAGAACAGAAAAGGATTAATATGAAAGGGACACAGTAAGTTTATACAAATTCAACTAAATGGAACATGACTAGGAGCGTTTTAGTGCTTGGTTTAACAAAATTAAGGTAAAAGGTAGTATAACAATGTATTGCTCAATGGTGGAAACCTTTTTAGGTGCAATAGTTCCATGCATAGTTGTCAAAGGCAAGCCTAGGCGCAGCTCTGTGCGCCTTATCACCACTGAGGCACGCACCTGATGCAACGGGCAAGGCGCATGCCTATACAAGCATATTAAAATCCTATTTCTTATCCATTTGTTATCTTAGATCTTATTTCTTGTTGATTCGGTTGCATATTCTTGTATATCTGATGCAGTGTAGGAGGAAAAATCAACAAAACAAGTGCAAAAATTGGGCAAAAACAGTGTAAAATCAATTCTAGAACGGAGATCCTAAATTTAGGGTTTAAGAAATCCTCGAAGTTGAAATAGAAGAAAACGACTGCCTACAAAGTCTCTTAAAAGACTACTTATACTAGGTTACTAATCCTCGATTACATAAGAATCCTAGTCCTTGATCACTAGGAATCTGTCTAATGTAAGGAATCTATCTTTTTTTTAATAGTCACATGCTAGTCCCATGACTCCTAATTAAAACTAATAAATAAAAGAAATATTTAAACCTAATAACTTAAATTCTAAGCATAATTAAACAAATAAAAATAAATAAAAACACTAATAACTAAAAAACTGCTCCTGCATCGATCTCCCTGGGTCGAAATGAAACTCGGCTCTGACAAGAAAACTTGGACATATTGATCATAAGTGCTAGGATCAATTTTCTGCAATTCTTCTTCAGATATCCAAGTGCCTATTGGAGGTCTATCCAACCACTTAAAAAGAAATCGATGATAAAGATTGCCTCGTTGAGAGCGAACCTCTTTCATGTCAAGCACTTATTCAATAACTTCTCTTGGTTTCTTCAGCAATTGATTAACCCATTCCTTGGTGGTAGCTTTGTCATTCTCTCCATCAAATCCAAGGAAATCATATAAGTCAGCAACATTAAAAATAGGACAGATTTGAAGATCATCTGGAAGCTATAAGCAGCATTGGAGCTAATCTTTTTCAAAATCTTGCATGGTCCAATTTTTCTAGACTTGAGAGCTTATCGTAAGTCCCTTTGGGAAACCTCTCCTTTCTAAGACGCACCAAAACTTGATCACCTTCAAAGAATTCTTGAACCTCCAACATTGATAAGCATTTTCCTTATAAAGTTCATTGCTATATTTAAGGGCAGCACGTACCTCTTCATGGATTCTCTGAATATGATCAGTAAAAGCTTCTGCATCTTCACTACCACAAACTTGTGGTAATGGCACAAGATCTAAAACACGTTGAGGCTTATGGCCATAAGCAGTTTCAAAGGGAGCTTCTTAGGAGTGCAGTTCACTAAATTGTTATAGGCAAATTCAGTGTGAGGAAGGATTGCATCCCAAGCCTTCATATTATTGCCAACAAGGCATCTCAACAAACTACCAAGACATCTTCAATTTTCCCATCCGTTTGTGGGTGACAAGTGCTTGAATATTGCAATTGAGTTCCCAACCTCCTCCACAAAGAACACCAAAAGTGCCCCATAAATTTCACGTCTTTGTCTAACACAATAGTAGTGGGAATCCCATGTAGATTTGAAAAACAATTCAGCCACATGCAATGAATCAATAGTTCTTGAATAAGGAATAAAGTGGGTCATTTTGGAAAATTGATTGACTACAATAAGGATAGAATCATGCTGTTAGGGGTGAACCTATTCGACCTCCAATTAACCAAATTTATGAGCGTAGAAATAAACCCAAGACTAGATAGGGTTATTTCTATTCCTATTTTGATTAGAATAGGATTATTTGTATTCTAATTTTAGTCCGTTTCTTATTACTATTAGAATTCTTTGTTTTCCTGTCGGATTAGGAGACTGCAGTAAGTTGCTATTTGTCTCCTAGTAGGAGTCTTTTAGGGTTTGATTATAAATATTCTCTTGTAGTTGATTAGAAGGCAATAAAAATAATTTTACAGCATACTTAGTGTGCAAGAGATCAAATGGTTCTCTCTAATGAGCCCTAGTTTCAACATAGGCCGGCAGGGACAGAAGTCTCTGAAGGGATTAGCTTTTGATTTAGCTAATTGCTCGTGGACTTGATCTGTTAATACATGCCCTCCAGCAGTTTTAGGCAACCCAAGAACAAAGTCCATGCTAAGATGAACCCAATGGGAAGTAGCAAATGTTAAGAGCATACACAAACCAATATTTTGGGATTGGCTTTTTGCAAGTTGACAAACTTTGTATCACTTCACCAATCTCTCAACATCCCTATTTATTTTTGGCCAATAGTAACGTTCACTCACCATTGCCAAAGTTTTACCTCACCCAAAATGTCCTCCCAAACCACCTCCATGAAGTTCCCAAATGATTTGTTCACATAAAGAACCTGCTGGAATGCATAACTGGCTACCTTGAAATAAGTATCCATCATGCACAACAAAAGGATTGGATGACTCCACGGTTGGCCCTTGCAAATTTCTCATCACTTGGCTGAAATAAGAATCTTCCTGGTATTGATTTTTCAGCTCCTCGAAGAAAATGACTTGAACATGCAAAGTAGCCAACAAGAAACCATGCCTGCTAAGTGCATCAACCATTCTATAGGACTTCCCAGACTTATGCTTCAAAGTAAAAGAGAATTGTTGTAGAAAGCACTCCACCTTGCACGTTTTGGGTTCAGTTTCTTTTGGGAATTCAAATATCAAACCGCCCCATGATTTGAATACACCACAAAATCTCGATATAACAAATAAAGTTGCCAATGATGAAGAGCACAAAGAATAGAACTCCATAAGTTGAATATCGATGCTTTGCATCGGTTAACTTCTCATTAAAGAAAGCAACAAGTTGTCATAGCCTAAGGGTAGGATAGTCCAAAATTTTGGCGAGCTATTAGTGTAGTGCCTAGGCAGTTATAGCTAGCTTTCCCTGGTGTACATTCCAAAGGATACAACAGCTAACGGACTATATATATACATGTCTTGAGCAGCCCAAAAAGTTATGTAATGAGAATATTCTAAAAACTTATCTCCTTTTTGTTACCCCCCCCCCCCCCCCCCCCCTCTCTCTCTCTCTCTCTCATAGACAAAATTCTCCCTTGCCAACTCTAAGGAGATGGCAATTGGTATCAAAGCCAGCGGTCTTGGCAGTCGAACAGAGGCGGGTCAACTGACAAGCATGCCGGTGGCAATGCAAACGGACGATCGTTCGCAAGAAACGGACCACCAGGCGTTCGCGACTATAGTAGACATTCTGAGGTGATTAGTGTTCTACCTAGGCAATTATAGCTAGCTTCCCCAGGTGTACATTCCAGAGGATGCTGTCACAACCCTAGGGGTAAGAAGGGGATTTGTCAATAAATAACAATTGTATCAGTTAGTTGGTTAGCTGGTAGTGTGTAAGGGGGTAGACAGTTGGTAGTTGGTTTGTTAAATAGTTAGGGAGTTGAATAATTAGAACAGCCTAACCTCTTCTATTATACCTATTAAGAAGGAGGCTATATATGTAGCCAAAGGGTGATGGAGAAAGGCATGGAATAACAAGAGTCACTCTCTTGTCTCTTGTCTCTTGTCTCTCTCTCTCTCTCTCTCTCTCTCTCTCTCTCTCTCTCTCTCTCTCTCTCTCTCAGTCTCTCTCTTTCTCTCTTCCTCATTCTATCTATTTCTTCCTAAAAATCAATTCTTCTTTTTGGAATTCAATTTGAATTCTTTCAATTGTCCAACCCACAATCTAAGGGCTTGACAAGTGGTATCAGAGCCAACATTCATTAGTTGTAATTCCTGTAATTGGTAGAAGTAATTTCGACGACTCTCGGTTAAATCAATAGAGCAGAGATTTTGGGTGATTCCAACGAATACAAGAACTTCGACGAGTTCAATTGGTTACGGAATGATAGGCGAGTGCAAGCATCCAAACGGAATCGAGGATGATTCAAGAATTCAGGTGAATTTTGACCAGTGGTTGGTGATTAGGTAAGAAGTGGATGCAGGCTTGAGGCGAAGTTGAACTGTTGAGATGGAGAACCGATTCTAGGAGAAAATCGATAACCTCAACCACAAGATGGATGAACTTTAGATTCTGATTTCAAAGAGATTTCAGGTCCGAATACCAGTGGACTGTTTTTCAAAATCCACTCCAAAATCAATTCTAACAGAAGCTATAGTCCTACCGGTTAATTCCGATTTGCAGCAAGAAGTTGATAAATCAACTGAAGCGAATCAGGCAATTCTGGATGCCAAGGAAGGAATGGCATATGCCGAAGAAAGCAACGTGACACCATTGGAGGAGGTAATTGTTGAAGACGAATCGGTGATGTACATCAGCAATTAGGAAGCCAAAGATGTTGCAAAGTTAGGAACAGAAACGATCATCGCAACTTTAGATTTTGAAGATCTTAAATCTATTTATCTTAAAGGAATAGCACTGGAAGATATTGATTCATTAGGAAAAGTAACTGTAACACCAAAGAAGGAGAAACGAGTTGAAGAAGAATCGTCGGTGAATGAAAGCAAGCAGGAAATAGCTCAAAAGGAACAGAAGACACAATTGAAGCAAGATGAATGGAAGAAACGTGATGAGTCTAGAAAGATTGTGGAAGAGTTTTTTGTTGTTTTGTGTGTTCCAATTCCAATTGGTGAGTTGCAGTATCAAATTAGATCTTGGCTGGCAGCAAAGTTTGAGTTCCTTCCCATTAATGTAAAGGCTATCATTGGCAATATATTGGTAGTTGACCCGATCTTAGCAATGGTTAAGGAACATATTGGAATGTACAACGTGGATATGGAGATTGTTGATGTTAAAACCGAGACTATGATCTCTCAAGAATCTCACCAAATTCAAACCAACATTGAATACTGAAAGTAGAAATGTAAAACAGAATGTAAAAAGGAGAAATCAAACCAGATTGCAGCACACGCAAATTACCCTGGTTCATGCCATTTACATGGCACTACATCCAGCAATCCAAGAAGCAAACAATCCGCTAGAAACAAGTCTGAAACCAGTACAAGAATTCCCCTTCTTCCCTCTTCCTTTACTCTCGGATACAATACTCAACCGAAGCTAACAAGAACTTGAAACACACAGCTCTTTCTCACGCCTCTCACTGTACCCGAACCCAAGGAATAAAAGATATGAAAAATGATTGATCTATAAACCGGCCTCCACACCCTTCTATATATAGACTAAGGGAGGCGGAAATATATAAGGGAGATAACTAACTTTACAAAAGTCAAAACTACCCTTACTAAAGCAATTAGATACACTTAAGTCCTATTAACTAACTGCTGCCACATCATCTTTAATTCTTTCCTGGTTTCTTCAATAAATCCAGCTTTTACTTTAGGCAAAACAGTAACAGTTGAGGTCTACATTTTACATTTACAGGACAAGCAAAAGAATAAGAACTTAGAAAGAAGGAAAGCGCTGATAAGGAGAAGGAAAGAAAGAAAAAGAAAAGAAAAATAAATCAGATAAGGCTGGAATTGGATGAGGAACAAGGTTAGTAGCTGCAAGTTCTTGGGGACAAGAACTCTCTTGAGGAAGGGAGAATTGTCACGGACCAAGGGGTAAGAAGGGGATTTGTCAATAAATAACAACTGTGTTAGTTAGTTGGTTAACTGGTAGTGTGTAGGGGGGTAGACAGTTGGTAGTTGGTTTGTTAAACAGTTAGGGAGTTGATTAACTAGAATAACCTAACCTCTTATGTTATACCTATTAAGAGGGAGGTTATATATGTAGCCAAAGGGTGATGGAGAAAGGCATGGAATAACAGAAGTTACTCTCTTGTCTCTCGTCTATCTTTCTCTCTCTCTCTCAATCTCTCTCTTTCTCCCTTCCTCATTCTATATGTTTCTTCCTAAAAATCAATTATTCTTTCTAGAATTCAATTTGATTTCCTTCAATTGTCCAACCCACAATCTGAGGGCTTGACAGATATAACAACTAACGAACTATATATATACAAGTACTGAACAGCCCAAAAAGTTATGCAATGAGAATATTCTGAAAACTTCTCTCTCTCTCTCTCTCATAACCAGAATTCTCCCTTGCCAGCTCTAAGGAGCTGACACAAGTCTATGGAGTTATATGCTTTGTGCTCTTCTTCATTGACAACATTATTTGTTATATCGAGATTTTGTGGTGTATTCAGATCATGTGGTGCTTTGATATTTGAATTCCCAAAAGAAACTAAACCCAAAACATGCAAGGTGGAGTGCTTTCTACAACAATTCTTGGCTGAGAACAACTCTTATTCCCACATGTGATGCATCACACTCCACCAAAAAGAGTTTTTCAAAATGTGGTTGTATTAGAACAGGTGCCTTAGTCGTGATTGTCATGATATGTTTGAAAGCCTCTTTTGCCTTCTTAGTCCATGTAAATGTTTCCCCTTTCAAGCATTATGTGATAGGACTCATGACAGCACTAAAGTTGCAAATAAGCCTCCAGTAAAAGAAGCCAAACCATAAAAACTACAAACATCTCCAATGGACTGAGGTGTAGGCCACTTAGTTATGGATTTAATTTTGTTGAGAGCTTGCTTCAAACCTTCAGCTGAAACAATAAAATCCAAGAACACCACATGGTCGCACAAAAAAAAAAAGCACTTTTTTTAAGTTAACATGGAGCTTCTCGCGTTTAGGAACCTCCATGACCTTTCTAACATGATGTAGGTTCTCACACTCATTGCAACTATAGATTATTAATACATCATCAAAATAAACAATGATGAAAGAACCTAGGAAAGGTCTCAATACCTCAATCACCATGTGCATGAAAGTGCTTGGGGCATTAGAAAGGCCAAAAGGCATTACTAGCCATTCAAATAAGCCATTTAGAGTTTTAAAAGTTGTCTTCCCTTCGTCCCCACTCCTAAGCATAATTTGATGATAACCACTTCTCAAGTCAATCATAGAGAGCACCATTGACCCAACAAGTTGATCCAACATTTCATCTAGCCTAGAAATTGGAAATTTGTACTTATCTGTGATTTTATTAATTGTTCAGCATCCACACACATTCTCCATGACCCATCCTTCTTTGGAACAAGTAATGGAGGCACGACACAAGAACTTTAACTTTCTCAAAGCAACCCTCTAGTAATTAGGTCTTCCACTTGTTGGCACATTTCAGCCCTATGCTTTGGTGGCATGCAATATGTGGCTTGATTAGGTAAAGCAGCCCATGGAATTAGATCAATGGCATGTTGTATGTTGTATGTCCCTCAATGGTGGTAACCCTTTATGCAAGTCCCCGCTTACAATATCTACAAACTCATTGAGCCATGTCTTCACTTGTGGTGGATATGAAACTTCTTATATCCTTTCATTTTGTACAATTCTACCAACCAACACATGAAGAACTCCTAACTCCTTAATTACCTTCTCAAAGTAGTTAGGCTTGAGAAAATAACTCACCCTCTCCCCTTTGGTAGCTTCCATAGGTTCATCCTTTATAGGACTGCAATGTAAGTTTCTGATTACCCATCCGTAAAGTGTAAGTGTTCGGCTTGGTGTGATGTTCCATATCACGATCAAATAGATAGGGGTAACCCAATAAACTATGACAAGCATCCATTGGTAAGATATCACACCATAACTCCTTGTAAACATCCCCCATGTTAAATTGAACCAAACATCTTGAAGTGACCGGTATCTAATTATCCTTCTGAATTCATGAGATTTTGTAGGATTGGGAATGCTTTTCCATGGCAAGTTTTAACTTTTCCATTACTTCCTTTGATACAAAATTCTCCATACTACCATTATCAAAAATAACATCAAAAACCTTTCCTCCACAAGTTACCTTGGTGCGAAATATCATGTGCCTTCTCCAATCTTCTAGTTCCACCACCTTAGGAGTAGATAAAACCCGTTGAACAATTAGAGTTTCACCTTGTACAGGTAACAAGTCAATTTCCTCCTCCTCATCTTCAACATACTCATCGTAAATAGGTTCACCAATGTCTTCTTCATGCTCAACATCTGCTTCTAGTAAATTAAATTGACATTGAGGACAATAATAAGAAGCATGGCCCACCCATCTCATGACAATTGAAACATCAAAGAGCATATCATGTAGGGTTGCTACCAGCACCTTCTGAAGCTCCAAAGCACATGATTTCCTTCCCTTTTCATTGCGACTTGAACCCCCAACAACTCTAGAGGTTGTTCTTCCAAAACTATTGCTTGCTTGGTCCTTTCTTGAAGCCGTTTGGGCACTTTTCCAGCCTTGGACGGAAGCGGGAACCTTGGGACTTGACACAACAGTCCCTCGGGTCATTAAAGGATGCCTAGCACCATAATGAGCTACCCTTTTTTTAGCCATTACAACATATTGTCGAGCATCTTCATTGTCAAACAGGCAAACAACTCAAATCTCATGTCTTAGAGATTGGTTCAAACCGACCAAATTTCATGAGGTCATCTGCTCATTGGATTTATTTAACCCAACACAAATTGATAGATTATTGAACCCGGTTGTATACTCCTCCATTGTCATCCCCTTTTGCTTCAAGGAACAAAATCTCTCATATAACTCCATTGCATAATCAGCCAACAAAAATTGCTTCTGCATCTTAGCCTTCATATGCTCCTAAGTCTGAATTTTTGGCTTCCCTTGCCGAGTGCAATGCTCTGAACTCTCCTCCACCATTGAAGGGCAGTACCTTTCAATTTCAGCTTCACAAAAAGAGCATTCCTATCTTCAACTGTTGTGCATCAGGATTGGCTGTGTATACGTGTGTGCATGGTAATGCGGGTTCATCATATCAATCAAGGATGCTGCAGAGATGCTATATTATCTTTCCTACTCTAGATTAAGAACTTTCCTAAGTGTAAACTTACTTAATAGTGTAAATATGTATCTCTCTCATATATGGTAGTTCTTGTAGATGGTAAGTTTGTATAGTTTATAGTTTCTATTTTATGTCTCTCCTTTCCTTTATAAGAGGATCACAACCGTGTGCATTGGAAATAAGTAAGAAAGATCATTATTCTTTTTCTCTACATCGACCATAGGCTTCCACTCAAAGTAATTCCTAAACTTGATTCCCAATCTAAATAATCCTCAGCATGCATCCTTCCATAAAAATCAGAAACTTCTAATTTAATTCCACCACCTGACAAATCAAGTGCATGTGCCAGCCGCTCTTCCAGTCTGCCTTGTGCCACAAAAAATCCGAGGTTCCAGCATCATGAAATGGGTTCTCATCTTCTCCATCATCAAGTTCTCCCTCCGAACCACCTTCCGGCAGGTCAAAAGGGTTGTGATCACCTTCCAGAATCTCGATACAGGTTCCCACATGTTCCTGTCACTGTAAAGCATGCACAGGCTTGCGACAAATCGTCAATCATACGCCACATCGCAGCCAACTCTGTTTCTTGGCCTTGATTGCCTCTTTCATGTTCTCTAGCACATCTAACCATGGCTCAAAATGGAAAGCCCTAACACAACTATAGGATCGTTTAGCTCTAATACCAATTTGATGCAGTTTGGGAGGAAGGATCAACAAAACTAAGTGCAAAAATTGGGCAAAAACAATGTAAGACCAATTCAGAAACGGAGATCTTAAAATTCAGGTTTAAGAAATCCTCAAAGTTGAAATAGAATAAAATGGTTTCCTACAAAGTCTCTTAAAAGACTATTTATACTAGGTTAATAATCCTTGATCACATAGGAATCCTAGTCCTTGATCACAAGGAATCCATCTAATCTAAGGAATCTATCTTTTTTTTAATAGTCACATGACTACTTATTAAAACTAATAAATTAAAAAGTATTTAAACCTAATAACTTAAATACTAAGCATAGTTAAACGAATAAAATAAAATAAAAACATTAATAACTAAAAAACTGACTCCTGCATCAATATCGGTGAGAGGCGAACCTAGCGATGTAAGTCGGAGGTCTACCGATACAGGATCTCCTACTTGCCGTTGGGATCTTTTGGCAGTGATGTTCACTCGTAGTAAAAGTATTTGCATATGTGTTCTATTTCATTTTTCTTTCTCTTTTAATTTCCTTTGAAATTTATAAGAAACTAATTTTTTACTATAATTATTTTTCACTGTGTGTTTTACTCTAATTTTTTTTTCTTTCTTCGAATTTCTTGCTAAGAAACAAATGTTTTCATTGTGTGCTCTATTTTTTTTTTCTCTCTTCTAATTTCTTTTGCAATTTAAAAGAAAGTAATTGTTTTTTGTAATTGTTTTTGCCATGTGTTTTGTTATATATTATCATGACCCAAGAGCATAGTAGTAATTAAATAATAGATGAGTTTCCTTTTAGTTGTATGGTAGTTGTAGTGGTTTGTACCTAAAGGACAACTACCTTCAACTGTATTGATTTGAATATTTGGCAGCTCTATTGACGCCAAACCTTAGCTACCAGATCAGTATATAAGGTTGTTTCCATCTAATTCAAGACATACAAGAATATTATTGAATGAAATCTAATTTCAATCTCTCAATTTCCCTCTCTTTCTCTCGATTCTCCCTTATCTCTCTCACTATTTTAGTTCTTCCCTAATTCGCTCCCATTTCTTCTGATTATCTTCCCCAATTCCTTCCAATTATCTCTGAAACCCTTAGTTGAACCCTAAGTTCATGACAATTGGTATCAAAGCGAGACGATTCTCGGCGTCGAATTCTACAATTGTTGCACTAAGAATTCAAGCAAATTCAGTTTCATTGATTGCAAGGGAGGAATTCTCGGCTATTTGACCTTGAGGCAATCGATTATCCAATAGATTTAGCGGAATTCCGGCAAATGGAGGTTTATGTGATAATCAAAGTTGCTGTAGGTTCTGAGACGATAAATCCTAATTGCAATTGAAGGTAATTCTCAGCTGAGAGTCAGGCGATCCAGGCAACTCTTAAAGGCCGATCAAAGTCGTTGTAATTGTGCGACTTCTTTCGCTCTCAATTAGGTTTGACTTCGAAGTGGAATAGTGCCAACGATTCTTGGTGAATTGCAGGCGAAGCAAATTCCATAATCTGATCTGACTTGAGACATTGAAGGTGATGCAAATTCCGATCCGACTTCTGATTGATACCCAAGCGTATTGGAACAACGAGTCAATGCAACTAATTTCAACAAGCAAGGCGATTCTGGTGTTCTAGACGAGTACACGTTGGTTGATAAGCGAAGCAGATCCAAGTGAGCTAGGCAAATTTTTGGCATTCTGCGTTCGAATTTTGCAAGCCAAACAAGAGGCATTTCAAAGAATTGACCTTGTAACCCTAGGCGATTACTATTCGACCTTTAGCAGAACTAACCAGAGCAAGGTCCTTAGCTGGCGATCTCATCAACGACCTCTTCACAATGGCTAACAGCACTAGGATGAAGCAAATGGAGTCGCAATTACAGCAAGTCACAGTTGCGGTGGTGGGCATACAAGTCCGGATGGGAACTTTGGAGGCATCAGTGGAATCTAGTGGAAAAAAGGATAAAAGGAGCGATGGAAAGATGGCGCGAGGAGAGTCGCAATCAACACCATCTGTTGTGCAATCAAACGCACGAACAAATGCAGCAATTCATGATGATATTCACCAACCAAAATCTGGCAAGGCTCTCTCTTGAGTTCCCTCCTAGAGAGAGGTCAAAGCTAATCCTTCCCAGGCATGGAACGGCCCACTGATCCGAGGGATCGTTTGAATTTTATGTGGATCCACCATTGGTAGGAGAAAATACTTTGGAGTAGAGGTAGGGAGCTCCGACTATCCCTAATCAACCTAGTTTCCCCATGCCAAAACTAGAGATTCCATTATTTGATGGCCATAACCCAAGATGGTGGTTGAGGCGATGTGAATGAATGTTTAGCATGTATAATGTGCCCGAACAGCAAAAGGTCACTTTGGTCGCTTCCTACCTCAACGATGCTGCTTGGTTTCAAGGGTGGAGTCAGGGAAAGGAAGGTTGTTAGTGGGCAGAATTCGTGGAGAACCTAGTGCAAGTGTTTTGGAGATCAGAATATGATGGACGTTGTGGAATAATTCAACAAACTAGGGTAGGAGGGGACGATACAGTCGTATCAGCTGAAGTTTGAGGATCTTAAATCGCTCATGTTGATCTTTAATCCCACAACAGGGTACTTCGCCTCAAGCTTCATCAATGGCTTGAGCGAATACCTACCGTCAAGATGTGTCAGCCGCAGTCCGTCAAAAATGTTACAGAAAGTGCGCGATTACTGAAAATGACCGCGGAAGCCCTTATGAAGAAACACCAGCCCCTAACCAAAATTCATCCTACAAATAGTTCACAGCTGGAAGGAAATCCAAATCATAGGGTTTATACTAACCCTAATTTAGCCAAGTCTCTTTTGATGAAACAAAGGAGATAGGCTGGGACTCTGCTACTAGTGTGGAGAACAGTTTAGCCCAAGTCACAGGTACAGGAAATAGTTACTATATATGGAAGGATTGGAGGATGGAAAAGAAGGAGAAGAAGAACAAGTCGGGATTGGGTGAAGAAACGGGACCAATTGCAGCAAGTTCTTGGGGACAAGAACTCTCTCTGGGGGGTGGGGAACTGTCATGACCAAAGGACATAGTAATTAGATAATAGATGAATTTCCTTTTAGTTGTATTGATGAATTTCCTTTTAGTTGTATGGTAGTTGTAGTGGTTTGTACTTAAAGGAAAAGTGCCTTCAACTATACTAATTTGAATATTTGGCAGCCCTATTGGCGCCAAACCTTAGCTACCAAATTAGTATATAAGGCTGATCCCGTCTAATTCAAGACATACAAGAATATTATTGAATAGAATCTGATTTCAATCTCTCTCAATTTCCCTCTCTTTCTCTCGGTTCTCCCTAATCTCTCTCACTATTTTTGTTCTTCCCTAATTCCCTCCCATTTCTTCTTATCTATCTTCCCCAATTCCTTCCATTTATCTCTTAACCCCTCGGTTGAACCATAGGTTCATGACAAATATTTTATTCTTTCTTCTAATTGCAAAAGAAATTAGAAGAAACTAATTGTTTTTCTATAATTATTTTTTACAGTGTGTTCTGCTCTAATTTTTTCTTTCATCTAATCTCTATTGCAGTTAGGAGAAACTAATTGGTTTTCTGCAATAAAATATTTGCTATTATAGGGTTGGTCATTTGTCATTTATGATTTTATGAGTTTGCATCTACCTCCTTATAGGTACATATTGAAAACAATAGTGTATAAGTATTTTGTAAGCGTTTTGAATAAATGTGTGCCTCATGTGCCTTAGGCTCGCACTTTGCCTTGTGCCTTACGCCTAGGCCCCAAGCACTAATTTGCACCTCAAAGCACCTTGCACATTTGACAACTATGGTTCCATGCCAATTAAATCAAAGGGGAGTAATATTTTCATAGCATTCTTTCTATATATATACAAATTCTATAAATAAATCATTTTGAGGGGAAGAGATCAAAAGTGTTAAACCAATTATCATCCTACAAGACTAGCAGAAGTGTTTAAAATTATTCTTGTGTTGTATTTTAGCTTTTGTAACTTAGAGTGAGAGAAACCTTATAAGATGTACTGCTACTACCGTGGACAATATGGAAATTCAGTTGTAAGTCTTAAGCTTACATTTTCAACAGCTGCTCACAAGAGCTGAGGAAGAATGACAAACAATTACGAGTTTTACCATAAAGCACTCTGTATGGGCGTGTTGAATTGAGAATTAATTTGATTGCCTTTGTTTCCCTCTTATTCATAATTCTTCCTTGGAGAGTAAAATGAAATGGAATCGAGTTCTAAATCAAGCAGATCACTCCAGTGCTCAAACCGATTTTCTGCAATCTCGACCCCGACATAACCACAGAACATTTGCAGCCTTCCACAACATCCAAAAAATATTCTTCTTCTATGGAACCACGCTCTTAAAACTTCTAGTCGCTAAAAGGACTCAATTAGCCAGAGCATAGAGAAACGAACCTCGGTTGAGACGGTTAAGAGCGAAGCAGAGCTGGTCCTGGCTTCGGATCGTATCTTCAGCTCTGGAATCGAAATCCCTAATCACGGAAGAGAGCATAGTCGAGAGGCCCTTGGCCACCTCAGAAGAAGACTCGTGATCTCTCACGGAATTGTCGTCTTTGGTACTGTCTAGGTTATCGGGGGCTTCATTCGCTGTGGTGGTGCTGGCGTCGGACTCCGCCGGGACAGTGGCATCGACGCTGGATTCCTCGACGGCGCGGTGGTCTTGATGTTCCGGGATTCCGCCCGACATCAATGTTCGCAGTAGTTTCACGAGAACAAGAAATATACGTATTTAATTATTTAAACCTCAAAAGAGAATAAGATGTTAATATTCGTAGAGTTTTCTAAGAATTGTCATCAAATATTTCATATACACAAGATAACTAGATTTGTTACTTATTGATTTTATACCCTAATTACGTGTATACTATCTGATGAACAAATGCCATCAATGAGAAGTGTTTAAATTATTTTGTGATCACTTAGATGCTATATTGGTGTTGGTGTCTTTAAGTTTTGTGTTATAATTTTAAAATTTTATTATTTCTTCATTTAGATTTTGACTAAATCGATTTTCAGATTATTATATATATATATTCGGGTTTAAAAGATAAATAGATCAATAATAATTATATTATGAAAGAGTATTGAAGATCATTTATTGTGCTTAATCTTGTCCAGTTTGTTTAATCTTAGATTAACACTTTTGTTTTAAATCTTTTAAAAAAAATATTTAGTCAATAGGTGTTAAGACAATTAGTAGAAAAAACATATGATATATATATATATGAAAAACTATCATCATAGTAAGTCATTGGACTGAAATTTTCATTTCATTAAAATTAATTTTAGTGTTATTTTAATTATATATATTGGCAGATGTTTTACTTACTAATATAAAAAAAAAATATTAGCTTGACTTAGCATTTTAATTGCTAAGGTCACAAAATCTCAACATAACATTTATGCTGATGGTCCATCCCATGCATGAAAATTCTGTGTTACTATTTGGAATTCTAGTTGAATAGTTAATGAGTTTAAAAATTTTGAGTTTGAATTCGTAAATTTGAATATGGATCATATAAGGAGGAGATGTTTTTATTGAGTTGTAAACTAAATCATCAAGATGCTTCTAAAATATAAGTCGACCGGTTGGAAGAATAATATGTCGGTATCAATTTGATAGATTATGAGTTCAATTATCGCCATTCACAGGAATCAAAGACCCAACTTATAATTTATCTCTCATAATATAATCGAGGACATGAATACCAAAAATTGCACAAAAACGGTTATCCCAAATTTTTAAATAAAATATTAAAAAGGGATGGAAAGAAACCAGAGCATCATCTGGTCGTTCAAAACATTTGAAAAAACTCGACTTAAAAATTATTTGAGGTAACACCACTAATTTGCCTACTCTTAAATTTATAAATTATATAGTAAATGATTATTTAAATAACTGTTAGATATTTAACTCCAGACTTTAAATTTTTAGGTGGGTTAATTTGTTTTTTTTTTTCCTAATAAAATGTGATTCAGAATCCAAATAGATTAATTATCAATCAGAATCTTAACTCTAGAGAACACCGATGTGGTAACCTTGGTTGTAGCATTGATGAGCCCAACGTATTAAATTCGAGTCTCGCAAGTTTTAGATACTCCTCTAAAGTCTTATGTGGTGCCGTAAATTTTTCAAATAGAAGGGTCTAGCGGGGAATTTGACCGATCTCTTGGATGGTCTACATGATCGCTTGAGACGAGACATTGCATAACTCATAACTTGATCATTCAGATCAAGTCCTAGAACTAGCTTGGACTATCATGCCATGTGGAGTATACGTCAAAATTGCCTTACCTCTTTAATTGTAGTAAAAGGAAAAATCTAACTTTGCGTTGCCAGGAAAAAGGTAGAGGCATTTACATTAAGATAAGAACCTTGATCTGTAGTGTGTACATCATCATAGCCAAGGGGCAAAACGAGTACTAACTAGTTTCAGGAAGAACATCAAAAGCAAATCAATTTTAAATCTGACACGAGAGAACCTGTTCAATGGATAAATATAGAAGTATAGACGTTCGCAGATCAGTGTTGAACTTCGTAGGAAAGGACACATTCTGTGGGCTCGGTAACATCAACCTTGAACTTCTTTCTCCCCTGCCCAGAATGTCTTATAGTGTCATCTCCTAAAACTAAACAAGCTTTTTTTTTTTTTTTTTCGGCTAGAGAAACTAACAAGCTTTAGTTTCACTACTTGAAGTCGAGTACATGAATTTTAACTCGTCAATTTCTGTCTTGATACGTGTTGACCACACATTTCTGATCTTGTGTTCCCTTTGACTGTATACAATCTTTCTTTTCACATCTATGCTGGTATCCCCTGGAGGTCATATTGCATGACAATCCTCTCCATTGTATTCCGACTCACAACTTGTCTCAAATGCAACTCGTTCAAAACCTCTGCTGCTAGCTTCTTTTCCTTTTCATGAACGATACCTTCCACCATTATGGTATAAGTTGTCTCGTTAGGCATGTATCCCTTATTGATCATTATCTCAAAAATTTGGATGGACAAATCTGTTCTTCGATATTTGCATAATCCAAGGATGAGGGCATTAAAATTGTCGATGCCAGGCATATAGCCGTATTCTTCCATGACCCCGAACATCTCCATGGCTTCATCCAGCATTCCCTCCATGCACAATCCTCTGATCAAAGAAGAATAGGTATATGTATCGGGACTAAATCCGCTCTCTGTCATCTCATACAGAAGTGAAAATGCTGCATGTGTGTTTCCTTTCTTACACAAGCTTGAAATCACACTTCTGTAGAAGTCATGCATTGTAGAGTTATGTCTCGTACTCAAGCTTTGAATTATGGAGAAAGCCTCTTCCACCTTCCCTCCCTCGCAAAGCAGAGCAATGGCATTATATGTTCCATCATTGGGCTGGCAATGCTGAGAAATCATCTGGTCAAGACACTTAACCACAGCATCGACTCTACCCTCTTTGCAGAGACGAGCAATAACTGGATTGTAGCTGGCTGCAGTGGGCCTGAAAGGCCCCTTCAACATTTCGTCCAGTACCTCGAGAGCATGACCAGTTTTCCCATGATAAGCAAGTGAACCGATCAATATATTGTATGTAACTATTGATGGTGAACGTTCCTCACCTACCATCTCTGCAAGAAATCTGTTCGCCTCTTCCCACCGCCCTTCATAGCATAAACTTCTTAGCAAAATGTTATAGCTCACTACATTGGGATTAAACCCCTTCTTAGACGGCAAATTCCTAAAGAAGCTGATCGCCTCATCAACTCTTCCTTCCTTGCAAAGACCAGTTAATAGAACATTGTAGCTAACTATATTAGGCTTCCCACCCTTAGCAATAATGTCATCCAAGAGTTTCATTGCTTCATTGACCCCTCTTTCCTTGTAAGCAGCCTCCAGCAAGAATGAGTAAGTGAATGCATTTGGGACCAGCCCTTTCTGCATCAATCTGTCCAAGAACTGCAAGCTTTGCTGCAAGTTTCCACGCGTACAAAGCCCTTTAACAAGAGAATTATAAGTAACAGTATTGGTTTGGTACCCAAATTCCTCCATCTTCTCCACCAACTGCATAGCATGCCCAACATTGCCTCTCTTACACAAATGATCCACCAAGAAAGTGTAAGTAGAAGGATCCGGGGAACAACCCGAACCAACCATCATCTCCATCACCTGAGTCGCCTTTCGGAGTTTGTTGAGCTTGCAAAGATCATACAATAGCTGGGTGGCATGAGCCAGATCAGGCCTGTGGCCCTTTCCAACCATGTATTCCAAGTAGAGAAATGCATCATTGAGTCTAAGGTCCTTAGTTCTTGGGTCATTCTTGCCAGACCTCCAGTTGGGCAATGTGAATACAGTTTCCTTTGGAGATATGGTCATCTGGGTAGATGCTAAAACCTTAGAGAAACCCTTGTTGAGAGAAAATGAATGGAGATTTGGGATCTTGGAAAAGAACCCACAAGCTTTTCTTGCATTTTCTTGAGATGCGTTTGCTATGGGGGACACTGAATTCAGCAGGGTTGCCATGAATCGAAATTTTTTTGTTAGGCACACACTATACACACGGAAATAAGAGAAACAAGGACACAAATTTTAGGTGGTTCAATCTCAGTAGACCTATGCCCACAATTCTACAATAATGGGATAAACCCAGTCAATCACAATGGTAAAATTTCTGCACAAATAAAACTACTCCCTATCCCTATTCAAAATAAGATTACCGTGTATTACACTAGGGTTTTGAACTACTCACTGAGAATAAAGATTGAAACAACAAGAAGAAGAAAATCAAGATCCAGGGTTTCTATTTGCAACCAAGTAGTTGAACAAGAAGAAGATGCAAGCTAAGAGAGAGAGATAATTGTGGAGAAACAAAAGAATACCCTGAACTCTCACCATGAAAAACTTCAACAGACAATGTGCAGTTCAAGAGATAGGGAATTGCCGAGAGAGAGAGAGATGGAAAATGATTTGTACAGGGGCTCTTACTGGTTTTCAGTTCTTGATTCTTCCACATGAAAAGAGATGGAATTGACGATCAAATTCTATCTCTTCCTTCTTATACTACTGGGTTTCACTTCAATTTTGGGACTTCGGTTCCTAATTTTCTCTGAAACGATAAATTTGTTCACGGTTGGAAGGGACTCTGCAGCTTGTCTCGGCCCCCTCCAGTTCCGTCTAGTATCGCTCGTTATCCAAATTTTGTGGATGGGTGAACCTCACGCTCCACGCGTGGGCGCGTCGTTTCAAGTTCACGCCTCAAGAATACACTCAACCTGCAGTGTTTAATTTTCAACTAAATTTGTCAGCTTTGCTCTTTTTAATTTGTTTTGAGTTTTTAATTTTTTAAAATATATTTATTTTATTATTTAAAAAAAATAAAAAATAAAAATTTTAAAATAATATTTATTATTTTGAGTGTTTTCAGGTTAAAGACATCGGAAACGCGAAAAACACCCGGCCACCCAGCATCTCTCGTCTTTATCGTTTATGCTCTTTTATCTTCCTTCGGCCATTAACAGGCACCGCCATCGTCAATCACCCCTTGTTGCTTTCTTACTGGTTTTGTCTCCTATCTCTTTTTCTTTTCTTATTGATTTTTGGGTATGTTGATCGATAGCCCTTGGGTGTCAGGTGGTTATCTTCGATAGTCGAAAATCACTGACCACGATAATAAGTGACAATTGGCAATACATATATAGACTGGTGGGTCGAATATTTAAATTTAAATCTAAAGATATTTGACTGTTGGATCTTACTGATTTTTTGGTATGTTGGTCTATAGGCTCTTAGGTGTCGGGTGGTTACCTCTAATCACCGAAAATCATCGGCCACAATGGTGAGTGGCGATTGACAGTCTATTTTTCATATGTGCCCAAAAATTAAAAATTAGATCTACAAAAATTCAGTCTTTAAATCTGGCTCATTTTTTTGTATGTTAACCCCCTTGACTTGAAATTTTAATAATAGACTCTGATCGTGTGAATCGTCAGCCGACGATGGTTACCAGCGATGAATAAGATGCAGGGTGCCAAATAAGAAGAAAAGAAAAAAAATATTATTAAATTTAAAAATATATATATATTTATTTAAAATTTAAAAATATAGTATATCTATATCATAATTAAAAATACAGGATAACATATAGTATATTATTAAGTGTATAATTTAATATAAATTATTGTTAAGATGAATCTAAGTAATTTATTATTTAATTTTAATAGTTGAATTTTATTAAAAAGAGTTAATTTTATTATTTAATAATTAAATTCATTGAATAAAATATCATAATAATAAAAAAGAAACATTTTTTTTAAATTTCAAAATAAACGTGTTTTCTATTTATTTTTTTTTCAAAATAATGAAAAAATACATTTTTAAAATCTCAAAGTAGACACTCAAAAAAAAAATGAAAATGAATTCAAAATTCAAAACTCAAAATTGAAACACTGTTAAATATATTTATTTTTAAATAATACATGTTTATTATATTTTATTTTTATGCCTAAATATTCTTTACTTTTTGTGTTAAAATAAATGTTTTTATTATAAAAACCAATAAATAGAAAATGTTTTAACTTAAAAATAAATATAATAAATACTAATTATCTGAAAATAAATATATTTAATGCTTATAAAGGTAACAACTAGCATTACATTACTTTTATTTAGTTTCAATTATAGGCCATGTCTCTTCCTATTAGATACTTAAAATATGACTTGAGAAATTAGTGTATAATGAGTTGACAATAAAATAGCAAAATTCATTCATCATTAGATTTAGTTTTTTCCTTATTTAGGCTTTGAAAAATACTAAATAGTCCGATAAGACTGTCAAATGTTAGGTTTTTTTAACATTATTCTTAAATTTTTTATTAATTTTTTATGCATTCATATTTGGATTTTGATCAATTCCTGGGTATTTTGTATAATAAGGTACATAATAAATATCAATATGTCTTATATTTTAACGATTACGTTTAATGAGAGTAAATATGTTATTTATTGAAATTAAATAAAAATATGATGTTACTTTTAGAAAATTAAAATTTTTGTTTAAAATTGACTAAAGCTTTTTTTTTAATAATTAATCTCGTTCCTTTCAAATTTAATATGTTATTGTTACGTATTTTTGTATATTAAACAATTTGAAATGGTAATTAATCACAATTTAGACATGTGTGGAGAAAAAATTATGGAAAATGCTATCGGTACATCTATTTTGTATATCTTGAGCTACATAAGAGGGTATTATGATAAAAAAACCCCTCATGAGTCGCATAGAAGCGCGTGAGGCGCAGGGTATTTTGGTCATAATACCCCCTTATGTAACCCAATATACAAAATAGGTGTACATCTAGCATGATTCAAAAATTATTATTTCGCTCATATCTTGAAATTATTATTAATTACATTAGATCTATTGTTCCGTTGCGTTTGTTTCTAATAGTTATATACTTGTGTATATAGGGAAAAAAGAATAAAGTTTAGTATATAACGCTATGTAGACACGTGGCTTGATAATAACAGCGAGCACAACACGTGGCAATATAACGGACAGTTGTCAGCTTTGCCAAATGCCACCATGGCTGAGCGGGTGAAGCAGTTGAAAAGGTAATGAGGAAAGTGGTATAAATTTGCAGAAGAAAAGGGGATACGACCATTGAATCAAAATCCCCAATTGAAACGAACAATAGATTTCTAAATTATTTCGTACGGAGAGAAGAGAGAGTGGGAGAGAATGGCGAAGAGCAAAGATGATATAAAGTACGGGACAGCGCAAGCGAAGCTATCGGAAGATGAAACGCTGAGGGTGGCGTACAAGGCCGGCACGCCTCTGGAAGCTGGCAAGATCGCAGAATCTGAGCCCGTCGATTTCTTCTCCAGCGCCCACAACATCTCCAGCCAGAAGCCCCGCGACGATCGGTCCCAGCTCCGCGGCGGCTCCGCCGACACCGGCGGAGGAAACTCCACTTCCGCCACCAACAGCTAAGCAATGGAGATAAAAAAGTCGTGGTTGCCTTCCTTCTTACCCTCTTGTAATCCCTCTTCCCCGAGGCTTTGTCCGAGATAGATTCCCATGGAATGGCAGTTAGATCTAAAATATTTTCTCTTCATATTTAGAGATAATAATATAAATATAAATGACGTGTTTACATATATAATGTATATATATACACATATATGTATATTTATTTATATTACTAGTGTTAAACCCGACTACTGTTAAACCCGTGCGAGGTGTGATCAAAATAGATTTATAAATTTGAATATAAAAAAATAAATTTATTATTTTAAATGACAATAATTATAATTTTGTTTATATTTAATCTTTTATCAAAATTTAAGTTGAATTAATTATTCGTCATTCAATGTGCTAATAAAGAATACCTTTAATTCATTATATTGTCATTTAATGTGTTAGAGAAGAATTAACCGAATATGTAGGTTGTTTCATTTGTCTTTCCACAAAATTCTTGACACTTAACATTGTCTTTGCTAATAACCTCTCCAAAATATGAAATCTCTCAAAATCTCATGACTCGAACTTTTAATGTCCATTGCGCTTTGCTAGCGTTAATTTAATTGACAAAATTAACTCCTTTATCCATATTCTAAAAAATTACTTTTAAAAAGTTTTTATTAAGTTGCACAACATTATATAAAATGAAAATTCTTGATATGAACTTCCTATTTATACATAAAAAAAATTATTACATTGGAACAATAAATAATTAAATATTTACATTACATGAAAGATAGTGATTAATTAATTATTAAAATAAAATTATTTATTATATAATATATTTATTTATAAATTATAAATACAAACTAAAACTCCTACACATAAGGAAGTATGGGTTTTTTCAATAAATAAATTTTCTAATGTTAATTAAAAATTCTCTTGAAATTTTTAATTTTTGATATTAAAATTTAATTTCTGTAGTGATAACAAAATTTTAAAAATATAGATTTTGATTTATAAATATAAATTAAAATTCCTAAACGTGAGTGAGTATGGATTTTTCAATACTAACTAAAAATTTATTGAAATTTTTAATTTCTGATCTTGAAATTTAATTTATGTATTGATAACAAAAAATTAAAAATATGGATTTTGACTTATTTTTCTTTTACAATGCATTAATTTTGTTCATAATCTTGAAAATGTGATATTTTAAATCTTAATTAGTATTGAAAACTTCATGCATTAGTCTTGAAAATATGATATCTTAAATTTTAATATGCATTGAAAAATTCATGCATTAGTCTTGAAAATTGAGGAAAAACAATTAATATTTTCAAAATTATAGAATAAATTAATGCATAGTTACTAATTCATTTAACTATGTAAGTTTCCCCACATAATTACTACTATATAATGCATGGGTTTCTGTAGGTTCATTAATGCTAATTAAGATATATTATATTTTCAAAACAAATTCATGAGTTTTTCAATACTAAAATACTTATAATTAAATATAATATAATAAATGATTTTTTTAATAATTAATTAATAATTATATTTAATTTAATGTAAGTTTTGGAGAAAAAAATAGATCATCATTGATTACCACTTGACAAAATACTTTAACAAACCATCATACTTTAATATATTATAATTATATAAGATTTTTAATTTATATTATTGAAATTTAATTTCTACAGCAATAACAAAACATTGAAAATATAAATTTTAATTTATTTCATAGTCTTGAAAATGTGTTACCTTGAATATTAATTAGTATTGAAAAACCCATGCATTTGACTATTTTAAATATTTTTTTATGAATCTGTTAAGATATCACATTTTGAAGACTATAATAATCTAATAAATGGTTTTCTTATAATTATTAAAGTAAAACTAATAATTAATTAATCACTACTTTTGATTTGATGCAAGTTTTGGAGGAAAAATAATTTACCATTGATGGTCCACTTGACAAAATACTTATAAAAAATTGTATTTATTATATTATATTTATTTATAAATAAATATTATAAAATCTATAATATATCTATTAAAAGACATTCTTTAATTTTTAATTATTATATCATATTTATTTATAAAATTTATAAATATAAATTAAAACTCTTAAATGTGAGGAAGCATAAGTTTTTCAATGTATAGGTTTTTCAATAAGAACAAAACTTTAAAAATATGGATTTTGATTTCTTCTATAATCTTGAAAATGTGATACTTTAAATATTAATTAGTATTGAAAAATCCAAGTATTTGACAACATTAAATATTTTTTTTATGAATTTATTAAGATATTACATTTTCAAAATTATAATATAATTATTAAAGTAAAATTAATAATTAATTAATCACTACCTTTGATTTGATGCAAGTTTTGGAAGAAAAAAATTCACCAATGATTGCCACTTGACAAAATATTTTGGTTGACTATCCTATTTTAATATATTATTACTGGATAAGATAGATTTTATGTTAAGATTAAGATTATTCTTTTTATTGAAAATCATAGAAAAAATAAACATTGGAAAAACACATCCAAGATATACATTAATTTTATTGAAATTTTGATTACTCATTACCCATTTTTGTTGTTATTTTATATATTAAAAACTTGACTTCTCATTAGCTAGAGTTGTAGAATTAAATTACTGTAATAAATGTCTAATGTGTATATGTGGATAACGTTTATTGGAGGAAACATTATTGATTATTATATTATACAAAGATAAGATTTTATTTAATGGATAATTTATAGTGACTCAGTTAATATTTTAAGTATTTATTCATATTTCTCATAAATAGTATTTATTTTTGATTGATTGACGAATTAATTGATGAGAAGATCTAACATAAAGTATTTATTTTTGATTAATTAATAGCATTGAGAAATTCATACAAGTTTAATACAAATTTTAGATGTAAAAAATAGTTTGGCAAATTTTTGGAGGGAAGAAATATTTGCATACTATTCTACTATATATTATATATAATATATAATATATAATATTTATATTATATTATATAAAGATAGAATTTTATATAAATGAACAATTTTTTGTGACTTAATTAATAGTTTAAGTGTCTATTCATATTCCTCATAAATAGTATTTATTTTTGAATGATTGACGGATTAATTAAATATTTAATAATCACATAATAATGTATTAGAAAATCCATGATTAGCATTGCAAAACTCGTGTATTTAAAATTTATTATTAATTTTATAATAATTAATACATATTATTTCAAAACAATTGAAAGATTTAAATTATTAATACAATAAGTACTAAATGCAAGTTTTGGAGGGAAATTTTATTACTACTTATTATTTCAAAGCAATTAAAAGATTTAAATTATTAATGCAAATTACAAAATACAAATTATTAATGCAATAAGTATTAATTGCAAATCATTAATGCAAGTTTTGGGATAAAATTTTATTTTTCAAGACTATCTTAGTTTTATATATATAAAGATTATTGAATAGGATAGATTTTATGTTAAGATTAAGATTATTCTTTTTACTGAAAATCATAGAAAAAAGAAACATTGAAAAACACATCCAGGATATACATTAATTTTATTGAAATTTTGATACTCATTACCCATTTTTGTTTTATTTTTATATATTAAAAACTTGACTTTTCATTAGTTAGAGTTGTAGAATTAAATTACTGTAATAAATGCCTAATGTGTATATGTGGATGACGTTTTTGGAGGAAAAAATTATTGATTATTATATTATACAAATATAAGATTTTATTTAATGGATAATTTTTCGTGACTCAGTTAATATTTTAAGTATTTATTCATATTTCTCATAAATAGTATTTATTTTTAATTGATTGACGAATTAATTGATAAGAAGATCTAACATAAAATATTTATTTTTGATTAATTAATAGCATTGAGAAATTCATGCAAGTTTAATACAAATTTTAGATGTAAAAAATAGTTTGGCAGATTTTTTGAGGGAATAAATATTTGCATACTATTTTACTATATATTATATAATATTTATATTATATTATATAAAGATAAAATTTTATATAAAAAAAATTTTGGCGACTTAATTAATAGTTTAAGTGTCTATTTATATTCCTCATAAATAGTATTTATTTTTGAATGATTGACGGATTAATTAAATATTTAATATTCACATAATAATATATTTGAAAATCCATTATTAGCATTGAAAAACTCGTATATTTAAAATTCATTATTAATTTTACAATAATTAGTACATATTATTTCAAAATAATTGAAAGATTTAAATTATTAATGCAATAAGTACTAAATGCAAATTATTAATGCAAGTTTTGGAGAAAAATTTTATTACTACTTATTATTTCAAAGCAATTGAAAGATTTAAATTATTAATGCAAATTACAAAATACAAATTATTAATACAATAAGTATTAATTGCAAATCATTAATGCAAGTTTTTGGGGGAAATTTATTTTTTCAAGACTATCCTACTTTTATATATATAAAGATTATTTAGTTCATAAATTATATTGCATATAGATCGTGTTAATTAATTATATATGTGGAGAAAATGTTATATTTTATTCATTTATCATGCCAATATATATACATGGATCAATATGCATTACAGATCTTGTATCACAAACTATAACAACTAAATGTATCAAATAAAATAAAAATATAATAAAATCTAATAAATTAATACAAATATTTAGAAAAATACAGGAAATATAAATCCGTTCTAATACTACCCTTTGAATATAGGTTAACCATCCTAAGCTTGCTAATAAGTTTTTTTTAATATTTGATTAGATATTTAGCCAAGAAATATATGATGTGCAGATCAATCCGCTATCTAATTTTTGCCTGATAAAGTGTCAGTCAACTTTCGCATACTTGATACGATAATATTGAATTGAATTGTGTTTAACAAACAATGTATGATCCCCTTGGTTTTGCTTGTATTTCATTGACAGCATTACTTTTGACAATCTATCAAACTAAGCCTGGGAGATCGCTTTAATACATAAAAAGCCTTTTAAGTCTACATATCTTTCCTTTTGCACAACGATCGTAACCTAGTGGACAAACCATGTAGAGTTCTTCTTCAAGGTCTCAATGTAAGAAGACATTATTTATGTCAAATTGGGATAAGTTTTAATCCAAGTTCACTGCCAATGATGATAAGATATGTACAATATTCAACTTGGCTACATGAACAAATGTATCATTATAATCAACACCATATGTTAGTGTATAACCTTTTGCGATAAGCTAGGCCTTATACATTTCCAATGATCCATCTGTCTTATACTTAACAGAGAATAACCATTTGCAGTCAACTAGTTTATTTTCTTTAGGTAAATCAACCACCTCCCATGTCATATTATTTTTCAGGGCTTCCATTTCCACATTCATGACATGTCGTCATTTTTCACTTTCTAGTGCCTCAAATAAGGATCGAGGAATCTTAATCGAGACAAGATGGGAAATGAAACTATTGAAGGGTTGCTCATTATGCAAAATTGGAGCTCCCCTAGGGTTCCGTTGATTTTTTGGGAGCCTCCTACAACGATTTGGTTTTACAGCCTAAATGACAGTTCTATTTTAGCTGTACCGAAAATCGTTCCCGATCCGATTTCTTTTGATACCATAAATCTTATTTCGGAACGCTCATCAGGACCATATAATTTTCCTTAGACAATTTCACTCCGAGGCATTCCCTGTAGTTGATTTGGTACTTATAATTCCTATCAAACCAATTTTTCGGTATTCTAAACTTATCGAAATTACGTGGCAACCTCATACGAACATGGGGTATTACATTCTCCCCTCCTTACAAAAATTTCATCCTCGAAATTTGTAACATCCCTGATTTTGAAAATAATTAGTTTATAGATTTTTAAGGTGATTTATTGAGTTATGTGCGATTTTGAGGAAATTAATAAATTGTTGAATCGACGGCAAGAAATGCCTTGGGACTTGGATGTCCAGGAAAAAGGGCATGAGATTGATGAGCATCTCGAGATGAGGCTAATGATGTTGGAAACAGTCAAACTGGAAATAAATAATTTTGTGTATAAGCCCGAATGGATGTTGGTACCGAATGGCCGTAGGGGGCCTCCGGGAATCTGAGGGGACCTTAAGGGTGGTTCGGTTTTATTAGTGAGGTAACCCTGAAGTATTTTTGGGTGGAATAAAGATCCCATGTAGGCGCACGGACGAAATCGAGTTTTATCAAGTAAACCTTGAATTATTAATCTTGGAATTTTGATATTTTAATCTAAATAAAATTGATATTGAGGATGTAATTGTAATCTGAAATGTGGAAGTGAGAGTATGAATATAATTTATAAATTTATATGCAACTTTTATTATATAATAAATTACATGTGCACGTGTGTAGAGAGATATATGATATATAGGTGTGCAAGTAAGTTTTATAATATGTATATGTATGCATGGCCAAATCTGTGGGTGAATTCAGTGGATTCACTTGAGGAGTATTATATAATATAATATATAATGCAAATGCCCTAGGAACTTGGGAAGAATATCAATGATATTGTCGAAATAGTGGACTACCCAATTATGCCATGAAATGATGTAAATTAAGAAAGTGCTTAGTGAAAATGGTATAAATAGAGAGTCTGGAGGGCAATTGAAGGCAGGGGAAGTGAACATCAATTTGAGGAGAAGTAGAGCAGTAAGGTATGCTCAATTTTAAACCTATTCTATTATTAGTCAATTGATGAATTGATTAGTAAGGTGGTGTATTTGATTAAGTTAAAGTCTATTCTAATTAGTTAATTTAATTATTAGTTAGTTAGTTAAATTAATTAGTAAGGAATAATGTTTAAGTTAGTTAATTAGTTAATAACTTTGTGGATTCAATAGTTAATAAATTTAATTATGGGTTGACCTTGCTTTGAAAATATTTTTGTTAAGGGAATTGAGTGCGTTAACGGTACGAATTACCCGGTGGCACGTATCTCAAGGTAAGGGTTTAATATGCTCTGCGTGTAAATTTCTTTTATCATGACTTGCAGAAGATATTGAGGAAGTGACTAGGCATGGGGCAGTGGATTGTTGACCGTGAGGGTCCTAGGACAGGGTCATAGATGGAACCACTAGGGGCCACCTAGAGCCTGAGATAGGTGTGGTGGACGGGCTTACATGCATGTTGTACTTCATTTTTATCTATGATGTCATGCTTAATAATTTACTGCATTGCATATTACCTTTACTGAGTCCTAGGACTCACCCTTCCATTCCTACTAACCGCACAGATAGTTCGGGTCCGATAAAGGGAAGGTGGTGTACGTCGAAGACCAGCTGAATGATGGGAATGGCAACCCATGACAGGAATATAACCTAGCAACTTGTGTCTGTCGTGTAATTATTTTGTGGTTATGCTGAACACTGTTGTATTTACCAGTTGGACTTATTACTTTTAATAAGTACTTGTAGGAGTAAGTTGTGATATACCCTAATTGCAATTTATTAATCTACTTATAAGGCACAGGTCAGACTCGAGACTCGAGTGTCCTTCCGTTGCAAATGAGTCATAGACCTCGAGTTCTCGATGGCTGTAGGCGGCGAAGTCTGGACCTCACCCAGGGCGCCCATGTCATTTTATTCCCCCTATTGTTAGGGCATAGCTGGCCTCCAGAGTGGGACCTATTGACGTAACCTTGGGTTACGGTGACACCCGGTAGTGGGGACGGGGCGTCACAAAATTTGCCACATCTCCTAAATCTTAAATTTTCATCCTTGAAATTAACACCCGACTAATCAAATACTAGAGAAGATCCTACTCGAAACTTGTGAATACCGATGCGCATATCAAAATCTGAACCCTTGGTCTGGCCATGCTCATTAACCTATAAACAAGTACACTTGTCAACCATGCATACCTTTCGAATCATAACCGCATAACTCGATCCTTGGGCCACGAGTCTTTACCTAAACCCCCATCCAAGCCGATACCCACATCATTATAATGAGCCCACGACTCTCATATCCATATCCTCAATTTTTCAATTTGTTTTTCACTAAGTCCTCCAGTCGATATCCTTATTCTTGTCGCTTCTCTATTATCGATTTTTCATGACGTCAATTCTCTTGTACTAATCAATTATGCTTCGATAATCTTCCAACCTTAGCACAAAAGTCCCTGATCTCGATACATCTTGACTTTTATCAAATTGATTCTCAAAGAAATATTTTTATGTCATCAAACTATTTCATGTACCCTTGGATCCAAAAATATCACAAATATACGTCATCACATATCCTTGAAACTAGCTATGCCTCACCTTAGGTCATCTCAAACTTAGTCATTGCTTAATCTTTGTGCTAATCTATTCGAGATTTCTGTTATTTCCTCATTCTCGTAGATATTCATCACCTGATGTAACCTCAAGTTTCTGCCAATTGACCGCAATCACCTTTATGTAACTATTTCCTCAATAAATCTTTATTACTAGATTCTATTTGTCTCCAAAACTTTATTTCGTAACTTAACCTTTATCGACCGAAATCTAGCGTTGTCTTCCAAGTCTAGCAATACTAATATCGTTGCATCGCTTGCTTCTTTGTTACTCGGTCGCCAAGCTAACACCCATTCATCCATATACCCATAACTCAAATAACTCATCACACTTTTCGAAGTGATCCTCAAATTTGCTTGAATTAATCCTCGAGTAATAACGTTTCATGCCAACTAACTTTAATCATGCTCGATCCAATCATATTTTACCATAAATAAATCATCTTATTACTTTTCTCGTATCTGACTATCGACTCTTTTGACTCCCAGTCAACCATAACACAAGTCCATTTGCCAACTCACAATCTCTAGACTTGCTCCCTAGCTCTAATGTCTAATCATCTTGACAATAGTGTTATCAACTTTATTCTAGCCTCTTAGTTCACACAATCTGTGACATCGTTATCATCTAATCAAAATCTCGGGACCTTTTACCCTCAAGCATCACAATGAAAAGTGTCACACGTAACCTTAATATTGCAAGGGTCTACTTTACTCCTCGATCGCGCATCAATCCTAGAAAATATCATAGCTCTTGCAGCTGTTTAATAATTCATCAAGTTCGAGGCAAAGATATCGACTCTTTAATTATCATCTCTTCCAAATCCTGATAATTTACGTCCTCAATCAAGCTATTTATAGTTAAGCATCTAATAACCTCAAGCTATTATTGACAATTTCATCATTAAGAAATAATCCCAATAAATCTTCCGAGAGCACATTCTGATACTTCTCTTAATCACGTCAAAGATTTGCACAATCTTCAAGATGTCAATCCATAACTATATTGTCAGCTAGAGTAGGCATGTACTTACATCATTGATGGCACTCCAATCCTCGTTGGATTTTTTTTTTTTCCTGAAAACTCTAAAGTTTCCTCAATCAATTTTTTCAAGAAATTCTTCAAGAATCCCAAACCGATTTATCTCCAAAAATCTCAAATCAAATCGCGATATCTGGTTCCAATCATCTTCCGAGAACTCTATTTCCTTCCAACGATTGATCTCAATCCACCATTCATCATGGTACCTCCGAATTCTTCTCGTCAGGGTTGACCACTAACAACTTTACCTGATTTCACAGGTTTATTTGGCACACTAAACCGTAGTCACAACCTCTATTGACTAAGTCTTTCATTATTCTCCCTTAGGGTAGATACGACCTACCAGCAACTCTTGCCTTTTTTAAGTACCCGATCTCTTTCTCAAACTGAGATTGTCATCTCACAACTCATCGTCAAGGCCTTGAACTGGCCATACTCTACTACCTGAAATCTCATTTACCGAGAATCCACTGACTCTTCGCATTTCGCTTTTTAGATCCAGCTGACTATCAGCACACGACCATTCATGATCATATCGCCATACTAGATACCGAGGTATTTTACCCCTCGAGCCTCACAATGCTCGTCGTGTCACCAACTCCCAAGATGACCACGAACACATATGCAATTCTTTAAATATTACACATAGTCCATATTCAATCCATCTTATTTTAGGTTGATTCATTAGGCTTCTAGCCTCTTTCAACCAGCTAGGGCCACACCTCGCATCCTAGGTCATTGGGACTTAAACCCATACAAGGTACAGATCCTACTGGGCTGTCTTAGATCTTCAACATCTGATCGTATCCCAGGCAGTCTGCTATGATGCTTCGATCGACGGCTTCCCATACCTTATCGTAAGCCATCCATCAACCATCTACACGTGAGTCTCTAGATCCAAATCTATCATTGTAACGCCCCGCTCCCACTTACGGGTGTTACTCGTGAACAATCACCCGAATTGTCCACCTGCCAGGCCTTAGGTGAAGGGTGGACCATGTTTCAAGACGAAACGCCCTAGGTGGGAACTAAGCTCGTCCTTCCCTTCCCTGAACCCCATGATTCACTAGCAGAATTGGGCTTTAACCACACCGCATTGGCTATAAAGAAAATCTCATTCAGACGCCCAATCGCCATTTTCTCAATTATTTTTAATTCTTTTCCCATTCAAGAATTTTTATCGGCTCCATAAAATCACCATTTAAATCAATCCATTGATTGATTACCAATTTTGGAGGAAAAACTCATCATTTTCAATTTTTCAAAATTTCGGAATTATTCTCAAAAATGCCCGAAATATCCCCTTTTTTTGAAAATTCCTCAGAGGTCCAAAATCAATTAAGAAATGGCCCAAAATCCCCAAAAATCCAAATTTTTTAAAAAAATTTCAGCCGGCGGGGCCCATGGCACGCCCTGGGGCCCTCGTGGGGCCCCGTTGGGCACTGGTCACGCATGCCGCGCGCCCGCCTGTGCGCGTGGCAGTGCCCGCCCGCTCGTGCGGCCGCCTTGCGACCTGCTGCTGGCTGCTCCCACTTCTTTTCTTCATTTTTTTTTTCTTGGGCATTTAAACCCCAAATTTCCAGAAATTAAAATGAATAAAAATACTTCACATTCCTTCAATTTTTGCCTTTATTTCTCCATAATTAAGGCTTAAAAAAAAAAACACCCTTGATGCTTCCACAACAACTCATACCAAAAGTAAGATTTAACCTAGGGTTCAACATGCCATAAACCTCAATCTCATTTCAATTTAAAATCCACACTTCAAAAGAAAATACACTCATAACTTTGGCTTTAAAAGGTCATTATTAATCAAATAAGTTTACATTTCTTAAATCAACACCACAACCTAGGCTTTCATAAGCCATAAATTTACAACAAAAAGTATAATACACCATGAGCTTCAACCACAAGCTTGCCACTTTTCCTTTTTTCCTTTGACATAAGAACAACCTACAAGGGGAGGATAAAACCTCATGAGCTCAAAAGCTCAGTAAGGGTGCATATGCAAAGTAAATACAAGCATAACAAGTCTATGTAATGACAAATGCATGCAAGCATGGTTAGGTTATTCCATCTTCACAACCCAACATGGTTTGAGGCATCAACCCACCACTTCTTTCCCACCCCCATGGCCATAGGTCTCATGTACAAGTAAAGCATGCAAAGAGATACATAAAAATTTATGCAACCTACTTACAATGCAATGCAAGGCCTCCACCACTTAGGGCCATCCCTTACCTTAACAATCTTCTCTTTGAATCTTTAATTCTTCTTCTCAAGAGAGCTCCCCCATCCTCTTCTCCCATCTAGGATGACATTCCAACATACCACTTACTTTACATACTAACATATTAAAGTAAAGAGAAGGAAGAAGTAAACTTACTTTGATTCCTTCATCTTCTTCTCTCTTTTCTTCTATTTTTTTCTCCTTGGAAGACAACTATTTCCTTCCTCTCACTTTCTTTCTTTCTTTGAAATGGCAAAATTTGAGACAAGGGTTTACTTTCCCTTTAAATACTACTCGTCTTGAAATCTCCATTTCAAGACTTCATCTTAGCCTTTGATTTCCAATTGCTTTTTGAGAGAAAATCCCAACCATCCATCTCTTTGGATTAAATACATCTCTCTTGGAAGAAACACAATTCATGCCATTTCCTTTCTTTAAATTTCAACCATTGGATTATTTTGCCTTTACATGACTTAATCTCCACCTTTAGAAGGAAGCACAATCCATGTGCCTTTCAAAGAATTAATCTTAGCCCTCCAAAATTAGTCTTTAAATTAAATCATTAATATGTTGGCAATACTTGCCAACTTTCAAGACTAAATGGTGGCCCTTAGATCATTTTCAATTCCAAGAATCAATCTCATCCTTCCAATGTTTCATTTTTTTCTCATTTAAATTAATGGGACTATTTTCACCCCCATCACATTTGAGAGACATAAAACATTTATTTCCCATTTAATAAATCCCAAAATTTTCCATCATTAATGGGAGACTAATTTCCCATTTTCCTTTGGATTTATTTAATTCTCCATAATCATACTCTATATTAAATGTTTGAAAGACTAATTAGAATTTCCTTTAGCATTTAATTTAATCTCTCCATTTAACTTGAACCACAAAATGCCAAGTGTCATTACAAGACACTAACCTTGACTTCCAAGTTCTAATATCTTCCATCCATGTGGCATTACCACATTTATTCACCAATTTAGAGAAAAATAATTATTTCCTCCAATAATTTATATTCTCCATTTTTCCTATTTTCCATAATTAATTTCCTCTATGGAATTAAATTCCAAAATTCCCAAAATACCTTTTGTGAATTTATTAATTCCATATATCTCCACATAAATACCAAATTGAGATTTTATTCACTTACACACCTAATTCCACATAGGAATTATTTTTAATTTATCAAAATACTATTTTTTGGACTTTTCTATCAAAATTATCAAAATACCCCTCTCATAGGATGCCCGTAATCTCAAAATCTTTCACATTCTCAAGGGTATTTCTGGAATTTTCTCACTTCCATTCTCATTTTCTTAACACCGGTTACACCGGGTGTTACAATCATTGCGAACAACGAACTAGTAGTGCCGTCACGCTGCTAGGGTTTCTTATCTTGTCTCTGTAAGTCACATCAATTGTACTACCGTCACCTCATCAATTAGTGCAACTCATACGCCATCATTTGACCATCCCAATCCTAATCTTTACATCTTATTTTCGAGACACTAAATGATCCTCGAAAAATATTTATCATTTGATCCTAACTCTTTAGCTAGACCATGTCTCATCGGACTAATACTCCATGATTCGATCATCCTCTATAACCACAGTTATCTTATATTTTATTGTAAGAATTTCAACTAATGACCTTAAATCAACAATCTCTAAATTTCTCGGATCCATAATTATGGTTACACCCGAATTATATCATCGGATCCTAACTTCAATAGCTAGATCATTCTGCTTGTACTAGTCCCTATTAGGCTTTTACCATTCACCGAGAATAGTAATTGTATACTAGAATAGTGTCTGTACGTGAATAGTACACCAGATAAGTTCCCAGGAAAGAGAGATGGGTCACAAATTGACACACTTAAATACCAAACATTTCCTTAGTCAGAACTTGCCTAGACATGCACTTCCACTACATAACACTTAAATCCAATAACCTCTAAGCCTTCAATCGATAATCCCCGAATTTCCAAATAAGGATTTCGTCTCACGGACCATTAGTCTCGTTCCCCTAGCCTCCACTTGGGGTTCCTACTAACCGAGTCTATCGATACTAGATCTTCTTACGTCTCCAAATTGCTATTCCCTAATTGCCAAATAGGATTTAACTTTGATTTCAACTATATCAGTCACTTAAGACTTCCAATAAACTTAAACTCTGATATCAACTGTAATGCCTCGCTTTCCCGGGTGCGTTATAACTTTGACAATTCTGGGACAATAAATTTTTTGCTTTCACACTTAAAACTAAACCACATCATGCCTCGAATCCGTCCTAGAATTTACTATTTATTTTTTTGGAAAGAGAATCATTATACATATCAAATGCGGAAGCAATGATCGAAACCTGATATCTTAACATTGATCATAAATCAAATCTTATATCTTTATTAACCATAAGGATATACATCAACATTTCTCAAAACGTTCAGATTTCAAAGTAGTAGAACTTAAATACATGGGCTACATAACATACTTTTCAATCCTCATACACTCTGTTAAATGCTATATCATGCCTCATTTATCCTCGTATCTGCCACAATCTCTATCTGGAATGTTTGAATATTCCAGGGACAACGCCCAAGTTAGATGATGAACCATCTAAGTAAGGGTACATAATGTTATATCATGTGTGTATGCAATGTCTTTCCTCGTAGGTGTCAACTGCACCCCTCATGCTACCTCTTTTTTTTGCGGCCACCTCTTTCGAAGCCGGAGTGTATGGGTGCACCCTTGGTAAAGCAGCAGTGCCAGTTCGTACTCCCTACGGCCTCAATACTAGTGATCGATGATATTGTTGACGTACGAGAACCGTCAACCAGAGTTCAAGAACCCACAATGCGATAACAGGTGCTGAAGAGTAAGGAACAGAAGCAAAAGAACAAACAAGAAGCACACAAGATTTTTATGTGGTTCGGCCCGAATCATGCCTAGTCCACGACTGTTCTTTGGTTATTCTGGCATAATCACAGTATGTAATTCAGTAATTCATCCTTTTATAGTGGCGCATCCTCTTCTATAAATAGAGTCATGTTGTTTACAATTCGAATCAGTTCTAAGTATGGAAGGAGTCTATTCCGTTGATGGCGTTTTCCTTATCGTTCGGAATATCAGGGATAGGTTCCTTGTCTTCAGGGATTTGAATTACTTCTGATAGGCAGGTGTATATCGCTTCCGATTATCTCGCGGTCTTCTGGCTGTTCTAATCTTTGGCGCGTCTTTCGGCGAAGCTGAAGTTGTGATGCTGGGATGCTGTTTCGAGCGAGCTCGCTTAGGGCGAGCTCGCTGTCTTCAAGCGACCTGACTTTTTACCGTGAGACTCTTCATTGGTGGTTCTCGATCTCTGGGCTTGGCGGGCCTCTAAGGAATTCCGACCGACCTATTGGGCCTTGGGTATTTTGGGTTCGCCCTGCGGGACCGGGTCTAGCCCGTTAGCTGATTCCCGGAGATCGCCCATAACATAAGCCCCCCAGCTCGTAGTGCGAGCTGCGAACTGAGAGCTGTTTTAGTTGCCGCGACCTGTTTATTCGCGTTTCGGACTATCTCCCGTCCCTTTCTCGAGAAACGTTTCAAATGGCACATCTTGTCCGTACCGCTTTTAATGTGCGCACTTTCCCATTACTGCTTGTGATTATGCCTGTGGGCCCCACGAGATATCGTGCGGCCGATTTACTTGGGGCATGCCATGAGCCGTTTTTTGATCCGACGGCCGAGATCTTTCGAGTAAAAGGTATAAATAACAGGCAGAGGCTTCCTTCTTCTCTCTTCGCTTGTCATTTCGAATTTTTGCTTGTGCAAAGGCTTTTTCTTCCGTCTTCGCGCTCAGCATCGGTTACAATCGCTTTCTTGGTTTTTGGGTGCCTTTGCTGCCGTTCCCGACTCCGGCACCACTCGCCTGCTATTTTTTCGGTAAGTTCCAACTCTTTTAATTCGCCTTTTGGTTAGCTGCACTTCAGCCCTACTTGCGTACTGCCTTCTTCGTGATGGCTATCTTTTTCTAGTTTTGGAGCGTCGTTTGCCTCTTTTTGGCTCGCAGCTGTAGAAGCGAGCTCGTCTTGCGTTTAGATATCTTCTGGGCTGGAATGTCCAGCCCCCCCTTCGCTTTAGGAAGTGTCTTTGTTTCGCGAATCTTGCGTGACCTGATTGAATGGGGAAGTCCTTAGGGCTTTTTTTTTTATCTCGCGAGTACTGGTCGGCTTCCGGCGACCTGACTCTAATTTTGTCGTAGATGTCCCTCTCAGGTCACAGGCGCCGTGACTACAAGATAGGAGACATAGACACTCCAACTTCTTCGGAACCATGCGAAGGGTGGGAAGAGACTGTTCAAGAGCTCTCCTCTAAGTGAGATGGGGGCGCTCGTGTACTCGCTTCGTCTGTCTCTGATGCTTCGTCTCAGCGGTCTGAGGATGACCGAAGCGCCCGTGAGGTGTTCGAGCGTCATCCTTCAAACGTGACCTTCAGCGAGCTCAATTCATGGGTTAGATAGTATAGCTTCCCTTCGAGCTCCAGTGCCATGGTTCCTTCTCCTGCGGACCATGCTGCCAACCCCCCTAAATGGTTCATTGCTCTGAGCCTTCAACATCTAGAATCTGGTTTTAGGTTTCCAGTCCCTCCTTACTTGATAGCCCTCCTGAACGACCTGAGACTTTCACCTTTCCAACTCACCCCAAACTCCTACACCCAACTTTCTTCATTAGCTCTCATTTTTAAGAGGGCAGGCCTTATTCAGGTCGGTGAAGTCGATGCAGGTCCTCCATTTTTCGTTCTTTTTCTTCACCAGGACTGGATTGGCTACCCAGACTGGGTACTGGGCTTCTCAGATGAATCCATTGTCCAAGAGCTTATCCACCTCCTCCTTAAGGGCGACATAACGCTATGGAGTCATTGGCCTCATCTTCTGTCGCACTGGTCTGTAGCTGGGGTTCACGTTGAGCCTGTGCGACATGACCTCCGGGGTTATCCCTACCATATCTTCATGGTTCCATGCAAACACATCCAGGTTAGCTTTAAGGAATTCAACCAATTGGCACTTTACCTCAGGGGCTAGATTCTTTCCGAGCTTCAGACATCTTTCAGCATCTACTTCGTTGGCCGGGACCTTTCCAAGTTCTTCCACCGGGCCGGAGGCCTTGTCACAATCCACTTCTTGGGGATCCAGGTCATAGTTTACCCCACTCTGACTTGAAGGTCGTTGAACTCCTCCTGCGACCACGTTCACTTTCTTTGCGTTGGCCCCCATTTTGATCGCGTCCTCATAGCAGCGTCTCGCGAGGTGCTGTTCTCCCCACACGCATCCTGTTCCATTGTTGGTCGGGAACTTGACGGTCAGAGCCCTAGTTGAGGCCACCATGTCCAGCTCGTTCATCACTGGCCACCCGAGTACGACATTGTACGCTAAGGGACAGTCAATAATGAGGAATTCTGCCATCGCCGTTGCTTTGAGATCTGGGCACCCAACAGTGAATGAGAGTTTAACCCGCCCTATGGGAACAACTGCGTCTCCCGTGAATCTGTAAAGCGGCTTTGGGGACGAGCTCAATTGTTCGGGCCCTAGTCCCATCTGGTCGAAACAGGCCCTATACATCACGTTTACCGAGCTTCCAATGTCCACCATTATTCTTCGTACCTCCATGTTGCCAATGTGAGCACAAATGACAAGGGCATCATTGTGCGGCCAGTGTATGTCCCTGGCATCATCTTCGAAGAAGGTGATTTCTTTCATTGCCACCCTAGCTTGCTTAGATGGTCCCATCTGCTCAACAGATCCTGCTATCAAGACGTGATTAGGTTCGCGTACATACCTTTCATGCGACCTGTTCGATGTGCCTGCGAGGTGAGGTCCACCATGGATTGTGTAGATCGTTCGAACCGCAGCCGCATGCTCATCCTCGGGGGGAGGTCGTTGTTGATTCGTCTGTTGGGGTGGCTGGTTTGCAGGTCGCACCACTTAATCTCGCAGCCGGCCCCTTCGAATCAGTTCTTCAATTGCATCTTTCTGGGCGTAGCATTCGGAGGTGTCGTGCCCCACCTCGTTGTGGTACGCACAAAACTTCTCCCGGTTTCTAAACTTATTGGGAGTTTTTATCGGATTCGGCCTCCCGAAATCTTCTCTCTTCTTTTCCATAGCGAAAATCCTCTCTTGAGAATCCGATAGGGCAGCATAATTGTTGAAACGGCCCTGCCTTGGAGGTCGCTCCTCTCGCTCTTCCCGTCGAGCTCGCTTGGCTACCTGATTGCTAGACCGATCATCACGGTTGTCCCTTCTATTTCCCCTGTCGTTTCTTTTTTTGTCTCGGCTAGAACTTCAGGCTTCCTCCCTATGCCGGCGGACTTCTTCGAACCGAATGCCTCTTCCCACTGGATCTCCTTTGCAGCTCGCTCATAGAACTCTCCCAGATCTGTAACGAGGGATTTGTAGATGCTCTCGTAGAGCTTCCCGTCTTTCCGGAGGCTTGCCGAGATGGCCGTCAAGATACTTTCATCAGAGGGACTTTCGACGTTACTCACCTCACGCCGGAACCTGGCGATGTAGTCCTTGAGGGACTCGCTCGACTTTTGGAAGACCGTGGCGAGGTGGCACGGAGGAGCGAGCTGCCGCCTCAGTGCCCTATACTGACCGAGGAACCTCCGCTGGCATTCTTCCCAACTGCCAATGCTACGAGATGGAAGGCTTCTAAGCCAAGCACGCAGAATTTCTCCCAAGGTCGCAAGGAATACTCGACACCTTACCAGCGAGCTAGTGGTCTGTAGGTCCATCTAGACATTGAATACGTCCAGATGGTCATAGGGGTCACTGTCCCAATTGTACTACGGTATGCTTGGAACCTTGAATCTCCTGGGGAGAGCTTCGAGCTCGACTTCTCTCGTGAACGGCGTCCTCTCTCCGTAGCCATTATTTTGGCTACGAGCTCCTTGTCGCGCCTCCAACTCCTGCACCCTTTGGAGCAACTCCTCCACGGTTGTGCCCTGGTCCACAGATCGCTAGAGCTGCGGTCGCCTGCTTCCTCTCCCCGGGGAGCAATATAACGGGGGGTCTATAGCTCTTGGACTTTGAGTTAGAGGAATTTACTGACCCTTCTGGCGAGGGAACTCTGCCAGCTTCTCTTTCATTTGGCGGGGGCCTTTCCTCTCGTGGGTGGCGAGCTCTCCGGGGTGATGGTGGCTCTGGCTGTCTCGGGACCGTTTGCGGCTGGGCCCGGGCAAGGGCCCTAACCGCTTCAGCGAGCTGCCTTACGGTGTTTTCCAGTGCCTCCTGACGTTGCTGCCAGGCCTGAATCGCCTTTGCTCCGACGGTTAGGGTGGCGGGTTAAGCCGGAGCCCGCGGGGGCACTCCAGCAGTGACTCCTGTAATTAGTGGAACCAAAGTTTCCGTTGCTGGGGCAACGAACCCTCCGACAGGCGGATCGTCGTGTGGTTGGTTGTGACGATTTTCTGACAAATCGGCGATTGCATCAGAGCTTCGTGCATTCCTTCCTCTCGCCATTGCTATCGATCAGTGCAGGCCCTTCTTCTAGCGCCAAGATGTTGACGTACGAGAACCGTCAACCGGAGTTCAAGAACCCACAATGCGATAACAGGTGCCGAAGAGTAAGGAACAAAAGCAAAAGAACAAACAAGAAGCACACAAGATTTTTACGTGGTTCAGCCCGAATCATGCCTAGTCCACGACTGTTCTCTGGTTATTCTGGCAGAATTACAGTATGTAATTCAATTATCCATCCTTTTACAGTGGCGCATCCTCCTCTATAAATAGAGTCGTGTTGTTTACAATTCGAATTAGTTCTAAGTATGGAAGGAGTCTATTCCGTTGATGGCGCTTTCCTTATCGTTCGGAATATCAGGGATAGGTTCCTTGTCTTCAAGGATTTGAATTACTTCTGATAGGCAGGTGTATATCGCTTTCGATTATCTCGCGGTCTTCTGGCTGTTCTAATCTTTGGTGCGTCTTTCGGCGAAGCTGAAGTCGTGATGCTGGCATGTTGTTTCGAGCGAGCGAGCTTAGGGCGAGCGAGCTGTCTTCGTGAGACTCTTCGTTGGTGGTTCTCGATCTCTAGGCTTGGCGGGCCTCTAAGGAATTCCGGCCGGCCTATTGGGCCTTGGGTATTTTGGGTTCGCCCTGCGGGACCGGGTCCAGCTCGTTAGCTGATTCCCAGAGATCGCCCATAACAGATATCAACGTGTATTTATGCATTTCATAGTCATGTCATGTATGCAGTCTACGTGATGAGTACATATCAGAGTATGTCAATATGATGAAAATATTTTTAAGAAACATAAATCACTTACAAACCAAACATTTTTTATAAAACTAAATTCAGTTGGGAAGTACCACTTACCTCAATATTCGTGCATTGCCTCGATTTGCGTGCTAATCTTAAAATTTGCATAAATCACTTCAACTTAAGTCTCAAAGCATCATAATCACCATAATTATTTAAATAAGTATTAAAACCTATTTTTCCATAATTTCTTGCATTTTCTTTAATTTTATCACTATTTCTTCCTATTTTTCTTCAATAAAATCCAAACTAAATATTTATAAAATATTTTCTCAAATATTTCACTACAACAATTCATAAAATAATATTCTTAAATTTTTGAAATTTTTTAAGAAATTTTACTTACCTTAACTTAGCTTCTTCGGCTTACTCGGTATGCGTGCCACATCCTCGAAACGGGTGCCTGGACAAATTTTCTCGCCCAAAATCTCTGAAATATTAGTAAATCACCAAATCCTATTTTTTGAGATTTTTTTTCGAGAATTTTTCTATATTTTTTCCTATTTTCTTTATTTTCCTTTCTTTCTTTTTTTCTTTTTTTTTTTCTTCTCTTCTTCCTCTTCTCGCCCCTGCCATGCGCACACAGCGTTGGCTGCCGCCGCCGCTCCGGCCTCCACTGCCTGCCACCACCCTCCCGCTGGCCGCCTTAGCCTTGCGCCATACCATCCCCCATCGGCAGTGATCGCGACCAGCCCCACAACGCTGCAACCTTGCAGCGGCTACCATGGCCGTTGCTGCTGTGCGGCCAGATTGGGCCTTCTTCGACCACTTCGGCCGACGCTCAGGCCTCCAACGAGCTGCCTTAGACTCGCCGTACGTCGCCTTAGCGCTGCTGACTGCCCCCTTGCTGTCCAGCCGATGGATCTCGCGGCCATGGCCGCAGCTTCGCTGCTTCTGGCCATTCTCGTGGTTGCCTCTCGACCATCAGCTTCAGTTCCTAGCATATCCCTCGACATTTGGTTGCTTGCTCAATGCCATGACCGCTCATACTTGCTGCCTTCGGCTTTCATCTTGCTGCCTCAGTTCCTTCTTCTCCCATTTTCTTGCTTCTCTCAATTTCTCTACTCTACCTTTATTTATAGGCTCACGCCACAGCCTCGCGTCTGCCTCAACCATCCCTCTTGGCATGTAAATCACACCATTTCTTCAACAATAAGATTTCTAGGGCATGGCTTGGAGATTTGCAGAGGCGTGATTGATTGTTGCAGGGCATGGGGTTGCAGGACATGGCGGAATTGCAGGGGCTACGCTCACAGCATGCGTGTAATACATATATATATATATTACACTAAAATAATTATAAAAAAATACATATTAAATCCTCAATTTTATCATAATATCACTTAGGTAATTCTCTTATTCTAACTATACCCTTAAACTTCAAATTAATTTTTATTAAAACGCAAAATTAATAATTTCAAAACTTAGTTGAAAAAGACTATTCGTCCAATTGTCCTTATCGGGCCATTGTTTCATCCTGAAACCACTGAAAGGTTGTTCATTTCGAGAGCCTCCTACAACGATTCGCTTTTGCAGCCTAAATGACAGTTGTAGTTTAGGTGTAGCGAAAATCGTTCCCAATCCGATTCCTTTTGATACCATAAATCTTATCTTGGAACGCTTATCGAGACCATATAATTTTCCTTAGACAATTTCACTCCAAGGCATTCCTTCCAGTTGATTTGGTACTTATAATTGCTATCAGATCAATTTTTCGATATTCTAAACTTATCGAAATTACGTGGCAACCTCATACGAACATGGGGTATTACAAGATCCAATCTCTTCCCTGGGCTTGTGCACTTCTTTTGATATTGACACATTTGCTTGCCCCTTTCATTATCCACTAAACCACGTATCAATCCTTTGTGGCTTGCCATGAAGCTCGTAACATTCATTTTTAACATGTCCATTATTCTTACAATAATTACATATCAGATTGGATCTATTATGTCATCTTTAATCATGTTTTTTACTTGTTGGAGGAGAATCATTACACTTAGTTGTGAAAGTACCATTAGTACCATGTATGGCCAGTGCATAACCCTTTAGTATTTGATCAATAAGCATCACATTGTGCCTATTTTCTTCAACCTTGACAATAACAATTGTCTCATTTAATGATGATAACTCTTTATTTCCAAATATTAGCACCTAAACTTAATCAAATTCTGACCTGAGACCAGCCAAAAAATTATAGATACGGTATTTTTCAATATACTGGTGCACTATCTCAGTATCATCTTTGTCTTTCATAGGAAGAGAACAATAGTGGTCCATTTCCTACCATAGATTTTTCAGTGAATTGGTATACTCCGTAGCAACAGATTACTTTGTTTGGTAGCCATTAGTTTAATCTTAATTTCATATATCCGAGTAGAGTCATTTTTCTTGGAATAAGTCTGTTAGATGGTATCCCAAATTTATTTTGCAGTAAATAGGGACATACATGTGTCACTAATTTTTTGCTCCATGTTATTCCAAAGCCATGCCATAACCAATTGAGTCACGCTCATCCTATTCAGTAAATAATGGATCCCCAAATTGTGGTCCAGTACTTAACAAGTGACTGAACAGTCATTTTCTCTTAAGAAAAGTTTTAATCAATTGGGATCACTTTAGGTAATTTTTTCCATTTATCCTATACGAAACATAAAGATTCAGTTCCTCACTATAATGGGAATGGTTCATCGATTCAGCCATGAGTATGGAATTATTGGGATTGACAACAATGGAAGCTTAAGGGTCAGCCATAGTGTAATAGTGGCCAAGATATCTTATAGATCCGACAAATCCATACAAGATCTCTTTTAGATAAGATAGATCCGGTAGTGGTGACTAGAAGGCGATCATTTGTAGTGGTGTCGACAGTAGAGTCCAATGAGCCACCGCCCTTACGGTCACTCGCTGGTTTGCTGGCAGTGGCTGCTCGTGGAGGGTCAGAGTCACCGACCTGGGAGAGTGAACGATGACCACCAATGCGACCAGCAACCAACAGAGACCAAGGAGATGAAACGGTGAACAAATATGTGGTCTCTAGCGACAACTGTTGCAAGTGCAAATAAATCTAAGAATTGTGCGACAATGACAACGGAATGCCGATTGTGGGTCGGCTTGGGTTGTGAGGTCGTCGATGACAGTCGCTATAGACAAATTTGATGATTGGGTAACTGGATCTGAGACATATCGACGGTGAATAAGTCCCAAACGAAATAGGAACATTAACGGTCGTGCGATGCAAAAGGAATATAGTTAGATCTGAAGCGACGAACAACAAATCTAAAGCGCGATGCAAGGGCGGTTGATGTCGAAGGCTCATCGATCGGTAATGGCGGTGTTATGATTATGGTCCTAATCCTAAATAACATAAGAGAAAATAATTAAAACAATCATGAATAATATACAAAATTTATAGTAGTTCACTTTCAAATACAAATATATTATAACAATGTAAATAATTGATCATGGGTCTTACACTTATGAATTCTAATGGGTGTTGTGTGCAAGCTTACGAGGGTTTTATATTTGTGAGACTGGGGAAGTAATCTTGTATTAAAGATGGTGATTTTGGACGTATATTTATAAAATACAATTGTTATTATGAGTAAAATCATTGTTATACTTTCATCACTATCACATTAAAGTCATCAGTGGTTCTTCAATCAATTGAATAACTTAGTGAACCCAAATATATCATGGTATATATATTGATTGAGGGATTAAATTAGTTATTATATTTTAAAAATATTCAATAGACCATTATCAAATGTTATTTTGATGACATTTTAGTTTTATTAGGATGAAATGTACGAAATGTTAGCGGGTTACTATAGCTGAATAAATAACTATGGGTTTAAAGTCGTGAGTATGTTTTTTAAAGACAAGTTGACAGTAATACATAATTCAAATAAAATGAAAGTATAATATTATTATTGAAGAATTTCAAAATTTAAGTTTAAAGTCTAAAACTTAATTATATATTAGGTATGTTGTAGCTAGATTATAATTGTACTTAAGTATTGCGATATAAACTAATCCCTAGTTCAAACCTAGCATTTGTGCATTTCTATGTATGTTATATCTAAGTTATACAAAAATAAAAATAAAAAACGAATACGATAAGAAATGAAATGAAAATAGATGAATGATATTTTTTCAAATGGAAGAAAATATAAACGTTGAAAAACTCGTAAATAAAAAATGAGCCTTTTTATAAATATAATTTTTTATATAAAAGTTATAAAAAATATTTATTCAATCAAATATAAATATAAATTATATTATCTATTCAAATAAATATAAACACAAATTATTTTTGTCCCAAATGTGATTGTTAGACAACAGATAAGGGATTGCTTATGTTTCGAACGTAATTGCATAATAAAATCACATTTTAAAATTGAAAATATTTTTTAATATTATAAAATAATTATAAAATATTTTTAAAATTATAGAAATGATTTAAATTTTTGTTGGTATTTCTTGATGTTTTGTAATAAAAAATATTTTAAAAATATCAAAACGATACTGTTATACTACCTAATTAAGAAAACATTTTGAAAATATGGAAACAACACCATTATACCGCCTAATCGAACCGCGGTAAAATCTCAACCATGGTTACGGCTTTTGCGGTAATGATAACCAATGAATTCGAATATATTTTTTGCATAAGAGCTGTCAAGAAACGAAGAGAAGATCCCGAGTATCGCTAAGGTTTTATACTAGGGTTTCACTTTTCTCTGTAATTGGCCCCAAAATGGCGAAACCAGGCCGAGGTCGTCCGCCTACGCCGTCGTCTGGCTCCGGCTCGTCCCGCTCTCGGTCTCGCTCCCGGTCTCCTTCCCGCTCCCGGTCCTACACAGGTTCGGACTCTCGCTCCAGTTCGCGTTCGCCTTCGCGATTTCGCTCTCGTTCGAGGTCCGTCTCCTCGTCTTCTTCTCTATCTCGCAGCGCCAGTTCTCGCAGCCGGAGCCCCCCTCCACCGAAAAAAAGGTTCGGTCTCCCCCTTTCCACACTTCATGTGGCATTTATATGTTAGGTTTTTATACTTTTCCGAAGAAGATTCTCATATCCAGTTAGTGCAGTTCGACTCTGTTGAATTTTTTGTATCTGATTTATGTTTTTTCCCTTTTTAAGCTGCCAAGTTTGGGCCAGTGCGATGACTCGTGACTCCTATTTCCAATGGTATTTCGCACATGTTGGACCCTAGAACGTAATTTCCACTTTATGCGCAGTATCGTATAGCCATGTTCGGGTCTATAATATAAGTATTAACGATGAATTTTTCCTCATTGTATTTACTTATTTATTTACAATAATATTATTGCTATTTTGCTGCTAAGTTGCTACTGTTGCGGATCTCTGAGTTGCACAGGTTACTGAAATATGCTTTATTTTTTATTTTTTGGTCAAGTCCAGGTTGGATTTAACGGTGAATTATTGTAGGGATGATACTGAGAAAAGTGGGCATTTTTGTCACATTGAAAATCTAATAGTTTTTTCCTTGAATTACTATATATAAGTCTATGTTTAATTTGGAATCCCACATGGGAAAGTTAGAAAGCCTTTCTTTCTTTGTAGTTCTATATAAACTCCTTTGAGTTAGTTGCAAGGCAACCTTCTGAGAATGCTTTTGTTATGAATACAAGGTATTCCTTGTTTTCTCTTTTGTTGAGGATTTCCTAGAGCGTGAGCGTTTCTGTATCCTTGAGGTGGCTTCTCAAGATGGTGATTTGGCCAATAGTGGGGCTATTAGATCGAGGCCCTTTTTAAGACATCTGTATGTCAATTGGTATTAGAGCTTTTGATAGCTAATTATGTCTGTACTTGGTCTGGTTCAAGCAACTATATCTTAATTTCTGCAATTGGTTGGGCTTAGTCGCAATCCTTTAAATTTTGCAATTGGTTTGGCTCAGCCGCCTGTCTTTTAATTTTTGAATTGGTTTGGCTTTTGTTGCTTATATTTTATTTCTTGTAATTGGTTTGCATCAACTATTACTTCAATGCCTAGTCATTTCCATGTCAATGTCACATCATCACCAGTCAGCCTCGCATCGTAGTCATCAATTTTGTACTTGCAGAATTCATTCTCTCATATCTTGCTTTCATCTCATGACCCAATCCAACATTGGTAGTCTACTGGGAGGTCTCAGGTATATTACTTGGTCCTATGAGCCGATAAGTCACCATCAACTAGCATTTTTGGGTGAGGACCCATGGTGTTACAAGTGATGTCAGAGGCAACCTAGGACTCCCATTGTGTGGGTGTGGGTTAGGAAATTCTTATGAGATATGGGATTCTTGGTGAGGGTGGAAGGTATTAAAGGAGGGGAGTTTGTCATGACCCAATCCAATTGATAGTTTATTGGGATGTCTTGGGTATATTGCTTGGTCCTATGGAGCCACCATAAGTCATCTTTAGCTAGAAATTTTGTGTGAGGACCTGTGGTGTTACATTTCATGTGGTGTTATGAGCTATTGTTGCAAAGGTTGTCAAAGGAAAAAACATGATCATAGAGTTGTTCAGTTGTTGGGTGTGTGGATTTGAGAAGCAAACGAAATACAAGGGAAAGTGAAGGAAAAAAAGAGGGGGAAAAAAGAAGTTTACAAAGTCTATCACGAGCCATGCCATTCCCAATACTTTGTATGGTTAATATCCAAGTCAGATGTATGTGGGAAGGCTTTGGATTTGATATCTTAATTTTCTTTTCTTACCTGTGTTATTAACCTTGCCAGAAGTTTTCGTTTGCTTGCCCTGCTCATTTGCTTTTCCCTTAGTATTTGTTAAAATTACAGGAGTTCACTTTGTGCATACTGACATTGAGTTTGATTATTCACAGTCCTGTTCAAGCATCTAGGCGAGGCCGCTCTCCACCACCCCTACCCAAGAAAACGTCCCCTCCCCCAAGGTAATCCTATTGTTGAAATTTTATCTTGTTGGATATAGAAGCTTTTTGAAATTTCTGATCTCATAATCCTATTAGCATTTTATTAAGTAGCTACAATCTTATTTTCAATCTTTTGGATATATCACGTAGCATTTATCTTTCACCAGGAGAAGTTATTTTAAAATAATCATTGTTCATGCCCCATTTTGTGGCCGACTTAGTTTAATCCAAACGTTGCTCATTTCCCCCATTTGAATATCATTTTTGGTAACGGGGCTTTTCACTTTAATAAATTTGAATAATGTATTACGGGAAATCAATAGTTGGATTTCTGATAGCTGTTTGACCCAATGGTGTGAATCCTACAATAGCAAGTAAGGTGCATATACTAGAGGGAAGTAGAAAAGGTTATTGAGGTATATGAAAATTTGTACCCAGCCAATTAGTCCATCCTATATGCTCATTTGAGAATGCATCAAGCTGTCGGTTCAAGTACTGCTATTGACATTAAAATGTGCAGGCCATTGAGAAATAGACTATTTCTGGATGTCTTCAGAATATCTGACAGAGCTTTATGAAGCAGCATGCCCTTATTTTTTTTTTTTTTTCAAACCATTGATTGGGTCATCCTCAGTTTGATATTTATTTTCATAGCATTAGAAGGATAAAGTCAGCCATTTAAATAAAAAAATACATATTGAAAGTGGGAATTTATTGCATTACATGACTGTGAAATACATTACTGAACTCTTGTTTCAAAAGCTTCTAATTGAATTTTAAATGGTGTGAAGTCTGCCCATCCCAACTTTCAAGGATACGATTAAATTGAATCCTGAGAAATTGAGTTTGGTATATATATATATATATATATACACACTTGGAAAATGCATGCACCATCTTGATGGGTTCAAAAAACACAAATAACTATCTGGATGGGGGTTGAGTTCATTTGAATCTCCTTGGACTCGGCAATTGTGGGACCCCAATTCACTCTATAGTATGTTACTGTCCACTTCAGTATTTCTATCCATTGATATTCATCCTTTGGTTTCAGGAAAGCTTCTCCTATTCCGGAATCTCTTGTTCTCCATGTTGACCAGCTGAGCAGGAATGTGAATGAAGCCCATCTAAAGGAAATATTTAGTATGTCATTTGTTCTTTTTTTCATTTCCCTGTATTTGTTAAGCAGCGTATGTGATATCTACAGTATTGTTATTTACTTCTATTTTCAGCAACAGAATGCTTATTGTTGGACTAATTACTTGGTGGGATGATTTAATTTTCATATTAGGCTGGTTCATATTTCACCAATAGTTTCTTCCCTCAACCACCAATTTCTATATGTATTTATTACCCCAACCTTTCCATAAGGTTGAATGACATGGGTAGATAATCTGAACATTGGACAATGCTGTGAATTCTTATGTGTATATGCTTCAGAGGTGATAACGTAGGAGTGAATGCTAGTAACTTTGCACTTGCATGGTTGCAACATGGTAACATTGCTTTTTGTAGAATTAATTGAGAGAAGAGAATGATTCTCGGTTTCATTTGATAGTGCTCAATATATACATGATTAGGAGATAGAAGTCCTACCTAACGTACAAGTCTAATCTATCAATAAGTACAAAATCTAATCTATTTAAATTTACAAATTATCTATTTGCAAAACAGAAATAACAACAGAAATAACCAGCTAACTAATAGGAGAGATATTCGGCCTTATTTCTAGCTTTGAATGCTTTGAATATTTGGGAGCATTATCTCGGATGTAACTTCCTGATAATGTCATTGATTTCATTTTAATTCTCCACACTCCTCTTCAAGCTTGGGCTGAAAAAATGTTGTTCAAACCAAGCTTGGAGCTCAATTCATCAAAAATTCTTTTCGATAGAGTTAGGATATCCGCCACTTGATTATTAGGAGGAGTGTAAACTAGCTGAAACATCCCTTCTTCCAACTTCTCTTTAATAAAATGCCGGTCTATTTCAACATGTTTTGTTCGATCATAATGGACCGGATTCTTTACAATGTTGATGGCAGATTGATTGTCACATAGCATTTGTATTGGTTTAGGGACAACCACTTGTAGTTCTTGAAATGTTCTCCTCAACCATATTCCTTCACAAAACCCTTGAGCCATAGCTCTCAATTCAGCCTCCGCGCTACTCCTAGATACCATGGATTGTTTTTTGCTGCGCCAAGTGACTAAATTCCCCCAAACAAATGAGCAATACCCGAATGTTAACCTCCCATCACAAATTGAACCAGCTCAATCAGCATCACTATACACTTCTATTTCTCGATTGTTTGTTTTCCGGAACATCAAGCCTTTGCCAAGAGTCAATTTCAGATACTTCAAGATGCGATAAACAACCTTCATATGAACTTCTCTAGGATTATTCATAAATTAACTAAGACAACATACTGAGAAGCTTATATCCAGTCGTGTATGGGATAAGTATATTAACTTTCCCACCAATCTTTGATATCTTCCTTTATCAACCGATGCACTTTCTTTGCCAAGATCTAACTTTATAGTTGAATCCATAGGTGTGTCAGCTGGTTTGCAACCCAACATTCCAGTTTCTTTTAGTAGGTCTAGAGTATACTTTCTTTGGGATATCGAGATACGTTCTTTTGATCTTGCAACTTCCATACCCAAGAAGTATCTTAGATTTTCTAGATCCTTGATTTCAAATTCCCTTGCAAGGATTCCCTTCAGATTTTTTATTTCAAGCTTGTCATTTCCTGTAACAATAATGTCATCCATATATACTATAAGAATGGTCAATTTACCTCCCAATGTATGATTGATAAACAATGTGTAATCAGCCTGACTTTGGTTGTACCCTTGTTGTTTGATTGTCCTTGTAAATCTCCCGAACCAAGCTCTAGGTGATTGCTTGAGTCTATAGAGAGATCGTTTTAGTTTGCACATCTTATCTCTCGTATGATTGGTTTCAAAACCATGAGGGATTTCCATGCAGACTTCTTCTTCTAGAGTCCCATTTAAAAATGCATTCTTCACATCTAGTTGGTGAAAATGCCAATCTAGATTTGCAGCTAGAGACAATAGGATCCGGATGGTATTCAACTTTGCCACCGGGGCAAAAGTGTCTTGATCAATACTATAGGATTGAGTGAACCCTTTTGCTACTAGCCGAGCTTTGAAACAGTCAATATGCCCATCTTCCCTATACTTAATTGTAAATATTCATTTGCAACCGATAGGTTGCTTTCCAGGAGGTAGTGTGGTTATCTCTCATGTTCCATTTTTCTCTAAGGCATTCATTTCATCAAGAATTGCCTGTTTCCACTGTGGTTGTTGAAAGGCTTCTCTAATTGTGTTTGACACTTGCACCTTATCCAAATTGGATAAAATTACGCAAAACTTTGATGAAAGATCCTTGTAGGATATGTAGTTGTGTATTGGGTGCTGAGTGCATGATCTTACTCCCTTTCGTAATGCAGTAGGCCAATCAATGCTTTCATTAGTGACTGTACTGTCCAAACTTTCCCCAAGCTTTTCAACACTATCACTTGGGATAATATTAGGGTTAGTATCTTGGTTAGTCTGAGAGTAGGAGTGGTGTGATGTTCTCTCTTGTTGAGACTTCCTCCGAGAATAAACCTGAAATTCTTTAGTAGGAGAAGGCTGAGGACTGATGAAAGGACTTGTTGGAGCAGGGTCCAATTGGTTAAGCTGCTGATGGGTAGGTTTTGGTTGCATAGGTTCAGGCTGCATATCCTTCATAGGATCAATTTGCTGTTTAGGCTGCATAGGATTGGTGTGTTGCTGAGTTTGAGGGCTCGGGCTGCAAGAGTTTCCCAAAACTGATATTCTTGAGAATTGTAGGAATGGATCTCCCCCTGAATATTAGTTTTGGGATAATAGAGTTGGTATTCAAAGAAGGTTACATGCATGGAGTTAAAAATTCGCTTATGCTCGGGAGAGTAGCACTTGTAACCTTTTTGACGAGGAGAATAGCCAATGAAGATGCATTTAAGGGATTTAGGGTCGAGTTTGCTTCGAAATTGTTGGTGTACATGAACAAATAGAGTACATCCAAAGATTTTAAGGGGAATATGAAACAAAATCCGAGTGTGAGGATAGGAACATTGGCGAAAAACGACAAGGATCGAGCCACTTCTAGGATATGCCGGTTCTTTCATTCAGCTACACCGTTTTGTTGCGGTGTATCCACACACAAACTTTGGTGTATAATGCCATGGTTTGAAAGATAGGATCCAAAGATTGAAGAAACATATTCCTTGGCATTATCGGTTTTTAGGATTTGAATTTTGGCATTGAATTGTCTTTCCACCATAAAATGAAACATTTGAAAGATAGAGCCAACTTTTGATTTTTCTTTCATAAGAAATACCCATGTAAGTTGGGTATGATCATCAATAAATGAAATAAACCAATGAGAACCTGTGATGTTTTTAATTCAGGAAGGCCCCCATACATCACTATGAATCAATGAAAAAGGATGTGAAGAAGTATAATTTTGACTAGGATAGTTATTCCTAACATGATTAGAGTATTGACATATTTCACAATGCAATTTATGTGGATCTTGACTCTTAAACAATGATTGGAATAATTTCCTAAGATGAACAAAGTTCGGATGACCTAGTCTGTAGTGCCATAACATGATTGCACTATCATAAGTAGTAGAAGAATTAGAGAAACAAACAGAAGAAGTTGTTGAATAAGTGTTTGTTAGAGTTTTGCATAGAGTCTATTGTATCTAGAAGAGATGATGTATGCAGTCCCGTGAAGGAGGAGTTCGCCCAAGAGACTTAGTGTAGGATGTTTTTCCTATGTACATTATAAGGGGCATTTTAGACTTTTGTATAGGTTTAAAATAATCCCTCATAGCTAGCGCCTCAAATCTCTATAAATAGAGGGGAAAGGCGCTAGTCTCGGACATCCAAATATTCTGATCTTAGGGAATTCCTTGAGCGCTTGGGTGTAGTGTAAAAGAGAGAAAGATTGTGAGAATTGTTCTTGGAGTGATCTTTTGTAATCTCTTGGGAAATTTGTACTTGGGAGTGTTGGAAAGAGGGATTGTTGGGACTGTGTACTACATCTGATTGGCCGGTTTCTAGAGGATTGTTGTGTGCTTTGGGCGACGGGATGTAGGGCCAAATATTGGCCTGAACTAGTATAATTCTTGGTCTTCTTGTGCGGTGTGTTTGTTCCTTTACAGCTTTATATTTTCTGTTCTTCCGTCTGTTTTATTTCTGGTTATAATTCTGTTCAATTGCGTTGCAATCGGGTGTGTTGAGGGTGTGAGAATTGGCAAGAACTGATCCTATTGTGCTCCTAATCTCTAACAGTGTTGGACTGAACTAGGTTGCCTCCGGAGTTTCTTTGTAAGAAGATAGAGCCCCAATCCTGCCTCAGCATTGCCAATCATCTTCCCGAGAGTCTTTCTGAAAATCACATACATTCTTTGAGAACTTAGCAATGCAATCTAAATCAGATGTCAATTTACTGATAGATAATAGATTGCAATCCAGATTAGGCACCAAAAGAACTGATTTCAGCACAATATCCTTAGAGAGAGCAATGGATTCGGTTCGCACAACCCTTGACAGTGAGCCATCTGCCACCCTTACAGTCCAATTTTTGTTACATGGCTGGAAATTGGATAGGAGATTGATTTTCCCTGTCATGTGATCCGAGGCCCTTGAATCAATCACCCAAACATTGGATAAATCTCTCTTAGTGATAAGGGCATGTAGAAAAGTACCTTTGTGGGCTATAGATCCTTGTAAAAACCGAGACTATAATCACTCAAGAATCACTCAAGAAACTCACCGATTCAATAACAACAAAGAATACTGAAAGTAGAACATAAAAACAGAATGTAAAAAGGAGAAATCAAACCAGATTGCAGCACACACAATTTACCCTGGTTCATGCCATTTACATGGCACTACATTCAGCAATCCAAGAAGCAAACAATCCACTAGAAACAAGTCTGAAACCAGTACAAGAATTCCCCTCTTCCCTCTTCCTTTACTCTCGGATACAATACTCAACCGAAGCTAACAAGAACTTGAAACAATCAGCTCTATCTCACGCCTCTCACTGTACCCGAACCCAAGGAATAAAGAATATGACTGATTGATGATGAAAACCGGCCTCCACACCCTTCTATATATAGACTAAAGGAGGCGGAAATATCTAAGGGAGATAACTAACTTTACATAAAGTCTAAACTACCCTTACTAAAACAATTAGATACATTTATGTCCTATTATCTAATTGCTGCCACATCATCTTCAATTCTTTCTGGTTTCTTCAATAAATCCAGTTTTACTTTAGGCAAAACAGTAACAATCCTGATGCTATGGTAGAGGACTGATTGATTTGAGTCTTTCCGAACATAGTTTGCAGCCATTCCATCTGTTCCTTACTAAACAGTGTTGGTGCCGTGGCTGTAGTGGGCTCCTCCATAGATACGAGGTTGCTCTTACTCCTTCTCTCATGTGCTGGCTTCCAATCTGGGGGTTTGCCGTGTATCTCCCAACAAGTATCCTTGGTATGTCTTGCTTTGTAACAGTGATCACACCATGGTCGTCCCTTCCTTGGTTTGAAATTCTGTGGAGTACTTCTTGTGACTAATGCCTGACTGTTCCAGTTAGATGTTGCAGGTTTAAGCATGATCTTCAACCCGCTTTCTTCCCTTCGAACCTCGGAAAAAGCTTGTTGGATACTTAGAAGAGGTTTTGTACCAATTATCCTTCCTCTAACACCATCTAGGCTCTTGTTCAAGCCCATTAGGAATTTATACAACCTCTTTTGTTCCACAATCTTTTTGTACTCTGCAGAATCTTCTGTGCACTTCCATTCAATGTTATCAAATTTATCTAGTTGCAGCCAATATTTGTTCAAGGAATTGAAATATTGAGTCACATGAGATTCACCTTGTTTGAGATCATCAAGCAAGCTTTCAATCTCAAACAATTCGGAGGTGTTTTCAACATGTGAATAGGCTTCTCTAGCAGCCTCCCAAATATCTTGGGCTGTATCATATAAAAGAAAATGCTCTCCTATTATCATTCACCATAGAATTTATAAGCCAGGACATTACCATATTATTCTCGGCTTTCCAACTCCAATATGTAGGATCTTCTTCCTTTGGTTTGGTTGTTGCTCCGGTCAAGTAATCGTCCTTCCCCTTCCTACATATGAACATCAAGAACGATTGAGACCATTGTAGGTAGTTCTGCCCATTCAATTTATGTCCTGTGACAGTGAACATATTATTGTCCATGGCTCCTTGATTGTTGGTGGGTAAAGGGATAATTTCGGATGATTGAGAACTCTTGACCGGCATGTTGATGAGTAGCGAAAAACAAGTGGCTGAAAGGAGAAAAACACTATGGGAGGAAGGGCGAGTAGTGGTTTACCGGAAGAGGCTTGGGAGTGAATCAAAACTCAGCTGTGATACCATGTAGAATTAATTGAGATAAGAGAATGATCCTCGGTTTCATTTGATAGTGCTCACGACTGACTGAAAAACAAACCCTGACTAGATTTGAAGGAAACATTGGCCTGGGACCACGACTGACTGAAAAAGATATGATGGTCGCAGATGGGGAAGGGTTGAAACGAAGGTCACAGGTTGCAGATTTGAAGATCGCAGATTTGGCCACTGGGTCGTTGGATAGATTGTCGTTGCAGATGGCCATCGCTGAATGGGTTGCCATCTTAGGTGGGTGGCATTGAATAGGATGACGTCAGTGAGTTGTCGTCGCAGGTGGCTGTGGCAGCAGAAGAAGAGACGCACAATAGAGGGAAACCACTGGCGGTGGATAGGCGACAGTTGCATGGGAGGCAGGGTTCGGGTTTGGTCGCCAGCGGCAAATGGTGGCCACGGCGGTGGCTGGTTAAGAATTAGGGTTAGGGTTTTTGTGGCTTTAATGGCTTCGATACCATGTTTTGAAGAAGAGAAAATATGTTGAATATTTTGTACAACTTAGGAAAGCACTATGTACAAGGCTAAACATGTACAATACTATAAATCTAACGGAATACAAGGTGCATTTTTTTTTTCAGGAATTTATAACTCAAATTCTGAGAAATGAGCTTTAAGGGGTGACATTTGTATATACTTTTCTGCCCTTGTGCTGCAGGTAATTTTGGAGAAGTTATTAATGTGAGGCTGGTAATCGACCATAGTGTAAGTTTTTTTTTTACTGCAACGCTTATTATGCTATAAAATGGGATGTCTTTTTGGCATCGTAACTTGGACCGTTGTGTCTTTGCAGGTTAACCTTTCAAGAGGATATGGCTATGTTGAGTTCAAGACAAGAGGTGATGCTGAAAAGGCTCAAGCATACATGGATGGTGTAAGTTTAATTGAAACATGGTGTTACTTGTTCTGCTGCAATAAAGGCATATTTATGTAATTGTTGGAAAAGGACAAAACTGTGTCATTTATCGTCTAGGCTGTCTTGGTGCAGGGTCAGATTGATGGTAATGTTGTTCGAGCAAAGTTCACTCTACCTGAGAGGAGGAAGGTTTCACCACCTCCCAAGGTGGTTCCTGCTCCTCCAAAGAGAATGGATAATGTGGGGGCTGATGATGAAAAGGATGGACCAAAGCGACCAAGAGAACGTATGTTTCTTGTGGTAGTTATATTATTATATATGCATCATATGTTGCTGCTAATGTATTGCAATTTTCATACTGTAGCTTCTCCTCGTCGCAAGCCCCAATCCCCATTCCGAAGGAGATCACCTGTAGTTCGAAGAGGTGGATCTCCAATACGGGAGCCAGACTCTCCTCCACGTAGACGTGTGGAGTCTCCTGTTCGTCGTCGAAGAGAATCCCCTCATCGCCGGGGTGAAACACCTCCTAGGAGAAGGCCTGAAACTCAAGGCAGAGGTCGTTCACCCTCTTCTCCACCACGGAGGAATAGATCACCTCCAAGGTTGGTTAACCACTACAGGGCTACTTTTTACGTCAGATTAGATAGCTTTTTGATTCTTAACTTCTTAATAGGCCATCTCCTCGGAGGATTCGTGGTAGTCCCGTCCGCAGGCGCTCACCTATCCCAGCAAGACGCCGGTAAGTCTGCTTCTCCCTTTCTCTCTCGTGATGAGTTTTACATTGTTATTCTTCTTGCTGTTGCTTTTCTTTATGGGGGAGGGGGGTCGGGGTGTTGGAGTGGGATAGGAGCATATTCTAGAAACCGTTTCCCTAAATACTGATCTGGTTCTATTAGGTCTGTTGGTTATATTATATCATAAGTTGCAACAAGTTATGTAAATTAAGATAAACCGGAATGGTTGTGGGTTGTGGTAGTTTTTTTATATGCCCTGGTAGTAGCATATTTTCTGGCTGCATGTGTGTTAACAGTTTTTTTCGCATGCAGTTCTCCTCTTCCTCCTAGAAGAGCTCGAAGTCCTCCCAGAAGGTCTCCTGCTAATCGTAGACGTAGTCGCAGTCCTATTCGAAGACCTATTCGCTCTCGTTCAAGATCAGTCTCTCCTCGGAGGTAACATTAAAATGTACCCATTTAATGCTGTCAAGTATACTGCTGTTTCTCTACTTTTTTATATCCTTAAGTAGATCATTGTTATCTTCTTTTATGCACTATTTTTTCCCATTTTCTCATTGTTTCCACATATTTTATACATGCAAATTAAGGGCAAAATCTATCAAATTGATTTCTACTACTGTATGTGAACTTTTTCGGTGAGGAGAGCTTTTATGTTGTGCATTGATTGGATGTCATGGCGCCCTAGGTTTTCCTAGGGTTTGGGAATAGGATTTGGAGGAAATTGAGGAAGAAAGAACAGAATGGAGGGGGAAAACAGAACACAGAAAGAGGGAGAAAATCAGAAGAAAGGGGGTAGGGTTCAGACGAAACGGAGAGGGAGAGGAATTGTGAGGGAAAAGAGAATTGAATTCATTCCTTGGCTGCTTATTCTCTATTCTACAGACTTTTTATAGGCTGTTACATCCAGTTATTAACAAACTAACAAACTGAAGTACACTCTACACAGCTTAAGGTACAACTAAGGGAAAATACAAACAAAAGAACAATTACTACTAATGCCCTTGGGGTCATGACATTGGAGTAGTTTGGACCTTGAAATGAGGACTTTAAAAATAGTGCTATCTGGTTTTATGGTTATTCAATTAAATTTCACTATTTGAGAGAGGAGATTATGAACCATGATAATGAGATATAGGTATTTTATGAATGTTCATGGAGACTCAATTTTCAAGGTTCATATTGAGACATTTCATTGGATGAATATTTGTTTACATTCATATGTGAAGTCGGAAAAAAATTGTTTACATTCATATGTTAATTTTTTTTCTTGCTAAATAAATGGTTCATTTTTTTTTTGTGAGTGAATACTTTTTTTTATTGTGGAAATCAAAAGTGTTTAAAGCTTTATTAAGGGTTGGGCTTCTATCATCCAACTCAAAAAGCAATTGCTGGGAGATGGTTCTTCTTACCCCTTTATATGGGCTAGGATCACTTGATATGAGATCAACATATGCTCCATGATAGGCTTCTCTGACCATTTTTTGGCAAGAGACCAGTTCCTGGCGCTCTTGTCTGGACTAATGTGCAAGCATCCAAACCAAATGACCGTAATCCTGGTGACTGATACTATTTATGATGGGTTGGGAAGTTTGAAGTTCTTTTAAATTAATTAGTGTTTCAATACTATGAAGCCCAACTCGGGGTTGGTATGCACACACCTTTCTCTTGATCTTTGTTGTGCATTTTTGTTTCTTGAACGCTGTGCTAGTTAAGAGGCATTTATTCTGTGCTAGTGTATACAACTTCTAATAATTTTAGAGAGAAACACGTCTGTCTTAGATGACATCTCAACAACTTAAAAGCATTATTTCACCACCATGCCAAAAGAAAAAGGGTCTTTCACTAGTAAAGACAATTAATATTGAGTGCTGTTAGGTTTCTTGTACATCAACAACAATCACAAGCCTCTTATCTCTGGGTTTCATTTTTCTTGTGTGATAAAAATATAAGCAGTGTTTTGAAAAGCACTAAGCACATAAGGCCTATGGAACTTAAGTGCAAAGCTAAGGCACATGCTTACAAAGTGAAGCGCATATAAATAAAATAAGGAGTATAAACTTTTATAATCATATAAAATATAAACTATTAAAAAACTAATAATTAAAAAAAACTAAAAAAGAATGAGAGCTGCAAATTTTACGATTTTACATGCCAGAGACTCCCAAACAATTCAAATCCCATGTAAAATTGAAATTGGGGTGAAATCCCTTAAAATCGAGATTCAAACTTGTAAAATTGCTGAAATCACAATTTCAACGATTTTGCCTTCTGGGAATTCCCTTTCTAAGCTTGACCAAATTGAGTTTAAATTAAAGGGTCTCTCTCTCTCTCCTCCTCTTCCTTCAGCCATCGTTCTCCCTCATCTCCCTGTTGCTTGGTGTCGGTGTGGTGCTCGCTCAGTGATTGGTTGCTCGGTGGTGCTCTGCTCGGTGTCGGTGGTGCTCTGTTATGGTGGTTATAATATATATACATATATATATATAACTTGGTATTCCTTAAATGGTATATTTACAAAAAATAAAGGTGTTTTTAATTGTCTCTAAAATTTTACGATTTGATTTTACGATTCGATTTTATGGACTCTTTTTTGATCCCACTTAAAATCCCGATTTTAACTACCTTAGATATTATTTTTCATTTATATTTTATACTAGTCTACAACTTCATGGAACCATAGCAAAAACATATAGGGGACATATAAAAAGGATACAATCTGGCCAGCTGCTGGTCCTGATGGCACTTGGAAGACAAATTGGTCTGAATGCTTGGTTGAAAGATTTGAATATGCTAAGGCTTCTTTTTTAACTTTTTATTTTTTAATTTGTCGAGTCTTCTTTTGTTTTTTGTAATAGTTTGGGAACAAAACACATTCTATATCATTAGCACTTTATATAGAGGATCATATAGAAGAATAAGGAAAAACATTCTTACAACAACAACATATCCAGCCTTTATCCCACTATGTGGGGTCGGCTACATGAATTCTAGACTTCCATGTATTTTTGTCTTTTGTCATATATTCAATTAAATCCATACACTTCATATCGAACTTTAATATCTCTCCCAAAGTCTTCTTGGGTCTGCCTCTACCTCTTTTTTTGACTAATTGTTCCACTTCATCAACTTTCATCACAGAAGTGTCTCTTGGTCTCCTTCTCACATGATCAAACCATCTTAGTCTAGTTTTTTTCATCTCCTTCTCGATTGGCACTACTCCTACCTTATTACGAATAACTTCATTTCTAATTTTATCATTTCTTGTATGGCCGCACTTCCATCTTAACATCCCCATCTCTGCTACACTTGTCTTTTGCTCATGCTGGTATTTGACTGCCCAACATTCTGAGCCATACAGCAAGACTGGTCTTATAGCTATCCTGTAGAATTTTCCTTTCAATTTTAATGAGATTTTACCATCACATAACACCCCCGATGCATTTTTCCATTTTACCCAACTTGCCTTAATTCTATGCGCGACATCCTCGTGAATTTTTCCATCTTTTTGAATCACTGATTTCAAATATCGAAAATGGTCTTTTCTTTGTAAGATTTGGTCTTCTAGTTTTATTATAACATCATCCACTCTTGCATTCTTACTAAATTTACATTCCATATATTCTGTTTTCTTTCTACTTAATTTAAATCCCTTAGATTCTAAATTATTTCTCCACAACTCAAGCTTAGTGTTCACTCCTTCTTTTGTTTCATTCATCAACACTATATCACCATAGCACCTATGTCTGAATATCTTTAGTGAGTTCATCCATTACTAGAGCAAATAAGTATGGACTTAGTACAGAACCTTGATGCAGTCCTATTGTAGTTGTAAACGGTTCAGTATCCCCTCCGCATGTTCTGACCCTTGTCTCTACATTGTGATACATGTCCTTAAGGGCTTCTGTATAGGCTATTCTGACTCATTTCTTTTCTAAAACCCTCCATAATACTTCTCTAGGGACCCTATCATAGGTCTTTTCTAGATCTATAAACACCATATGTAGGTCCTTTTGGTGATCCCGATACCTTTCCATTAGGCGCCTCAGTAGGTATATAGTTTTCATTGTTGACCTACCATGCATGAAACCAAACTGATTTTCCGAGATCTTTGTTTCTTTTTTGAGCCTCTGTTCTATTACTCTCTCCCAGAGGTTCATGGTATGGCTCATTAACTTAATTCCTCTGTAATTTTCACAGTTTTGAACATCTCATTTGTTCTTGTATATAGGAACCAAAGTACTCTTCCTCCACTCATCTGGCATTTTTTTTGATTTAAGGATCGCGTTAAATAATTGTGTTAGCCAGTAGATGCCTTCTTCTCCCATATATTTTCATGCTTCTATTGGTATATTATCTAGTCCCACCGCCTTATGATTTTTCATCTTTTTTAATGCTTGCCTTATTTCATTTGAACTTATGCGTCGATAAAATGTATAGCTCACGTTCTCTTCGGAGTTTCTAAGATGTCCCAACGTAACTCTTGTGTCGCCACCATCATTGAATAATTTTGTGAAATACTCTTTCCATCTCTCCTTAATCGCTCCCTCATTCACTAATACATTTTGATTTTCATATTTTATGCATTTCACTTGATTTAAATCCCGTGTTTTTCTTTCTCTTGCTTTAGCTAATTCCCTCTCTTAATTACAGAAATCTCCAATCAATCAATCCCTAATTTTCTATCTATCAACGATCCCTAATTTATAACAATAAAAAATCAATCATCAATCCCTAATTTAGGGCAATCTAGACTAAAGAAGCAACCCCTAATTTATACCTAATTACATGCTTCTTTCAATATGTTTTTCTTGGTAAATACATTTGAGTCTTTTTTTTTTTAAAACAAATGTATATACGATATTTTATGGATCTTTCTAAGATATGATAATTGCTTTTTTTGGGTAAGCATTCCATAGAAGCTACCACACTATACAAAAATTTAAACAAATCCAACCATTCTTATTGTTCGATTAAAAAAAATAAATTTGCCAAGTGTATTTTTGAAGTGCGCTTTATTGTGTTTCGAAGCTCAAGTAAAAGTGCAACTTAAGCATGCTTTAATTGTGCTCAGCTAAAGTCACTGAGCTTCACACAAAAAAGCCCCAAGCATGCCGCACTTCACACTGGGGCAAGCGCACTTTCATAAACACTGAATATGGGCATATGTATATCTGATAGTGTGGGAAATGGTAAAATGAACATGGGTTAATTTGATGAGTAATTATACCTTGCTCCTTGTGATGAGTAATTATACCTTGCTTCATGTTTTGGTGATAGTCTCTTCTTGTATGTGCATGTTAGCTGAAACTTTTCCATGCAAACTTTGATCCAGTTCTTCAGGGAATATAGTACTAGCTTCTCTGGTTGTAGAATGTTTTATATTCTTCGGTTGAATAACAGAGAGGGATATTATTATTATTTTTTTGGAAAACCATTGTCTGTTTAGAAACCCCCATCTCACAAAAAAGGGGTAGAACTAATTTTTTTTTTTGGCTTTCTTTACAGACGGGGTTGATTAACAAAGAAAGATATTATTTATGATTTCACCAGAAAACTTTAATGTAGTTAGTCAAAGGAGATTTTTCATTTGTGTATATTACTGCATTGTTAATGTGTCCCAAAACTTTCATATATATATACATATCATTCAAAAACTCAATATATATACCTAACAACAAAAATAAAAAACTCAATATTTCAGGGCGTTTCTCACCCTTATTAGGAGGAATTTTATCTTAAATTTGCAAGAGCAGAAACAACTTCATATTACATTATACTTTATTAACAGACTAGAAGGTAAAGGTGATGCTGTTCTTGATATTGATCATAAAATTTTGTAGCCCATAATATAAGAATTGCACAAAGCTAGGAGATGCCATGGCCATCCATCTAGTTCGTTTTTCTTGATTACAGCTGTTGGTTGAGATGATTCCTTAGTCTAATTTTCGGGTATAAGTTTGGCATGCAGTATTCTTTGATCTGCCTCATTTTGAGCCTCGGTATTTGTTCCATTTGTGTACAACAGAGGTCGAGCACCAGTTGCAAGGCGTGGGAGGTCGTCATCCTACTCTGAGTCTCCTAGTCCTCGCAGGGTATGCATTTCTAAGATGTCTTCCTGTGAGATGAATGAAACTAGTACCTAATGTGTTTCTACATTCTAATTTTGGCAGGTTGCTAGAAGGGTATCAAGGAGCCGCAGTCCTAGAAGGTAACCAAGAATGATTCCTTTTATTTTTAAAGTGAAATTTGTTCAGATCAACAATATTGGTTGGGTGGTGCTTATTCTCTTGAAAATGCAGCATATGGTAAATAAACTTGTGTTTTTTATCCTTGGTTTGCTACAAGTGCATGAATGCATAAGTTGTCTTTATGTGCTCATGTGCCTGCCATTGGTCAAAAGTTATTTCCTGTGTTCTGGGCAAATCCCCTTGTAAACCGTATCTGCTTGTTATCTTCATATTTTTTTCAGTTTTCTTCCAAAACATAATATATCCGAGGGAGGTAATGTTTTTATGTAGGTAAGGGTGCTGAGATCTAAACATGTGGAGCTTGTATTTTGAATATTTGGGGAAAGGATAAATTATATTGACCATGTTGAGGTTTGTTCAAAATACGCATTACATTGGCTTTGATTTATGCCAACATTGCTATTAGAGTTTTGTTGGTTGACAAAGTTAATTAAAATTGCCAAATAACAGATTTACCTTCCCTCAGCCCCTCCTACCAACAAACTCCTAAATCTTCCCCATTGCTCTCTCCTTATTGTACCTGCTCTCATCTTCTCTTTTTCCTTCCCGCTTCTTTGGTCTTTGGTCCTCCCAAAAATGTATGGCGAGCCCCAGTAGCTTGAAAACACATTGATAAATCCACTAACAGAAAAAAAGGAGGAAGATTCAAGGATGGAGTGGGAAGATTCAAGGGTGGAGTGGGAAGATCAATGCTCTAGGAGGAAGAGATTGGTCTGCCAACTGTGAACTTATGACATGGTCCACGACTTTTTTTGCAGTACAAAGTAGCAAGTCCAATGGATGGGGTGGACCCAAGAAAGCTTAGGTTAAGGGAATGCTTAAAGAACCATGCCATAGGCATTGGAGGTCATGTTGTGGATTTTTATACCAAGTTCATGTTTGCTGGCACCTAAGGCAGCCCCCATTGCCCTCAAATCTACTACCACCTGCAACCCCAAGTTCCACCATAAGGATTTCCATGCTCCAACACACGATGACTGGGGAAGACCAGGAGCTTCTGGTGCTGGATGATGGTTGTGGGGTTTGGGTTGGTGGTGGTGGTGGTGGTGGTGTGGCCTGGGTGTTATTGGCTTCCCACAAATGAGAGGTTGCACTAATGAGGAAGAAAGGGTTGAATAGATGTTTGGGATGGAGAGTAAAATGTGATCAATTTAATATGTTTATTAGGTAGTTTTATTTTTGTTAAATAACCATGGAAGCACAGATGAGAAATTTTCAAAAACTTAATGGTTGGCCTGTCAAGCTTCGCTAATTAACTTGATAACAAGTTAATATAAAATGGATAACTTGTTAACAAAATTTTGGTTAAAAGGGCTATCACTATAGTTTTCCAGAATTGAAGGATAACTTGTATATATTACACAAAGGAAAATGCTATTGGTACACTCATTTTGTACATCTTGGGCTACATAAGGGGGTATTATGACAAAAAAATCCCTCATGAGGCGTGTGAGGCGCAGGGTATTTTGGTCATAATACCCTCTTATGTAGCCCAAGATGTACAAAATGGGTGTACATCTAGCATGATTCTTACACAAATCATAGCGGCTGTCAGTATATTCACCCTTGAAGAAAATATGGGTTGTAGGCTTCGCATGATTATTGAATACATGGGAGGGACAAAGTTTGTAGTGGTTGAGATCAAATAGGTTTGCCTACTTGGACTTGCTAACAAACCCATCTTTGTTGCTTTATTGAGCTCTGTTTTGGTGATTTTTGCCCTGGAAACCTAGATCACTTAACATTAAGGTTTCTATTCCATTGGGTATGCAAGTAGTCCGGCTGTTCTATTGAGTAAGCTACAAATACATTGACACCTGGCTCTGTTCTTTGGAATTTGGCTAAATGGTTTTGATCTGCAATATAACTATTTGCCTCCTAAACTTCCCACTCAGGATGCAGGTTCATGTGAAGAAATTTTTGTTTCTGCAGTCTTTTATTTTGTATCCTAATCTATGCATGTCTGCATTAGTAAAGTACAGAAGCTAAACTTTTAGTTTGCTAGACTTTATAGGTTTGAATGTGCTAGAATCTGAGCCAAGTGCAGCTGGAAAGTTTTTAATTATACAAGCCGCGTCTAGTTAAATATGCAGTTACATTATATGATGTTAGATGAACGGTGTTTTTTTGTGTTTTATTTTGTTTGTAGGCCGTTGAGAGGAAGAAGTACTAGCAACAGCAGTAGCAGCAGCTCACCGCCTCCACCTCGCAAGCCATGAGTAGCATTGGGGATTCTGCATTGTTTGGCGTTAAGTTTCGGGTGTCGTATTTTGTAGCAATGACTGCCTTCTTGCAGAGAGATTGAGAATGATGTTGGGGTCATTTTATTTAAAGTCAGTCACACCTCCTGACCTCTGAACTTTCATGGACTAGTGGAAAATATGGCTCCCCGGGATGGAGTTGTTATTGCCGCCAGCAACTGAACTTTGTTTGACCTGGTGTGGAAAAACTTGCTTAATTTGTGTGGACTCGGTGCTTAAAAACTCCAGTCTACCGGAGTTAACATGTACATCTTTCTGTATGTTCTCTCCTTGGATTCACCATTAAACTGGGGGGGCGTTTCGATGAATGGATAGAGTACCTGTTGATGAATTGTGTCGGAAAAACTCTCAGCAAGCCGTTTTGATTGGTTTCCCCGCCCATGTGAAATTATTGATGAGAGAGCACTGGTGTCGTTTTTATGACGCTTTGTGGGAGCATGTTATTATAGTTATTTAGCCAATTTTTAAGTGTTAGCCGGGGCTTTATGAATCGATATTGTCAAATGTTATTATTGCAGCAGCGTTTTGATTTCTGCCGTTCTTTTCAAGGTTTTGAAAAACAAAACAAAGGAACACCGGGTTGGTGGGTGGCTAGGTAGCATGGGAACAGAAATGCGAAACGTTATTTTCTAGAAGGTTAGGAAATGGAAATGAAGGGTAAATTGTAAATTTAAAAACTATAGAGGTATATATGAAAATAGTTAAAATTATAAGTGTTAGAATTAAATAAATGTGTATGTGAAATTAATTTATAATTTATATGATATAAATAGTATTATAAGTCGTGTAAATCTTGGATTGCAAAATTTGCAAAACAATTTCTCCTCATGGTTTGGAGCAGCATCGCCATTGTGGCTGCCGTTGACTTGTCTTCTTCTCACATTCGTTGTCGATTGTTGCTATATTTTTCATCTTTGATATCATTTCACATTCTTTGTCGTCGCCTCGCCTTGTCTTTCTTGTTGTTGCATCTATCATTGCTTCACCTTTTGATAGCCTTATAGATTTGATGACTCATTTTTTTCATTATAAGCAGTTGTTTTATTAAAAATAATAGCGATTGTCAAAAATATGTTTCTAGTGGGACGTGTTTTTCACAACTTTTTGTAAATTGTGAAACAACCTCGAGAAATTTACAAAAATAATTCAAAAACATTTTCGAGTTGTCTTCGCCGTTTCTAAAATGGGAAACGGTGCCTCTGAGTTGTTTTCATGCTTCCAAGGTGGGTGGGTGGGTTTGGGTGTTCCTTTTTTTTTTTTGATAAAATGGTAAAAAAAAGTTGGAAACTCCTACAAAGGGATGTTTATTGGAAAAAGTTGGGAACTCCTGCAGGGTGTTTTTGTATTTGAACAAGGTTTTTAGTTTTTTTTTTTTATGAAGTAATTTTGAAAAGAATTAAAATTAATTTTCCATAATTAAACAACTACCCCATATTGTTTTTCATTTTAGAGCCTATTTGGTTGGATAGAGGGTGGACTGATGGAATAGGAATGGGAATCCAATAAAAATATGTTTGGTACCAATCTAAACATAAACCCGATGCTATTCTTCCTTAATTTCTTTGTTTTGCACCATTGCTAACCTCCACCGCCATAGCCGACCTCCTTGTCCTTTGCCATTGTCTTTGTTTTGCACCATATATACATATTAAGAAATGGACTGAACATAGAGAAACTGAAAACGCAAATAGATTTTAAGTATGAAATGAAGCAAAGTCACAGGGTCTCTCTTTAATCCAACCACCTTCTCCCCACAAGGTATCTGTGGCCATTTGGGCAGAGTTCCCATTTCCCATTTTTCATGCGGGATGAGTCGATTGAGAGGGATTATTTGATTTGCTTGGCGTCTGCTCAATTTCTAATTTCTACAAAGGGACTCATTTCGTTGTGGATACGCATGACATGAGGCGTTTTGTTTTGTTGGGTTGGGGTTATATTTTTGTGATAAAGAGTCCCCCATCCCCATGGATGTATGTTTTTCATGAAGTACATTGGATCCTTAACATTCTTTTTATTTGTTAGTTTGTTTTTCTGATTCTCATGTAGTAAAAAAAATATCAATGTTAAGAAAATATGATGAATGTTAATTATTTTTAATTATAAATATAATAATATATTTAGAATGTTGTGCAATCTCCAGTGTTTGTGCCATCGATTATGTTAAGGGAGACAAATCGCATGTTAGACCTTTGACCTTTGCGTAGATTAAAGATTTAATTCGTAACCCGCTGGATTGACACCGACATATTATCCATTCAATCACTTAATGTAGGTATATCGTGCATGAGTAAGTATAAATAAATATTAATTAGATTAGATTAAGAAGATTGAAACCAAAAGGGAAACGACATTTCTGTTTGTTTTTTCGGATCACAAAAATCAAACAAGTTTTGCTTTGTTTGTAATTTTCTATCTGAAAACAGAAAGGGAGCACAAAATTTAAACATAAGACACTGAAAACAAATACACAAAAACTATTAATTAAATTAAAACCACCCTTTATATTACTAATTTGCATTTATTTAATTTCCGATTGATCAATGGCAAGTCGCAGGGATAATATGGTAATTTAGACAACGCAACCACCGGTTATATTATATATATATATACGAGACAATAAGCCCTAGGGTTAGGGTTTGGCGAGCGAGGAGGCAGCGGGCGAACGAAAGAGAGGCAAGAAGCTCCAACGAACACTGAAATGGTGAAATTCTTGAAACCAAACAAGGCTGTGATCCTTCTCCAAGGCCGGTTCGCTGGCCGGAAGGCCGTTATCGTCCGCTCCTTTGATGACGGCACTCGCGACCGCCCCTACGGCCACTGCCTCGTCGCCGGCATATCGAAGTACCCGAAGAAGGTGATTCGCAAGGACTCGGCCAAGAAGACTGCCAAGAAGTCTCGCGTGAAGGCGTTCGTGAAGCTCGTGAACTACAACCACATCATGCCCACTCGCTACACTCTCGACGTCGATCTCAAGGACGTGGTCTCTCTGGATGCGCTGCAATCGCGCGACAAGAAGGTCACGACCGCGAAGGAGATCAAGGCTCGGTTCGAGGAGCGGTTCAAGTCCGGCAAGAACCGGTGGTTCTTCTCCAAGCTACGGTTTTGAAACTTATATTGATTTGATTCTGGTCCTACTGTTATCTTTTTGGGTTTTTCAGTATTCGGATTTGGGATTTCAATATTAGTTTTGGTGAAATATTGACGTTTAAAATTTTCAATTGTTAGATGTGATTTAAAGGTTAATTTTCGTTATTATTCAATGAGTCTGTTCGTATCATTCTTGTCCTAGTAATTTTGGTTAGAGTTATCCTGATTCAAACTTGCGGTTCTTTTACCGTTTTGGACTTTATGGACCTTCTGTCTTTGATTATATGATATGATAGGTTGGGTTTTGGCTTAGTTTTAGGGCTTTTAATCGGACCGGCCGTATCCTTGTTGCTAGGGGCGGACATGAGTATTGAGATGATTTGAGTTGGCGTTAATAGTTAACAAGCGGTTGACAGCAGGGGAGCCTAGGATTTAGAATATTAAACCATTTTTTTATTGGATCACACTTTAAACTGTGTTCTTGGCAGCTATCTGGATTCTGGCATTGGGTGTATTGGGATCTAGAAATATTTTCTGATGAACGTACATGGTAACCCTTTTTGGATTTGCCCTAGATCTTTGGACTCCATTTCCATCTACATTTGCTACCCGTTTTAACATAATAAGAAGAGAATTTGTATGGGGCACTGAAAAGGCAGAAGGATCAGCGGACTGATTCCTTCACACTGGTAAGGTTTTCATCCTCTACTTATGCACTATGTTGTAGAGCTCAATTTGCAGGTAGAATTCCTTTGCCACATCTTACATCTCATGTCAATGTAAGAGCAACCTAAGGGAGAGTGCCATTTGGGGGTGCTAAATCACCCATTTACACATCCCTGAATTTTAAATCTGCTCCAATGACAATGTCAAAATAAGGGTGTCATTTTAATATTTTTTATTAAATCAAACTAGAAAATTTAAATTAAATTACAAAAACTGAAATAAAAACATTTAAATTCTAACAATTAATTAAAATAAAAATATTTATTTTAAATTAAAATCAATTATATATATATCCCGCCTCCTTCCCCTATTGCGCCTCTCGCCTCTCTCTTTGTATTTTCCTTCCCCTTGACGGCTCGCCCTCCCTCACCTCACCTTTGCCAGCTTTTCCCTTGGTTGCTCACCTCGCTCTCGCTTGCTGCCTCTCTTGCTCGTCAGTCGTTGCCTCGACCTCGGCCTCGCTAGCTCACCCCTCTAGCCCTCTGTCGCTCGTTGGTCGATCGCTATTTCTTTGGCTCTCTTTTGCTCTGTCGCTCACCTCGTTTAAAAATCTCTGTTTCAAGTAATATAATTGTTAGATTTTATCGTTGAAAATGTCACATCTCCCTTTTCTCTCTCTAGAGTTTGAAAAAATGACACTGCAAGAAGATTATTGTCATTTTGTAACCTCATTTGTCACTCTCATTGGAGTTGAGAATTTTTAATTTGGGATTTCATTTCGACAGTTATGGAGTTGACACCCAGGTGACACTTCTTCTTTAAAGTTGTCCTAATATCTTGCTCTAGTACCTTGAAGAGTGCCATAATACTATGGGCCGGTTTGGCCATGGGGTGTGGTGAAGTGAGTTATTCCGAACAAGTGTTCAGTAAGAGTTAAAATGATAAAATAACAAAAAAGACATTAAGAGTGATGAGTGATATATTATTTTTAATTATTTTACAAAGATTAAAAGTGTGATTTTACAAAAATGCAGAGAGGTTGAGGTGGGAAAATTCTATTTGTAACTATATTTTTTGTTCTCCGCAACTTAATTTTAATATTCCTAAAATACCTTGAGATGAAAACTCATATTTGCCCTTTATTTAAATTTTTGACGCTCAACCACCCATCATTACTCTTCAAGCGTGTTCACTCACTTTTTTCGACCACAATTGTCACAGTCATTTTACTCATCCATAACTATAATTGAGCATCGCACAATCACTATTATTCAACACCGACCATTACACAACCATTATTATTCAACACCAAATATTGTTCAGGCTAGTTCTCCTCGCCATAATCAATTACTAGTTACTATCAGCAGTTATTATCAGTGATGGAAGATTATTATCTACTATTATTTATGTATTCCAACGATAAACAATACAATTTACAACATTTATCATTATTTAAATCACATAATTTACATATAAATACACGAGGGATGAATTAAAAAAATAAGATTAATTAAAAAATAAAAAATAAGCCTTGAAACCTCAAGGTTCGGGGGCTAAGGGATGTCTCGAACCTTGGGGGTTGGGGGATGCCCTCGAACCTCACCGAACCCTTAGGTTCAGGGATGTCTCGAACTCTGGGGTTCTGGGTGTTTGGGGAACCCCGAATCTCAGGGTTAAATAAATATCCCGAGTCCATGAATTCGGGAAAAATCAATTCTCCCGAAGTCATGAGTTTGGGGAAAATCATTTTTTCTAAAACTATGAATTCGAGAGAATTGCACTCCCGAATTCAATTATATAATATATTATATAATTAATATAATGTTAGTAATCCATTCTCCCGAACCTTAGGGTTCGGTAGAATTGCATTCTCCCCAAATATATATAATATATGATATATTATTATATATTATATGTATATAATATATTATATATATTATAATTATATACATATATAATGATTTTATATATAAATTATTTTAAATGTATATAAATTATTCCGAATCATCTTGTCGTGTCCTGAATCTTCGGATTAATATTATATTTATTTTTTCTTGAATTAATGTTTCTTTAATTTTAATTTTTTTGAGTTAAATATAAATCGTAATAAAATTATGTTTATTTTTATTTTTTTAAAATTTATATTAATTTTATGATATTTTGTTATAAATTAAATAAAGTTAAATTAAATAAAATCTAACAACAAATATTAAAATAAAATATTATTACAAATAATTTAATGTACTTTAAAAAATTATAATTATAATAATACAACGAATAATAATACATAATTCTAATAAGAAGAAAAAGAGAATTTGATGCGTGTGACGTGTCTTTTCTATGGAACGATGTTTGCAGGATATGTTTGCTATAAAAATGGTTATAGAAAGTAATAAATGTGGTTGTTAATAGTAAAATTTAGTATTTTATTTTATATTAGTTGCAAAGAGCAAGACATATAGTTATAAATAGAATTTCCGTCGAGGTGGCCGAATGCTTGTTAAGCCAGTGAAAGGTGGAAAGGACTCCCAAACGGCCCCGCTGCTGTGTTTGGCCCTGAACGCACTGCAACGTGGTGCGGAACGCAGGGCCAAACGCAGCCTTCCATGTTCAACAATTTGTATGACATGACTGACCCAAGACAAATTTGGAGAAATGATTCAGCTGTAGGCAGTTTCTGGGGGTTATTTAGGGAGGAGCAAGGGAACCGTTTAAATGGCTTAGATATACCTGTATTATACTGGAACAGCATAAAGGAAGGGAAGTGTTCTTATTTTTGGTTGGCCTGGCAGGCACTTGATTTAAGCAGATTCAGAAATTTCTTCAACCCTGCATTGCCTAACCCACTTTTTAGTTTATCAACTAATGTACTATACTACTGTTTGACTGGGAACATATTGGGTTGTGGATGATTTGATTTTTTGATGGTGAACAGTTACTTATCATGAGAGGGGCCCATGGCATGCTTTATTAACTAGAAGAAGGTTATTTTGATCCCACTGAAATTTAACAATGGCTAAAATGCCATGTCTCTTGCCATTTAGTGAGATATGAAATCGATGCCAAGTACCATTTCTCTCAATTTTAAGTTTTGTTGAATAGAAGTTGAGAAATGTTTTTAAAAATTTGATTTTGGTCTATATTATACTACTCAGTGATATAGCCATTGTAATGTTTTTAAAAATTTGATTTCAAGGTGGATATTTCGTAATGTTCTACTGAATGAACGAATTAGGATTGGTAGGTCTTGTGAGGTGATATGAAGAGCATAGTTGTCAAACTTGTGTCTAACAAGCTGATTTGTCATTATATAGTATATTATTGGCACCGAAGTATTATTTCAGAAATCATTCTAATAATTAAATAAATAATATGCGTATCTTGCAATTAAGTAGTGTCTTACATGAATAAATATCATTTGCAAAATTAAAATTCTTAACTAACGAATATCTATATTAATTAAGTTATAAATTAAGCAATTGATGACAGTGAAAACTGAAGGGCGTAGGATTTAGATGATAGTTGAGTTTCTTGTAAATACCATAAAAAGCTGCCCGACATATGGATAACTTGGAATTACAGCCCTTATGCAGTTCTTTGCTATTTGTGCCTTTAATTTCGACAAAAAAGGAAAATTATAGGTGATATTTTTGTCTCGTTGCGCGGGATAAAAAGTCGAACTTATGATCTACTGGTACGAATCTCAACTTATCATATCTTGGATAACTTGATTAGGTAGTAGATAGTGTTAGTGTTGGTTAATCAAGATATGAGTTAAGAAATGTGGTATAGAGAAAGTATTTTATATAAAAAATATTTTTTATTATGTTAGTTAAATTTATTTATCAACTCTTAAAAAAGAAGTCATATAAATTTATCTCTTTTCATTTCATATAAATTTATCTTGGATCTTACGGATAAAAAATAACTCATATATTTCTTATTGTATTTAAAAAAATTTAATAAATAATTTGATAAAAATCTTGAAATATTTTTCAATCTTATTTTGATAATTCTATATCTTAATTCGAAAAGTATTTTAATTTTATTTTGATACAATCTTATCTTGTTTATTTTAATAAATATTATTTTAATAAACGAAGTTTGGGAATTTATGGACAATTTTGAAATTCACTTGGCTGTTAGTATTTATCAGATGGGTTTGACAACTTATTAAGCATGGACAAAGCTATGGGATCTCGATGATGAGTTTGAAACCTCATTGGAAGTTTAGTAAATTTTGACATTTGATAGTTAGGGTTTGTTTGATTGGCTATTTTTTTTTTTTTTATAAAAAATGGCCATTTTTTACTAAAATTTTAGACTGCATTCTTATTAATATTTTCAGATCATTTTTAATTTTTTAAATCAATAAAAATACGTTTATTTTATCATTTTTAAAAATATATTTTCGAAAATAAGACAAAAAATTTATAAAGAAAACTCAATGTTGTTTTGATTGTTTTAAGCTAAAATAATCCAAGTCTAAAATATGGAAAAACAAAATCCATTTTTCATATTTTGGTTCTAGAAAAAAAAAAGAAAAAAAAAGAAAAAAAGAAAAAAAGAAAGAAAATATTCTTAATTTTTAAAAATAAAATTATGTATTTTTTTAAAATTTTAAAAATATAATATATTTAGTTAATTTATGTTATTGAATTACTTAAAGATACACATATATAAAAATCCTATCATCATTTAAAATAAATTCTTTTTAAATATATGTATCTTTACCTAATTCAATAACATAAATTAATTAATTTTAAATTTTTTTAAGTATAAAAAATTCAACACTTAATTTTGATTTAAAATTTAAAATTAATTAAATTATAATTACTTAAAATACAAATATTTAAAATTTATTTACTTATATTATTTTATTATAATAAAAAAAATAAAAAAAATAAAAAAACTCCTTTCAGCAGTCGAGGAAACCTGGGTTCCTTGACTGTCATCAGTCGGGGAACCCATCGTTCCCCGGCTCAGGCTAGTTGGGGAACCTAAGGTTCTCGGACTGCTGTCATGGCTGTGGTCATGCTTTTTGTGTGTTTGTATGTGTATGTCTTTGTATATATATAGAGAGAGAGAGTGTGTGGGTCGATCATGGCGGCCGCATGCGTGTATATATATATATATATGTATGTGTTTGTGTGTGTGCGAGAGAGAGAGAGAGAGAGAGGGGTGAGGCGGAGACTGACGGTCAAGGGTGGTCGGAGAAGAAAGTGGGTTGTGGGCTGTGGGCTATGGGAGGGGTAAAATAAAAGTTTTTAAATTGTTGTGAAATTTAGCAGGATGAGAGTTCTGAAGAGCAAAAATACCGGCTGTGAATAGAATTTCCTTTGATGTTTTTACTGCATTGCATTGTACATCTTTTTGTGTTACACACCGCAATGCTTGAGCAAATGATATTCAAAGAGATATTGGATGAGTAGTGAGACTGTTGGTGGGTGGCTATTTATGATGACTACGAGATTGATCTCTCACGGTAATTAAGTGGCACTGAGGAGGCACCAACATCTTTATATATCTGATTAATTAATTAAACAACGTAGCTGCTTATTATTATCCTAACGTAAATGTATATATGTAGCCCTAGACTAGAGGTTTAGGGTTTAGGGGCGTGTATCAGCATGCATGTTGGGGCTCTATTATATTTCTCTCATTTACATTATGCGGAATTAAAATTAAAATTCCCATTATATATGATGATTTACATTTACAAGAATAAGGTTTATGAAATTCTAATTAATACATGACAAACAGTGGTGCATGAGATGAATTATTATACCACTGTCTGTGTTTATAAAAATTATCCGTTGGAAACCGGACAATTATTATATTCTATATTTTAGTTATTTTTTTATGTATGTTAAATTATAATAAAAACATAATAAGAAATATAAATCTCTAATGTTTTAACTAATCTTATGGGTTAAAATGGGGTGTGAAGTATGCATTTTAAAGCTCTAATAAGGGAAAAGGGCTGCCTGGGGGGCTAGGCCCATTAATGTTGCCCAGCCGATACTGTATTGATTTCAGAAAATATTTAATGTAATTGTAACATTATAGATTAATCGAATTTTATCAAGTACATGAATATATACATAATAATGTGCATGTGTTGTGTGTTTTTTTTTTTTTTTAATAAATTTAGAACTAAAAATAAAGTCTTAGTTCCCGTTTGATTATGATTTTCTATAATCGCATTCCGGGTGAAAGGTTTTTTTTTTTTTTTAGTATATAAAAATTCCTTATATGAAAATGTGTACTTATAAGATGACATATTAAGTATATGAATGAAACACTTTGAAAATCAAAATAAAAATTGCGATCTGCAAGTTCCCATAAGATGCCTATATATGCTCACTTGACCATTGATGAGGGAATATTTTACTAAAGGCAAAAATACTATACTACCCTTGGAGATCTCCAATGTGGTGCCGCCACGTGCCGGCCCCGAGAAGTGCCGCGTGTCACCTATATCTTCATCATTCATCTCATATTTGATTTTGAACAAAGTTGACCCAGTCAACCGAGATTCTCTCCAACGTCCGGTTCAAGACTTATCTTATCTCTTCAATGTGTGCTTTACCTATCTTTAAATAGATATCGACTTCTACAGGTACGGATCATCTGATTACTGTGTGATTTTTCCATTTTGGGCATATTTCTTCTACTGACTTGAGCGTCGGAGTTCTCCTGGGGGATTACAGCCCTGCCCCTGCAGGTACTTGGTTCGAGGCAGACCTCGGTGATCGGTCCAGTATCATCATTTGGCGCCCACCGTGGGGCCGGTTACTTTATCTGCCCTTATTCGTCGAGTACCTCAGTCGAGCTCAAGTTTCCTCCCATTATGGCGACAAGAAGAAATCCATCACGAGCTGCCGGGACCCAGCCCGTCCCAGATCAGAGTCAAAACCACCCACCTGAGAGCGGCCCCGTAGGAGGTCACCCCCCGAATCCCTCGCCACCTCAGGATCGTGTCGCCCAGCTAGAAGGACAGGTCCAACATCTGACGGAATTGCTCAACACCTTTTTGGCCCAACAGCAGCCCCCGGAGATGAGACCGGTGGAGCACTCTAATCATGATAGTCGACATCAGGGGGATCGCCACTCTAGTCATAGAGAATTCCGAGGAGGCGAATCCCCTCGCGCTGGGAAGGAGTCCCATCGGGACGAGAGACGGAGCGGACCCTCTAGGCGAAGCGAGTACGGGAAGCTAGGCTCGGAGGAGGAGGATGAGTCCTTTGGTCCCGATTATGCCCGAGCTGGAGGGGCTCAGCGAGAAAGACGTTTGCGGCATTTGGAGAGGGAGGTTGCAGAGTTGAGACGGAGGGAAGAAGAGCCACACGACATTGTTTCTAATCAGCCATTAAGTCGGGAGATCATGGCAATTACCCCATCCGAGCGCCTTCGAATCCCAGCTATTAAGCCATATGGAGGCACAACTGACCCCGCTGATCACTTGAATCTCTTCGCCTCTCACATGATGGTCCAGGCGGCACCTGATGCTATGTGGTGCAGAGTCTTCCCAACCACTTTGGAAGGACATGCACGGTCCTGGTATTCAAGTCTGGCACATCGGTCGATCGCTAACTTCGGACAGCTTCAGAATAGGTTCTTGGCTCACTTCGCTCCCCTAAGGAGGCATCGGAGGTCTACCATGACCCTCGTGAATCTCAAGCAGAACCAAGGGGAGTCGTTAACAGATTTTGTGGCCAGGTTTAATATGGAGGCATTGAGCATTGAGAATCTTGATCAGAGTATCGCTATGGTGGCCTTTCAGAATGCCTTGAGGGTTGGCCCTTTTACCCAGTCACTAGCTAAGAGGCCTCCCCAAACATTCACAGAGATCCTGAGCCGAGCCACCAAGTACATTAATGCCGAGGAGGTGATGCGGGTTAAGAGAAGTGAATACTCAGATAAGAAAGAGAAGAGAAGTCAGAACCGAGAGCAAAGGCCTGAAGATAAATCGGGCCGACGGGGGGAGAGGTCGGGCTCTCGATGGAGTCCAGTCAGGTTCACCCTACTTAATACTCCTCGGGCTGAGATTCTGGCCACAATCGAGAACAAGGATTACTTGAAAAAATCGAGACCCATGAAAGCCCCGAGTAACAAGCGGACTAAAGACAAGTATTGTCGATTCCATCGAGATTATGGACATGACACGGATGAGTGCCATCAACTCAAAGAAGAGATCCAGGAGCTCATCAATCGAGGTTTCCTGAGGAGGTTTGTAGCTAAGGATACAGAACCACAAAGGGGTGAACGAAGGGGATTGAGGAGCCTCCCTCGCAGGCGCGGTAGATCTCAGGAACGACGCAGAACCAGAATCCCGCCCCGGAGACAGAATCGCCAGGGGGATGGGAGTCCTCCGCAACAGTTGATTTTTCATACTCTAGCGGCTGGGGTGGTGCCAGGCAAAGAGTCGGGGGAGAGTTCTGATCTGCATCGACGTCCGGGAGTCAAAAGGGCTCGACCAGGGGATGTTATCTCCTTTACCGATGACGACTTGCCCGGATATCCTATTTCTAATGATCCGCTAGTCATCACAGCAAAATTGGGAAAATGGGAGCTTCGGCGGATTCTCGTGGACCCGGGGAGCTCTTCTGAAGTTTTATATCGGCGAGCCTTTTTAGGTATGGGATACGAAATGGAACAGTTGAAGCCCGCTCGTGTCCCCTTGATTGGATTCGACGGGGAAGTGGTATATGCGGATGGTGTCTTCCAGCTCTTGTTGACTCTTGGAAAGGGTTCTCGGTTTGCCCAGGTCATGTTAGACATTTTGGTAGCGGATGTCCCCTCGGCCTACAATATGATCCTCGGAAGATCGGGGCTAAATGCTCTACGGGCTGTGCCGAGTACTTATCACATGGTGCTTAAGTTCCCCACTGCGGCGGGGGTTGGAGAAGTCAGAGGAGACCTAAGGTCTGCCCGGGAATGTTACATGGCATCCATCAGCACAGCTAAGGGTGTTGTGCAGGAGCAGTTAGAGCCGCAAGAGAATTCAAGACGGAGACGGAGCCCTACTGTGGGGGAGGTCGGGATTTCCCCTCCCGCCACTGTCAGTTTTTTACTAGAAGGACCAGAAGACCGAAAGACTGCTGAGCCAGTAGATGAGCTTGTAGAGGTACCATTGGACCCGGACAGAGTCGATAGATGCGTAAGGGTGAGCGCCCAATTGAAAGACCCTATTCGGACCCGGATTGTATCCCTTCTTCGCCAATATGCAGATATTTTTGCATGGTCAGTCCACGACATTCCAGGCATAGACCCGGCAGTAATGACGCACCGTTTGGGAGTGAAGCGGGGGTACCGACCTGTCATACAGAAGAAAAGAAATTTCGCCCCAGATAGGGCAAGGGCCATAGAGGCTGAGGTGGAAAAACTAATGGCGGCACGATATATTCGGGAGGTCGATTATCCCGAATGGCTCGCCAATGTGGTTTTGGTTCCTAAGGGGGAAGGTAAGTGGAGGTTGTGTATTGATTTCACTGACCTGAACAAGGCTTGTCCAAAAGATAGTTACCCACTTCCCCGGATCGATGCCCTAATTGATGGCACGGCCGGATGCCACCTCATGAGTTTCCTAGATGCTTTTCAGGGATACCATCAGATCCCGTTGCATAAAGAAGATCAGGAGAAAACAGCATTCGTCACTGATCGGGGTACTTATTGTTATACTGTTATGCCTTTTGGCTTAAAAAATGCAGGGGCTACATACCAACGGCTCGTGAATAGGCTCTTTTAGGACCAATTGGGTCGCAACATGGAAGCCTACGTGGATGATATGCTAGTGAAGAGCCTGCTGGCAGAGGAGCATCCGACAGATTTAGAAGAGTGCTTCAAAACCTTGCGCAGGTTCCAATTGAAACTTAATCCTTCTAAATGCGCTTTTGGTGTCTCTGCAAGAAAGTTCCTTGGCTATATCGTGCATCATCGTGGGATAGAGGTGAATCCCGAGAAGATTAAGGCAATACTAGACATGCCGACCCCGAGAAGTATTAAGGAGGTCCAGCAACTCATCGGAAGGATAGCGACTCTGGGGAGATTTCTCTCCCGATCGGCAGAAAAGGGCCTCCCTTTTTTCAAAGCCCTATCCAAGACCAAAGATTTTGTCTGGGACGTTGGGTGCCAGGAGGCTTTCAACGAGCTCAAAGAATGTCTAGCCTCACCGCCAGTCCTTACTAAGCCAAAGATGGGTGAGCCACTATACCTCTACTTAGCCGTGGCAGAAGAGGCAGTGAGCTCGGTACTGGTGCATGAAGAGAATAAGAGGCAGAGGCCAGTATACTACACGAGCAAACGATTGTCGGTGGCAGAGGCTCGGTATTCCCCCATGGAGAAATTAGCTTTTGCCCTGGTCGTCTCAGCGAGAAAGTTACGACCCTTCATGTCTGCCCGAGTGGGAAGGCCCTGAATAAGCTGAGTCGCCACCCAAGCCTCGTTGCTGTGGTCTGTTTCATGGACATTCCAGTTGGGTCGGTGAAGAGCCCTGGCGGGAATAGGCGCCTTTTCTTCGAGCAGGTCAGAGAGGGGCTCGGTGCCCTGAGAGCCTCCTGTCTCGGTGTGGGGCAGAGAAGAGCGGGACCTGGACGCTTTTGATTTCTTGTGCCGAGGTGGGAGCCTGGAGTCTCGAGTATGCCTCTTGGCATTCTTCCGGGCCCGTTTGGCCTCTTCAGCAGCCTGTTTGTCGGTCCCCCACAGCTCCGCATCATCGATCATCTTGGCTGCAAAGCAAAATAAGATCAAATGTCAGAATAAGGAAGCAAGCAGAAATTAGAAACAAGAAGCGGAGCGAGAGAACGAAAAAAAATCAACCTAAGGGAGTGTCGGCTGCTGGGCAGGGGTATCGACATAGACCCCCAAGAAACAGGGTTTGTTCGTTAATCAACCTGGCGGTATTGACGTGCTCCAAACCCATCAAAAGCTCGGCGTCCCTCCTCTCTAAAGGGGTCATTTCACGAGGGAAATTCTTACGGGAAGGCCGACGCCAGGCAGTGGGCACACCCATAGTAGCGGAGCCGGATCCCATAAAAAAATATCGATTTTTCCAACCTTTTAAGGAGGACGGGGTGTCTACGAGAAACTTACAGCCAGGGTATGCCATGAAAGAATAGCGAAACTCGAACTTATCAACACATACGAGGCGAAATAATTTTAAAAAGAGTTTAGCTTTGGGGACAATACCTCTCCCCCGTCAACATATAACGAAAGATACTAAGTTCCTCCACCCGTTGGGCACTAGTTGAGAAGGAGATAACCCTATGAGTCGAAAGATCTCGGCAAGGGTGCTTTCGAAAGGGAACCGACACCCTGCTTCAAGAGAGGTTTCATAGATGGTTAAAGCCCCCGGAGGGGATTGATGGGCTCTAAGGTTGGAGGGTGTAGAATACCAATAGCCCGTAATGGGGAGATGATATTTCCGGGCGAGTCCGAAGACCTCATCCTCGGACAAGGAAGAATAGGCAGGGGTTAGGTCATCAGGGAGACCATTATGGTGGAGCTCTAACTCTGTGTCGGTATCATTATCAAAAGATAGGGCATGAGGACGAGGCCGAGAGGTCCCAGCGTCTCCTATTTGCCTACCAGACTGAGAAGAGGAGCTAGAGGAGCTGGAAGAGTCCGAGCTATTCCCATCTGAGTTGCTAGAGGAGGCTATGGAGATTGACTTACCAAAGCAACGTGACATGGGGAAGAGAGACAAGAAAAAGCCACAAAAAATAAGAGAAGGGAGGCAAAGGAATACCGGTTGATGAGAAGATTTCAAAGGATGGAAGAAAAACGCACGAGAGAACCCTTAAGAGGGAGTCGGTCCGTCCCTTGATGAACTTGAAGGCACCACTTAGAATCTCTCGAGCCCCGTGAGAATCCTGTACAAAAAAAAAAAAAAAAGGGATAAGGGGAAAAGAGGTCTCAAAGTCGAGACCAAGGGCCTCTAAAAAAAAAAAAAAAAAAAAAAGGGGACAAGGAGTCCCTTGCAGGCGGGCAAGCCTTCACACGGTCGAGGCGCGAGGGCTCGGCCAGCGCAGCCTCGGCCCGCGCGCTGGCAAGCCACGCGCCCGCGCGGCCGAGGCGTGAGGGCTCGGCCAACGCGGCCTCGGCCCGCGCGCAGGCAAGCCGCGCGGCCGGGGCCCGCGCGGCCTCAGCCCGCGCATCCTAGTCCAAACGTGGCCGAGACCTCTGGTCTTGGCCACGCAAATGAGAAAGTTCTTTAAAAAAAAAAAAAAAAAAAAAAAAAAAACTGAAATGAAAAGCAAAAAAAAAAAAAAAAAAAGGGAGGAGGATGAAAGATCTCTTACCTCCTTACTGCACCTCCAAGTATGTTTCCACTCCAATAGTGTTTGTGAGGAGGGGACCATCCCCACCCCCCTTTTTATAGAATTCTTGGAGGGCCATGGGGAGTGGAGATGGGATGTTTAGTTGGAAAGCGAGCCAACAAAACCAATAATAGAGCTCTTTAATCTTATTCATTTATCTTTTTTGTAAAATCTCTTTTTTTAGGAAAAATTGAGAAGACTACTCCTTCAGCTGCCCGAGCTCATCTCCCTCGCAGCTCAAGGAGTTGGGGGGGCAAGTGATGAGGGAATATTTTACTAAGGGCAAAAATACTATACTACCCTTGGAGATCTCCAATGTGGTGCCGCCACGTGCCGGCCCCGAGAAGTGCCGCGTGTCACCTATATCTTCATCATTCATCTCATATTTGATTTTGAACAAAGTTGACCCAGTCAACCGAGATTCTCTCCAACGTCCGGTTCAAGACTTACCTTATCTCTTCAATGTGTGCTTTACCCATATTTAAATAGATATCGACTTCTACAGGTACGGATCATCTGATTACTGTGTGATTTTTCTATTTTGGGCATATTTCTTCTACTGACTTGAGCGTCGGAGTTTTCCCGGGGGATTACAGTCCCGCCCCTGCAGATACTTAGTTCGAGGCAGACCTCAGTGATCGGTCCAGTATCATCAACCATGCATGTAGAGATGAGAAGCTATTCAAGACATTAAATAAATTCTCATAAGCTTGAATTTATTTATATAAACATGAGATGAGAAAAGCATGCATGGGGGAGATTTAAGGAAAAGTGTTAGAAGTTTATCCCACAACTTACCAGGATTTTTTTTGGTTTTTTTTACTTATTGCTATGTTACCATCCCATCCGATAATATCAACATTCTAACTGCCATAAAAAAAAAAAAAAAAAAAAGGGTAGAAAGTAGGGGACAAAGGTGCAAACTATATGTCCGACAAGTGTTCAATCTAATTTACAAAGTATTTTTGTGAAGTGAAAGCAAATGAGATGGGAAGTGCATATATATATATATATATATATAATGAACATGCATGTGGCAGCCTGGCAGGCCTCCATGTGCTCCACTAATGAAATGTATTATGCGAACTTCTCTCCCTCTTTCTTTCCCTCTGTCTTTGAACCTAACGGTCAAATTTGATGGCAGAGATGTAAAGGCAGAGGCATTGTTTGTTTGTTTGTTTGTTTGTTTTGTTTGTTTGTTTAAGTGTCCTCAGCGCAAGTAAAGTATGTTTCCAATACAAGAAGAAATAATGATGGCTGACCGGTGACCAGACCCACCCTCAGAACGAAAAGAAAACCACCCACTATAACTGAAGGGCGGCCTTCTTTCGTTTTAGCTTCGCTGTTGCCTGTTGGGTTTGGGGAACCCATTGATTACCAACCATCCCTCTCTCTTTTTCTCTTTCTTTCTTTCTTTCTTTCCTTTTTCTCCCTTGTTCCTTTATGGGAATCTCTCATTCATCATCTTCTCTACAAAGAGACATATCAACCTGAAATCATATCTTTGATTTTGTCAGAGAGAGACTCAGATTCTCTCTCTCTCTCTCTCAAATGGTGGGAAGGAAAAAGTCACATGTAGAGTACATATTCTTAAAGGGTTTGCTTGCCTCCTCTTCTACCAAAGTTGAAGTTTCTTTAAGAATCAGGACTTTATGCATTTATTTAGTGTTAGTAGTTTGTAGATTATTGTGAGTATGCTGAAATTTCGTGTAAATACATACAAGAGCGATACAGATCACGTTTATACAGGTAACATATTATAGGATTTGAGTTTTTTTTTGGTTGGTTGGGTACAAAATACTTAATATATGTACTTTGTAGATTATTGGACAATTAATAAATTTACCTATTATATATACACCCACTCCAAGAATAATCATTATGAATTTTCTTTAATAAAAATAATAAAAACATGCAACAAGGAAATGCAGCTTTAAGTTGAATGCAACGAGGGGAAAGGGAGGGCATCCCACAAGTCAAGGGCTGGCTTCTTCGCTTGCCCTTAAAAGGGGGGAAGCACAAACACACATGATCCCCAATCTATGTATTTCTTTTAGCCCTTTACAACCAATTCAATAATGTGCCTTGATGGGGACATGCAGAAGCATGCATTGGGCAATAATCTAACCAGCAGCCCACCAAGGAAGGATGTTTCCTACAAACAAAGTGCTTAATTATCAAAGTTAATAACTAATTAATTAATGAGATCCCAAATGCAAATGTGGGGGGGGTGGCCGGGTGACCCATTCCTCCTACTTTTGCCTTTCTTTTACTTTACTTTATGTGCTCTTTAGGGTTTGTGTGTGTGTGTGTGTGTGGTGGTCAAATGAAAGGGTGGGGGTGTTGATGGCAGCAATAATGGAGTTTAGAAAAAAGATGGGAAAAGAGTACTCATTTGGAGAATCCCACCCATCTATCTATTATATTATATCAACCTTTCATCTACTCTTCTCATTGTGAAGAGGAATCTCTCTCTCCCTCTCTCTCCTCTCCTCTCCCCCCTATACCTTTCTTTTGTTTTCTCATTGTCACCTTAGCTTTTACATGATTTAATGATTCCTAGTTAGGATGGACTTTTTTTAATTAAAAATAATAATAATGATAAATTTTAATCTTAACATATGAATTCATGAGTTTAACAAGATGAAGATTCACGATACTATTAACCAGACATTATGGAAAAATGTAACTTAGATTAATTATACTCTTGATTTTTTTTTTTTTTCCATTTTAACAAGTTAAAGAAGACATTGATTCCCACTTATTTAAAACCGGCAGGAATGTTAAGTTTTAATGGTTTTTTTTTTTTTTCCATTAATGTAACGTAACTGAGAAACAAACAGTCATAGTCAGGCACGGGGTAATTATTTGCATATGAGTTGAACAAGACGGTCATAATGGGCAATTATTTGTCAATTGTACCCTAAACCTAAGTAAATGGTACGCTTCTACTAGAAAAATCAATAAAATAATAATAATAATAATAATAATTTGAGTCTCTCTCATCTCATCTCATCTCATCTCATCTCATCTCATCTCATCATCTCTCATAAATAAATTAAATTATTGTCCAGAAAATCCGATGATGCTTTTATGCATGCCTAGTCAGAGACACGAACAAGTACCCATTTTGAGTATTAAGATTATTATTATATATTAATTGCTAATCCACCCTCCAAACCACTGATTCCAAATGTTCTTCCTCTTAATTCAATCACCCCTCTGAAATGAGTATAATTTCCTTTTTTTTTTTTTTTTTAGCCTAGCCCTAAATTATATAACAATGTGCTTCTCATTTAGAAGTGATAGTAATAATAATATATATATATATATATATAATAGTAAAAGAAATTGATCACCTGACCAACAATCGTAGGTGAAGGAAATGTAGGCTACTGTTTGCGCGGGGGGCAGGGGAAGGTGAAGGTGAAGGTGGAGGGGAGCATGGCGATTGAATCATTAAATGCCTTGTCACTCACTCTGATGTCTGTACGGCCTGACACGGCGAGCAGTATTAGTTTGGTGTATATATAAACAAACCCATGGTGGGGGCGGGCGATATGATTCTTATTATGACCTAACCAATGCAATATAATTACGATAACTTTTATTTATTAGACCTTGGGATGTATTGGGATTTGAAGATGTTTTATATATAATAAAAATATTTTATGTAATATGAAAATTTAATTTAATATAAAATGGAAAAGATGTATTGTGTAACTGTAAATATCTTTCCTATTATATTATATACAAGAATTTTTGCATTATTTAAAATACTACTACTAAGTACCCCCGGCCACCACTACCCAAGGATATTTTTCTATAATAATATATATTACCCCAACTTAACAAATCAACATTTTCCCTCCCTAAAATGGGATGAACATGATGTAAAAGCCATGTAGCTTCAGCCAATTGGGCAGCAGCTAGCCCGGCAAGCAAACTATTCACTTGTTCATTCATTAACAATAACGACAAAGCCTGTTCCTGTATTGTACTCTCACTGCCCCAGATTTGCTGCATTTGTCCAGCCTAATAAAAGCCACATTATTATAAAGGAAGGAAAAAAAAAAGAAAAAAGAAAAAAGAAAGGGAAAGGACAAGAATGATGAAGCCTGGGTTTGGGGGGAAGTTGCCTTGAAAGCATAAGCTCTGTGCCCATAATTGGGTGGTGGTGGTGGTGATAAGATCAAAGCGGTGACAGCGCATTGAAAGGCCTTCACCAAGGACTAGGAAGGAAGAGGGGACAAAAGCCATAAGCTTATTGGCTTCCACTAAACTAATGAAAGAGAACATCCATAGATAAATCAATACCATTTTCCTGCTTCTCTTCTATTTGGGTCAGAAAAATATTGGGCCATCAAAAGAGGAGGAGGAGGAGGAGGAGGAGGAGGAGCATGGAGCAAGGCAGGTATATATTATATTATATTAAGCAACATGGTATTTTTTAAAAGTAATTTTTTTTTTCTCAAGAAACAGAGTAATATTTTGTTTAAAAAGAGTTTTAAGTTCTTTTGGATAAAAAAAAAAAAATTCAAAAAAGGTAAATTGCAATTGAATCCCCCAAGTTTCACTACATTATTATATGGTAAAGTCTCAAAATTGACAAGCCTAATGTATCCAAAACACAATCAACGGCAATTCTTTAATTTTGAAAATGTCATCACTTATCAGCTTTTAAATTATGATGATGCAACGAAAATAACAAAGAAAAAAAACAAATAAGCTTAATTTGAAATGATGATATTATTGAAGTTGACTTGCCCGGGTGGGCAAAGAACCAAAAAAAAAATAAAAAAAAAAAAATCAAATTTTAAAATCAAAATAAATACAACGGCATTTATGATTATTATATATATATATATTTCCAGTTTTAGCGGGGCAGGGCAGGGCAGAGAGGGCGACGTGGCAGATGAACCGTCAGTTAAAAAAGAGTTAAAATGTACTCCTTCCCCTTCATTAACTCTAATTTCAATGCATATAAACAGGCGATTCTGTTCCGAATTAGCCCCCAAAATTCACCAAAATTACGCCCTGACCGGGCTGCCGTTTGTTTGCTTGCTCGCGAGGAAGAGGCAGGGGCCTTTTCGGTAACCCAATTTGGGAAATCGAGAACTCCCATGCAAACAAAGTAAATAAATAAATCCCTTCCCACCGGTCTCTCTCTCTCTCTCTCTCTCTCCTCCGCATAAAAACAAGGCTTCTCAAAGGACGTATCCTTTCTTTTTTATTTTTATTTTTTATTAATTTTGCTTCTCTCTCTAAACCAAACCCTAAATAAACCCCACGCCATACGGCCTTGCCACCTACATTTGCATGCTTTTTGTTCGTTTCTCTCTCTTTCTTTCTATTCTCTTCTTAAGGCTTTGTCCACAAACCCAAACCAGCAAAGGCAAGGAACCAAGCATACGTCTAGAGAGAGGCAAGGAGTGGATTACCTTTTCCATGGCTGTTGAAGCGCGGCACCTCAATCTTTTCCCTTCGCAACTCATAGGCAACAGGTATTTGATTCTATCCGTTTATTTCTGGCTTGTTTTCTGGTTCGTGCGTGTGTATTGGCTGTGGAGTGACAAAAGGGAGATTGAATTTGCAGAGAAATGATAATGAGCGGCGTTGACGCCAACGTAAATGATGCGTACAGCAACGCTGCGGTGGCATACGGATTGGCTCCGGTTTCGGGATTAACGGCGGAGGCTTTGCCTCCGTTGTATGGCTCTTCGATTGTTGATTGTCTTCCAGCGAAGGCTGCCGTGAAGGACGATAGTGGTCTCACCTACGCCTTTCCGTCTTCGAGAAAGCGCTCCAGAGATTCGATTTATCCCTCGATCTACGATGGCCAGTTTGAGAATGATATCACCTTTCTCGGTGAAAACGTTTCGATGCAGATCCGGCAGCAGCAGTTGGAGATTGATCATATCATTGCTCAACACGTATGAGCCTAATCTCCAATATCTCTTTCGACCTGTTTTCTCGCTTCTATCATTTTTGTTGAATGTACTTATTAATCTTTGTTCGTTGTGTGTATCTTACAGACCGAAAAGGTGAGATTGGAAATTGAGGAGCGGCGAAAGGGATATACGAGGAGGCTCGTGGCTGCCGTGGAGGAAGGGATTCTGAAGAGGCTGAGAGCGAAAGAGGAGGAGATAGAGAAGATCGGGAAACTGAATTGGGCGCTGGAACAAAGAGTGAAGGCTCTATGCGTCGAAAATCAGATCTGGAGAGACATGGCTCAGACGAACGAGGCCACGGCCAACGCCCTCCGAAGCAACATCGAGCATTTGCTGTCCCAGGCCAAGGACGACCACCAGCCCCACCCCCAGGGTGACGCATTGGACGAGGCGTCGGTTCCGGCGGCCTTGGCAGACGACGCTCAGTCCTGCTGCGGCAGCAACGACGATCGACGAACCCTAGCGTCGTGCGCCGGAGAATCGAAGTGTTTGAAAGATAAGCACAATACAATAGACCACGCGGCGTATATTTGCCGTCAGTGCGGGAAAGAGGAATCCAGCGTGTTGATTTTGCCGTGCAGACACCTCTGCGTCTGTACTGTTTGCGCCGCGTCGGTTCACTCTTGCCCCATCTGTAACTCCGCTAAGAGCCATATGTTACGCGTCATCGTGTAAATCAAAAAAAAAAAAAAAAAACCCCAACAACCCCTCCCCCCCCCCCCCCCCGCATCGGTCAAAAAAAAAAAAAAAAAAAAAATCCAAGAGAAGAAAATAGGTTTAATTAGCTCAGCCAGCCTACCAACTTTTGCCGCATTCGTTCCTAGTTTAACTCAAAAAGAGTTTTTGTAATTATCCGATTTGTTTTGTTTTTTTATGAATATATATATATTAATATAAATAGAAAATTAACTGTGTTATTGAATAATGAATATATTCAGTTGCGAAAATGCTGTATGAGAGATGGGTTTGATGGATGGATAGATTATCTGGGGTGAAGTCAATAGGGGATGGGAAAGCGACACGTGCAGCGGAAAGGCTGACGCGTCGGACTCGCGCAAAAGTCGCTGTTCAGAGGCAGGGCCGCTCTGTTTTGGTTTCGTTTCATTCATTAAATTTGGAGGGTTTGCTTTCCCAACCACACCTCGTGTGCGGTGCGTGCATGCACAGTGCACCGGAGGCGCTCGCCCAGTCCGTCCATCGATCATCATCCTTGCGTCTGCTTGACGGAGTCGTCGTCGTCCTGTTGGGTTCGCTTTACAATATCAATTTCTCCGCAACTGCAACCCATCTTATTTTCATGATTATTTTTATTGATTTTTGGCCTTTTTCGAAATAGAAGTAAAAGCACATTGGAATTAATGGAATAGATGGGGATGGGGGCCCACAGGAATCAAGCTTTATTATTATTTATAGGGTAGGCTGCTGCCTATTCCTCGTCAAACGAGCGGGGCGCTAAATTAGGCCGAGGACAAATTAATGAATGAAAGCAGAAGCTCTGGGCGGGGCGGGGTTATAGCTGTGGAGTCTGGATATCATAATAATTATGATTGAGGTCCTAGTCATGTGTCTGTGTGCTTGTTTAATTGTGGCGGTGTAGTGTGTGGAGTGGGCATTTTGGCGTGAGTGCTTCACATCAACGGTCCCGTTGAATTGATTATGTATATGTATGTATGTTTCGGTATCATGGTGGTGGTGCAATGATTCACCCACCACCCACTTGCAGACCCTGACGCAGACGCAGAGCTCTCTCTCTCTCTCTCACTGTTGTTTGTGAAGATGATGGATTGGAATTTGGTTAAACGAGTACGACACTACGACTCTCAAGTCTCAACTGTAGCCCCTTATCAAATGTTTGGCCCTCCATTAACGTGTTCTGCTGGCGAAATTTTTAGTTTTGGATTTAAGGGGGGTTTGATTTTTTTTTAATTTTTCTTCGTAGCAAAAAATTCAGAAGCAGTATTGTTTGGCTAAGCAGAATAAATGCACAATAACTTTGATGAGTCAGGTCGTCCCCTCTTAGTTGGGTCATTAATTTATTTAGAATTTATACAATTTAATAGCGTACAAGGCTGGTGAGAAGGTACATGGCATAACAACAACGACAACAAATATGTAACTCATAAATATTCAATATCTTAATCAGTTAATAAAATTTTCACCATATATATATAATAAATAAATAAATAATAAACCTACTATGAAAACGCCAAAATTAGCATTTAAAGAGTAGGAGGCAAGAGGACAACCCGGAAATTAATAGAGATTTGTTGCTGAGACTGAGAAATTAGAAATTAGAAATTAAAAAAAAAAAAATGAAAATGAAAAATGATGGGTTGGGGTTGGTGGGCCCCGCAAGATCGGGACCAGATGTCGCTTTATTACCGGCACTGCCTCGGAACACGTGATTCTGACTGATCCCATTTCCCCTAATCTTTATTTAACTAATTTTCCATCATATATTATATATTATATATTATAATAATATAATCAAATATTTATTTATTTATATCACAAATAATATGACTTTGGGTGCTCAAATCAAATTTCTGCGTTTTTAATTTTGAAAGAGACATCGGTTATTATTATTATTATTATTATTATTTTGTTACAAACGGGGTATCTAACATTAATCAATCTTGTATAATTAATTAAAATGCTTATTGAGATGAGCCAGGCCGTTCAATCAATTAATATTCCTGATCAGGTGAGGTGACGGATTGATGATTTGGAGAAAACAAACAGTAATTTTAAAAAAAAAAAAAAAAAATCCAAAATTTGATTCGCCAGGCCAGTTGGTTTTGTGAATACAAATACAAATACAAATTAAAATTAGATTAGATGTCATAATCACAGGTGGCCAACTTTTAAAATTATAATAATATAAATATATGGGATGGGATTTGGATGACACGTTCCCATATAATAAGAAAGATAATAATAAATAATAAAATCCCCTACGCCACATCACGTTAGCTCTTCTTCGTTTTCTAACAAGTTAGGAGATCATTGAAGATATCAAAATGGTTTTGAATAAACAAGAAATTCATTTCTTTTCTTTGGAGGTTAGTGAGTGACGCCCTCTGGAAGCATCATGGAAAATTGCCCAAATTCCTAATTTGGGTGCTCTCTCATTTCAACCCATTCCTTCGCCAATTGGACTTTTTTTTTAGATTTTAAAACAACTGCCTGTCGGCAAATGGTTAAAAGTTTGGATGATTTATATACTTACAAAAATATCACTATCATATCAATTTTTTTTTATAAGGTTTTTAACATTTTACTTTTTCTTCTTCTTCTTTTTTTTTTTTAAAAGTGTTTGACAATAAGAGTCGTTCTATATATTATGGCATGATGTTTGCTAGCTAAGTTAGCCGAGTGAAGCAATCTTGGGGCCCTTGTGGCTTGGTCTGAGGTCTACTTTTCAAATTTTCATATAATTAGGTTTTGACCCAAATAAAATATACAACACGATGCCCTAATAAAAAAAAAAAACAAAGGGAATCAATTAAGCTAAGTTTTGCTAATGAATGATCTCATTCATTCATTGCAACCAATTAGCAAATTGTAAAGTGGAAAACACTGGTTAAAGCATCATTATATGTGAGAAGTAGACACTAACGGGCCACAGAGCAATCGATCAAATTTATTCCGAGGCCACTATGTAACATAATCAAATTTTTGTAGTTGGATTTTGTTCCAAGGGGTGTTTGAAAAAATGGGGTTATAAAGAGAATTGGGATTTGTCAAAAGAGGAATTAAGTAGTCACTAATTTGTCAAGAGGGCACATATTTGAGTGGGTGGTGGTGAACTTTCATATATATATATATATATATATGCTCCGTGCCCTTATCATCACACTAGAAAATGTATCCCAAAGAAAGCCAACCAATGCAAGGAAAGAATGTGTGAATAAACTAAATCCAAAACTTCTTGGCTTTGGCCCCATTTTGTCGTTGAATCACACATCCATTTCATGTGGGTCCTTGGCTTAAAAAGCTCACCACTATCTTCCCCTCCTTATCATCATTCATCACTCAATACAATTACTAAAGTAATAATATGATTATGTGAATATATACTATTATTATTAAAGGAATATAAATCATTATTAAAAAAAAAGTGGTGATAGATCATTTTGACCATACTACTTTTTTTTTTTTTTTTTAATATAAATTATGCAAAATATGATTTTACTTATATTTATAATTGTCATCATGTACAGACTAAAATGGCCACGACTAAGACAGCGACAGTCGACCTGAGCTGATGAAATTTTTGGAAATGCAGGTAAGTGTCAAGGACCATGCTGCTCTGCTGGGTTGGGGGGTTAAGGCTTATAAAGAGGTGGAAGGAAATGGGTGTGTCACATTGAGTCGGCCACTTGGGTGATATACGTCCATCCGTATTCAAGCTTGAGCTGAGGTGGGGCTGGTGAAAGGAATGGATGGTACAAAGCATGGAATATGGATCCCATCATAGAAAGATAGGGGCCATGATGGCAACCCTCAACTTTCTTCCCTTGTGAAAGGGGGCATTCATTAGCACTTCATCAATCTCACAATTGATTTTGTTTGCTTCTCTCTCTCCTCTCCCAGCACGTTCATTCTCCTTTCCGAGTTGGCCCCACCTCAGACAATTTCCTCCTAAGCATATATATATATATATATATATTTTCTCCTTCCTAGCTAGGCTTATGTATCAGTGCAAATGTTGCAAAGACTCCCAGCTAGTCAGATTGAGGCCAACAATGCCCCCTAAACAACTTTTCTTTCTAAATGAGAATCACACATTTTACACGTAACTACCTACAAGTAATTAATACATGTAGGTAGTTTAAAATATGGATCCCATCATTATTTTCGTTTAAAGTATTATATGGTAATTTGCCTAAGATAGAATTGTTAATGTTTATTATTATTTTTTCTAATCTCTTTTAATGAACATAATGAAAATGATGCCATATTTCAGATTTGATATTGTTAAGCTACGCCAATTATAGATGCATGATGATGAGCTTATTGAAACACAGTCAAATTCTTGAAGAAGAGATTTAAGCTTGTACTTTAATCATGGCTACTTTGGAGGGTTTCTTTCTTCCCTGCCTTGCAATTTCTTCAACCATGAAACGGGATATGATGGGTTTTTAGCAAGGGATGGTGGGTCAAGATAAGAATCCATAAATCCCCCAAAAGAAGAGAGGATAAAATCATGCACAGAGAGACCAATGAATTCCCCTATGTGTGGGAATTTCAAAGATTCTGCATCAGTCTGCTTTAGACATTTGGATTGGGTGTGTGCTAGGTGGAGTAAGCGTAAAGATAAAAGATATTATCTACTGCAAATCTGAGTCCAAAAGCCCCCCACTTTTGATGGGGCACTATAAAGAAAGGAATTTTTTTTTTTTTTTTCACAAGTCTCCTTAAGGAATCATATTTATAAACATTCTTCATTTTCTACCAAAAAAAATTATTTTCACAATTTAAATCATTAATTTTCTTATTATAATTTTTTTTTTTTTTTTACCATTACTGCTGAAACCCAACCTCAACACTAAGCAGAGAATTAAAGAATAAAAAAGGGAGATCTTTCCATCTATTCTTTCCCCCAAGCTAGTGACAGATTGGTGCTTTAGTGTAAACATCTACTTCTCCCACTAATGATAGTCCTCGAGATTGTGGTTGCAGACCAAACTCCCCCATTTTCGGGTGGTGTATGATTGTGTTTCACACTCTCCCCCAATTTAATCAGCCAAAAAACCTTTGTTAAAGGTGCCATAATTGTAGCTGCTTGTCTATATTAGGCCCAGTGTGAAATCTAACCACTAAAATCAACCATGTTGTTAGCTTGAGCGGGCCAGAGCCAGCATAAAGGACATCTAACAGGGAATGGCTTTTCTGGGTGGATAGCTTAGATGTCCTGATACTGGGATTGGTCTCCGAAATGAGTTAAAAAACTATTGAAAAGTGATCATCAAGACTAGTAGATGGATGTACTATGTTCAAATCTTCTGCATCCTTTTCCCCCTCCCCTTTTCTGGAAGTTGCACATTCCAGCAGCATATATACAGACAAGGCCTCAGAGCTGACAGTGACACAACAAAGAATCAGCTATCACTATAGATAGGTTCCAAATAAATTTGAAGAGATATTATACGGGTCAGGGGCCCATTATTAATGGACCATAAGGTTCTGGTTGGAGATTGATTTCCAAGTTGCATGATTTTGGCCATGGAATGGTCCTCCTATGTTTTCACACTGAGTGGGGACACAATATGTATCAACTTTCTCCGGCTTATTTGTCCTCATCACGTTACAGAGAAACCCACATTTTATAATTCTGTAAAATGGACTTAATCTATGAATCAAGCTCACCTATACGCACTACTGGCATGCTTAATCAGTTAGATTGGCCCATATTACCATAAGATGACAATTCAATCAATCACAAATTTGCCGGTTCGTGTCCAAAATCTATGCCCTATACATATCATTTACTTTTAAATAATTTTGATCTATAGTAGTTGATACTTCCATCGGATTATACCTTATGCCGATGCTTTGTGTGCTATGGATGCCACTTCAGGCCTGGCCAAATACTTTATTATGGTGTGACTGGCAAATCCCTGCAGAATAAAGGGAGTATAAGTAGAAAAGTACACCAAACAAGGATCACAAGTTTCTTGATAACATGAAAGAAAAAGGTCTATTTATAGCTCGAGTATATGTATCTACAAAAGCACCGTGACAATTATAAAGGTAAAGCATTTGATTCTTCCTCAAGCTAGTCCCCCACAAGGCAGAACAACTATTTGCAGATTCCATCTAGTACACCGACTGCAAAAATGTCAATTTGGTTGCCATCCACGTAGTTTCTATTCTGAAAGCACACTATTAATGCGGGTTTCCTACAGCCCAAGTATACTTTTAAATATTGAACAAACAGCAAAAAAATAATCAAGATATTGGACCTCATTGAAGAGCCAAACAAATTGTTTAACATTAGCCCGCAAGGAACAATGACAGTGAAACTATTTTCCTGTCTTTTGTTGCACCAGGGTTTTGTTATAACATTCCAAATTTCCTTGTAGTTATCCAAACCCCAATATCACAACAAAAGTACACAAATGAGAGAATGCCAGTGGGCACACTTCAACATGCACCACAATCCTGTATTCACATTATACATTATAAATAAATAAAAAAGCTTTACAGAAGATGAGATCATAAGTAAAAATAACTAATAAATTAGAATTCATCTTACATAATGAAGTTAAAACTTGGTATGATCGATGTCGTTGATGTCTTTAGTAGAAGTAGATAAACAATCATTTTATTTAATTTACTGGACCAAACATGCAACAAGTGGTGTGCATTTTATGTTTTTTTTTAAAGAAAGAAGAAGGGAATGAAAAAAAAACGGATATTAAATAATCTTTTCAAGGTTAGATTCTTTCCAAGCTTATCTAGAACAAAAGTTATTGAATAGCTTTGCTGATATGAATGTCATTATGAAAGGAACAAAACATCAAATAGTCACTGCAATATAAATTAACAAGACATGGAAATGTATATATATATATATATATATATTTATATTACAAAGACAGCAGTTCATGTAGTTAGCCAACGCCATTATTATCTATCCCACCCACAATTGTCCACACAAAGAAGAAGTTTACACAAGCGTCAACGTCCATTCTGCAACTTGACATAGAAAGAAGAGCAATATGCACGTCAATGCTCAAAAATGTCTGATATGCACGCCACATGCATGTCAGTGTCTCAATGCATTTAACGCAACAAACAACGCAAAAATTATGTATACTGCTACATATGGGATCCACATCATAAGATTCTCAGCTTGCATTCTTCATCCAGAAGATACAGAAGGCTCAAAAGGTCTCACTTTGATAACAATCCTGTTTCAGCTGTGTGTGCAAAGTAACAGGTGTAATTTTAAATTTGATGAAATACGTTAGAACACCAATAACAATCAAGTATAGTTGAGCGCCTGAATTAATCGTTGTTGCCATTGATAATCAACGATGAATAATCTGTATGAGATCTGTAAAGCAATTTTAGAAGGGTAAATCTTCCTCTCCTTCTCTCACCCATGAGTGATGGTGTCAATGAGACTAGCCAATAACAATATCACAGTTTTAGAATGGAGACGGGACCTATATCAATACATTTATAATGCTCCATTAGGGGCTCTTCGTCATGGGCTACTGATAAAAATAGGATTGGTCTGCACTCGCCATCTATCAACATTTTAGTCTTATTGAACGACAGTCTCCCAAACTTAGAAAAACTCAAAAGGTATCAATCTGATAACAATACTGTTTTTTACCTATGTGTGGGAAAGTAAAACGTTGCAAGGGAGAAGCAGAAGCTATGCTTACTTTAAGACCTAAGAGAGGTGCCTTAATGATGGTAGTGAAAAATGGCAACATCTTCTAGATTGGCACAAGACTATGCCAACCCAGATGGGTCCATGAGATGACGCCCTCTCTTCTAACAGCAAATCAGTTGACTATATGAAATGTAAATAAATAACAAACAAGACAACCCACTTTTGAAAGAAAGGCACTTTTCATGATGCTAAAGGAGAGAAGGATTGAAGATATATTCTGGTCCCAGAAAAATAAAGAGGTTTGGTGAAGCAAAAGCCATAGTTGTTGGTGGGACTAACTTTGCTTCACAGCTTTGGTGGTCCCATTAAAGTGGAAAACCAATTTTAATGTGCAATTGAGTGGATATGGTGATACTTTGGCAGATAGAGAATGATGTAGCAGCAGATTTCAAAAATTATCGAACGCATCAATTGCATAAAACAACTCCTACGACAGTCCAGCTTTTTTCCTGAAATGCACAGCAACCATCAATCTTGTAATTATATGTGAGAAAATCAGTATAATACTTTATGTCTATTCAATAAAGCAGCAGTGACCTCCACAAAATAAGCCTAGCTAATTTTTAAGGCCTATAAAGAGCAAGAAGGTGGCCAATTTGAAATAGTTATTGGAATGATATACCTGTCTGATAAGGTTACAGATTACATGTGGCCTTTGGATGGCGAAAGCTTCTCCATGGTTTAAAAAAGCCTACGGATAACAGGATCTGATTAGTGGCCTAATCGACATACCAATAAGTTAGTTCTGAAAATGATTAAAGGACAATTGGAAGATCCTAGAAAGGAGTACTATAGATAATACGTATTCCAAAACTAGCTAAGAGCAGTGGGACAACTGTAGATTTGACAATGGCATTGTGGCTCTTGTTATGTGCATTTAGCTAAACTGTTTTCGGTGTTTATAGGTGGTGTTGGAGCCTGGATATGGGGAAGACAGAAAAAAGGTTGTGTGACGTCGAGTTGCGTTTTGTTGCCCATACAACATAATATAAGCTACAATGTTTTTTTTTTTTTTTTTTTAGATGTGGGTTGGGGAGGGAGAAAAGAAAGAAACTAATGCCATAAAAAGTGCCAAACTGATAAGACCTAATTAGTTAAATGTTTGGTTAGGAGTGTCAAAAAATATTCGAAAATTGGTGAAACAAACCAAACCGTGCCTTTTGGATTGGTTTTATGGTTCAACGGTTAGGTTCTGGTTCTAAAAAATTAAAAATCAATATATTTGGTTTGGTTACTAGTTTTTCTTTTTAAACTGTGGTTCGAACCGAATCGGAACCGATATTATACTTGTATATATATTATAATTTTTTGGGTATATATATACATACACATAAATATATTATTACTTGCAATTTTAATATGCTAGTTTTGTTTATTTCTTTTTTGTTGTTGGTTATTGTTATTCATGAACTCTTTTATTTTTGGACTTTTATACGTTATTGCTATACTAAATGGTCGATGTAAGCTAATTTGATGAGGTAGTCTATGAATTATTTTGTTCTATTTTTACTTCAAGATTTGAAGCATTAATGAAATTATGGATTTATTTTAATTAACAAATTTGTTTGTAATTTCATATTTTGTGAAAATATTTAGAAGCTAAATGTTAATTGGATAGAACCGAAACTGGTCCGATGCGACGGATTGGTCATGGTTTGATTTTATATATGTAATGGTTTGGTTACGGTTTCTATTTTTTTGAAACCGTTAAAAATGGTTTGGTTACTGGATTTTTATAGAACCGGACCAATCCGAACCGTTGACACCCCAATGTTTGGTGAGCTGAAGAGAAGGTGAGCATTGAAAAAGAAAGCAAAGAAATGACCCTAAAATTGCTCTACTATTCTTCAGGAATTATAGCGGAGGAAATTGTGAATAATCAAGTTCCATACCGCAGATAATATAACTAGTTGGCTATGCTTGGTTAGAGTGATTTAGGGGAAAAATGAAGATGCTTCATCAAGGAAAGAGGTGGAAAGTTCTTATTAAGGGTGTTAGGATTTTGGATCCAAAATATATCAGAATTAAACTATCAACTACACAAACAAACACATAAATATAATGTAGAAAACTCAAATTGAGAAAAATCACAAGCAAAAAGAACAAAATATTACTATGATGATATTCGTATAATAATAGTAATATTGCTACAATAATTTTAGGGTATTGAACACCTATTTATAGACCTAACACTCATTTGTAGATGTATGCAATAAATTATATTCTAATAAAAAAATTAAGCTAAGGAGATACGTCTTCAACTAAGATAAATCCCAATTACGGTTAAATTTGATGTTAAATCATAGTTAAATTTGAAGTCATAATCACAGTCAAATTATGAATCTCAATCTCATATGAATTTGAATTTTGGATCACAATTATCACAATCTCTACTTTGATACAAAACTCAAATATGGAATTATTCACAATTCTTTCTTCTAACAAAATCACATAAAATTAATCTCCCTGATAAATACTAACTAAATCCACACAATGAGGACTACCAATCAAATCCACATAATGCTCACTACAGTGGATATCTTCAACCACACCCAAAGCATAGGCAACAAGATCAATCTCAACATACCTTTGAAGAGGTTTGATATTTCTTCTAGATCTGTCTTTAGCAATACAATACTGTGATGGATCAGTATTTTGTTTTGAGCTTGACTTGGGGCTTGACTTAATCTAAGACGATGACTCAAACGTATGACTTTTATCAACTTCTAACTGTACTTGAATGTCAGAAACTCTATTGACCTGTAAGTTCGACCTGAATGTCAGAATTCTATTGACTTGTAAAGTTAGAGATTCTTTTGGAAACAAACCACGAAGTATTGCAATTTCATAAAAAAATAATATTTCCATTAATTACAACTTTAGATACTTTTGGATCCCATAACTTGTAGCCCTTAACACTAGATTTATAACCAAGGAAGAGATATCATTTATGATGTTCTACCCTTGTGTTTAGTTTTGATGATGAAAAACAATACCTTGTTTTATCCTTAAGTCATGAGTCAAGTCTATGGTTTTCAACAAAAATTAATTTCAAGTGCTTTATTAAAATGAAAACCAAAAAGATTTATGATTTTCTATATTAGTTGGAGATTTGCAAAGTCAAGTATTTAGTCATAAAAGAATCTCTTAAAATGATTTTCGAATTCGCTTTGAAGTCGTTGGTCAACATAGAGCTAAAATTGTTCTAAGGCAAAATACCAACTTGAACATAAATGTGTTTGATGAAAATCCAATCTTAAGTATGAAAAATCATTTATGTTAATCTCATACTTCAAAATAAGCTTTCATATTTTGAAACGTGCATAAAAGGTTTTGGCTTGAAACTTAATCGTATGAAAAATCCTTTAGTTCATGCATCATGTCTTGAAACTCGTTTTGATAACATTTCAATATTTTTTCTAAGTCTGGAAGACTAACACCTTATAAGGAGACATATATGAAAATGTTTCCTTTTTAGAAAACTAACTCCCGGTAATTCAATAGCTAATATTCATTAGTGATAAAATGATTTTTAACGAATTTTTCAAGAAATAGAAAGTGTATATCTTGGAGGTGGTAAAATCGCAAAATCCTAAGTTCCTACTAAAATCCAAATTCTACTTTTTTATTCTTATGGATTTTGATTTTTTTGATATTTTTATTGAATCCAAATGGGGGTACTTTCTTATTTACATTTATGTATTAAAGTAAATGGAAGGTAAAATATAAATTAAATAAAATGAGGACATTTAAAATGTAAATATGTGGTGATGCTTTGTATTAATCAAGTGTGCCTCTACATGTTATCTGTTAAGTTTCCAGATTTTCCAAGAAGATAGTCGACTATGTTGTTTAGTGCTGTCGATTATGCTTGTTTAATCTGTCGAGTATATATGGCCTCTGTCGACTATATTTCATTCTGTCGACTATTGTGTAAGGATAGTCGACTATCCTATTTCATCTGTCGACTATGTTTATACATGATATTCAAAATTTTCTTTGTAATTTTTGATCTGTCGACTATGTAAAAGGATATGTCGACTATGAGAAATTTTGGTTGAGCAATAGTCGACTATGCTTTTCTGTCTGTCGACTATGGCTAGTTTTATTTGATAAAATAGTTGACTAACCTATTTTCTCTGTCGACTATGTGTTTCACAGAAACTTACAACGGCTAGTTTTTCAATCTCCAACGGCTAGTTTCTCATTCTCCAATGGTCACAAACGGCTTCATTTCTCTTCAATCTTGTGGGAAGCTTATAAATACAAGTCATGGATGATCAAGAGAAGGCTAATGGACGAGAACAAATTGATTTGAGCTTACATTTTATATTCATTTGTATTTACAGTGTTTTGTGCTTTCATTATTATACTTTTCTCTCCAAGGCTTCGTTCTATTATTGTCAATACATTCATTTAAGTCTTGTTTAATCTTGAGAGATATTGTAACTAAGAGATTCATCTCTTAGATTCTCTCACATTCTATATTTCTTATGCTTCCTAGCTTGTGTAGCTAGAGGGCCCATTTTGAGTGGGAGGTTTTGTATTTTCTAGCTAGGTGCTAGAGGGCTTGCTTGTATAAGCAAGATGTTGTAATTCCTAATCTTGGACTAGAGGACCTACTTGGTTTAAGTAGGGGGTTTTAGTGGATTATTTGCAAAATCCTTAGTGAGGAGCTAAGGTAGTGGATTAGGTTTGGGTTAACCCGAACCACTATAAATCATTGTGTTTCTTGTGCTTGTGCTTCTTGATTTATTTATCTTTCAAAGCATTTCATTTTTCCTCACTTGGTTCACATATTTTTCTTTGTAAACTTACATCTGTCATTTTATATGCTTCACGTTTTTAAGTCTTAAAACCTCAATTTGTATTAAAAGGTTTTTCAAGTTTAAATATAATTTTAAAATATCCAATTCACCCCCCTCTTGGTGTGTGCCATAACACCTCCCGTTCTAACAATTTAGACATTGGTTCTAATTTTCCATCATCAACGTGACCAAATGTAGGATATCCAAAAATTTTCAAATCGGAAAAGTTTACAAGAGTACCGGAGCATACATCTTTTGGAGTTTTCATATCATTGGCAAAGGAAGGAGATTGATTAACAAGAAAACATGTCATGTTTGCAGCTTCAGCCCAAAATGACTTAGGTAAACTTGAATTAGACAACATATAACGTACATTTTCCATCAAGGTTTTGTTCATTCGCTCAGCTATACCATTTTGCTGTGCGTACCTGAAAATGTTAAATGCCTTAGAATAATCCCCCTCTTCTGTAGAAATCATTAAATTCATTTGAATAAAATTCTAAACTATTATTAGTGTGAAGACGCTTAATATGTCTTTCATTTTGTTTCTCAATCATAGTATTCCACTATTTGAAAGTAACAAAAACACCAGTCTTTTGTTTTAAAAAGAATACCCAAACTTTTCTAAAAGAATCATCGATGAAAGTTAACATATATCTAGCACCACTTTTAGAGGGTACTTTGGCAGGATCTCAGAGATCAAAATGGACATGGTTTAGTATTCTTTTCGTATTGTGAATACCTTTATTAAATCTGACTCATTTTTGTTTACCAAAAATGTAATGTTCACAAAACTCTAGTTTTTCAATACTTTACCCTTCAAGAAGTCCTATTTTACTCAATTCAACCATACATATTTCACTCATATGTCTAAGATGCATGTGCCGTAATTGAGTGATATTGGTAGCAAACAAAGAAGAAGTAGAAACAATAGTATCACTTGTAATAGTAGAACCCTGCAGAACATATAATCTACCATATTGCTTTCTAGCTTTCATTACAACAAGAGCACATTTGCTGACCTTGTTGACTCCACCTTTACCAATGAACCCCCATTTAAACAAGAGTACTTAATGAAATAAGATTTCTCCTAAGGTCGGGAACATGTTTGACATTAGTTAAAGTTCTAACAATGCCATCAAACATATTAATTTTAACTGTTCAAATGCCAACAATTTTACAAGAAGAATTGTTTTCCATCAACACATCACCAATAGTCAAACTTTTATATATCGAAAACCAATCCCTATTAAAAGACGTATGAAATGTGTATGCTGTATCAAGGATCTAACCTTCATAAGGTTTGGTAATCTCATTAGTTACCACCATGAGTTCTCCATCACTATTGTTATCTTTAATACTGGTTTCACCTGAAATCTCTGGTTGTTTCCTTTTCTGGTTAGATTTTTGTCTCTTAAGTTTGTTATGTAGTTTAAAATACTCATTTTTTTATGTGTTTCTTCTTCTTACAATAATTACATGTTTTATCTTTATTTCTAAACTTAGATCTATCTTTTCCTTTGCAACCAAAATTTCTATCATGTGTTCTCCCTTTATTAATGAACAGACCATCTCCTTGATATTCAAAATTTTCCAATAATTGCTTATTAATTTTCTCTTTCGAGAACAAAGCATTATAAACTTTATCTAAAGTGAGAGTGTCATGACTATCGAGTATGGTGTCTCTAAAAGTTGAATATGAGGCAGGTAGAAAACATAACAAAATTAAGCCCAAATCTTCATCATCATATTTAATCTCCATCGTTTCCAAATCAGAAACAATTTCCTTAAAAACTATTAAATGACTTTCAATAGACGTACCTTCTACTATTCGATGAGAATATAACCTCTACTTAATATGCAACTTATTGGTCAAAGTTTTAGTCATACACAACTATTTTAGTTTCAACCATAGAGTAGCAATGGTTTTTTCTTTCAAAACATCTTGTAAAATTTGATTTGATAAATGTAGATGTATATGAGATAAAGCCTTACGATCCTTACGCTGTTTTTCTTCAGTACTTCATGATTTTGACATTTTATCAAAACCCAAAAGTGCATTATCTAAATTCATCTGTGCCAAAATTGTACGCATCTTAACCTACCATAGTGAGAATCTAATATTCTGGTCCAATAATGGAATATCATACTTTAAAGTAGCCATTACGAAAAATAAATAACCCTAAATAATACCAAATGATCGATAAATAAAACCTTAATAGAAAACAAACCAGGATAGCGGATATGCGCAGCAAATTTGGATGAATTTGGGCTGAACAGATCTGACGAGTAGGATTTGGTCTGATGGGTCAGATCTGGGCTAAATCAGACTAGATCTGGACCTTGGAGGGCATGGCGAATTGTGATCGATAATGGCAGAAGCTTGAGGCTCAATAGCGATGGCGATGACGAAGGACAAAGGCAGTTGTAGAAGGTGCAAAAGAACGATTGCGAGTAAATCGATGAAGGTCGATGGTAAGACGTAGGTTACAGAGTCATTATCAATGGTAGTGAGAAGCACGGGAGAATGCCAACAATCGCGTGAGGAGCAAGGCGACGATGGCAAAACTCTCAGGAGCCGTTGGTTGTAGGTGGCGACAGTCAAACAAGTGGAAGGCGTGCAAGAGGAACACGAAGGCATCGATGGTTGACTAGAGCAAGTCGACGGTCGCAACAAGGCAACAACGACAAATGGAGAACAATGAACATTGAAGGTCGGAGGAACAAAGTCAATGGTAGTGATGGCTATAGAGGGGGTTGACGATGGCGGTGACTAGGTAACTAGAAACCCTAATACAAGAAGATGATGAAGAGTTGTAGATCCAATGGTTTGATTCAATGACTATAATACCAGTTTTTTAGGATTTTGGAATGAAAACAAACTACAATCAAACCATCAACCACACAAACAAACATAGAAATTTAACGTGAAAATGCAAATCGGGAAAAACAATAGGTAAAAAGAATAAAATATCACTATGATAATATTGGTACAACAATAGTGATATTGTTACAATAATTTCAGGGTATTGGGCACCTATTTGTAGACCTAACACTCATTTGTAGATATACATAAGAAATTATATTATGATCAGAAAATAAGTCAAGAAGATAAGTTTTCAATTGAGATAAATCTTAATCACAGTCAAATTTGATATCCTAATTATAGTCAAATTTGAAGTCATAATCACGGTCAAATTAGGAGTCTCAGTCTCAGATGAATTTAAATTTTGGGTCACAATTATCACAAAGGAAAAAGCACAAGTAAATGTTTGGAAAGAAACTTCACTATTAAAAACTAGTATGAGAGAAATAAACTGACATTTCTATTAAGCCAAGGAAGCAAAGCCTCAAGTTTCCAATCAAAGATGTATACCATACTAGCCTTTTTGAATCACACTTAAAATGAGGTAAAAACTATATTTTACCTTTACATGCATAATAAGGCCAATTACATAAGCACATCATATCTGAAATTTGTTACAAAATTACCTAGAAAAGCAAAGGATAGAATTTCTTTCATTCATTAATGTCAAGCACTTCATATTCCAAATAAACATGCACAACAAAGGAATGCTTCAAATTTCAGCTATTTTCTTCCTTGTGGTTAAGATTGTTGTTGAGATATATTGGACATTTTGCAACTAATTAAACAAAGGTTGAGTGATATAAAATCAAAACCATGTCCATTATTGATGGTCTTTACTGCAGAACAGCACATGGTTGAATCTTAAATGTGATGTTACATCCAAATCTAAAACATCTATGCCCATACTCTATGTTACTTTTCTTGTTTGGAAGCTTTCTTCACTATAGCCAACATCTCTATAATCAATACTAGTAATGTCAAGAGACACTTTCATGTAACAATTAGTAATGAAGACTAGTCATTCACCAAATTAATGTATTCATCGAAAAAAATAAATAACCAAATTAATGTCCCTTCTAAGTGAACAAATTATGAAGAAATATCAAGATAGGACTTTCCTCAATCAAATTCCTCTCCTTAAACCTATCTTAAGTCCGTATATATACACAATGAAAATTTCCCAATGAATTAAAAATAATTAATGTGGATTTGAAGAAACTAGAGTTGGGGGAGTAAGGATAAAGAAGGTAGAAGATATAAAGGTGGTAAATTTATAGTGAGATAACAAAGGTCATATATATATATATAATAAGAGATGTAGTATGGCGATAGGAGGTAGCTCAAATGGCTCCGAAATTGCAAGTTTGAGTCTTGTAAAACTTAGTTGCTCCCACTATCTCCCAACTAGTATAATCAGCAAAAAACTCAAGAGAAAGAGGTACTGATTTTCAATTAGTATGTAGTGGTGACACTCTATGTAGCTCTGTTGTAATGAAGAGGTGACGAATTGTTCAATATCTCTCAATTAAAGCAACCAAACTCTACTTTCCAACAAATTACTCATATTCTTTTTCAATCAAGGTCTTGATTGTTGATGTATTGAGACTTTTCTTAGTGTCATAGCAGATTTCATTGAGGGAATTTGTAATACCCAGAATTTAATATCAAGGGTATTTTCAGAAATTACGGGTCAAAATGGAATTTACTATAGTTACAGGCCAAAGTGCAACATCCAAAACATGAATGAAAGGTGAGAGTCTATCAAAGCAAGTTAAAGAAGGTAAAATTGCCCAAATAAGTGATATTTGACAAAACCAAGAGAATCGCGAAGGTTTGAGGTAAAAAATATGCGATTAGGGGCATCCGGGCAAAAGTGCAGAATATGTAAACTGCTCGAGGAAGGTCGAATCGATGAGTTTTCAGAAATTGTTGAGGGAAATGAATAACTTGGAACTTGAGGGTAGTAGAGGAATTAACAAAAAGTTTAGGGGCATCATGGATAGGGAGAAATGAGGTTGAAAAATAATCCAGGGGCTAAAGTGCAAAAATGAAAAATTGGTGGTGTGAAACTGACCATCGCATATGGCCGTCGGCAGCCGCTTCTGGGACGTTAGGAAGCTCGCTTGGAGGCTCGGGGGTAGCCTCCAGGTGATGATGATCCCTCTGAGGGTGGCTATTGGCCGAAAATCACTGTGACATAACCGGAATTAATGGCGGATGGGATCAAGATTTTAGCCGGATTTTTCAAAGAATTTAACTTGTGATTTAGGGCTATTTGAATCATTAGGAAGCTAGATTTGGGGCTAAATGGATAAGAATAAGCAAGATTTGGTGGAAATCTGTGTCAAAAATTGGTATAAATAGAGGTTGAAGGCCGAGGGTTTAAAATCAAAGTCGAGCAAAATTTCTCACGTTTTTGCTTGAATCGAGTCTCACGGATAAGGGGGTTTTGTTCTTTGAAGGTTGGGGAGCTTTTCTAGAGAATTTGGGAGAGTTTGGTATAGGTTTAGAGGGGTTTCGTGAAGCTCGCCGGAAAATTGAGGGCCGCCGGACGACGACCTGGAACAGCCATTTAAGGCTTCGTCTAGCGATTGTTTTGGCCGTTTGAGGGTTCCATTGAGGTCACCTTGAGGAGAGCTTCAAGCCCTTGCAATCAGATCGACCATCGGAGACCATTGCCGGCTGTCGTTGATGGAGAAGAAGGCTGAAGAAGACAGCCCGCGCATGGACTTTAGCCTTACCCACGCGCTAGTGCGTGAGGCCCAGGTTTTTCCTAAAATTAATTTTATTATTTTTGTAAAATTATTTTAGGAAGGTTTATGCAAAAATATTTGGAGAAATTAGGTGTTTGGTATTTATTATGATTTTTCGAATGAAAGAAATATTTGAAAAATAGGAAAAAAATAGGGAAAATTGAGAAAATTATGGAAAAAATATAAATATTGATTTCTAAAGTCATAATGGTAAACAGGAGACGACTGGATTGTTAAGGAGAAGGATTGCACGTTTTTTGAGGCAAAATCGATCTTTTCTGAATTAAGGTGAGTGGTTTGATTCTAGTACCCTTGTTTTGGAAGTGTGTTGGTGTGCGTGTAGTGAGTTCAAGTGAGCGATTTTACCCTCCCGAGCTTAGGTTATATGTGAATGAATCAGTTCAAGTGAGCGGTTATACCCTCCAGAACTTGGGATGTTATGAATAGGCGTTTATTTATGTACTTGTGGCATCATATACATATTGAACATGTGGTATATTGCATCAACTATTTTTACTTGTAAAAAAGTTAGTGCATGACGTATAGTTTTTCATATCATCGAGGTATTGATTTTCGTGTCGTTGTTATTCCGTGGGGGATGGGATGGGGTCTTCTTGAGAATGGGGTAAGGTTAATCCCAGTGATCGGGTGACACGGTAGGGCACTTGAGGATTAAGTATGTCACGGTAAGGTCAACCCCAAAGGTGTGTGGAATGGATTTTCTACGGGAGGTTGAGTATGCTAGGGAGATTTCTCAAGCTAGACGTGTTGCATGTCATTGTGGTCTGTATATGTGATGCTCGTCTGTCTTTCATGCATTCGATAAACTATTTCATGCCATCACTTAGATGTTTTATCATCTAATCTGAGTTATGCCCCTAGAACATTCAACGTTCCAGTCAGGGACTACTGCGAGGGTGATGGCGTGGCTAGTTGAGAGCCAACGGTGTTTAGTATGATAGTCGTTGTATCATTTTGAGGCGATAGTATTTATTTTGGTATATGTATGAACGATTGTATGATAATGTCATTATCATTTGGTAGTTTTGTAATACGTATTTTGGTATGAGAACACTTTGAATGAAACTCGTGGTTGACCACAATATTTTGATGTTATTTAATCAGTTGCGTTATACTATGTCTCGTTTAGTTTAACATTATTGATCTTGTTAGTTAAACGGGCAAAACTGGGGTTCTCGGGATCTTGTCTGCATGAGAAGATTGTTCTTGAAATCACCGCAGGTGCCGATTATTGTATGTGTCGGGTGTGTTATCTGCATGTGAAGATTGTTCTTAATGCACCGTGCGTGATAGACTTGGAAAAAAAAAAAAAGATTCCCAGGAATTGTCTTATAGTGACGCGCCCGTGTAAGGAGAGGTGTTATAAAATTAGTTGTCAATATATATTTTTTAATTTATTTTGTTTAATGTTTTACTCAGTCAATTTATTTGTTGTAAAAACAATTTAGTTACTTAAAACTAGGAATGTTAGTTGTTACTTTAAAATCATGTTAAGAGTAGTGGAAACAATTATGGCCCTATTATCTCTCATGTAAATTTGTTGTATATAAGCATTTCAGTGAAATAAAAAATAGTGTGCATATTTTTTCTGCAATTTAATGTTTTTTCCATTTTTCTACAAATAGTATCAGAGCCTTCTTCTCGAAGGGTTGTGAGTGTTTTATAGGAAATTTAAGAGAGTTTGTGAGCTATTTTTTTTTTTAAATGGCCTCAAATCATTTTTCTACTCTTAGTTCTCCTGTTTTTACGGGAGAAAACTATCAACTTTGGGCTATAAAGATGAAAGCCTAAATATAGGCCTTGAGTTTGTGGGAAGTTGTAGAAAGTGAAGTTGATCCTACTCTTTTTGTATAAAATCCAACACTTGCACAAATTAAGAAACACAAAAAAGATGTGGTTAGAAAACCCAAGACGTTAACCTTTATACATTCAACAATATTAGATGTAATTTTCATAAGGATAATGGCTTGTGAATTACCAAAGCAAGCATGGGATAAATTGAAAGAAGAGTTTGAAGGTAGTGAGAGGGTAAAGTTAGTCAAGTAGCTAACTCTCAAAAGAGAGTTTGAAATGTTAAGATTGAAAGATGGGGAGAGAATCAAGGAGTATTCTTCAAAACTCATGCAACTTGTGAATCAAATTTGACTTTATGGTGAGGCTTTTGAAGACTAAAAAGTAGTGGAGAAAATGTTGATCAGCTTCCCTCAGAGATTTGAGTCCAAGATTTCAACAATTGAAGAATCTTGTGACTTGAAACTATTGTCAATTGTAAAGCTAATTAACAAATTGCAAGCACAAGAGCAAATGACCTCTATGAGGTTAGAAGAAAGCATTGAATGAGCACTTGTGATGAAACATAAAGGTAATAAGTATGGTGGGAATAAATTTACTAGTGACAAGTGTGGTGCCCTCAATCCCATATCCGGGGTGCTACCGTAACCCACGGTTACAACCACGGTCATCGGACAAATTTGAAGGTCGGCTATGCTCTGCAGGTTAGGGCGCCTTGGGTAGGGCCCAAATTTTACTACGTTCGCTTATCCAAAAAAAAAAACTCGAGTCCTATAAACAATATAGGTAGCGGAGGGTGTTAGAACAGGTAGGTTCTATGGCACACACCAAGAGGGGGGGGGTGAATTGGTTATTTTAAAAATTTAATTGATAGAACTTAAAATAAAAACTTTTTGATACAGATTGAGGTTTTAGAGTTTTAAAACGTAAACCATAAAAATAACAAATGAACAAAGATAAATATGAGAACCGAGTGAGGAATAAATAAATGCTTGGAAAGATAAATATATCAAAGAACACAAGCATAAGAAAACACAAGGATTTATAGTAGTTCGGCTTAACCAAGCCTAATCCACTACCTTAGCTCCTCACTAAGGATTTTTCAAACCATCCACTAAAACCCCCTACTTAAACCAAGTAGGTCCTTTAGTCCAAGACTAGGAATTACAACCTCTTGCTTATACAAGCAAGGCCTCTAGCACCTAGCTAGGAAATACAAAACCTCTCACTCAAAATGGGCCCTCTAGCTACACAAGCTAGGAAGCATAAGAAATATAGAATGAGAGAGAATCTAAGAGATGAATCTCTTAGTTACAATGTCTCTCAAGATTAAACAAGGCTTAAATGAATGTATTAACAATAATAGAACGAAGCCTTGGAGAGAAAAGTATAATAATGAAAGCACAGAACACTGTAAATACAAATGAATATAAAATGTAAGCTTAATTCAATTCGTTCTCGTCCATTAGCCTTCTCTTGATCTCCTTGATATGTATATATAAGCTTCCCACAAGATTGAAGAGAAATGAAGCCGTTTGTGACCGTTGGAGAATGAGAAACTAGCCGTTGGAGATTGAAAAACTAGCCGTTGTAAGTTTCTGTGAAACACATAGTCGACAGATCAAATAGGTTAGTCGACTATTTTATCAAATAAAACTAGCCATAGTCGACAGACAGAGAAGCATAGTCGACTATCTTATAACACAAAAATCTCATAGTCGACAGATCCTTTTACATAGTCGACAGATCAAAAATTACAAAGAGAATTTTGAAATTCATGAACAAACATAGTCGACAGATGAAATAGTATAGTCGACTATCCTTTCACAATAGTCGATAGACGCAAAAATAGTCGACAGATGCAAGATATAGTCGACAGACAGAACAAGCATAGTCGACTATCCTTATGCATAGTCGACAGCACTAAACAACATAGTCGACTATCTTCTTGGAAAATTTGGAAACTTAACAGATAACATGAGAAGCACACTTGATTAATACAAAACATCACCACATATTTACATTTCTTTAGTTTAAGTAAATGTCCTCATTTTGTTTAATTTATATTTTACCTTCCATTTACTTTAATACATAAATATAAATAAGAAAGTACCCCCCATTTGGATTCAATAAAAATATCAAAAAAAATCAAAATCCATAAGAATAAAAAAATAGAATTTGGATTTTAGTAGGAACTTAGGATTTTGCAATTTTACCACCTCCAAGATATACACTTTTCATTTCTTGAAAAATTCGTTAAAAATTATTTTATCACTAATGAATGTTAGTTATTGAATTACCGGGAGTTAGTTTTCTAAAAAGAAAATATTTTCATATATATCTCCTTATAAGGTGCTAGTTTTCCAGACTTAGAAAAATATTGAAACGATATCAAAATGAGTTTCAAGACATGATGCATGAACTAAAGGATTTTTCATACGATTAAGTTTCAAACCAAAACCTTTCATGCATGCTTCAAAATATGAAAGCTTATTCTGAAGAATGAGATTAACATAAATGATTTTTCATACTTAAGATTGAATTTTCATCAAACACATTTATGTTCAAGTTGGTCTTTTGCCTTAGAACAATTTTAGCTTTATGTTGACCAACGACTTCAAAGCTAATTTGAAAATCATTTTAGGAGATTCTTTTAAGACTAAATACTTGACTTTGCAAATCTCCAACTAATATAGAAAATGATAAATCTTTTTGGTTTTCATTTTAACAAAGCATTTGAAATTGATTTTTGTTGAAAACCATAGACTTGACTCATGACTTAGGGGATAAAACAAGGTATTGTTTTTCATCATCAAAACTAAACACAAGGGTAGAATATCAGAGGGCACCCGCGTCTTGGTTGAGCTATATGCTTTACAAGGCTTTGGGATGGAAACTCAATTTTTTGCAATTAAATTATTTCTCTAATGAAATACTATAAGTTTAACATATCGTCTGTCTCACACAAATATATTACAAACCAAGAATATAAAATACTAATAAATTCCCATTACAACAAAGACCCTGTCACGGCAAGTCAACCACGTTCATCGGTGAATCGTCCACTACCAATGCTTCTTTTCTACTAGAGCTTGAATCATCTATGGTTATTTATAAATGGTGAGTTCGGGTACTCAGTAAAGGCAATATGTAAACATAACAAATTGTAAATCATAACAAACAAAAATAAATATGAAATAAATGATGCATGCAGACCCATCTACCTCACTCCTCTCGGACTCTTGGTGGCCCCTTATGATTTTCTATGGACCCTAACACGAGCTTTGTCTCGTCCAAATAAAAATCCATAACCTCATGCTTAGACACTCCCCTATTATCATATGTAAGTCATGACAAAAATAATTTACACATAAAACATATTAAACCCTTACAAATTTTGTTGTCTGATGTCAAGATAGTCCCTTGGAAAAGATTTCTCTACAGTATTAAAATCATTGATATTATTCCTCAAGATTCCTCTAACAAAAATTAAGCAAAAGAAAATACTACTAAAATCAACATTCATCAAACTTCAAATATTTTGCTCTTACCTCAAAAGTCTGGTTCTTTATTAAACTCACACGTACAACCTTTTTCAATCTCTCCTTACCTTCTTCCTACTTATATAAGATAAATTTCCAAAACCCCTACCTACAACTTATTCCTCAATTTACTAAAATCCTAGTTTGTTCCTTTTCCCTTAATTCAAGGAATTCAACCCATCTGTAATCAATATATTAATAAAAAAATAAAGTATGACTTGTTGACAGAGGCATAATGTGGCGTAGGTCCCTCCAATTGCAATTGGAAAGAAAAGCAAGGATGGAGATTAAAATTGGAAGGCTTATATGAATATAAAATATATAAAAGCAATTGATGTAACTTTTTGTCATAACACATTTCCTTAATTCCTAAAACTTCTCTTTTATGGAGATTATTTTAAAAAGAAATTAAAAAAATACAAGAAGTGGCAGCAACAATAACATGGCACATAGCTCACTACAAAAAATTTAGCATTTAGCAATGAAAAATTCTGTCTCTAAATGTTAAATTTCCGTCACTAAATTATTTAGAGACGGATAGGTTTCGTCACTAAAATTGGCATCGCTAAATTTTAGCGACGGATTAATTTTAGTGACGGAATATTTTTCGTCGCTGTATTCCTTTCCATTGCTGAATTTAGTGACGGAATTATATTCTGTCGCTGATCAGCATGTTTAATTCGCTCGACATATCTTACAAAATCAAGGTGAAATTGGGAAATGGAGATCTTGTACAAACTAAAGGCAAAGTAAATGTTGTTGATACTAAAAAATGTACAAAGTTCATATTGGATGTTCTTTATGTTTCTAGCCTTGATCAAAATTTCTTAAGTGTGGCTAAAATGTTGAAGAAGGATTACGAATTAAATTTTAAAAGTGAATTTTGTATTTTTTTTTTATGTTCGTGGTTGTGAAATTGCAAGAGTAAAAATGGTTGGTGATAATTTTCCATTAAATTTTAATATGGCTTCACAACATGTTTATAGTGCTACAACTAATGAGACTTGGTTGTGGCATAGACTGTTTGGCACTATAATCAGAAATTTTAAAGTTTATGGAAGAAAATGGATTTGTGAGAGATATGTTTTCAATTACCATAAGTGATTATGTTTGTGAATGCTATCATAAGGGTAAGATGACTAGAAATGCCTTTCCTATCAACAAGGCTTGGGGGTAACTCACAAAGTTGAATTGATCCACACTGATGTTTGTGGTCTAGTTAGCATCCCCATCTCTCAATGGAATCAAATATTTTATTTTGTTCATTGATGATCTTACAAGAATGGATTGGGTTTATTTTATGGCTAACAAATATGAGGTTTTCTCTATTTCAAGAAGTTTAAGGTTTTTGTTAAAAAAACAAAGTGGTGTAGCATTCAAACTTTGAAGTCAGATAATGATATGGAGTACAAGTCCAGTGAATTTAAAAAGTTTTATGAAGATGCACGCATTAATCATTAGTTGATAATAACCTATACTCCATAACACAGTCAGGTCTTAAAAAGGAAAAATAGGATTGTGGTTGAGATGGCGAGGTGCATGGTTTTTGAGAAGAATTTGCCAAGAATTTTTGGGTTAAAACTATAAATATAACTATTTGTCTTTTCAATAGACTCACAACAAGGTCTGTAGAGGGGATGACACCTTATGAAACATAGTTTAGCTAAAAACCATATGTTTTAGATCTGAAAATCTTTGGTTCAGTATGCTATGTTCTTATACTAGCTATGAGAAGAAGTAAATTGGATGCAAAGGTTGAATTGGGTATCTTTTTTGGTTATGCAACTCACTCTAAAGGATACAGAATTTATGGTACGGAGACTAAAAAAATTCCAGTTTATATAGATATTGAGGTAAATAAATTTGCTTTCTAGAATTGGGAGAAAATATTAGTTGAAAAGTAACCTAAAATTTTGTCATAGAAATCTAGTTTAGGAGGAGTAACTGAGTTTTTCAAATCTTTTGTTGCAAATAAAGATGGCGATGACGAATTAGAACCAGATTCTCCAATTCTTAAAACTAAATCTCTATCTGAGATTTGTGAAAGTTACAATATCACCAATTCATAACATTTGACTTTCTTGAAGCTTCCAAGCATGAAAAGTGGCACCAAGCAATGAAAGATGAGATTGCAATGATTGAGAAGAATCAAATTTGGGAGCTTACTACCAAACTAAAGGGAAAGAATGTAATTGGCGTTAGATGGGTCTTTGGAACCAAGTTGAACCTTGTTGGTTCTATTTTCAAGCATAAAGCTAGGTTGGTAGTGAAATGATATGCACAAATGACTAGTTTGGATTATGGAGTTACATTTGCACCTGTGACAAGGCCACTATCAGATTGTTGCTTGCCTTTATGCTAAAAATAGATGGAATCTGTATCATTTGGACGTCAAGTATGTCTTTTGAATGACAATCATGAGGTGGAGATTTATGTACACCAGCCTCAAGGATTTGAATTTGCAAGTCATAAAGATAAAGTTTACATATTAAAGAAGACACTGTATGGTTTAAAGCAGGTTCCTCGAACTTGGTATGCTAGAATTGGCTTTCACTTAATTCACCAAGGATTTATGAGGAGGGAAAATGAGGCTATGATGTATGTTAAAGTCTTGTAAGATAGTGAAGAGCTGATTGTGTCCTTGTATGTGGATGATATGTTGGTGACGGGAAGTAATTTTCAACTTTTGAAAAGGTTCAAGCAAGAAATGCAATAGGAGCCTAAAATGTCTGACTTGGGGTTGATGAATTACTTCTTGGGAATAGTGGTTTATCAAATAGAAACATGCATTTTTCTTACTCAAATAAAATATGCCTCGGATATGTTTAAGAAATTCAAGTTGGAGCAAGGTAAATCAGTTGTAAAGCCACTTATTTGAAATGAATAACTAAGGTTAGATGATGGGAAGGACAAATTGGATGCTATTATGTTCAAATGTTTGTTTAGGAGTTTGCTTTAATTGATACAAGACCTGATCTTATGTTCCCACCCAGTTTGTTATCCAGGTTTATGCACTCACCAAGTCAAGCTCACCTAAATGTTGCTAGAAGAATGTTGAGATACATTAAAGGCATAACTAATTTTGGTGTGTGGTATAAAAAGAATATTGATGGCAATTTGCAAGGATATGTTGACAATGATTGGGTTGGAATTATGGAGGATTGCAAAAGTGCCTCAGGCTATGTCTTCTCATTCGGTTCAGGTCATTTTTCATGGAACTTTAAGAAGTAGGAGGTGGTAGCTCAATCAATTGCTGAGGCTAAGTACATTTTAGCTGCTGCTACAACTAACCAAGCCATTTGGTTTCGAAAGTTAATGTTTGATTTGGGAAAAGAGCAAAGTGCCTACTATCATTTTATGTGATAATAAATCTTCCACTACTATTGCAAATAATTTTGTGTAGTGTGGCGGAACAAAGCATATTAAAATCAAATTTAATATCATAAGAGAAGCTAAGAAAAATCAAGAGGTTAAGTTGTTGTATTGTAAGTCGGAAGTGCAAGTAGAAGATATCACAAATAGATTTGAAGGATTGAGAAGCAAACTTCTTGTCTGAAGGAAAAAGTCTCTGGGAGGAATGTTGACATATTGAGACTTTCCTTAGTGTCAGCAGATTTCAAGGAAGGAATTAGCTGTCAACATGTCTTTTTTTATTATTTTGTTTAGTGTTTTACTTAGTCTATTTGTTTGCAGTAAAAGCAAATTAGTTGCTTAAAATTAGAAATATTGGTTGTTACTTTAAAAGCATGTTAGGAGTGGTGGAGACAGTTATAGCTATATTCTCTCTCATGTAAATTTGTTGTATATAAGCATTTCAATAGAATAAAGGCTGAGTACTGGTTTTTTTTTTTTTTTTTTTTTTTGGGGGGGGGGGAAGAGATTAAGAGGGTGCAAATATACTGAGAATCAGTTTCGAAAACATACTAAGAGTCAACTCCGAGTATATATAGATTGTATCTGCATCCGAATTTACCTGAGAATGCATCAGGAGAAGGTCACCAATTCTTGAGAATTATTTGGGCAAAATTCGGATACCTCAAGATAAAAAAAGAAAAAAAACAATGCACATATTTTTTCTACAATTTTATGTTCTGTCATTTTTCCACATGGATAAAGAGATACCTTTTTTTTTTTTTCGTCTGAGCTTCTTTCTAAATTGGAACAGAAGGTTAATTGAGAACAAGCGAGGAAGTGTCTATGAGACCTAATATCTAATGGTTGTGTGCACTGCATCGAGCTACGATGATGGTATAATTGGGCCTGGGGCTTGTGTTGGGGCCATTTCCCTAACCTGGGCATGGTTTATACTAATTAACAGTGTCGCTGCTCCAAGTGCACCATAGGGAATTGATATTCTTGGAATTAAAAAGTTATTACTTTCATGACCACAATCCATCTTTTAATGCCGAAGATCCTAACAGGGACCCTCTATTTTAGCATCGACTCCTCCCATGGGAGTTGTCGGCAAGCGTGGAGGAGGTGCTTGAATTGCCAGTTATCAAATATTTCCACAACCACTCATCATTTGGGTGGTTTATCGAGCTAGCATGACATTTACTTGAAACCATTTCCTCTCCTCTAGGGGTAGAGCAACCTGAGGCCCAGTGGGGGCAGTTGCCGCCACTGGGCCAGATTTTTTTAAAATTTTTTTATTTTTTATAATAATTTACTATTAAAAATAAAAAATATTATATTATATTTTACTACTAGAAATAAAAAAAAAGTATTGAAAAAAGCAAGTATATAATGACAAGTAACCATCACAGTACTTTTTACAATTTACTCATAATTTTATTTTTTTACAATAATAATGTAAATAAAACTAAGTTTTGAAGAAAATTGTGAAGTAAAGAAAGCAAGTGTGGAGGAAATTTATATTAAAGAAAATAAATAAATTAACAAAGCAAGTATTCAGTAAATTAATACTGTACAAATTCCTATAGATCCCGGGCTAAGAACTACAATAATGAATTATAATGTTAATTTTTAGGATCAAATTAGAAGAACCTACTTGCAAAGAGGTCTTTGTCAGCCTTAGAATCAAGACAATTCATTTTAACTTGGTTCAATAAATTTGATGATTGGTTGGAATATAGTATAAACAAAGATATCACATTTTGCTTATACTATTATCTTTTTAAAAACAAATAATGGGGTGTAAAGAGATTGTGATTATTTCATGAAAGAATGGTTCAATAATTTTTTTTTTAAAAAAAAGAGATAGACTTTAAGTTCATATTGAAGATGTTAATAGTGTACACAATTAAACTCGAAATAACTGTGAAACCTTAATGAATTAAGAGCAAAATATTGAAATAATTTTCTTAATGCTGTGTGATTATTGAATTCATCTAAATGCATCAATTGATTATATTTGACTTCTTCTACGGCAAGAACTAGCCTTTCGTGGCCATGACGAGTCTAAAGATTTAAATAATTAATGTAACTTCTTGAACAATTGCAATTTCTAATATGAAAAGCTATAAGAAACATTTATAAAAAAAAATTATTTTAATATTATCATTATTATTTTATTTTAAAAATTATATTTTTTGTATTTAAATTCGTCCCCACTGAACCAAAATCCTGACTCCACCCCTACTCTCCTCAAAATGTCATTTGTTTTAGTTTTCTTGATTTTGTCAAATATAATATTTACTATATTCATCTCTTCTTTATTTTGTTAAAAAATTAGATTTTTTTTTTATGTTTCTAAGTGTAAAAATAAATTTTTAGTTTCACAAAATTCTCTTATTTCCCTTAATTTAGAAACTTAAACGAAATTCTATAAATTAAGCGATAATTACAAAGCACAACATGGAACATAGTCTCTGTCGAGTAGTTGCCCACCATCTTTTAGCATCTTCCCTAAGAAGGAATGTAGCCAATCTGACTCTCTAGGCATCGCTGCACTCCATAGCCATTAGATGCTTCTCAATAGATTTCATCTAATTTTTTGCCGCCAATGGATCAGGTCCTCCATGGAATTATGGGGGGCGAAGAGCCATAAAATTCTTTAGCAGCTGACTCCCTGCACCACCATCTACCTCTTAAACCTCCACTCCCCGAGTCACTAGGTTTGAAGTTTGCCCCACATTGCCTTCATTGTGAGCTGGTTCACCTTCAGCCTCTTCTGGTGCCTGCCCTTACCTTCTCTGGTTAGCCATGAAGGCCTCAAATTGCCTCATAATGCCTATTACTACACCCCTCAACTCAGTCATCTCCTGAGGCCATTCTAGGGTGGGCTCCCCCGGAGTAATGGGTGCTGGTGGCGGAGCAGGAGTAGGGTTAGGAATAGCCCTATTACCTTGGGCCCAGGTAGGTGGTCTACCTCGATGTCCACTCATTCATGCACAAACAAATCATCTTATCTTAGAACACCATTTGGATATTTATCTTTCTTGGATTATTAGCTAAGTCCTAACTCTACTCGAATTGCCTATGTGTACAGAGACTCCACTCTCATCCCAACCTGGCTCTGATACCAAACTGTCAGGGCTTGCTTCCGAATATACCTGCTAGCATAGGACATCCGAAAGAGAGTCCATCCAAAATAGAATTATAGAAGCAAACATAACCAAAACTTCATCAAATAAATGGCTCACTTCTACTAGGAGCGATAATCTTTCTTACAATATTTTTTTGAGCTTACAAGCCATACAATTTTCAAAATAAACAAGGGTCCATAACATACAAAAGAAATAATCTTCTACACTGGCCCTCCTCACAAGTCCCAAAAACCTTTAGGTCGAGAGAGATCTCTGTACACTACTGAACTCAACTTCAAGCCCCACTAGATTCCCCTTATGCTATTGATTTTCCTTTACCTGGAATGACAACAAGCAAACAAGTGAGCCACAAGGCTCAGTAAGCATAAATATAGCAAAGGGAAATAAGATAGATGGATCCTTGAAGGGTTAATGGAAGACTTCTACCCGACATTTAGAACAAAGCTTTAGATCATGCGTTCTATATTATTAAAACCTCAATAATTGGAATCCTTTCTTAGCAACACGATACACATGCAACTCATAGAGTGTTATTTGCAAAACTTAAATGTTGGCATAAAACCCATTTCTTTCCATATGCTACTCATAGCACAAAAGCAACCAATTCATGCTCATGCAATTTTTATGTAATGATAGAAATACATGCTACACATTGGCCCTCTAGGCCTCCACATCCATGACTAGAATGCTTACATATATATCAAAATCCATCAACCACCATAGTGGCAGGACCATCACCTGCCGGGTTTATGGCCACCTTACTTGCGTCAGGCGCTCAATGGGATATCCTGACTCACACTTGCAGACTTAACCTCCCCGCCAAAATAATAATAAGAGGCGCAAAAATAATGATACCAATGCATCATACAAGAGAAGAGATTTTCGTGGGCATGCCACCCAAAAACATTATTTATCAACTTTCCCAAACAAGCTCATTATGGTTAGTATAGATTTAAGAAAGCATCAATTGACTCAAACTATATCCAAAATATATCATATTATATATCAAATTAAATCCCTTGAAGTCTAGTTTATGACACGTTAAACGGATCGCAATTCCGAGTTCTACATCAAAATCTATAGTCAAAATAGCGCAACATGCGCAATGTTGAAAAATGTTGGTTAGTCGACTTTTGGGAGGGAATAGTCAACTAAAGCTTAGTCGACTTAAGAAAATGCTTAGTCGACTCATTAACACCCATTAGTCGATTGGGCCGAGGCTGGGACCGAAAACATGCAAAAACAGGCCTCTGATGAGTCGACTAAGCCCCGAAAATAGTCGACTCATCACCCACAAACACACTAAATGACCCCAAAACAAACCATGGCTAATCTCTTACCCCCAAGTGGCCATTCCATGAAATAAAGATGGGGAAAACAAGCCTCAAAGAGACCAAGAACAAGACTCAATGAAGATATTAAAAGAAACCCATATTTTTTTGAAAAAAGTTGAAAACAACCCACACAACTCAAGCTTTAGAAACCTCTTGAAGATATGAACCTAACAACTTAGCTAAGCATAAAAATAAAATCTTGCAACAAAAGATATGAGAAACAAAGAATGATGCTTGCCTTTTCTTGATGAAAAAAATCAAGAGAATGATGAAGACCCTTCACTTGAGCTTGCTTCCCAACCAACAATAGAAGAAGAATGAATGAAGAAGATGAAGAAAAAGAAACAAGAGGCTGCCAAGAGAATGAGAGAAAGAGAGAAAGAGGGAGAGGAAAATTGGAAAAAAAGCAAGAAGGCATGGCTTGCCTTCTCGCCAGCCACCAAACCCACCAAATCTTGCTTCATTTTCCACATTTGCCCCACATACATATCACACACATAACACTTTATCAAGCCCCATTTTGGACTTTTGGCTAAATCTATTTTCATATCTCTTTTCTTTAATCTCCCATTTACACACACAATACAACACACACATATATATACAAGGCCCACTTATATTAATGGCCCAAGCCCACTCAAAAGCCCATCCATGCTAGGCCCATGAAACCACTTAACCCATCACTTCCTTTGGGCTACAAACCCTTGCTCCAAGCCCATTTCATATCCCATTTATACTTTAGTTTTACACACTCAAAAATAATTTACTTTCAAGAAAAATTTAACTAAAAATATTATTATTTATTTAATTGCTACTAACACTTAAGGCCCTCATGACATGCCCTACACCACAATGCAAATAGCATCTAAGACCCATTGAACGGGTCATTACAATTAAGTTTAAGCCCCCATTTCTTTATATGCTTTCCTTTAAGTTCTCTTAATTCTTCTCGTGTCCTAATAATTTTTTCAATTATAGCCAAACTCCCTTTTGTGGGCCTAATTTCAAATTAATTTTAACATCTGAAATTTTCTAAATTTTCAAATATTACAATAAAATTATCAGTTACCTAATTAATTATACTTGTAGCTCGACTTCAATTAACATTTCACATGTTTTGATCATGGATATATAAAAATTATGCCACATCTTTATTAACTTAGATATAGTTTAATTGTCGCCCTAAATTATATGTAGCACACAAAATTTGACATAATCTTTCAAAAAACTCATGAAGTAATGCTTAAATGTTCAATACGTGTGGTTTCATTATCCAAAGTTCTCATCCAAACCCTTCAAACCACTCATTTCATCACAATTTTGCTTTGAAGGTTTTCTCAAATTACCTATAGCCACTGTCATGAAACATAACACTAAATTTCTGGGTCTTCTCCTCTTTTACACTTAGATTGTATTAGTAATTTACTATTACCCCCTCCATTTGCTACATAGAGATTTAATCATTATCATAATTAACCACATTTTATTTTGAATAAGTTAGAATTAGTGGTACAACATTTGTAATGTTAATTAACTTTTAAAATTAAATCTGTAAAATGATATAAATTCATGCAAAAGAATAATGTCAAATTTTTTTGTTGAATACTCTTCTTAAGGCAATCCTCTAACAAGAGAATGATAAATTTCAATTCCAACACCTTCTTTACATAAAAATCTTTTTATTAGATCAAGGTAAATAAATATAATTGATATGAATATACTTTAGCTTAAACGACTCGATTGAAGGGCAATGGGCCTAGCTTGCAAAGAATGGCTAACAAGCATTCAAACTTCACCAAGATCAACTTGCACTATTGATACTTAGAGCCAGATCAACGAATATGGGGACTTTAGGCGAAATAACTTATTGAGACATTCTAAAGAGTATTATTTTTTTTTGTAAAAAAATAAATAATATACATTTTTACGAGAAAATTATATTATTTTATTAAATTAAAAAAAAATCAAAGTTCAATCAATTACAAAATACGATAATCTTTCAGTGATAGTGAATTTTTAATTAAAATATAATATCTCAGAGATAAAAAAAAAAAAAAAAGCCAAACATTCTACTACAATAAACAAAGAAAAAACAAAACAAATTTTTCTTGAAACTCTAAAAAGGTCGGTACAAGTCAAATAAAAAATTATATATTCCTAATTCTCCTATAGAAGGAAATAAAATAAATTATTAAACTGATAACATTAAAAAAATAAAATTCACCAATAATGAACAAATTTTCATTCCACAAACATGTATTGAAGAATGCTTAGCTTTATGTAAAATCAAATTTTATTGCCTTTTGAAATGTAAAATTGTTGATTAAATATCTATAATAAAGTTTATTTAATAAATCATGTTCAATGGATAACATAACTAATCCATTCAATCTTTCTTACAACATAGTTGATCTGAAATATGATTTTATCAATTTCAATTTTAAAAAACTTCTTTCTGCAGAAGCTACTGAAACTAAAATTGAGAACAATATTATAAAAGTAATATATGCACTCAAAAAATAATTGACTCTTTTGATGTAATGAATAATTTTCATTGGACTATTTTTTTTCTCTTGAAAAGTTTCTTTTAACACTCTTAATTATAAAAATAAATCTAAATCATCTATATAAAAAAATTCATCAAATTTAAGAATATTTTCAAGATTCAAACAAAAAATCCATTTTTTTTCATATATTCCAAATTGCTTAAACCTATGTCAAAGTAAAGAAATGACTTGATCAATCATTAGGGGTGCATCTAGCCCATAGGTAGGGATGGATTTTTTTAAAAAATAGACTTTTTAGCATAAAAAATAATGAATTTTTTCCAAACCCCTCACCCCACCAACCCAAACCCAACCCCAAATCTATTGCCCCCCTTGTTGCAAACCCTTTTCTTTTAAACAACCTAATATTTTGGTCTTATTTTTAAGAAGACCTAAGGAAAACCAAGCCCATGTGATAATAGCGAGCCATTAGGGTTTGGAAATTTTTTTTGAAGCCCCCCCAATTAAAAAACTCTTAGCTCCATTCCTATCAATCATGTATATAGAATAATCAACTCTGAAGGATTCTTCAATAGATTGTGTTTTATCATCATCGACGTTTTCATAAAATTATTTTTTTCTTACAAATTACACGTTTTTCACGAAATATGGATTCTACTTTTATTTCATTTGCAAATTTTTTGACAAAAATCATAGTAGATTGAAATTCGTTTTCCCTATAAGGTTCAAAAAAAGAAAACAAGATATTTTAATTGATATATAGGAACATCAATATGTATATCTTCACTTTGAAAGCTTTTACTAATTGAATTAACCTCATACAAAGTATCATACCAAATAGTCATGCCTAAGAAAAATTCAAAATTTTCTAATTCATACATTGCAAGACATTTAGTTTCACTCTTTATTTTAGGATCATCAATACTCTCGTATTTTTGGAGCTTGAAATCTAATTGCCTTGATAGTTAAATTAGATATGTTATCATTTAATTTTTTTCATCTGTTGGGTGAAGAAGAGAATAATGAATATATGTGTTGTAAAACTCTAAAAAATGATATAGCTCTAACACAAGAGACTACAATATCATAAATTAGTAAATTAAGATTATGACAACCACATAGTATATATAATACTCTAGAATTTATCTCCAATAGTCTTTTATGCACACCTTGTTACTTTCACTCATGTTAAACCTGTTATCATATCCCTACCTTCTTATATTATAGATATCGAGATTCAAATTTTTAATTTCTCTTATAAATTCACTAAAAAGACCTTTTTCAGAAGTGTCATCCATTCTTAAAAATCCTACAAAGTATTTTGCAATTATTATTGGACCAGTTGAAATATCCACACTTTAATATGAGAGATATTTGTTCTTGTTGACTTAAATCTAGAGTACAATCAAGTATAATGGAAAAATAGTCTCTTTAATTTTCTTCAAAATCATACTTTTGACTTCATGTACTAACATCTGTATCAATTCATTTTGAATATTATGTCCCAAGTAATGATTATGAATTTCACCATTTTGAATACGTTGGACATGTTCTTGTAATACTGGATTAAATTCGGCTATCATCTCAATAAGACTTAAAAAATTTCCATTATTCACAAGATAAATCTTTTCATTAATTCCACAAAATGCCAAATTATTTTTACCTAGAGTTTTTACCACATCAATGATTCTTTTTAAAACATTTCTCTAATATTCTTTTTCTTTACTAATTCTTACTTGCACATCCCTCTCAATTTCTTTACTATTAGAAAATTCAATTCTAAATCAAACCAAGCATTCATATTAAATAAGTGCTCCTTACATGTTTCATGACTTTTCAACTTAGTACTAAGATTTTTCCAATTTTTAGTTCTTTCATTGCCAAATTGGTTCTTATTAGGTTTTGTACCAAATAATTTGCAACAAAAGCAATAAACTTTGTCAAAATCCTTGAATATACCAACCATCTTCTATCACGGGTTTCCCCATTTGATAGCCTCCTCGTATAATAAAAAGTAGAGAAATGCCTAGAAGTTTCATCATCCAGAAAATCTATATCACTTTCTCTAATTGGACATTTTTCAACTAACAAGTCTCTTAAATTAATATCAATATTTTCCTAACTTCTTGAATCATAAATATTAATAGAAACATTACTTGGGTTATTGTTAATATCCTTAGTTTCCATGTTAATTTCCTCTTCTTCTATATTTTCTTGACATTCTCCACCAACCATATCATTATCACAATTTTCATCGTTACAATTCTCTATAGTCTGATCTACCATCATCTCATTATCTCCTATTTCATTTAAAGTTGTGTGTTTAGTTGTTTCATTACTTTGGCTATTTAGATATCTCTTATTACTCATGATAAATTTTTCAGGAGTGCATTTTTTAGATTGAATCAAACTATCTATTCTCCTTTTTTTCTTAAGTTTCTCATATCTTGATACATATTTTTTATTGGACATATTAACTTGGTGATAAAAGTTAAGTAGTTGCCTAAAAATAAAGGTATCACCTGAAAAGTCTTATAAACTCCAAGTATATAGCAATCCCAGATTTTTTCAAAATCCAAATTAGGCTCTTCAAGTGATTTTCCTCAATGATGATCTAATCAATTGAATCCTAACATGAAGCAAAATAAATTTTTAAGAGTTAATTGAATGAAATCAATTGAATCATAGCATAGCATTCAATTTTAAAGAAGATTATAAATACAAATTGGAATTCAAAAAAAAAAAAAAAATTGACGATAGACAAAGATGGTTGATGACACTATTACACTCTTCCAAAGTTCTTAGATTTAAACCACAATAGTATAATAGCCACTTTTTAACAAATATCAAATCTGAGATTTAAACCACAATAGATATAGTCTTTGTAAAATTAAATTTAAATTATAGATTATTTGAATATAATTTATTTAAAAATTAAGTCTAATTTCTGTATGCCCATTATTAAAATTTTATAAACATACTCTTCAATAAAAAAATGCACACACATTATGAATCCAACCACTTATTTAATCTCAAAAAATTGATAATAAACACCGATTTAATACAAACACAAAAGACTTATAAAAGTGAAATTGACAATAAACACCAATTTAATAACTTCTCCAGCTTCACCTATGACGAGTATGTAAAAGTATAAAGCAAAAATACTTGAAATTAGATCATAGTTCTTATCCTTGAGCATCTAATCTAAACACCCAAAACTCATCCACTCAAAACGTCTCATTTCTTTCTCAAAGTAATTCTCACAAACAGAGCATAGACATACACAAACAAACTTAGAATCAGTAAATCACATAGCCAAAATGAAAGATAGCTAATCACAAGTTCACAACAAATCAAAGTTAAAAAAAAACTCACACAAGATCACATAGAAAGCCTAAAAAAAAACAAACACAGAAACAAAAGTTAAAGTAAAAAGAAATCAAAACACGTATTGAACAAACAAACACAGATACTGATTGTTGTTGCTAAAGCAATGAAAACCCAAAAACATTGAACCGAAGTGACCGTTGACTGAACCAAAGTTTGCCCAATAGTCACAGTAAGCGAGAGAAAGAGAGGGGCCAAGAGTGAGAAGACCACAGATGCTGCTGAAACGAGTGCACATGCGCGAGAGAGAGATGGGGAAGTGAGAAAAATTGGGAAGGAAAAAGTGGGTTTAATTGGATTATGGAAACAACAATGGTAAAAAAAATTGGGCAGAAAATGTGGAATGGAAGACAAAAGGTTATATTGTATTTTGCATTTAATTTTTTAAATAAAATATTTATTATTAAAAAATATATATATATATATATATAGTGGATCACCCATGCGAGGCATGGATGTCCTAAAAAAAAAAATTATTAAAGTGAAAGTTATATAATTTAGTAGTTATAATAAATTAAAATCACAATAAAGAAGTAAAAAATAAATAAAATAATCGTGTTATAATCATGAAAATACAACAAAAAAATTATAGATTTTGAAAATTTTCCTCATATGCATTCAAGAGTAGACGAACAATTAAAAGCACATAACTCTATCCCGAAACCATGTAAAAAATAAACCTAAATTAACATGTAATACAATAAGTAATAAGTAAAAAATACAAAAATTACACAATAACAGGAAAAAAAATAAACGATAACCAACCTCTTTATTCTGAAATATGCATTCAAGGGTAGACATTTTTTTTTTTTCCATGTGTATTTGTCTCATATGTGCATACCACACGAACCCTCAAGGCCTAATTTTTCTTAGTTACATTCACATCACTCACTTGACAGAATAGTGGTGCTATGTTACACCAGAAGACCAAACTGGATAAAAAAAATACAGTTAAAAATTACTAAATAAAAGTAAAGAAGAAGAGAAAATTTGAGAAGAATAATCGAGAAATGAGAAGAGAGGAAATGAAAGGGTTGAACGGGAATGAAGAGGAGGAAGAGAGAGAGATATTTACTTTCTTTTATTAATTTCTCTTCCTTCAAATTCTCCTATTTCTCTCAATTTATCAAATCATATGCCATCATTAAGTTTCTTTTTATTCCCACGCTTTGTCACACAATTTGAATCTTATTCACTTAACATAATTTTCAAAACACAAATTTAATTTGCATTTAATTTCTCCAAGTCCAACATATAGCACATCTTCAGAGTAGACTAATGAAAAAAAAGAGAATTAAATAAATGACAATAATCAATTAAGTTAAAAAATAAAATTATGACATTTAAAATTATAAAAAATAAATTTAAATTAATTAAATTGTATGTAAAATAAAGATAATTTAAATAATCAATTAATTATATAAATAATAATAATCAAAATTTCAAAATTGATTATTCATACATGACTTTACATATTTCTCCTAACAATTAATTACCACATTTAAGACAAGTCAAATTTTTAAGAAAGTAAAAAAAAAAAAAGTTAAAAAATAAAATTATAACATTTAAGTTATATATAAAATTATAATATTTAAAATTATAATAAAATTAATTTAAATTAATTAAACTATATATAAAATAAAGATTATTTAAATAATCAATTAATTATATAAATGATAATAATCAAAATTTCAAAATTGATTATCCATGACTTTACATATTTCTCCTGATAATCAATTACCACATTTAAGACATGTCAAATTTTTAAGAAAGTAACAAAAAAAAGTTAAAAAATAAAATTATAATATTTAAATTATATATAAAATTATAACATTTAAAAATATAAAAAATAAATTTAAACTAATTAAACTATATATAAAATAAGAATAATTTAAATAATCAATTAATTATATAAATAATAATAATCAAATTTTCAAAATTGATTATCCATATATGACTTTACATATTTTTTCTGATAATCAATTATCATATTTAAGACAGATCAAATTTTTAAGAAAGTAACAAAAAGAAATAAAGTTAAAAAATAAAACTATAACATTTAAGTTATATATAAAATTATAACATTTAAAATTATAAAAAAATAAATTTAAATTAATTAAACTATATAAAATAAAGATAATTTAAATAATTAATTAATTATATAAATGATAATAATCAAATTTTTAAAATTAATTATACATACATGACTTTATATATTTCTTCTGACAATCAATGATCACATTTAAGACATGTCACATTTTTAAGAAAGCAACAAACAAAAATAAAGTTAAAAAATAAAATTATAACATTTAAGTTATATATAAAATTATAACATTTAAAATTATAAAAAAATAAATTTAAAATAATTAAATTATATATAAAATAAAGACAATTTAAATAAATAATTAATTATATAAATAATAATAATCAAAATTTTAAAATTGGTTATCCATACATGACTTTACATATTGCTCATAGTAATCAAGTATCACATTTAAGACAAGTCACATTTTTAAAACAACAACAAAAAAATAAAGTTAAAAAATAAAATTATAATAATAAAAATTATAAAAAAATAAATTTAAATTAATTAAACTATATATAAATTAAAAAATAAAAAATTTATTTGACAGTATTACCTAATATCTCAAGATTTCTCCCGATTTAAAAAAATTTCATTTTTTTGTAATTTATTTTAATTAAAATTTTATGCTAATATTTAAAAATGAATAATACGGATAAATTAATAATATTTATCTTGGCTCTTCATATACCAGCATACTTGCACATTCTCCAAACACTATTCAACCATGAAAAAAATCATTTATATGTTCCAAGAACTACATATTTTTCACAAATATAGACTTAATTAATGACTTATAAAAATTCTATTTCGGGTAAGCAAAAAAAAAATAAAAAGATAAAATAAAATATCAAAATAGTAACTGAAATAGGCGGGAAAAAATTTGACCGCTGTTTTGTTATAATATATACTAGTTGATCACCCATGCGATGCATGGATATCGTTAAAAAAAAAATCGTTAAAGCAAAAGTTATATAATTTAGTAGTTACAATAAATAAAAATCACAATAAAGAAGTAAAAAATAAAAAAAATAATCGTGTTACAATCATGAGAATACAATAAAAGGATTACAAATTTGAAAAGATTTCCTTATATACATTGAAGGGTAGACGAACAATAAAAAGCACATAACTCTATCCCGAAACCATGTAAAAAATAAACCTAAATTAACATGTAATACAATAAGCAATGCGTAAAAAATACAAAAATTACACGATAACAGGAAAAAATAATAAACGATAACCAACCTCTTTATTCTAAAATATGCATTTGAGGGTAGACATTTTTTTTTTTTTTAATTTTCACGTGTATTTGTCTCATATGTGCGTATCACACGAATCCTCAAAGCCTAATTTTTTCTAATTGCATTCATATTACTCACTTGACAAAATAGTGGTACTATGTTACACCAGAAGAGCAAACTGGATAGAAAAATATGGTTGAAATTTACTAAATAAAAGTAAAGAAGAAGAGAAAATTTAAGAAAAAGAATTGAGAAAGGAGAAGAGAGGAAATAGAAGTGTTGAATGGGAATGAAGAGGAAGAAAAGAGAGAGACATTTGTTTTTTTTTATTATTTTTTCTTCCTTCAAATTCTCTTATTTCTCTCAATTTATCAAATCACATGTCATCATTAAGTTTTCTTTTTTTTTCCATGCTCTGCCACACAATCCGAATCTTACTTAACATAATTTTCAAAACACAAATTTAATTTGTATTTAATTTTCCCAAGTCCAACATATAGCACATCTTTGGAGTAGGCCAATGGGAAAAAGGAGAATTAAATAAATGACAATAATCAATTAAGTTGAAAAATAAAATTATGACATTTAAAATTATAAAAAATAAATTTAAATTAATTAAATTGTATATAAAATAAAGATAATTTAAATAATCAATTAATTATAAAAATAATAATAATCAAAATTTCAAAATTGATTATGACTTTATATATTTCTCCTAATAATTAATTACCACATTTAAGATAGGTCAAATTTTTAAAGAAGTAAAAAAATAAAATTATAACATTTAAGTTATATTTAAAATTATAAGAAAATAAATTTAAATTAATTAAACTATATATAAAATAAAGATAATTTAAATAATCAATTAATTATAAATGATAATAATCAAATTTTCAAAATTGATTATCCATGACTTTACATGTTTCTCCTGAACAATCAATTACCACATTTAAGACAGGTCAAATTTTAAGAAAGTAATAAAAAAAATAAAGTTAAAAAAGTAAAATTATAATATTTAAATTATATATAAAATTATAATATTTAAAAATATAAAAAATAAATTTAAATTAATTAAACTATATATAAAATAAAAATAATTTAAATAATCAATTAATTATATAAATGATAATAATCAAATTTTCAAAATTGATTATCCATATATGACTTTACACATTTCTCCTGACAATCAATTGACACATTTAAGACAGATCAAATTTTTAAGAACGCAACAAAAAAAATAAAGTTAAAAAATAAAATTATAATATTTAAGTTATATATAAAATTATAACATTTAAAATTATAAGAAAATAAATTTAAATTAATTAAACTACATAAAATAAAGATAATTTAAATAATTAATTAATTATATAAATGATAATAATCAAATTTTCAAAATTTATTATACATACATGACTTTACATATTTCTCCTAGCAATCAATTACCACATTTAAGACATGTCACATTTTTAAGAAAACAACAAATAAAAATAAAATTATAACATTTAAGCTATATATAAAATTATAACATTTAAAAATATAAAAAATAAATTTAAAATAATTAAACTTATATAAAATAAGAATAATTTAAATAATCAATTAATTATATAAATGATAATAATCAAAATTTTAAAACTGATTATCCATATATGACTTTACATATTTCTCTTGATAATTAATTACTACATTTAAGACAGATCAAATTTTTAAGAAAGCAACAAAAAAATAAAGTTAAAAAATAAAATTATAATATTTAAGTTACATATAAAATTATAACATTTAAAATTATAAGAAAATAAATTTAAATTAATTAAACTACATAAAATAAAGATAATTTAAATAATTAATTAATTATACAAATGATAATAATCAAATTTTCAAAATTGATTATACATACACAATTTTACATATTTCTCCTAGCAATCAATTACCACATTTAAGACATGTCACATTTTTTAAGAAAACAACAAATAAAAATAAAGTTAAAAAATAAAATTATAACATTTAAGTTATATATAAAATTATAACATTTAAAATTATAAAAAATAATTTTAAAATAATTAAACTATATATAAAATAAAGATAATTTAAATAATCAATTAATTATATAAATAATAATAATCAAAATTTTAAAATTGATTATTCATACATGACTTTACATATTCCCTCTAACAATCAATTATTACATTTAAGACATGTCACATTTTTAAGAAAGCAATAAAAAAATAAAGTTAAAAAATAAAATTATAACATTTAAAATTATAAAAAATAAATTTAAATTAATTAAACTATATATAAAATAAAAATAAAATAAAAAATTTACTTGGCCGTCGATATTCGGCTGTATTACTTGATATCTCAAGATTTCTCCTGATTTAAAAAAATCTCATTTTTTTGTAATTTATTTCAATTAAAATTTTATGTTAATATTTAAAAATTAATAATATAAATTAGATCTTGTCTCTTCATATACCAGCACGTTTACACATTCTTCAAATACTATTCAATCATAAAAAAATCATTTACATATTTCAAGAACTACACGTTTTTTACAAATCTAGAATTAATTAATGACTTATAAAAATTTTATTTTGGGTAAATAAAAAAAATTAAAAAATATAATAAAATATCAAAATAGTAACTGAAAATGGACGGGAAAAATTTTGACGGCTGTTTTGTTATAATATATATATAGATATAGATTATAAATTTTTGAAATTGGGGCCTTCCTCACAGGGGCGCGCCTACCTTGCTTTACTGTTAGGCCAATTTTGATGGGATTATGGAACTGCAATGGTAAAAAAATGGGTAGAGAATGGGGAAGGGAAGACAAAAAATTATATTGTGTTTTGTATTTATTTTTTAAATAAAATATTAATTATTAAAAAATAAAAATATATAAATTACAAATTTTAAAAATTGGGGTCTTCCTAATTTGGAGGCCTTAAGCGGCCGCCTACTTTACTTTATTATTGGGCCGGCTCTGTAATGATATTGCAACAAAAGAGACCAAGAAACCACTGAAGCAGCTTGGAAATTGAGGGAGCTGTGGGGAACAGCTTGATTGAGCTTTTCCAGATAGCAAAACACCTCTCCATCCATTGCCATGGTTGCGGCAGACCTCGAAAGGGCTAGCAATAGCTGGAACCCAACGGCAATGCAAACCAAATGGGGGACGACCCCAAAGGTCTGTAGCCAACGTGTAGGAAAGAACCTCTAATTAGTCATATTGGGACAAAAAATAAAAATAAAAAATAAATATGATATGAAATAAAAAATACTAAAATAATAAAATTTAAAAAAAAATAAAACACAAAAATTTGAAGAAAATGTGTAAATAAAAAAATATAAGATATTTTTTTATAAATATAAATTTTAATATAAAAAATTATAAAAAAATAATTATTCAATTAAATATAAACATAAATTCTATCATCTATTTAAATAAATATAAATACAAATTACTTCATCTCTAACATGGTTGTCAAGACAGTAAAAACAAAATTGTTTTTGTCTCTAACACTATTGTGGAACAAAAGTATGTTTATAATATTTTTTTAATATTACGAAACAATCTCCAAAATTATGAAAATAATCCAAAAATATTTTGTGTGTGTTTTTCTTGGTATTTTGAAATAAAAAATGTTTTGAAAATGTTGAAATGGCACCGTTTCAGTATTGCCGACACCAAAGAGGAAACCTGAGAAAGCACAAGACGTTGAATATAACTTGTAAACAAACTATTGCAGACACTGTTTAATAATAAATAAAGTTAGATTGTTGCCCCTAGAGGCATAGTTGGGTGGCAAAAGAGGGGGTTGTAAAGTTATGCTGGAGGCTGTCAGTGTGGGATCGATTCTTGGGAGAGACAAATCTACATCCTTCTAGAAGTGGTCTTTGGTAAGTGCTAGTGCATACAACTTCAAACCCTGGTCAACCAGGCACGTCCCTGATTTACCTCCCTCGTGATGACCTTGGGACAAGTTCGTTGGGAGCACGAGTGATAGCGTGTAATCTAAAAAAAATAAACTTAGATTGTTGAAACAATTCTTCCTCTTTGCGTGAACTTAGTAGGAAACGATCAATATATTGCAAGAATATAGTTCAAGCATATCCAGAGGCAGAGTTAGGATATTTAAGTAGATGGGCAAATAATAATAACAAAAAACATAAAACTTAAAGTTATATAATAATTATCTATATTTATAAAAAAAATATTGTAATATAACGTCAAAATATTATATCAAACATCATTATAATATTTCTACATAAACTCCAACACATGTTTCCTCAAAAATATTCTATAGTTTTATGGGTTTGTGTTTCCTAATGAGGCCTAAGGCAACGACGACGGTTCAGGTTAGCTTCATAGGTTTCGACCCAGGATTGAAGCGACAGTTCAAACACCCTTATTGGCAGCCTAAATAGAAGTCGGGCCATAAGCCCTTAACCCTCAATTTGGAGGAGAAATGGGCCTTGACCCATTTGCTCAAGGGAAGGAGGAAGCCCAAGCCCATTACCCTTAGCCCATTTTCTCTTGTGCCCTAGGCCTTTAATATAAAAGGGATTATTTCCCATTTTTTCCCTATGTGTGGCGGTCAATTGTGTTCTCTCTCTTGTTCCCTCTCTCGGTCGATTCTCCTTTCATTGATGGCCGATCCTCTTGGGGTTTTCTTTCCTTCTCGGTCAGATGCTTCTTTCCTTGTTGAGTGTCGCACTTTCCTTGTGCGTTGTGGCTGTTCGTTAATGGCATTTGCAACGCCTATTTAGTTCGAGTTGCTGTCTTCTCTTGGAGGTAAGTTTTTTGGCCATTGTTGAACCCATATCTTCGTGATTACTCTCTGTTCCTTAGTGGATCCTACTGTGTGTGTCTTGGGTGAGGGGTGTCGATCAGCCAAGAGATTTGGGGGTTTGAGGGCTTCGGTTCTTAGGGGTTTGGGCTCCTTTGTGGCTCGGTGTCCTTATTCGTTGGCGTCACCTAAGTGGTGATTGAACGAGTCTAGATCTGAGCCTTGAAGCAGTCTTCGTGACTGCCATTGTAGCCGAAACAGGGAGTTTATTTTTCTACCTTGATTTATTCTTGCATTCGGTTGTTTCGGTTTGTTTTCAATTGAGTACTAACCCATTGTTTTGTAGAGATTTCCACAACAAGTTTCAAAAGCAAAAATATTGTATTTACATTTAGATTTCCACAAAATCATAGATGCTCTCGCCAAGTCTTCGTATTCTGAAATCGTTGTATGATTTTTTCATTGTCAATTGTATCAAATGTTTCATTCTTAATATAAGTAACCAAACAATCATTCATCCATTGATCACTAATTTGACTATGGAAACGATTCTTAATTAAATTTATGGTTGAGAAAGCTCTTTCAATGGTTGCAACAACATGAGGAATTAAAGCTAACTTCACAAGCATACCAAAAATTCATTATCAGACTACACATCAATTTTACAAGTCTCCAACTAATTCTTAAGTGCCATAAGATCAACTTCAGAAAATTCTAATGAATAAAACTGAGCAAAACGAACCAACTTATCTTTATCAAAAGCGTGAAAAAAATTATTTGAATTCAAACATGCCACACAAAGAAGTAACTCAGTATTTGTCTTTGTGAAATAACTGTTGAGCTTATGAAGTTGTTTGTCTAGCACCCAATAAAAAAGTTCAACTTTGTAATGATGCATATTAGTATGATGCTCAGCATTACGCCTTAAGCACCCCAAAACAACATAAACGTCATCAATGTTCGAAATTACAATCTCATGTTTTTCACAAAAAGAGAAAAACTTATCAAGTAACAATTTCCATCCATCATCCCTTATTGTTTGTGATCGTTATTTTGATAATTTAACCAATATCATGGCATTTACAATATCCCGATATTTTCTTTGCAATGTTTGTGACAACTCATTTGTAATGCCCAAAACATTTTTCATCAAATGCAAGTTGAATACAAACTCAAAAGATTGAATTAAACTCAATAAAACACAAGCTTTACCTTTTTGCTCTGAATTTGTACCATCTTTTTCAACAATTTCTAGTACATCAATAACAAAGGAATATAAAACAATCAAGTTCATCAATGTATCATAATATGATCCCCATCGTGTATCATCAGGTCTTTTGAGACTACTTTCTTGATTTAAACCACATTCACTTGTAATTTCCCCATTACTCAATGCTTTAATGACTTTATTTGCTTGATTTTCTCTTAAAATATCTTGACACTCATACTTAGAAATACTCAAAGATTAGGATGATAATCAAAAATACTTTTTCACAATCTTGGATCTGCTTCAAGATTGTCCACGCCAACACTTTTATACTTAGAATGTTCTCAATTCTCACTTGCTTCAAAAATTGAATTTTGCTCTAAGCTTGTTCTTTTTATGAGAAATTTTTTCATATCTAAATAAAAATAAATTATTAAAATTCATGTAAAGAAATGTTAATGCTATTATTTAGTTCCTATAAATAATAGTTATAAAAAAACTTGAAATATTTTAGATTTTATTTCTTCTTTCCAATGATTAATCTTTTCTAACATATTTGCAATTACAATACTACATAGCTGAAAAAAAGTTATTGAGATTTTTTTTTTTTTTTTTTTTTGCATTTTTCTCAAAACATATCCAATACATATATTTCAAAAACAGCCTAAACCAGCTACAACCCTTGTCGTTAACCATCGCCGGCAACCGTTGTTGGCCAAAGATTCTGTAATACCCTTGAGAAACTAGTATATCGAGGATAGTAAGAAAGAAAACAACACCAACTGAATACCTTTTAGACTGAATGTAGACAAAGAACTCTTAGGTTAAGCGTGCTTGAATTGAGAAAGCTTAAATATGGGTGACTCATGGGAAGTTCGCGTAGGCCCATCAGGGTAAGTTATTTCGATCCATCCTATCACTCGATGCGGGATGTTATAGGTGGTATCAGAGCAACTCAGGTCGTGTGTTAAGACTGTGTACTAGCTAAAGGCTAGGGGTATTAGATCGGGGACACTGGACGGGAAAGAGTTGGGACCAGTTGTAAGGTAGTATGACGAGGAAGTCATGTGATCAAGGGGGGGAGAATGTAATACCCCCAAGAAGCTATGTAAGGCCCGCTTCCGAATATTCCTGCTTAGTATAAGATACTCGAAAGAAGATCATTACAGAGATGATATAGAACAAAACTAAACTCAAATAACAACTCATTTCATTTCTAGCAGCGAAAATTTAAATAAGATTTAATTACATTTTCAATATCTCATGATTCTAGGCTTGATAGTCATACAAAATAATAAAATGCTCAAATGCCAATAAACATAACAAATCCTCATCACTATAAACCTCTCCAAATCACTAACTAGGATCTTTGAAGTTAAGACGTGTCTCCGTATACCACTATCCCTAGGTTGTAGTCCTACTAGACTCGCCCCCAATAACATTCTTTCCTTCACCTGAAATGACAAAGAAGATTAAGTGAGCCACAAGACTCAACAAGTTCGAGAAACAATGAACAATATACAGGATCCAAGAATACGATGACACCAAAAAGAGTAATTAAGGACTCTATAATTTTATATACAAGATTCATAATTCATGAATTTATCAATTCAACTTAATATATCATGTCACCATGTATCACTATACAAATGTGTGCATAAACTTTCAATGTCATTATCATTTCTCATAGGCTCGCAAGGCCTCATTCAACACATGCAAGAGTGCATCATTTCATTATCAATATCAATTTTCCCGGCTCTTAAGTCATCAATCAATGCATGCAAAATAGCATAATTTTAATAAAATCTCACAAATAAATATGGAGCCAACCTACCGGGCTATGGCCATCTTATCCCGCACCAGGTGCTCTAGGGTACCCTCTCTCCCTCCGCGCAAAATAATAGGTGTGCAATATATATATATATATATATAACATGTACATGTATGCATCATCTATGCATTTTCCAACCACATACATTTAAATTCTTGTTTTCTCAATATTCATGATTAGTTCCCATGCAATCAAAATGACCACACCACGCGTGTTTGTTCATTGAAAAGCTGGTATTGATCTTTTACACGAACAGTGGGTGTTTAATTTAATGACCATATTTTGAGGAATATTTAGAAGAAATTTCACTGGGGCATCTCATAATTTGGACATATTTGAGATTATTTAAAATAGATAAATCGTGCATTCAATACACTTACAATGGTCACGTTTGTGTATTCTTATTTACTATCAAAATCGACTTTGATTTGTCAAATGAGAGTATTCTTCAAGGCAATTTGGTTTCCAAAAGATAAATGAGGTGGGGGGCCTGCGACAAAGTTGGAGCTCGCGGCAAAGGGTTTGCGACAAGGGCTTGTGGCACGAGCTCGTGGCAAAGGATCGCGGCAAGAGCTCGCGAAAAGTGTTTGAGGCAGGAGCTCGTGGAAAGGAAAGAGCTCACAAACAGAGCTCACGAAAAAAGTTCGCAGCAAAGGATCGCGGCAAGAGCTCGCGGAAAAGCCTGAAGCAAGAGCTCGTGGAAAGGATCGTGACAAGAGATCGCGGAAAGAATTCGCGGCCAAGGGCTTGGGGTAAGCGTTCACAAAAAGAACTCGAAGCAAGGCTCGAGGCAAGAGCTTGCAGAAAAAGCTCGTAGTAAAGCATTGCGACAAGAGCTCGCAGAAAGACTTATAGCTAGAGCTCGAAGAAGGGTTTGAGGCTAGAGCTCGCAGGAAAGCTAGTGGAAAGGCTTGAGGTATGAGCTCGTGCAAGAGCTCACACAGAGAGTTCGCAGCCAAGGGCTTGGGGTAAGAGCTCGTAGAGAGCTCGTAGCAATGAGGCTTACAATAAGAAGGCATATAGGTATGAGCTCGCGGCAAAGGACTCGCAAAAAGCTTGAGACAAGGGTTCGTGGAAGAGGTTGAGGAAAGAGCTCACCGAAAGGGCTTGAAGCGGAGCTCGCAGAAAGAGCTCGCGGGGTTGATTTTAATAGATATACATAGGTTATTTAAAACAGAGGGTATCTACAACAAGTTGTTCGTCTCGGATATATATATATATATATAAGGGGTCATTCGAAACGGGACTTATATATGTTTGTGAATATTTTGTGTCTAACATTCGCATGTGGGAGATGGCATTCGGATGGTTCATGCCTATTCAGATGCGTCACTTAGGCTTCTGCGAGGTGCATTTGGCCATGTATACATGATTAAGCACAAGAAGATACAGAAGCGAACATAGTCTTATATCTATATCTAGACAAATAAATTGCCATTCACTAAAGGAAACTTGAGGTGGAAACAAACCCCATTCTGAGACCACAATGAGAACACAACAAATACCCAGATATGAAGACTCAATGAACACCAACAGAAAAAGAACCATACACAGCAACAAGCATATATATATATATACATATATCATCCCTTACAGTGACTAAAATAAAGAAATTGACAAGGGAACTTGTACACGAGAACAATAAATAAATAAGAGAGCTTGCACTGAAAATAAAAGAGAAATGCAAGAAGAACTTGCATTGAAAAACAAAATGTATAAAAGAGCTCGCACTGAAAGTAAAGTGGGAGTGCAAGAAGAACTTGCTTGATGACTTAGTGATGTAAAAGCATCCCTTCTCCTCCTAAACTCCTATAAGCCAAGATGAAGACACCAGGATGCGAAGTATGAGGAAAGGAAAAATATATGGAAGAAAGTTGAAGAATAAGAGGATCAAACGTAGCAAAAGTATAGGAGGGCACAGTTGCAGATGGAGTATGAAGAAGGAAAGATGCACAGTTTGCAACTGTGAATTGGTAGGAAGACCTGACTGCCCTTCTCTTCCAACAACGGACAATGGAAGACCAAGGGAAAAATTGACATTTGCTGGCCAATTTAATTTTTATTACGATTTTCTTTTAAAAATTTCAAATTTCATTTCTCAATTGGGCTTAGCCCATGCCGTGGGCCATTTCATGGCTCAACTCACTGATCCAAATAATTCTCCACATTTAAGTTCATTCTTAATATAATTAAAATTCTAAACACATCTCAATAGCCCAATTCACTTAGACTTTCCCCACAAATTCTAGATTCCACTTAGATGGCTTACCAAATTCTCATTTCCACTTACTCTACATTCCATAAGTAAAGAAAGATATTTTCAACCCTCAATTAATTAAAGCAAAAATTTTTGAGTTCAAAATAAAATACCTGAAAACGTCTAAACCCCCTAACAGGCCATTCCAAGCTAGTATATCGAGGATAGTAAGAAAGGAAACAACACCAGTTAGATATCTTTTGAGTTGAGTATAGACAAAGAACTCTTGAGATAAGCATATTTGAGCTAGGGAAGCTTAAGTATATATGACCCTTAGGAAATTCACGTAAATCTATCAGAATAAGTTGTTCTAGTCCTTCCTATCACTCAATGTGGAATGTTACAGATTCCTACGATCAAAGTCTACCATTAGAAACACTAAGTCAATAGAGGTTAACATACATAAAAGTGAGCTAGATTAATGGCTAGATTTTCATATATATAATTTTTAATTTTCAGCCATAACTAAAAATGTTCCTATCAGTCACCACCGACCACCATAGCTAGTGGTTTTTGGCGATCAGAGTCAACCACCTGACACAGCAAAATCTCCATAACTCTTGAGCTAAAACTTTCAGTCAAACTCAAACTGCTTGTATATATGTATATATTATAGATTTGTGTTAAAAATAATTCTTCATAAAATTAAAAGACTTAACTTCTTATAGATCAATGCCCCAGTGAAAATATGGTCAGATCTAATATTAGATAGTTAGATTTTACATAATCAATTATTTATAGAGATAATTTTGAGAGAAAATGAAAGGGAGAGAGAGAAAGAGAGATTGTGCGGGATAGCGTTCCAGATTTTGAGGGGCATTCTAGATTTTGGGTGGGTGGGGAGAGATTAGTGAGGGGCGTAGGGGGGCGGCCTGCCCCACGATGGATCCACCCCTGAGAACATCCAAAAATCAAAACGTGAAATTTTTATGTGAAAAACCTCTTTGAAAAAGAGAAAAAATCACGAGACCTTGTCCAATTAAAATCCTCCATTGTATGACAATAATGGGTAATATATCAAATCCTCTCCAAATCAAACTAGAGGCAAAACTAATAGCAATCATTAAGAACATTAAATTCTTGGCATTAACAAAATAAGAGGGGAAAATATAAGAAATATACCAAGATGAGACTGTTGTCCCGAACACAATCTAGGAATTACAGTACACCAATTCAAATCTCCATCGTTCCAAATGAAGATAAGTGTTTTGGAGCTTGTAGTTAAAATTTGAGGTGAATCTAACCACAAGCAGACTTCAGATCAACAATTTGATGAACACCGCCCAACTGTTTCTTCTTCTCTGCAGTGCAATTCTTCCTCTTGTTTGGTGTAATTTTTCCTATTTATTTAAAATCGTAACTGCTAGCCCACTCACATATCCAGTTAGCTTAAGGAGTCAATCACCCCTTAAGGCCTGCGGCAACTTCCATCTTCTACATCAGCGATTCCCTGTGTATTAAAAAATTAAGGATGCAAAAACTCGTAGAGGACGGCCTCCGCCGTCAGAAGAAACAAGGAAAGCCCAAAACCCTAGACGGACACCTTGAGGTCCCATTTGGAAACAAATATTGAAGGTCTGATCTCCAACACAACAGTGGAATCTAGAGCAAGGAGAGGGGGTGTGGAAAGATAAATGGCGCAGGACGTGTACGAGGAGGAGCAAGCTAGGAGAAGAACGGGGGAGGGGAAGACAGAGATTAGGGAGATGTGGAAGGATATAGGTTGTGGAGAGAGGAGATTGTGGGAAAAAGTTAAGAGAAATCAAGCCATTGGAGGTTTGGGTGGGATGGGAGTGAATCGCTACAATTGTGCCCCCGAGGCACCAAATAAGCTTTAAGATGTTGGTGCCCCAAACCAGTTAAAGAGTATGCTAGGCGTTAAAAGGCAAGGCATGTGAGACCTTTTACCGCGACACAAAGAAATTAACTTATTCTTCTTCTTTCCCCAGCAAAGCAATGGGGGACGGCATCCAGTTCTCTCCCCCCCCCCCCCCCCCAAATCCCAATGGATGGGGATGGATGCCCATCTCGTCTGAACGGTTGACCATGCTCAGGCAATATTTGTTCTGTTTGCAGGAACTCGGTAATATTGCAATAGTTACATAAAATCATAGATGATTCGTTTTCTCTTCCTCTCTTTTTTCACGGTCAACAACTTCTTCTGTTTATTATCTATCTAAGAGGTGACGACCTGAGGGATAAAAAGGGATAACAGTGACTTCCTTATCTTAAGTGAAGAAGAAGGGGGATTGCCGTTACGCTTAAAATAAATACTAGTCTACCAGTGCACACAACCTGATAGAGCAAACAAGGCCACTAGCTCTGTGCAAACTGAAACAGAGCTGAAGAAAGAGACCTGCAGCTGCAGATCGCTGTTTGCCACAGAGAAGCAGCTCTGCCGCAGCCGATTTCGCTGGAGAAAGAAAAATCCAATTCCTACCACCTCTGCCGTCCACCGTTGCTTGCCGAGCGAAAGAAGATACAGAAAGAAGAAGACGGGGGGGGGGGGGGGGGGGGGGGGTGAATCGTCTCTATAATGCGCCATTGTGAAGTTTTCTTTACACGTGGCAATCTCCCAACAATTTAAAGGTGGCGAGGGGGATGATGGTAGAAAAAGGCTTTTCTTTCTTTTTATCAAGAAATGTTGGATGGAATTATTATTATTAGTATTATAGGTGACGAAGAATGACTTTTCCTAGATCAATCAGTAAGTCATTTTCTTTTGTTTTGTAGAAAAAGATTTTATCATGAAAATATTTTTTTCCTTTTCCATCAAAAAAGTTATATAAATTAGAAATATTTTTATAATTTATAATCCTTTTGCCTTTGGGTTTTAGGACCATTTCTATTTGTTTTATGTCTATTAGTATTTTCTTTTTTAGAAAAAGTTGCCCTTCAATTTTCAATATTTTAAGTCACTTACACAAACGCCGTATTAAAAAAATAATTCGAAAAATTCTTATAATTTAATAAACCTCCTCAGCTACTAACATAATTACTTAAATCTAATAAAACTAAAAAATATATAAATCAAATTTTCATTGAGTTCAATTAAAGCTAAATTTAACTAAAAAAAAATAAAACAAATTATTGCTACATGTGTTCGAGCCAGTGGTCAATACTCGTATATTGTCGGTAATGAAGTAGACCCAATTAATGAAAAAAATACAAACAAGAACTGAATGAAATGAAGAAGAAACACCCTATATGTGGTTTGGTTCACTTTTACCTATTATTCAATTTACTTGGCCAATAAGTAATAAGCATATTACCCAGACACTGGGATATATTTCATATATTGTGAATAAGAGTCCGAATAAACAAGGGCACAAATTATTACCAGCCAAGAGTAAAATATAAATAAATCCGGAGAACATGTAAAATAGAAAGATAATCGAATTGCCCTTCACAGTAAAAAGCCACGTCTAAAAAGACCTGAGCATCAAATCCTAGCAAAAAAAGGGAACTTATACGCTACAACGATGACCAGACTCACTCTCATACTCAAGAGAAAAACTGTGAAAAAGAAAAAGAAAAAAACAAACACAACAAAATTATAATGATGCCCAGAATTACTCTCTATGTATTTCTGAAATAAGAAGTCAATTGAGAAGCACTCACCTAGCTACCTAAACGACGACTTACAGCTTGTCCTCGAACTCAGAAAGCGGTGTCATCTGCTCCTTCAAACCCTTCCTTTTGCGGATATCTGAAACAAGGGTCGCTGCCTGTGAACCAGGCTCCATTGGGTCAGATGACATCATATCCCAATGATCGAATACACTCTGCGGGAAAGCCTGTCCTGAAGTTGCTGCCCTCAAAGTGCCCGAGAATCCAAATGACTCGACGACAGGAAGGTAAGCCTTGATGTTGTAGAGGGGGGTACCCGGCCTCTGCATTTCCTCAAACACGTGACCTCGTTTCTGATTCAGAACGCTGTAGATTCCTCCAAGGGCTTGCTCCGGTGCTTGGATTTCCACCAAGTATACAGGTTCCAGTAGACGAGGCTTCGCAGTCAGCTGAGAAGCATAAATAACCCTCCTAGCAGTTGGGATGATCTGGCCGCCTCCTCTGTGAATAGCATCGGCATGCAACACCACATCACAAACCTCAAAGCAAATACCCCTCATGTTCTCTTCTGCCAGTGCCCCTTCCTTTGATGCCCATTGGAACCCAGCAACAACTGAATCCTTGATTTCATTGAGGTACTGAACTCCCTTACACATATCAACCACCATGTTTGGGCCAGTGGTTTCAGGGCCAAAACACCAGATTTTCTTCGCTAGATCTTTATCCCAACCAAACTCCTCAGACAAAATTTTGGATCTAGCCTTGGGATCATCCCTTGGGCCAATCCGTCCTTCGTCAATGGCCTCAGCAAGACCCTCCTCCATTGGTCTAGCTTCCATATATAGACGGTTATGCTTGTTAGGTGACTTGCTCATAACAATCCTGCATGACTTCTCAAGGACCGTCTCACGGAAGGACACCACAGGATCCGACTTTATAATTTCAGCACCGCCCATGAAATCATCTACTAAATCCTTCAAACAGATCTCAAGGTGTAGCTCTCCAGCACCTGAAATGATGTGCTCTCCAGACTCTTCAATGGTACAGACCACCATAGGATCAGATTTTGCAAGACGTTTCAGGCCCTCAACCAGCTTGGGAAGGTCTGAGGCAACCTTGCACTGCACAGCCACACGAACGACTGGTGAGACAGAAAACTTCATTGCCCGGATTGGGTGAGCATCAACTTCCTTCTCATTTGTTAAGGTAGCATTTTTGGTGATAAATTGGTCCAAACCAACCATAGCAACAGTATTCCCACATGGTACATCCTCCACGGTTTCCTGCCTCTTTCCCATCCAAATGACGGTTCTCTGTACACTCTTAACATACAGGTCTTTTTTCTCACCAGGAACATAGTTGGGACCCATGATTCTAACCTTTAAACCAGTTGCAACTCTACCAGAAAACACACGACCAAAGGCAAAGAACCTTCCCTTGTCAGAAGCGGGAATCATCTTGGACACATAGAGCATAAGGGGGCCATCGGGATCACAGTTTCTTATAGCATTGGCATATTGATCATCAAGGGGCCCCTCGTAGAGGTTTTCAACACGGTACTTTTGAGCCTTAGCAGGAGAAGGGAGATGAAATATCATCATTTCCAAGAGGGCACTGCTAGCTGGAAGCCAGGATTGCATGACACGTTTCATCAAGGGTTTCCCCATCAAATCCTTCTCATCGGCCTTCATGGTGACACCAAGCTTTTGCAACATGGGCCATAACTTATCTTTCTGATCATTCATGCAAGTGCTGATTATCTGTTTGATGGGTTCATAGCAAAACTGAACAAACCCTCGTTTGCATGTAGGAGAGCCAGTATTCTTGGTGGTCCACTTTTTGGTGCTAGGGTCAAAGAAGTTTTCACCCCAGAGGCGTTCCATCATCTTAGACTCATCAACACCAAATTTGGAGGCATACATCTTAGCAAAATTGGTTAGAGTGAAAGCCCAGCCATGCAACCCAGCTGAGAAAGCAACTGTTCCTTTCTCAGGGTACACCTGAACATCACCAAGGAGAGGATCCTCATATGTGGCCATAATAACATTTGCGTTCTCAATAACTCTCTGAAATGTCTGGTAAGCCTCCTCCCCATCAACCTGGAGCTCAAGGAAACACCTATCCATCTTGTTAACAGTCAAGACAGGTCGGATCCTTTCACCCAAAGCCTGTCGAAGGACAGTTTCTGTTTGTACACACACGCCCTCAACACAATCTACTACCACAAGTGCACCATCAGTAATACGAAGGGCAGCCGTGACCTCAGATGAGAAGTCAACATGCCCAGGGGAATCAATGAGGTTGATAAGGTAGTCATTCCCTTGCCTCTCTCCCTTGTAGCTCTTCAATGAATCATCAGACATTTCATAGTAAAGGGAGATACCAGTGGACTTGATGGTGATACCTCGCTCAGCTTCATCCTGGCGGGTATCTGTCATTCGGACATCACCAGCAACTTCTTGGGCAATAATACCAGCAGCCGCCACAAGGGAATCAGTGAGGGTGGACTTTCCTGCCAAAAATAAATAAGAGTAATGTAAATCCTGCTAACAAAATATATTAAATATTTTAGTTTTGAAGGCGGATCATGTCAAGATGAATTCAAAGAAAAACTAAGGCAAACTTCAGATTCCAGATTTCTGAAACCAAGAAGCAGCTGCATATACATTGATTGATGATATATCTGACCATGAAAAATCCCGTCATTAGTCCCAGTGAATGAAAAATAGTTTTAATGTTATGAATGCTTCAGATAATTGACTGAAAACAGATCAAATAATTCCCACCACCACCACCACCCCCCAAAAAATGGATGTAATAGCTAAACTGTTACACTGACACCAATAAGGCATACAGTAACACAATCTGACGCTTGCGAACCTGTTTGCAAAAAGGTCTCCAGATGTTAAAAACAATGATTACAAGAAGAAGCTGAATATATTGCTTTCTTGTTTATTTATTGATAAGAAAAAGCTGGTTATATTTCCTACCGTGATCAACATGTGCAATAACAGACATGTTACGGATATTATGCTTCAAGTCCATAATTTTCCGAAGCTCATCAGCTGTGAACTTCACCTGCACATTTTATGTAAATTCTCTATCAGGAAACGTGCAACTTCACAACATTGGATATAAGTATCAGGAAACACTTGAAAATGCTACTTACCATTTTGCCTACTTTTTAAATTTACAAAATTGCTCTGTATGAAAATTGTTTGTTCAAGAAAGCCTGCAATTAGGAAGCAAACAATTATCAGCAGCTTAACAGCCTACTAGGAAAAGCTTGTTCCTCAATGAACAAAAAGAAGAATGCTACTTAATCAGACTTTAAATAAAGAAACAGTATACCAGAGAAATACCAAATTATGAGAAAGTTGAAGCATCCAAAGAAATGAAAAAAACGTTCACAGTTTCAGACTACATTTTCTACCATCAGTGAACATTACAAAATAGGCAGTAAACTATAGTCACACATGCCAATATCATGCCACGGAGCCTGTTCACTATATGACCATAAGAATAGAGGAGAAAACTTGAATAATTTCAAATCATGGGTTCATGCTCACTTAGTTTATCCCAGATTGTTTGTACTGTAAATTCATAACACTTCCATTAGTTCCTATTGACCAACTTAACAAAGCAAATGAGTAACAATCCAATTATATAAGCCCACTTAAAAGACCACCTCCGCTACTGCATAAACGGTCGCTGCGCCAACCCAAAAAAAAAAAAAGCAGCTTCTAATGGAACTTAGTACAGAATCCGACATAGGAAAACGGCATACTGTCAGCAATCACAGTTGACTGAGGTAAAAAATACCAAGCAATGGAATTTCTAAATCAATCAAAGGTAAAAATTTCAAGAGACGCCACGCCGACAACAAAATAAAATCACACATCGATTCAGATCAGAAATAAACAACACCGCTCTATTATAGTCCTAACTCCTACGTATCAAATGCTGTTCGTAATTTAGAAAGACAGCAGGACGCGAATAGAGAAACTCGTTTATTCACAGAACTATAGAACTAACACAGAACGATCTCCTTGAAAAAACAGAGGCATCGGAAGAAATGGAAACATAAACAACTTCGAAGCAGCGAAAAGTTACCGAGCAAAACACAACAGAGACGGATCAAAGCACGAATCAAACAAACAGAGAGAAAGGAGAGGGGTGGTGGGAGTGGAGAGAAGCTTACGATGAGAGAACGAGGAGGCGGCGCAGACGGAGGGAGTTGGGCCCTCAGTGGCCTTATATTTCCACTGAGGGAGAGAGACTGCGACAAAATATCCGAGGCAATGGATATGCGGTTTTTAAACCCCAGTATTTATAGCTAGGGCTTACTGTGGGCTCTCTTCGCTCCGGTTTTGTTTGTACGGTTCCGCCTTGCCCTTGTGCTGGGGTGCAAAAGGTAAATTTCTCAGGGCCCACACACTATTCTACATATGTGGGAGGGAACTATGTGGGAGGGATGATCATGCTATATGTACATAATTTTTGTACATTTTAGGCTACACAAGGGATATTATGACCAAAATACCCTGCGCCTCTCCATGAGCCTCACGCGTCTCTATGCGCCTCATGAGGGGTTTTTTGTCATAATACCCCATTTTGTAGCCCAAGGTGTACAAAATGGGTGTACCAATAGCATTTTTCTAATCACAATACATGATAATGTATCAGGTAGGAGGTATAATACATGATACTCACAAGAAACTCATCATAGGAGGGTGAAATTCCCACACTGCGGCTGTCATGACTCAAACCTTTATTCTTAGGTGCAATCTGCTATCTAAGAATCAATCGTACTACGTCCGTAGGGACAGCCTTGCCCTTGTGCTAATTATTAACTCAAGTGGTTGAATAAGCGATATCTAGATATTCATATTATTTAATTATGAGTTTAACTCCTTATATCTATGAATTTACCTCCCCTATTAAAATTAAGGACACAAGCGGTCATGACCGCGTAAGGACGATAATCCCAAGTAACAATACTAATTATTATCTTGAAAATGATAATTAAATATTTTAATCTTAAATAAAATATATTTTTTATATTAAAAAATATATTTTATTAACGGTCTTGAGATATATAATAATAATAATAATAATAATAATATAATTTGCGACAGTTTCTTGGGAAACACTGTTTCCTAGAAATTTTGGTCAACCAGCATATATTTATTACTTTTAAAAAAATCCTTTCGTTAATCATACTTGAATTTGCCATGAAAAATAGGATTAATTCTCATGATTTTATATAATTTGACATGATTGAAGTGAATTAATTACAAAATTGTAGGAATAAAATATGAATTATACTAGATGTACATCATTTTTGTACATCTTGAGCTACACAAAATGATATTATGACTAAAATACCTCTCGTTTTCATGCGTCTCATGAGGAACATTTTTGTTATTGATAGATCTTTGTATAGTTCAAGGTGTATATAAAGGTATACCAATAGCATTATTCATAAAATATTTTCTTATATTTTTGTATATTTCAATTATGAAGGGGTAGGAATTTATTTATGGAGATTGATTATTAACGTTACTAACAAAAAATATTAAATAAATAATGGGATTAATGCAAATAATTTGTGTTTGACTAAATGTTTTGGAGGTACCCCCAGGCCCAAGGATGGATAGCGTATGAAAAAAGTCAATTGAGATAATCAGACACAAAAAACTTTGATGAAACTCAGCACACTGTCTTCCAAAAACATTAAAAAAAGGATAATGATTGTATGTTGTTTGAAGATCAGTTGAAGAAACCTTCAAAATTGTAATTTTACCCTCTAATGTTTTAATATTGCTATAATTTTTTGGTTAATTTTATCTCAACTTTCATCTCCTCTCTTTTCACTTCCTCATAAGTTTTCATCATAACCAACCAACATTGTACTTCGCAAGTTATCATTTTTACTTTTTAAATTAGAGTGATCGATTTGATGTCCCAAATAATATTTCGTTATTTTTAAAAAGAATATACGATAAGAGTAATTTGAGATAGGCAAATACTATATCATTAACTTTTTCCTAATAAATTTGCGGACAGCCAAAATCGTCATTACTTGAACAAAAAAAATTATATAAATTTTCTCAAATCTTAATAGAATAACTATATTTTTTGCGTGGTCGAATGAATAGATTATGAATCAAAATAGCATTGATAGTACAAAAATTTTATGATTACTTCATTTTCCCTTTTGATCAAGTAAATTATGCCAAGAGATATTGAGAATTGCCATAGAGTATGTGATGTTAGAGAGGTATAAAAGTATAGAAACATATAAGTATATAATGCAATTTTTTTTATTATTATTATAAAAAAACAAATATACTAAAATTCGACTTTAGTAAGGGAAGAGCCTCCCTCCCCACAATATGGAGAAGTCCTAAACAAGCAACTATATAATGTCTCTTTGGATATAGGTTTATTTGAGATAAAGTGTGGGTAATTTGGATGTATTTGAAATTTTTGAATTGAGAGATCTAATGATTGTTTGTTTCACTTTTTTTATAGTAAAATTGTTTGCTTTTTTACTGAACGTGGATCATATATCATGATTGAGCCACATATATCTTGTGTTTTGTTTTTATTTTTTTTACTCTATTTTACATTATTTTTCTCAATAATATATATATATATATATATTATATTTCAACTTAGATATTGTGTTAGGCAAAGTATTACTTGAAAAGTCTAAATAAACAAATGTGTAAGTTTTAACAATCTAGTAAGCTAGTTGTTAATATGTACAAATATTTGCATATATTTACTCACATATATGTCATAATGCAAGGAAGTTGATGATGAATAACTTTTTATTTTTCAAGATTTCTAATCACTCCATCATTTGTTTTGTATATGAAACATACTATGATCGACATGATAATCATATAAATTTGCATCGATATCAAATAAACTTTGATGCTGCAAAAATATAAATTTTTAAAAGTCATTATATATAAAATAACGAATAAATCGTAAAAAAATAACTAAAACATAATAATAACTTATACTATAAGTTCTTCTTTTACTCTTTGTTCTTCCCTCTTTCCCCTCCCCCCCCCCTTTTCTTTAGGATTTTCTCCTCCCCCCTTTCTTTATGGAAAATCCTATTCATATTTATAGAGGATGCATTTACTTCAAGAAGTTGCCCTTAGTATACTTTAAATGATTATTTAGATAATTATTATTAGATAGCTGTTTTCCTCTTTAATTTTTCCTCTCTCTCTCTCTTTAAAATTTATCTCATATCACCATAAATACACTCGTTTGTCCTATTAGGTAAAAGAGAAAAGACACACCAACAATTTTTATCCTTTTGGGCATAAATAAGTTGGACTAGAAACCAGTTCTTTCACTTTACCTTACACAAACAATCAAGGATCAACCCTATTCAAACTTGAAACGTCAAACTATTTGACACTACAATGATGATTTTATCTCTCTCAATGTAGTTTTCCAAAGGCTGGATTGGATATGCAGACTAAAAAGAAGTAGCGCACTGCTGCAACTTTCTAGTTGGTTCAACGGAAGATCATATTCCAGCAAAGCCAGTGTCCTCCTTTCTCACTAAAATGAAGCGTCCTCATTCATTTCATTTCACAGTATAACATAAACATAGGAAGAGGGCTAGGGAAGAAAAGAATATAACTCCTAGTTTTGTCCTTGTGCTGAGTGTTCCCGAACATTACAAGCACAAGTTTAAACATCAAATTCCTAAAATTTGCTACTTTGCCTTCTTGAGAAGGCTAGATGTTCGGAACTCAGCATCGTCTTTGATGAAGCTCCACCAGAGGTAGGTGAGGGGGATGGTAGTGGCATGCCAAAGAGCGTGAGCATCCACGAAACCTTTGTATGGGGGAAAATCGTATATCTCTAGGAGCATAGCAAAGCCGCCTCCCACGACCACGACCCACAACTTCCATCTAGAAGGATGGCGAGTAACACCAGCCCAGATCGCCCAAATGAGGAGCTGGGCAACAGCCATCACCACACACACTTTCATGTTCCACCCTGTCAAAACATTTCAAAGTGTCAACTGTCAAGCCAATTCGAGCATACCTTAGGAAACTACCCCTCCCATTTCTTCTCAGCTGCTAAAAGTTTAAGAGACCACTCCACAACCAAATTCTCAGAAGGAAAATGGAAAACACGCACACATCCCTATGACATACATCCATCTCTTCCTGTTCTAGCCCATTATTCAGGGTAGCATTATGTAGTGCCACTCAACCGCCAACGCAACATCAAGGACAAGAAAGATAAACAAACAAGAAAGATGTAGAGACTCATGTAATGAACAAGTAATGAAATATAACATCCTGCAATGGATGGATAAATAGAAGTTGGTGATAATACCGTAGTCCAGTTTATAGTTGTTGAGGTACAATATATGCGTGGTTGTAAAAGCAACCAGTGGAGCAGCAACCATGACTCTGGCAGCCTCATCCCTTACGCTGAAACTTCTTATAATAGCCAATATGAGTGAGTAGCCAAGTAAAGCCACAGCAGACGAATAGTCCAGCTTTTCTGTCACATCTACATCTCTGCATTTCAGGAGGACAGACCACACTAAGATGTTGAACAACAATTTCAGATTTTGTACATGCATAATAAGACATGCTTCAAGACCAACTCAATTATATTAAATGTACAAACAAAAATTTTTAAGACTTGGTAATGCCAAGGAAAGAATAAGCACCTCTTCCGGAAAGGGGCATTATCTATAAAATTCTGTGACATTCTTGGACTATTTTTTTTTAACTCGTTAAAGGACGTGATGCTAGCAATATATATAAATACAAATTAGGATTCCAAATATTGAAATATTTCAACAACCAATATTGAATTATTATACTTGCATTTATCAGCATTCGCAAGCATCTAAGTAAGCATATACACACACAACATAGTAAAGAAACATTGAAGTGGCAAAGATTTAGAGCCTGATTGGTATTGTTGTGCTTTTGAGGCTATGTTTGGGAGAAATTTAGTAACAGAATGGATTATGAATGTATGGAATGGAAATGAAGGCAATGGAATGGAAGATTTTTTCTCTTTGTCTGGGAGAGAGGATATGAAAAAAAGTATGAAGAAAAGTAAAGGCATTGGATGGAAATAATCCAATCTCCTCCAATTTGGAGACAAAAAAAATGCTCATTTGGAGGAGAGCTTCGATGGAAAAGGATTCCATCCACTCTCTTTCCATTCCATTATTAACTGGCCTCCCAAACGAAGGAAAATCTGTTTCCAGCTAATTTCATTATTTTCCATCGTCCCAAACACACCCTTAAGCACAACAACTTTTTATCAACATTCTTAACAAAGTGGCGTTTAGTAAAGTACAACTTTGCTTTAAAGTACAGTTGCTTCTTCCCAAAAAGCGGCTTAAGCTGCTTTTAAACAAAAGTAAGGAACACCTCGCTTTTTCTAAAAAGCACTATAGGTTTTAATGGGACCCACAATCATGAACAGGCTATTTACTTCTATATCTATTTTCTCTCTGCATAATTATGTTACTTTCCCAAATAACTATTTAATATCCTAATGTCATTTTTAGTCATTTTACAGATCTACAACACAACAATAAAAACTTAACCAAACACTTACTACTTTCAACATTAATAAGCACAAAATCACACTCAGTTACCAAACATTACTTTATTAGCATGTGTATTGAACATTCATCCTAATTACCAGAGGATTTATAAATATCATACTGGAGATAAAGTAGAGAAACAATCATATAAGTCAATATGTTATTCTTGCTACTTTTACTGTCTAAATTATGCACATCTGCTCTTCACAATTTACATTCTCTGAAAAATCTACTGCATCTATGATGGGCATGTGTACTTAACAATATCGCTCCTCATCATGTTCATTTCTAGAAAAACTTGGACATTTAGGGCATTCTTATCCTACTTTTAAGGATTGGACACTGTTCCTATTAGGTATTTGCCAACTTACTAAAATTAGGAAACTTGCTTTGGGTCCACAATCATAAATAAGAAGTGCTAGGCACCACATGCCCATGGGTCAATGTGACATTGCCACCACAAAAAAGTTTACTTGCCAGATGTATTCTGCTACCTTGCAAGAGACTTTCAATAACTTCAGCACCAATACATATTCTCACATGGTAAAAAGTGAAGACCATATTCATGGCTGAAGGATACTGGCAACAAGGTCCAAGATCTGCGTCAGACTGTCCCTCAACTTTGTCCCTTGTTATTTATTTCAGGTGGATTCTAGGACATGGACAATTCAATTGTGCTCTTCATACATGTGTGTGCAACAAAAAGCATCTCCAAAGGCCATTAGATCTTATCTCAACTTAACCCAACAATTGAGACCTCACATAAGCAAGGGCAAAGTTTGCAGAGATTGTCAAGCAACACCTTCTGACACTTATCAGTTGTTTGTGCAAGGCCTTACATAGTCATATCTCTTTCCAGATGTGACAAGACTTAGAGACAATACCACAACCTTCAATCCCTACCCCCCATCCATCCCATTTACAGGCTTAAATTAAACATCACCCAGGATGGCAGACAGATTGGAGAGAGAAAAGCTTACCGAGTATGAAAAACAGCACTCCAGAACCACGAGTTCATTGCAAACAGGCCATAGATATGCCACAAGCTGGTATAATCATAGTATGGCTTCTTATCTGATTTTAGAGGTAGTCTGTAATACAGAAGGATGAAAAAGGATAGCCAACCATGGAAATGAATGCCAAGGTTGAATGCTGACAGTGCAACAGAAACAGGCTCCTGAGCAATCGCAAGATACAAAGTGTTTAATCAAAATGTGCAAACTAGATCTTGCTTATAAAAATGGAAAAGGACAAAGTACAAACCAAAGAATTACAACAATCATCCATTCCAAGTGGAAAAAGAAGTTGTTAACTAAGTATAAAGCTTGTAAAATTAACAAACCTGAATCCCATATACACGCATGAAGGGCCATTTACCATGATATTTAACTGGCCCATGACCAAGAGCTGCCCTTTCTCTCTCTCTGTCCAGCATACAATAGTAACGGCAATCACTTTGGCAATCCCATTGTTTCCACCTCATGTAAAGAGGTTCTTGTATATACCAAGCATGATCAGCAGAGGTAGCATGAGAAGAGAATTTGCAGTGGGGAAAGCATTTTTCCTTGGCACATCCAGTCCTCTCACATTGTTCTACACAAGCCCTAAATCCATCCAATACAATATTCTATAATTACATTATGTCTTGTTCATGTAACATAAAAATACAACAACAATAGCATATCAAGCCTTAATCCATTAGGGGTTTCATATAACATACAAATTGAGTGCAAAAATTTCTTGTTCTTTTGGATAGAACCAAGAACAAGAAGACAAATAGATCCTCTCAAGATTTAAACAAAGAAATGAAAGAAGAGACCTTTACAGGAACTTCTCAAAGAACTTGTACAACAAACTGAATATATAAAGGGGTAGTGTCAGACAATCAAATCAACAAAGCAAATAGGACCAAGAGTAATGCAGACAAGAATATAAAGTAGAAGAAAAACCAAAACTTAACTTTAGGATTATGAAATTTGTAATTCTAATGGGCAAGGTCAGAAAGTGGTTGAATTAGTACTTGCTCTAATAACTAAGGAATCAAATAGATTTCATCAATTTTAACTGGGATAGAGGGAAACAAAAAAATAATCAAAGAAAAGAAAGTTTTTTGACTCTTCAAATTTAAATATCCATATAAATCTTGATATGTTCAACATTCATGCTTTCAGCTGACCAGGTCTTCCAATTTTTAGCATTCTCAAATTACCCAACTATTTGGATGACTAGACCTAGTCTAGAGTGGGTCAAACAGACTATGATTGGTTCTCAAAACATTAAACAAGCAGAAGTATAGGACTTTAATATGAGCAATTAGGATGATTTTGAGAAAAATGCTTCAAAAACAAGAGGGAAAAGTGCAAATAGGTACAGGAGGTGCCCTTCTCACTTTGATAGTCATTTAACCAAGTAAATAGGACCTGGGGAGTAAAAGATTAACTTTCTGTGCCATTCCAATTCATGAAGCCAGTTAGTTGAATGTTCCAATTCATAGGGAGCAAAATCCAACTGCATGAAACAAAATATAAAACGAAAAAAATCAAAGGATTACCTATAAAGTGGATCAGCATCACCAGCACTGGCATCCAATACTCCCACAAGATGTGAAAGGACCACAAAGAAACCAATCCAATAACGATCTATCATCTGATTGGAAGATCAAGAAGAAGCTCTAGATTAGAAAAGGTCGGTGGCATAAAATATTAAAAAAGAGAAGTTTAGCTTCACGTCATTAGACTTGACCACTACTATCCAGATCACATTTACTTCTCCCACAGTTCTTCACAGAGATTATTCAATAGAACAAAGCAATAAAAAAGATTCAGGAAATCAAAGAGATTTGTATAATGTCAGATTGCTTCAAGAAAAAAGTCATTGTGACTCCTCTTTTGGCCAGGGTTAGCAAGCCTTGAACTGAGACCAGGACCCAAAATGATAAAATAAACAACAGTATACATCCAACAATCACAAGAGGAATCACAATTATCACCACGCACGCAAAATATTCAGATATAATTTGTCCAAGCACTGATGATAAATTTCTTTCATTAAACATCACATAATTGCTGGGTAACTTAAAAGCATTTTGGTAATGATATTGTTACCATATTAAATTATGATGGCAAACTATATGCTTATGATCATAGGAAAGTTTATGTTGGAAACAAAAATTTTGGGAACTGAAAATTAAGCTGGAGGAAATACACTCCTTTATGTCCTTATCCTTGTCAAAAGCCCTGTTAGGATACAAGAGAATATGGATACATAGTAGTCAAGGGGTAAGCAATCAGTTCTTTCAGTCAGTTATTACTGGGTCTGATAACCGAATTTCTGCAACTCAAATACCAATTTAACTGTTCTAGCCAAAATGACCGAAATGATCCAAAAAACCCAAATTCTAATATCAAACACCTCCAAGGCAGATGAGAAACCAAGACCACTTTATGAAAATAATTGTTTCCAAAACCAAAACAATACAGAATCATGCATTTTGTAGGAAGAAAAGCTATGGGGCTGTTCAGTTGTGGAAAACTGTCAGTTTTCCTGAACATTACTCCACAGAAAAAGGAAAATTAGAAAATTTGTTCAAATACAAAAAAAATTCAAATGGAAAACGTGATTTTAAAAAATTGAACTAAAAAACTACTAAAATGAGTTTCCTTGTTAATTTGGAGATTTGCAAAACATGGTTTTCCAATTTTTTTTCACAAATATCATTTCATCTCATTCTCTAACACAAGTTACATAAAAAAAATTAAAACATCTCTCTTTTTTTTAACATATGTTTAATTTTCTAGATTGGAAATTAGTTTCTGTACTTTTAACATTTGAACCTGTTCTCTAAATTTTCTTTAGAAATGAAAACTAGAGATTTACAGAAAATTAGAGATAGAAAAATGAAAATCATTTTCGACAACTAAACAACCCCTATTTTTTTTTCTCTTATTTTGTGGATCAGTAAAAACAACAAGCAATTGGTTTGCAGTAACTTTCTTTCACAAACCCTACAAAGAGAGAAACAACAATATAACAATCAGTATATATGGGTCAACAAACATTAATCACTAATCAGCATTCAATGTTCTCAGAAGATATCCTAAGCAAATAACAAAAAAAAAAAAAAAATCTATAAAAGAAAAGGTCAGCCAGTTATATGGGTTATATATGGAACAGAAATAGAGAGGAAAGTAGACTGCACACAAATGTGTATATATGGTTTATACACATGTCATGTATAGGGGTAAGCATTCAGTTAATTTGGTCAATTTTAGGGAAAATTGGTAACAGAACTGAATAACTGATTTTATGTGTAAACAAACCAAACCAAACCAACCGAACTGAAATAGCTTAAACCTGAATTAACCATTTTGGTTGAAATGGCCGAACTAACCGAATCCAACCCGAGAAACTGAATTCATTTCAAAACAAGTAGAAATTCAAAAGCATTCTCATTAAGGAAAATTTGTGCTCTTAGAACACATATAACTAGGCAAGGGAAGTTTAACCTTCAGAAATTAGGATGTTAAAGAGCAAAACAAAGGTATCCCAGCTGAGGAAATTGAAGAAAAGAGAGGCTGCAAAGTGGGATTTGCATGTAATTGATGGCACAAGTGGGTTCACAGTGAACATAATGACCAACAGGGGCTTCACAAATCACAGGGATTGATGGATTTACGACAATCAAACAAAATGGAGCAAAAATCCCTAACTTCACTGAAAAGCAAAAGTGAAGAACAATATCACTAAACCTTAACAACAAAAACTGAACAAAATGAAAGCTGAGTAGGAGATGATTAGTTGATTACCTCAGCAATAACAAAATGATAAAAGCAGTGAATAAGTTAGATCGTGTTCTTTGTTCAAAGTATAAAATCCTAATTGAATGTAGAACGGGCATTTATACCCCATGGCTTAGTTGTAAATATGCTACAAGGTAGGGGTATTTTTGTAAAATTAATGACATTTGGTTATTTTGGTTGATTCGGTTAAAGATCGAAATTAATCCTGAAAGCCGAATTGATATCCAAAAAACCGGAATTTGAAAAAAATAAAAACAGAACCAGACCAAATAACTGGAAAATCAAACCAAATTAACTAACTTTGTCAGTTCGTTTTGGAAGGTCATTTTTTTGTTTTTAATAATGCTCACCCCTACTAAGGACTAACTTCTGAGAGCCTTAGAATCTAACTATCGAGTGTATCCATGTCAAAATAACCAATGAAGCCATATTCTAACAGTGAAATCATTTTTTAGGAATGCACAAGAATTTAAAAATAAAAATTCAAAAATCATAATTTAATTACATAAATGGCCTAAGTCATTGATGTCAAACCTTTCAAAAGGAAAAATAGTCCCTATTTTATTACCTACAGAAAAATCCCTGATGACTAATAGAATGTGCATTGTCTATCCTCACCTAGACTTACCAAACAACTTTGACAATTTCTCAAATTGATAGCTTGGGGCAGGGGAAGGCTGCTCAACTGCAACCTCCATATGGAACCAAGTATTTATAAGGCTGCTCTATTGTGACTTCTGCCTGGAACCAAGTATTATAAAGTTGCATACATCTTACTGTCCATAGACCACTAGTGGTGGGACCCTCTACACTGGTCTCTCCAGTCCCCAAGCCCCTGTTAATACCTTTGACCAAGCTGAACATGTGAACACCATGGAACCGGAACACACTAACCCTGCATTATGGAATCTAACTGGATAAATAAAATCACTGTTCTTAGGTCCTCTCAATGGACAGACAACAAAATGTCCACTGCAAATTAAGATGTTCAATTTTGAGTACAATAACATACTTTTACTGCATATACCAAGAAAAGTAGGAGCTGAATGGGAATGAAAGGAGTGGCAACTGGCAATGGGGCGTGATGGGAAATTTTAATCACCTCATCCTGGATGCACCAAAAACCACCCCATGCCACCAGGTAAAGAATCCAGAACCCATTCCCATCCCCATCCCCATTAGGATCCCCACCCACCCCATCACACCAAATTTGATCACGAACCTGATCTGATTTTATAGGCTCCTCATGTTCAGGCACCTGTCACTAAAGAGTAATCTCAGAGATATAAAAAAGGGATCAAAAGGAATTGAATGGAGAATAGGATAGAAAGGTTACCTTCAAACTTGAGAAAATTTGTAGAGAAAACAAACTTTGGCTATGAATTATTGAGGAATCAAATGGATGCAGTGGTTCCGTGGGTTACCCTCAGACCAATTCTTGGAAGCAGAAGAAAATCAGAGAGAAAATCAGAGAGCAAGGCAGAGATGGAGATGAAGTCTGATAGTGGGCTGCAAAAGGAGAGAAGAGAGGAGGGAGAAGAAAAAGGGTGACACGGAGACGAAGTCAGTTGGCAGGATGTGGAAGGACAAGGGGAAGAAGAGGAGAAGAGTTCTCTGTGCCAAGTCCACTGTCCATTACATTAGTTCTCTGTGCTGAGTCTGCTGACTGTGGTGTTAATTATATCTTCTATGTTCCCCAATGTCTTGATATAATTAGATTGAGTAGAGTGTGCATTACTCTCGTTTGTTCTATGTGCCCTAATGAGTAATGATATATTCACATTGAGCAGACTGTGCATTACTGTCATCAGTTCTACCTGCCCTGATGATATATTTACATTGAGCATACATTTTTAATTTTATTAACTAACTATAGTGGGTTCGGTACATAGAAACCTATCCCATGAGCTGCCAGAAGCATTATGGGAGCCTTAATCTCCCTCCTAAATCTGCTATTTAGTGTTGTCCTGCCTCAATCGAGATGGGATAAGTGATCCCTAGAAGAATGAATAAAATTGTCATCTTTAACTTAAGTGGTTGGCATCCATTTTTCTGATAAATGATCAAGACAACATATTAAGCCTTTATCCCACCATGTGAGGTTGGCTTCACGAATTCTAGCTTGATGACTGATCAAACAAGCATTAGATTGCCATTAAATATCCTCTAAAAAATGAGAGGTATAATTTGAAGTTCAAAAGAATTAAAACAAAATTTATGAGCAACAGGAATGAATTTTAATTACTACATCAAACTACAGGTTATATGCTCCCATGCATTGATTGCATATAGCAAGAAAAGTATAAGCAAAAAGAGGGATACAAATAGTAAATTACCACTAGGAAAGCTCATAGTACATCTAAGATTTAAAGATAACAGAGAAAAATTGCATCTAACCAAAATTTTTGGTTATAAACTAATTAAACATATTGATAATTGACCATTGATTAGGTTAATTGACATGAAATCAACTACTACATACTAAAGTACACTCAAAGTTAAGCAGTTTAAAACTACTACTAACAAAAGGGATTATCCAATGATAGGATTTTTATTTGCATGAAGTTGTAAAAAGAAGAAAATCTGGAAAATGATCAAGGATAGGGATTGGTACAGATTAGCTTACAGTTTGACGATGAGGCAAAAAAAGATGAAGCAGAAATCAAGAACAGTCTATTTGGAACATCTCGTTCTTAGCAATGTGTAGGGGAAAAGAGATGGAGCAGAAAAGAAGAGGTGCAGTGCAGCAATGGCAGATCAATTGAAATGATAGTCTCATGCCGTGGATTCTGTGGTCTACTACGAGCCCTGACCATGGTTATTGTGAGTCTGGGCCTTCAACTTGGAAAGTCTTTGAGCTCAAAACTATTCCACCCTTCAACAAAGGGAAATGCTTTCTACCTAAAAAAAAAAAAATACATTTGCTCCCTAGCTAGTGTCAAAATTACATTTCCCCAAAAAATTTCATTAACCCTCATGGTTCATAAATGGACAAACAAATACCCTGTTGTCCAAACTAAAATGTAAAATAACTGTTCTTAAACAATTCAATTGAAAGACAAAAAAAAAAAAAAAAAAACTGCAAAACACAGAACTCTCTTTGTTTCAAATATTTACTAGGTCAAATTAACATGCATAACTCTCTTTTGAAACCCCCCTAAAAGAATCATATTTGACTAGGGGTGTACCCACTCCACCTGGGCCGAGTTAGAGATAGATTGACCACAACAAAATTTGGTACATTTAAGTTACTCAAATACATACATCTGTAATTTATCACAAATTCAAGTATGTTAAGTATACAAAAGCATTTAGTAAGACGGATCCACCTTAGACTTAAAACATGCATGAGTTTTGCAACATATTGAGCATAACATAATTTAATTTATCAATATACAAATTTGTTTAAAAAATAGCCTTCTTGAACTTAAAACATGCATGAATTTTTTGGCATATTGAGTATAACATAATTTAATTCATTAATACAAATATTTATTAAAACAAAAATAAACTTATAGAATCATACTCAATTTAAGATAAGCATTTTTGCGAAATGTGATCAAAGAGCATAAAAAGAATTCAAAATTAAAAGGTACTCTCTATAGTAAAAAAAGAACTTTTTGAGTTAGGTTAATTTGTACTAACAAAAGTTTTGCAATAAATATTTTTCATGCAACATAAAAGTTGGGGGATATTGCTGCTACAAGGATAATAAGGTTTTAATCCACTTCTAAGAGGAAATTGATGTGGTCAGAGTTTGGTTGTGTTGTGTAAGAGGTGGGTATTGTCCAAGTTGGCTTAGGGGCATGCACAAGCATGGCAATATGATTTTGTCTTGAAAAGGACCCTCCAGGAAAAATGAATGATCCCTTGTTTATAAGCCACAATTCTCCCTTGGCTCTTACCAATGTGGGATTGCCCTGTCCAACACAAGTCCTCATCAAAGGTGAGTTGATGGTTGCAGCCCCCATTAGTCATTGTTTGCTTTGGCTTAAAGGTGCATGGGCATACACAACTTTGTCCCAAAAAAGGTTCTCACGGGAAAGGGAAGTGTTCTACTTACAAGGGACAACTCTCCTTTGACTCACAGGTGTGGGATTATCCCTCCCAACACAAGCCCCCCCCCTCCCCCCCCCCCCCCCCCCCCCCCCCCCCCCCCCAATTGAGAGCATTACATACAAGGGATCTAGAATATGATTTTTATACATGATGTCATCTGATGTGGTCGAAGTTTGGCAACATCCCACATGAAATATTGTCCACTTTAGAATAGAAGGCACATGAGTGCAACCACACAGTTTTGCCCTGTCGATGTAGGATTTTCCCTTGATTCCCTCCTCAACATGAACAGTGCGTGTTAATGGTGAGTTGTGACTTATAAGCAAGAGATCATTTCCCTTACCCACAAAGACTCTTTTGAGGACAAAATTGTGTGTCCATGCCTGTGCATGCTTTTATGCCAAAGTGAACAATCACCATAAAGAATAAGAATAGTTTACTTAATTTTGTAAATCTACGTTTTATTTTCAATGTTAAAAGAAATTTATCGAGCTATGTAATTTGGTACAAGTTGTTTAGTTTCATTGTTAACTTGGTTTTAAAATTTAAAAAATAATTTTGCTCAATTCAAACTTCATTAGTCAAACAACCAAACTCAAAAATTTATACCGATATTTATGAATATTTCCACTTTAATATTATAAATCCATGTTTTTATTTGTTAACTATTTTCAAATTCCTATGCATTGAGTGGGTTCACTGCTAGTGCTAGTCCACAAAAACTGTAAGGAAAACTGCAAATTGGCAAACAAGGAAAAAATATAGAAATCAAACTGCATTTTTAACAATGATTAGGTATAACAAAGTGCTGTTACGGTTAAAGGAGCTTATCAGCTAGAAGATAAGGAGTGGTGATTAATGATAAGAAGATAAGGAAGCATGAAGCCTAAGAGGATAAATCAAGTTTAAGTTTTAATATTTTGTATAAATCTGAAAACTATAGAAGATTATTGTTCCTACTTATTAGGCTGTTATCCATTCCTAGTTTTTAGGAGGTTTATTAGCATACTCCTTGTATATATAGGGTTTCATACGCATGGAATAAACAAGAGAGGATTTCTATTCTACCTAAACTCTCTCTCAACATGGTATTAGAGCCTGTTTTCTAGGGAATTTTGTTTAGGCCTTCATTGCCGTTTTTTCCCCTGCTTAGTGCCATTCCGACCTGTTTTCTTGTTCCATTTCTTGAAGTGATCAAAGTCAGTTGTGGCTTTCTTCTTCACCCGATAGAGTTGTTTCTTTCATCTGTTTTTCCCTTCATTCGTTTGGTCCATCACCCGATAAGTAAGTCCAAGATCTTCCTAAGATGTCTACTGTCTCCAACACCAATCCTACATCAGAGGCAATTGAAACAAACAGCCCTTCAGAAGCTCCATTCACTGGATCTAGCAACTCAAGTAATGGGGGAGAACTACAAAATCTCCAGACGGCCTACCGGTTGAAAGGGAAAAACTACCTAAAGTGGTCCCAACTTATCCAGACATTTCTCAAAGGTAAAGGTAAGATAAGTCATCTCTTAGGGACCGGCCCTAAAGAAGGAGATCCCATGTTTGCTGCATGAGATGAGGAGGAGGACTCTCTAGTTATGTCTTGGCTTTGGAATTTGATGGTGCCCGAAATAAGTGATACGGTGATGTTTTTAACAACCGCAAAGGATATTTAGGAGGTTGTCAACCTCAACTATTCTAAAGTGAAGGATGCAACACAGATATATGAGGTCCGAACTAAGATTATAGCAACCAAACAAGGGGAAAGATCTGTTACTGAGTACTCTAATGTGCTGCAAACTCTATGGCAAGAATTAGATCATTATCAATGCCTAAAGATGAAATGCAGTGAAGATGCAGCCTTACATAAAAGATTTGTGGAAAAGAAGAGAACCTATGACTTCTTGGCAGGTCTTAATATGGAGTTTGATGCAGTCAGGGTTCAAATACTTGGCAAAGAGGATATACCTTCCCTAAATGAGGTAATCTCTCTAATCCGAGCTGAAGAAGGGAGAAGAGGAGTAATGCTAGACACTGCTCCTATAGAAAAGTCAGCATTAATAGCATTGGGAGGTCCTAACCAGGGCCCTAAGGAGGAAAGGAAGGCTGCTGGAGATAAAACTTCCAACGATAGAAATTCTCGAGACTCTCTATAGTGTACCTTTTGCAAGAAACCAAGGCATACTATAGAAAGATGCTAGAAGTTAACATGGAAAACCATCTAAAGGAGGACAGCTTGGGGTTCAAAATCAAGCCTATATGGCCAGCAGTCACCAGCAGGCAGAGCACAAGCAAGGGGAACATAAGGAGCAGGCAGATGGCTTGGATTTCAACCAGGTAGAAATTGAAAAGCTAAGAAACTTTCTAGACTCTCTTGACAAGAAAGAAAAAGGTACATGTTCTCTTGCACTTACAGGTATGTTCTCTCATTCTCTTACCCCTCATGCTTCGGGAATAACCCAATCTAATTCTTGGATTCTTGATTCCGAGGCAACAAATCACATAACCCCTTTATCCCATTGTTTCATTACCTATAGCCCTTGTTCAAGCTCTAAAAAGATAACCCTAGCAGATGGCTTCTTGACCACTGTTGCTGGCCAAGGAAATATTATCCTTAATAACCATCTAACTCTCAAGGATGTTCTCCATGTCCCTAAACTCTTCACCAACCTCATCTCCATTCAAAAGCTTACCCTAGACAACAATTGCAGTGTTAATTTTTCTTCTACTTCTTGTGAAATTCAGGGACAAGGGTTGAAGAAGAGGATTGGGCTTGCTAAAGCTAGGGCTGGCCTATACTACTTTGATGGATCAAATAGGGAGGAAAACAAGGACAAGGTGAATCTTGTGTCTTGTTTGGTGCAATCTAATAAGGACCAAATCTGGTTACATCACCATCGTCTTGGTCACCCTTCGTTTTTTTACTCTTAGAGTTATGTTTCCAACTTTGTTTAGGAGTTGTGATATTCAAGACTTTCATTGTCCTATTTGTGAATTTGCTAAACATAAAAGGGTGTCTTACCCTTCATCCAATAAACAAACCTCTAGTCCATTCTCTCTTATTCATAGTGATGTTTGGGACCTTGCAACTGTTCCCAATCTTTCTGGGGCACAGTGGTTCATCATTTTGTGGATGATTGCACTAGGGTAATGTGGTTGTTTCTTATGAAAAACAAATATGAAGTAAGCACTATTTTTCCTAACTTCTATAACATGATTAGTACTCAATTTGGAGTGCCAATCAAAAGGCTAAGGACTGATAATGCCAAAGATTTTTTCAATCAATCCCTCGCACAATTTTTCCAACAAAAAGGAATTATTCATGAATCATCTTGTCCATATACACCCCAACAAAATGGGGTGGCTGAGCGGAAAAATGGGCATCTATTAGCTATGACTAGGGCACTACTTTTTCACCATAATGTTCTAAAAAATTATTGGGAAGAGGTTGTTCTAACAGCCACTACCCTTATTAATAGACTGTCATCTCAAACTCTTGGATCCTATAGCCCTCTTCAACTCTTAAGCAACTATTTTCCTGATTTACATATATCTAGCTATTGGAAACCAAAAATATTTGGGTATGTATCCTTTGTGCATGTTCACAACCCTAATAGAGGCAAATTAGATACCCGCGCTCTGAAATGCATTTTTATTGGATATTCCTCTAGTCAAAAGGGCTATAAGTGTTACCACCCTCCTTCCAAAAGATTCTTTGTCTCAGCTGATATTACTTTTGTGGAAAACTCTCCCTATTTTGATTACTCTCATGACAGTCAAAAAGCTGCTGAGGGAAATCCAGTCATATCTCTACCTAATCTAGATCCTTCACCTCAAACTGCCTCCTCACCAGGTCCGGCTACTACAAAGGATGCACCAGACAAGGCTCTAGAGGAAACCTCACAAAGTACTCCTCCTCTGCAGGTCTACTCAAGGCGGTAGAAGCTGGCTGCTAGCCCGGTGCAGATCCAAGAATCTAATTCCTCCCCTGCACCTGTTACCAACACTGACACCAGCAGCTCTCTTGTGACACCATCAGGTAGCAATTCTATCACTTCTATTGACTCCACTGCATCTATAACTGAACATCATACACCTCGAAGTGATCCTACCTTTTCCCCCAGTGATCTAGAATGGCCTATAGCCCTCAGAAAAGGCACTAGGACCTGCACTCAGCATCCTTTACACCTAGTCCTATCCTACTCCAAACTGTCTACCCAACACAAAACCTTCCTAACTAGCCTACATACCATTCCAATTCCTCACCATTTTTCCAAAGCAATATGGGATGAGAATTGGAGGAATGCCATGGAAGTTGAGATGGCAACCCTTGAGAAAAACAACACTTGGGAGCTAGTTCAATTACCCAAAGGAAAACAACCGGTAGGATGCAAGTGGGTGAATACAATCAAATACAAATCCGATGGGACCCTAAACCGATATAAGCCAAGACTAGTAGCAAAGAGATACACCCAAGTGTAAGGCATTGACTATCTAGACACCTTTGCCCTAGTTGCAAAGCTAAATACAATGAGAGTTCTCCTATCTCTAGCTGCTAACCTAGGCTGGCCATTAATGCAATATGATGTGAAAAATGCCTTCTTACATGGAGACCTAGAGGAGGAAGTTTATATGGACTTACCACCAGGCTATAGTACAGATACTCGCGGGCAAGTAGTGTGCAGATTGAAAAAAACATTGTATGGCCTTAAATAGTCTCCTAGGGCCTGGTTTGGTTGGTTTACCCATGTGATGCTTACCTTAGGGTATAAACAAAGTCAAGGAGACCATACCCTCTTCATCCATCACTCGACCATAGGGGGAGTAACAGTCCTATTAGTATATGTGGATGATATTGTTGTGACTGGAAATGATGAAAAATGTATGAGTAGATTAAAGGAATGCCTAATTAAAGAGTTTGAAATTAAAGACTTGGGGAGGTTGAAATACTTCTTGGGCATAGAAGTTGCACACTCAAAAGATGACATCTTATTTCTCAACAAAAGCATATTCTGGACTTGCTAACAGAAACCGGGCTGCTAGGTTGTAAGGCTGCTACTACTCCGATTGAATTCAACCACAAATTGGGGGAGGTTCCAGAAGATAAAGAGGTGGATAAAGAATCCTACCAAAGGCTAGTGGGGAAACTAATTTATCTAGCTCACACTCAGTCAGAAATTGCATATGCAGTGGGGGGATCAGTCAATTCATGCATAGTCCGAAAGAAACTCACCTTAGAGTAGTTTTTAGAATACTCCATTACTTGAAAGGGACACCAGGGAAAGGCATTATGTTCAAAAGATGACGGAGTATGATACTCAAAGCCTATACTGATGCAGATTATGCATCAGTATAGGAGATCTACATCCGGCTATTGTACCTTTTTAGGAGATAATCTTGTAACTTGGAGAAGCAAAAAACAAAGTGTGGTGGCCCAGTCAAGCGCAGAGGCAAAGTTTAGATCCATGGCGTTAGGGGTATGTGAGTTACTTTGGTTGAAAATTTTGTTAAATGATTTGAAGATCACTTTGGTGGAACCTATGAGACTATAAAGTGACAACAAATCAGCAATCAGTATTGGTCACAATCTGGTACAACATGATAAAACCAAGCATGCTGAGGTGGACCGACACTTCATTAAGGAAAAATTGGATAGTGGTCTAATATGTACTCCATATATATCATCTTGTGAACAACTTGTAGATATTCTCACTAAAGGGTTGCCTACAACTGTGTATCAAAAGTTAACTAGCAAGCTTGGAATGGATGATATCCATTCTCAATCTTGAGAGGGAGTGTTACGGTTAAAGGAGCTTATCAGCTAGAAGATAAGGAGTGGCGATTAATGATAAGAAGATAAGGAAGCATGAAGCCTAAGAGGATAAATCAAGTTTAAGTTTTAATATTTTGTATAAATCTATAAATTATAGAAGATTATTGTTCCTACTTATTAGGTTGTTATCCATTCCTAGTTTTTAGGAGGTTTATTAGCATACTCCTTGTATATATAGGGTTTCATACGCATGGAATAAACAAGAGAGGATTTCTATTCTACCTAAACTCTCTCTCAACAAGTGCATTGTAACTCGTAGTCTCAATCAGCTCTCCAGTTCCATAATGAGGTAGTCAATTAATGAATGGGGATCCTAAACCAATTAAACTAGTCTGATTCATTACTTTGGAATCCATAATCAACCTATGATTCAATAAAACCAAACCCAACATATTGGTTCAGTTCTTGAATCCTGAGGCTTAACAATAGTTTAAAAACCACCTAAGTAAGTTGCAATTTTGAGAACATGTCTATTTACTTCTAAAAGTGACAGAATCGAAAATTACCCTATCACTATTGTTAAAACATTCCAAATAAGGTTTCTATTTAATAACATCACCATAAAAGAAACTCATCAAATTCTATTGGTAGGGGGGTAAGTATCAGTTTTCTCAAAAGATAAGATATTTAATAGGTTAGCCATAATGGGCCTTTCATGTGCATCCTATGAATTTCTAAACTGTAAAATCCATGACTTGACTTGTTTGTTTGACATTAACCCTATGCTTATATCTAGGATTCGTGGAGAAGAAAAAAGAAGTTTGTTGTAACTACTATTTTCTCAATACGGACAAATTAATTAAATTAAAGATGCATTCTCTTCCACAGCTATAAATTACGGAATTCAAGAAATTATTTTACCCAAAAACAGTATTCCTATGGTAGAAATACTACTGCATAATAAGACGCAGTACAGGAGTTCCAATAAAAATTCATTGATTTTATCTTGCATACCAAAGCTCCTTATTGCATTTGTTAATTATACCAGCAGTAGTGCAATTTGATATAATCTAAAAGACAATACTCCAACCCACATCAACATTTCAGAATTTTGTATTAATCTACTTTTGATTACTTTAGAAATGTTCATAGTACACAGTCCCAGCTTCATTCTTTCTCCCTGAACTAAATAAAGCTCACTGATAAAGAAGTTGTCGAACTGGAAAAAAGTGGGATGGGCACCCAAAAGATCAACATTGCACAACTTGGCGACATCAATTTGAAAAATTATTTCACTAAGAAATGAATCCTTCGGCTGACTAAGTATAAAATTAGATTGAAATCTTAAAACAAAAAATCAACCTCACTCACAAACAATCTAAAACAAGGAAAATCTCATGCCAGGGCGGATCAATTCCCTAGGAGGGGGAAAGATACGAATGACAAAACAAATCACACAATTAAAACACACAATAATTCAGATATAAAACACCCCCAGTATTCTTCTCCAAATCACGTACTGATCATAACTTAGAAAAACAACAGGAAGGTCACAGAGAACTCAATTACGGATCTGAACATATAACAGCTGAAAAAGTTGAAGTGAAAGCCGAAAACACGGAACGGACAGGTCAAAACGCAGATAGATCATAAAAACTGGAATAAGAAACAACGTCGAAGAAGAACCAAATTACAAAGCCCAATCGGATGCATAGATCAGAGAAGGAATCCAGCAAACACATAGAAGAAGTCTATACGTACAGAGAGAGAGAGAGAGAGAGAGAGAGAGACTTACGATGAGAGAAGGTGAAGATGGATGATTTTGGCTCTCAGTCTCAGTAACCTTTGTTCTCTTCGAATGCGTGGTGAGAGAGAGAGAGAGAGATGGAAACAGAGAAGATGATTTCCACCAAATGAAAGGTCGACCGGACTGGAATGATTTATCTCACGACGGTTAACGCATGCTCTGGCTTCTTCTATTGGGCCGAGCCTTCTTTAGTCTTGCCCAATGCCCATGGTTTCCCAGATTCGACCCGGAAATACTTTCGAGTCCAACCCGCTCAACTCTTAGAAAGAGAAACGTTTCACTATCTTTAAAGAATTTATTTTTCATTATAAAAATAATTTAATTTTAATTTACGATCAGACTAAATAAAATAAAAAGTATCGATTATAGTATATTTATATTTCAAATTAATTTGGTGTCCAGTTTTTTGGGGGGACTCTATAATTTGGTCCCAAGTTGACATGAACAAGTTAAACTGATGTTTCAAATTAATTGGGCTGGGCACCTACAGATCCTAACTTGAAGAAGAGGCTGGGAAAAGATAAATTCTGCACATAGGTTTAATCCATTTAATCCCCACAAAGGTTTAATTCTTTTTTTTTTCTTCCCTAAATAAGTTAAGATAAATTAATTCAATTAAAAGGATTTTGATCAGATTAGGGCTAAACACATTAAATTTTTTGTTTTTACAAAAGATTCATCAAAACAAAACTAAGAAAATTAAGAAAAAGGTAAATTGCACTTAAACCCCCCTTCTATTACTAACTCTGTCGCTTAAACTTTAATTAAGGTAAACTAAATTAATCAAATGATAACTTATTACCCAAAAAAACAAAATTAATCAAATGATAATTAAGTAAAATTAAATTTAAATTTAACCAAACAAAATAAAAAATAAAAACAAAAAACATTGAAGAACCAAGCAAGCCAAAGGCTTCTTCAACATTTTCTTAAGCATGACATTTCAAACATTCAAGAAATAATTTTAGCAAATAACAAAAGATTGATTTGCGTTAATTCAAGACCGTGCCTATGTTATTATTCATAGGCACAATTAATGCATATTTTCAAATTTAAAAACATGGGATTAAGCTACTCAATAGATCATATCTATCCTATCTTTGGTATCTAATGAATTGCAGCTTTGTTTTACAAGGCTACACTATTCCTAGAATCCAGAGTTGAACGTGGTTGTTAAACTTTCGATTTTACGGATATAATTTTACGATTTTGAAGTTGAATTGCACTCGATTTTACGATTTTATATGTCAAAAATTTCTTACGATTTTAACAACCTTGGAGTTAAAGCAATGAAATGGACAAGTATCTGGGCTTCGAGCAGTGGCGGAGCTAGAAATTTTAGATAGAGTGGGCAAAAATTTAAATAATATAAAAAAATTAAAATATTAAAAAATATATATTAATAAATTATTACAATGACCGTCAATGATTTCGACAAAGAATCCTGTTTACGGTATTAATTAAAGGATCATAAAATTTACTCGCATCTTAATATATTTATATATATACCCAGAAAACAAATTAAACTAATCCATTCCAACACAGACTTTGAACAGATCAATCAACCCTAACTTTGATTGACAGCCAAAAAATAATTCAGACCTGTGTTTTACGAGTTCAGTCAAATACAAATTACAACAGCGCATAAGCAAGTCTAGATGTAAACTGAGATTAATGCATCAATATATATATATAGGTCCTATATTTAAATGATTTAATTTGCTTCCTCTTCTTTAATTTGCATTCAAGCAACAGTACCTCTTTATGACAGACAAATGGCCTTCCACGTCTGTTTCCGCCTGCAATCAAAAAGCAAGTAAATTATCAGATCATATTTTCAAACTAAAACATGCCCTAGCTAGATCAATGCACCAAGCAATTTAGGTGTGTTTTTGTGCCCGCTTTTTTCTTTTTCTATATGCTGAGTTTTTCTAGTGAAAACAGATGAATCAAAGAGAGAGAAGTGAGGAGATTAAACGAACCCATTGACCCAATGTCAAAACTTTGTACATTTAAGATTAAATTTTTGGGAAAACTCAACGCGTAAACACACTGGCAGTCGTCGGGGGCCATCATGGTCGGTGGTTTCTGGCGATTAAAGGCAACCACCCGACACTCTTATTCCTATCAATCAACATATTCAAAAATCAACAAAATCCAATGGACGAAACTTCGTAGATTTAAGATTAAACTTTCGACCAAACCTAAGGCGTAAATGCACTAGCAGTCGTCGCCGACCACTGTGGCCGGTGGTTTCCGACGATTAGAGGCAACCTCCTGACACCCTTATCCTCATACATACCCAAAAACTAACAAAATCCAACCGCCAAAACTTCGTAGATCTAAGATTAAATTTTCGATCAAACCCAACACCTGCGTATGTACATATATATCATAAATCTATAATGAAAATACTTACCTTCTTGTAGATCGGGGCCACTTTGATAGTGAAAAAATGATTGGATCAAAGATTAGACGTCGATTTACGGTCGGATGGGTTCTTGGTTCTTGCTTCAGTGGAAGAGAAATGGTGGAGAGAGAGATAGAGAGAAAGAAGACGAGTGGGTGAGGTGGAGGAAACACTAACGATCGATAAAAATGGGGGCATTCGACTTTTGACAAATTGACTGTCCGAGTAGAGAAAGAGAAAGAAAGAAAGAGAAAAAATAAAGATTGGGTTGGGTGAGGTGGGTGGCTCTCTAAACTCAAAAAAAAATAAAAGAAAATAAATTACATACATATAGTATATAATTTTTAAAATTGATGGATGGGCAATTACAGTGACTCGATACTAAAAGAAAAATTTTAAAAATAAATAAATTACAGATACACAATAATGATTTTTTAAAATTGAAGGGTGGACAATTGTTTACCCTTAGCTGTACGTAGCTCTGCCCATGTGTTCAAACTCAATAATTTTACAAGAAGAAAACAGGAATATATTTTTCTGATTTCTTAGTTAAATATGTCCAGATTTCATTTAAGCACAAATAGACTTTATATAGGTGGATTTTACAATAAGATATGGAAAAAAATAGACTTTATATAGGTGGATTTCACAATAAGATATGAAAAATGGACCGTCCGGTTAGAGATGGGAAATGAGTCGAGTGGCTCACCTCATAGCCCGGCCTGTTACTGTAGCAGACGAGCCGTGTCGGGCCAGCCATATGTGGCCCGTGGCCCGACCCACCAACTAGCCCGATAAAATGGCCCGGCTCGACTCACCAAAAAATAAAAAAATATTTAAAAATTATATTTACTGTAAATATAATTTTATTGTAATGTTTACTATAATGTTTATAAACATAATTATGTTTGTAAAATTATGTTACTGTAATGTTTGTAAAAATAAATATGTATGTAAACATAATGTTTACCGTAAACATTATGTTTGTAAATTTATGTTTACAGTAAACATAATTTTACAAACACAAAAATTATAAATAATTGTTTATTTATAAACATATTTTAAAAAATATTAGTTACATTTTAGAAAAAAAAATATTTAAAAAATTATGTTTAAAAAAATTATAAAAAAATTGCTCATGGGCCGGCCCAGATAGCCAGGCCTACGGCCCGAGCTGACCCACTTTGGCCCATTTATTAAGGGCCACAAGGCCGTGTTGGCCCCAATTTCTATTTTCTTGGCTCGGCCCATCTCTTTCGTGAGCCAAATTCAGCCTGGCCTGCCCATTTCCTATCTCTACGTCTGGCCCAATATTGGCCCACCATCCGGGCCTAATTTCAGCCAATCTCTTGACCCTTTCTCTTGGCCTATCTCTTGGTTTTACGCTAATCTGCCGCAACATCATTGCAACCCTTATTAAGTATCTGGGCAACCACTTTAGATTTCATCCTCATTAATGGTGGATCTCATCCACATTAATGAGGCTCCTGCCGCCACCATGCTGTTACTTGGGAATCTCCACCAGTGCCGGATACTCAGTCTCATCACTTGCAGATGCACGGCGCATGCATGTAATAGGACATCTCCTCCTCCAATATTATCCAGCTTCTTTTAAAGACAAAATATGTTCTGATCTACTGATACACTGCATTTCTTTATTTTTTTACTCACTCGAGTGTCGGAATGCTTGCAGATGCCGTTGCTCTCTCGGACAGACCTGTCATCGGAGCCCTCGCCCTACCGTTGCGATCCTGCCTCTGATCATTCTCTTTTGATCAGGAAGGAACAAACAAATTAGAACAAAATTGTGAATATACTCTTCCCTTGAAATCTAAGTTTGAGATATTGACCGAAAGTCAGAGTAGATTCAAGTAATTTGTTACTGGCAGAAATTTATTTTAGATGTCTTTGGAAGTTATTGAGTGATGAAATTTTCACTCGAGTGGTGGTTGGAGGGAGCTTTGGATTTTCTTTTATTGTCGTTGTATTCAATCGACTGATATATTTTTGATATTTAAATTTGTGATTATTTGCATGAAATAACAATTGATTTATTTTTAATTATTCTCGCGTATTGATCAAAGTATTCGAGCAGTGTCACTCGAGTAGAAAAAGCCTGAAATTAGTTTTTTTTTTTTTTTTTTGATTACTTGATTTGACTAGATTTGAAAATATTGAAGAAACTTTAATTTCCAATTTATATCTTCCAACTTGGTTTATTTCTTTTCATATAATTTATTTAGAAAAAATTATTCAGATATTAATTTATCAATGTTAGATAATTTGCTGCTATCCTAAAATAATTTTCTCGAAAGTTTTATAATATCAGGTAACTATACCTTAGTCTTATTTACAAATCCTAGCATATACCCAATTGAATTTCTAATTTATTTGAGTATTTCGTAAGTGTTTATAGCTATCATTAGATAAACACTTATATCTTGAAAACTCGAATTGAGTAATGAATATTACTCATCAGATATCCTAAGTCCTAAAACAAATGTAAGTAAATACACAACATATTCAAAGAAAATAAACAAATAAAATGTAAAGTAGATAAACAAACAGAAAGTAATACTAGTAACTTTGATAAGTATGAAATATAAGCAAGGATAAATTAGATAATAGGCAACAATGATTTTAAACATTGGCAGAGAAAATGATATAACATAAAATGAATGACCATAAATGAATTTTAGGGGAAAATTAACATACTGAACATTATAAATAAGTTGTCATATTTGCAAGTATTCACTTTTTGTATTTTGGGAGGATACAGAAGAATACCTGATCTCTCAGTTATCATTTGAATATCATTTTATTCTAAAACTTTGAGAAATCAGTTTTTAATCAAACTTGCTAATGACTCTATTATGAGTTCACATAATTAATATAACCAATTAGCATAGCTATTGAATAAAATCCGTTAAAGGTTTATGATAAGAGTATACCTCAAACATACTCTACCGTAGATGCACACCTTAGCATTTTTTTTTTTTTTTTTGATCGGTAAATGATGAGTAAATATATTGATAAAAAAAGAACTGTACAATATGTACTGGGCATACCAGGCAAGACAAAACAGAGGCCTAATTACAGACTCATAGCACATAAGTCAAGTTTGATTAAAACATGAGAATACAAAGTAAATAAGACACTTTACATATGTGGTTTAATTCTATTAATAACATTACAAACTAACAGCTTACAGCCTTAAAAAATCCCACAATTTCTAGCTGCCCATAAATAATAAATGATGCTGGCAAATGCTGTTCACTTAATCTTGTTATGCCAAGGCGTACCCCTCGCTTCCTTTCTAATCCACTTCAGACCACTCAAAACAGTTGACATAGTGCGAGAAATACCAAGCCAATGTCTGATGTGCTTCCAAACTGTTGCACTAAAAGCGCATTGGAAAAACAAGTGGTTAACAAATTATTCAACAATGCCACATAGGCCGCATTCACGGTTAATATTTAAGAACGTCAGTTTGTCCCTTGTTAACAGTTTGGATTTAGCACACAGCCACGTGATGAAAGCATGCTTCAGAGTTACTGCTTTACACCAGACGTCCTTAGCCCAGCATATTTTATTCCCCTTTAGGCGCAAGAAATCATACACGGCTTTAATACTCAATTGGCCCCCACTGACCCAGCTGGATAATCTCTGTATAGCGGCCAATCGGGACCCCTCCGAGAGGATTAAACTATCCCTAATTGCGCTCATCTTCTTGATTAGAGGGGGATCCTCTTTCTTGGATGCCCTGTCCCAGATTGAAGCAGAACCAAAATACTGATGGCTGACCCCATTTAATCTAGAGCCGAGTCTTTTTTGCTACGAATGTTCCAAAGGGTTTTAGCCAAGAGGGCTATGTTCCAACTCTTAAGGTCTTTAAACCCCAAACCTCCTTCACTCTTAGGAAGGCAAATCTCTTTCCACGCAACCAAGTGGTGATTCGAACTCCAAGGAAATAAACGGCACAGTTTGGTAATTCGGTCAAAAACAACAGCCGTAATAGGCAAAATCGAAAGCCAAAAGCAGTCACACTATGAAGAACAGCCCCGATAAGCTCAGCTCTACCTGCATAAGATAGGGAGGCACTAGTCCACACATTAACGTACCCTGCGTAGCTTATCAATCAACGGGGCACAGTGGGTCACCCTTAACTTCTGCACTGCCAAAGGTATCCCCAGATATCTGAATGGCATTACACCCTTAGGAGAATTCGCAATCTGCAAGATGGCTTGGAGATCTTGATCCGGGATGCCAGCAGTGAACAAATTAGACTTGGAAGCATTCACCTTAAGCCCAGACTTGCACCCAAAATCACCTAAGGTGTCCATTAAAATGCACATAGATATAGGGTCCTCCCTGGAGAATAACATGAGATCATCAACAAAAATAAGGTGAGCAATTTTCAAGCTCCCACACTTTGGGTGGAAATTAAAATCCGAGTCCTCTGTCGCCATCCTAAGGCTCCTCGAAAAATATTCCATGCAAAGAACGAAAAGGAATGGGGAAAACGGGTCCCATTGGCACAACCCCTTCTTGTCTGTGAAAAAGCCATGAAGGCTACCATTCACGTTAATAGAATATGAAGCAGTAGAAACACACTCCATTATCCAGTCGACAAAAATAGAAGGAAAGGCCAAGCCGCGAAGCACATCCCTAAGAAAGTCCCAGTTAACCGAATCATAAGCTTTCTTTAAATCCACTTTAACTAGGCAGCGAAGGGATATCTGTTTTTTTGCTATAATTCCTTAATAGCTCGTGGGCCAAGTGAAGGTTTTCTATCATATTTCTACCATCGACAAAAGCGGACTGAGCATAATCGATAATGTGACCGAGGATAGGCACAAATCGAGAAGCCTGGATTCTGGAGATCACTTTATACATCACATTGCAACATGCAATTGGCTTGAAGTCCCTCACATCGGGAGCATGATTCAATTTAGGAATTAAGGAAGTATAGTTTATTTTGATGGAAGAAGGCCATTTCTTTTGATGCATTAAGTGACTTTGTAAGATCTTCCTTGATTGACTTCTTTTGAGATATTTCTCCAAACTTAGTTGTTTCATTTTTGAATTTTGTCTTTTTAAATATGCATATAAAAAGCTCATATAGGACAAATTTGGTACCCATTTTCTCTGGGACCATAAAGCTCGGGGGTGTGGCCGATAAGAGGGGATGGCCCCCTTCCACGGTGCCGTGTGGTGCGGCCCAAAGGGGGGTCGCGTATGGCCTGACCCCCGAGTGGGGGTAGGGCCTTCTGCCTCCCCCAAGTGACCCCACTCGGGGGTGGCCACCACGCAAGGCATCCATGGCTGCTGCGCAGCCACGTGGCAGGTCTCCAGGCCGTCACATGGAGCTTCCTCTTATTGTTCATAACAAATATATATATATATATTATAATTTGCATAAAGTTATATTAATTTTTATTTAATTCTCAAATATAATTTAAGTATCTCATTGTCAACGGATTTTTTTTTTTTTGGAAATTCTAACTGAGTTTTTTTTAAGTTAAAATTTTATATCATAGTCATTTTACCACAAATTCATCATCATGTTAAAAAGAAATATTGGATTGAGTAAAAATTATGAAATAGTTAATAGTTATGCTTGTTATGCAAGAATTATCTTCTTATGGCTCAAATGATAATTAAAAATTTATCTCATCAGATAAATCAGTAATATTATCTGATATATTATAATAATTAATATTTATCAGATATTATGGTATTTATCTAATAAAGTAACTGAATCCAATATCAGATATGATTGTGTTAATCTGATGAAATAGATATAAGAATTTAATAAGATAATAGTTAATCTTAATTCTATTTGATTTAGAAGATGATGATGATAACTTCTAAGAGTCTTGATGGGAGACTACTTTTACTATTATAATTAAGGGGTTTGGTCATCTCTTTACTCAGCACAATCAAAAGTAATTATACTTATATTATTTCATCATTACAGTTGAGGTCAAGGGTCGAAACTAGATTTTGGTATTTCATTTTCAGCTGATTTTTTTTATTATAGTATAATCTATTATGGATTTAGGTATGCAATTAATCACAATTTTATGTGGTTTACATAAGTTTTACGATTATTGGCATAATGATCAATTGTATGTTATACATGTCATACAATATTATTGAAACTTACATGTTAATTGTATAAAGTTACTCTTTTACCACTACACTAATTTTTTATTTTTATTTAAAATTTGTCTAAAAAACTAAACGAGGACTACCAATTGTCATCAAATGAACTTTTACTTGAAATTTTTTTATCTTTCATTTGCACATGTAGGACGAGTTATACCTCCAATGTTTCATATTTATGGAAATTTAATTAAAGAAAAAACATTTTATTATATATTGTTGGCAGAAAAATATTTTTATTATATATTTTATATGACAATTATATAGAAAAAATCTTTAATTTTTGTTTTTTATAGAAAATTTATAGAAACACAAAATTAGTTTGCAATCTAAAAAATTAAAATATATGCTCAAAAAGAGAGAAATAGAGAGATTTTTGTTTCATGCAATTACAAGAAAAACTCAGTGTATAGGAGTTTTGTGAGTTCATTTCAGTTTTAGATAATTCTGTATTATTATTTAATTTTTTTGAATTTAATCAAGTTTTTAAAATTTTTCATTTCCGTAGGGTAATTTCTATAAAGCTGCGATTAATTTTCTTAACCAAACAGCCCCTTACATTGTTATGAATTTCATAGCTGTCTAACATATTATTGATGTAAAATATTTCTTTACTTATGTAAGTTTTTCCTTTTGTTTAGCATTAGTTAATTATTATTCAATTTATGCTTAAATATATTCAAATCTAATTAAAGACCCTGCAAATTCTTCTCGAGTATCGTATAAATAAACAAAAGAATATTGTTGCATACCATGTTGATAGAAAAGTTGTCCTCCACGTAATAGCAACGAAGGGCGATCGCGGCTTTGGTTGATTTAGAGAGTTTATCCAAATTAGATTCAAATTAAGTATCATCAGGTAGAAATTTGGATTAAGATCTGACCTAATGATAAAATTAAATTAAATTAATCCAACTCAAATTGTTTTTGAGTTGGTCTTCCTTTCAAGGTATGCAAAACTTATAATGTACTAAAATATTAAGATTTATAAAATTTATTTGAACCCCTCCTCCCCCCGCCCCCACCAAAAAAAAAAAAAAAAAAGAGTATAGTTTGACCATGATATCTTTAGAAGTATTAGTGTGGTTGTATATTTCTTCGCATACCCTCTATGTCACAAATATCGTTAATTAAACCTAGATATTTGTTTAATTAAATCTTAAGTAAATTAAACTTAACTAAAAAGAATATAAAACAAAAAATAGAGAAAAATAAACATCCACCATTTGAGACCCATTAATGATAATAATAGGTTTCAGATTGGGAACTAAAGGAGAAAGAGAAAAGAGAAGAAGAAGAAGAAGCATTTGATCACGTGAAAGAAAAAACTCCTGCAAAACCCCAACCTTACAGTTTTGATTAGTCTTCAATGTCCAACGATGCAACTTTGACCCATCCAAATACGTTAAAACCAAAGAAGTGCATTCAACAAATCCAATTTCCTTGCATCATCGTCCTCCAAATCCACGGGCTTGCCGTACTTCATTGAAAATTTAAAGGCGTTCTTCGATGAAAAACCAATGGATACTGGTTCAAATCCATAAGCCCTATCCATTGCTTCATCAGCATCCTCTGGAATTTGGGGGCTAATACACCCCAAAAACAACCACTTGATCAGAGTAAACATATTTTTAACAAAAAGAAATTAGAAATAAATACTCGGTAGTTTTAGAGAAATGTGGTTTATTTTAGTTGGGTTGGGCCTATAGACTTAATAATCTAATCAGATCCAACCCAATGTTAATTGGGTTAAAACAATCAAATCAAAACCACACTAAGTTAGAAAATAACTCAAAATGATTTAACCCAATCACATCGATTTAATTCGATTTTTAAGTTTACCTGAATCCATGAACACCATAATTGCACTATAGCCGATAGTTGTGAAAAAGGAAACCATATATAGGAGTGTTCAGTTAGTCTAGACCAAATTAGATCGAGACTAAGAAACTAAAAAATGACAGATCAAACTAGTTTGGTTCATTTCAGTTTGATTCGATCTTAATCAATTTTCATTTTTTCACTCATATAGACACAACTTGGTCGTCGATAGCCAAGTAGGGTAGGAAGGTTAGGTAGAAAACTCATGAACATCGGAAGGTGAGTCAATAACGGTTTCTGGTGCTTAGTAGGTGGCAATAACCGATGACAACAAAGTGAAAGAGACAATGACGAGTAACTTAGGCTAGGGTAGATGAAGACAATGGGGGCATCTAGGAAATTCGAGCAAGGGGAAAACGGGTTGAGGACCAACAATGAGGACTAAACAGTACTAGGTCAATGACATCAATGAGCAAGCAACAAGTGCAACGATTTCGAATTTATGATAACAACGAGGACGAGGACCGAGGGCATCTAAGCTAGTAGTGACGATGGTGAGGATCGAGGAAGGGAAATAAGATGAAATTGTATTATAAAAGAGGTGCAAGCCTGGCAAAGTCATGCGACAACAATTTTGTCGTATAATTATGCATTTGGTAATGAATTTGGGACCAAGATCGAATTGAATCGAAAAATAATTATTCTCAACTCCCAATCTACTAATATATATTTAATATTGGATTGAAATATTTCGGTCTAATACAATACTAATCAAAAATTAAACATTCATATTTCTAAATGTCCCCGTTATGCTTGCAATAAAACTAAATTAAATGAGTTTAGAAAGATCTCTTGAAATTGTGTTTATCTTTTTTAACTTAGTAAAAAAAGAAAAAATCTAAAATGACGAGCACAATATGAACTTGAATTTTCTTTGATCATCCCATCTACACGTGTAAGTTGACATAAAATTTGAGATCTTATCCCATAACAAGGGGGATCTTATCCCATATCTCAACAGATATGACAAGGTACATGTGATTGCCCAAATGCAACTTCAATTAATTTCCACGGAATCTGCGCAAGGGAAGGGAGTACCTATGCTTTGAAAGATCTCTCAATCCTTTCTCAGTTCTTCCTCGAGATGACAAGTATATAATTTATCCTTGTTATTTAACAACAATATATGATTCTCCAACAACTCCCTTCCATTTGGATTTGGGTGCATGTGCTCAGATGCCAATTAAGTGTTAGTTTCAACTATCCACAATTTTCCAAATTAACAAACAAAACCAAACCTATTGACCGTCACCACTTGGAAAAGGGGGATTAATTAAAAGTGTCAATTAATCAACTTAGAAGAATTTATAAATGACGATATCACGGTGGCGGAGACAAAAGAAGTTTGGGGTGCAACCCCTCCTCTTACCGTGCCATGCTACTCGGATGATAGCGTAAGCTAATAAATAAAAATTATATTATTATTCTAATTTAATTTATATATAATATATGATCATCCTTTCTCCTACTGTGTCATCATAAACTTGGAACACAAGTCCTATTTATTCATGGTTAATACTAAGTATCAATAAATAAATATATTTATTATATTTAATTTTAATATTTAAATAATCATATTGATTGATAATAAATATATTTTATTTTAAATTATTTAATTAATCAATAAAATTATTTAAATGTGTACACACAGGGCCGGACCTTCCATGAGGCCCATGAAGCAGTTGCCTCAGGGTCCATGGAAATTTCACAATTTAGGGGCCCATAAATAAAAAATGGCCTATGCAAATTTCACAACTAGGGGCCCATGGAAATTTCACAACTCAGGACCCCATACTTTTTCCACCCACCAACCCCCTTCTCGCGACCCTTCTCCTTCTCTCTCTTTCGCTCTCTGCCCTAGCCCTACCTCTTTGGCTCCGTCGCGCCTTGCCCTCACCCCCCTTCTCGCGACCCTTCTCCTTCTCTCTCTTTCGCTCGCTGCCCTAGCCCTACCTCTTTGGCTCCGTCGCACCTCGCTCTCGCTTATCGCTGCTGCTCCGTTGTCGGTAGCTCGTTGCCTCTCTCTCTTCTTGCTGTTCCTCGCCCTTCGTGACTTTGCCCTCGCCCTCGCTTTCTTGCATCTCGATGCTCGATCGGCGATGGCTCGTCCTCAACGACTTGCCTCGCCCTTATGGTCGTTGGCTCGTTCCTCGGGCGCTCGCCCAGCAAGCATCGTCTCTCGCTGCTCTGCTCAATCGCTGGCTCACCATCGCCCTCCGTCGCCCGTCCTTGTGGGTTGTGGCTAGTGGCTCGCTACCTCTTGATTGCCGATTGGGTCATCAGATTAGATCTGCTTCTTAGATGCACTCCAGATTTGCTTCAACTTTCAGCGGTTAGTTGTTTCTTCATTTCGTTTCGTTTATGGTTGTATCATTCGTTCGTTTCATTTCGTTTATGGTAATTTTTGATTGATAATTTAAAAAAAATTAATTTTATTCTTATAGTATAAATATTTATTTATTTTTTATATTTTATTATATAATTTGAGGCCCATTTTCACGTCTTGTCTCAGGCCCTAAAAACTTAGGTCCGATACTGTGTACACATTGGTTTGTTTGATAGTGCAAGCAAATGTCATTATCATTAAAAATATTTTATTTGTCTTTAAGTAGGCTCATGTGACCCACAACTTGTCATGGTAAATAGTAAATAAGGGGTCCCACAAACATGGCTTAGTGATAAATAATGCAGAGTTTTTTAAGGAGTATTAATGATCAATTTTTTGTGGTGACATTTATTTTATGTGGAGGTGTGAACTGAATATCTTGCTTTATGTGTACATAGATTGTGACCGGATGTTTGGTCTTTCCAACGTGTTTGTTAAGCTTATCTCGCCATTTCTGAAAAAGGCATCACGTGACCTCTTATCTCCCCATTTCAAGATAAATTTATCCGACCTCCCCCATCGGATAAATTTATCTGGCTCTTTCAAGATAAGCTTCAATTACTTATCTACCCCTTGTAAGATAGTTAATGCCATTTAATGCATTTTAAAGATTTAAATTTATTAAAAAGCTTATTTATTTATCTCTTATAATTAATATTATTTAATATATTTTTAAATTATTATATGTTTTGGCAATTTTTAAAATTTAAATGACATTATTCATTTCATTAATTTTTAAAATTTAAATTTCTCTCTCTCTCTATATTTTATTAACTAATATAATTCATTTCATCAATTTTTAAATTATTTTATTTAATTTTATATTTTATTATCTATTATGAAAATATGTTTTGGCTATTTTTAATTATGTAGGTGGAATTATTGTAATCCTAACAATTATTATTTATACTTTTCAACTCTTTTTAAATTTATTTTTGAACTTGAATTTAGAAAATAAAATATTATTTTTAATTTTAATCTTAATTTTTTTGACAATTCATATTAATCATAAAATACTATTTTAATCATAAATTTGGTAATAAGGATATTTTGGTAAAAAAAACTCTTATCTTGGTGCTTATCATATGTATTAACAAACACGTGGAAAGAAAAAATACAGTTATCAATGAATTCTAAAAAATTTAACAAACAGTCTGATAGAAATCTTGGAATGCTTCCCGGCCTTATCTTGATCATTCCATATCTTGGTCTGGAAAGTATCTCAATCTTATCTTGATATCACCTTATCTTGCTCATTTTAACAAACACCATCCTAATGAATAAATCAAGGGAGAGGACCATCCGTCCCTAAGACTAATCAGTTGAGTTATAAAAAAAAAATAATAATAATAAATAGGGAATTGTAATTAAAACATTTTTATGACTTTTAAGGCTGGGAAAAACTCATTCATATAGTCAATCTTATCTTTACATACAGAACATGCATCCACCTCTTTCAACTTGGTTCAGCTGTCTTTTATCTTACGTTAAGAAAAAGAAAGCTAAGCAAAAAACAATGAGAAAAAAAATGAAGAAAAAAAAGTCCAATTTTTTTTTCTTATAGATTACTAATTAAATGAGGAGAAAATGAATATATAATATATGCACAAAAACTCATCTTTAGCATTTTTTTATTGCCGTTTTATGTTTTTAATATATATATATTTCCTCTTATATATAAGTTGAATCAATCGTCTCTTCTTTTTCTTTTTTCTCATTTTTTCATGAGGGTCTAGCAACTTTAGCTACTTCTCGAACGACTATGATGTACGAAAATGATTTGGGGATATCGTTTTAATGTTTTTGAAACATTTCTTGTATCGAAAAGTTAAAAAGCACCAAAAACATATTTCTAAGTTATTTCTATAATTTCAAAAATGTTTTGGAGTCGTTTCATAATATTAGAAAAATATAAGAAAAAACCAACATAATATTAATTTTGATTCAAGGGTTGTCCTCTATCACTCTATGAATCCTTATCTCTTTCAGGTTTACCTTCATCGCAACTTATATCTACTATCTATCTCTCTGATTGTCATCTTATCATTGTTCCCCATTGTCACTCAGTTGCTCAGTGTCACTGTCAATTCACAACTTTGATTGCTCGGTGTCACAGTCACAAACAAAATTGAGCTGAGCCATTGTTGATTCACAAACATGAATCGACGTTTTCGTGCTCAATATACCACCACTAATGTGCAACACGAATAGTTCACAACTCCCATTCCTCAGTGCCGTCGTTTCTATGCAACATGAATCATCACTACCCCTTGTCGTCGTCAATTCACAAACACAAACTCTAATTGCTCAATGTCGTTGTCGATTCAACTTAAAAGGGTATGATTTCTTTTGTTTTGTTTTTTTTTTTTGTTTTTTTTTTTTTGTTTTTGTTTCTTGGTCTTATTTATGATAATCTTGTATTGTTTTGTTTTGACTTGAAAGAGTTTGATTCTTGTCTATAAGCTAATGATTTTGCTTTCATTGCAATAATTTAATTATGTTGTTATAATATTTCAGAGTAATGGGAACCTTTTCTTGTTAAGATTGTTAATTCATGTCACCCTAATTTTGTTTAATCAAATAAATTCATTCAAAATTATTACAAATTGAATTACTTTTAGTTTTCTTAATTTGAAAGTGAAATTTGTCCAATGACAATTAAAGGGATATGTGATTCTCATTTCAACCTAATAGATGTTTAGCATTTAACAAAGCTGACTCTCTTATCCATCCCATCCTACCAATTGTTATGCTTTTAATGACTCTGTCACCCCTCTATCTTCTCCGTTCTTCTTAATTGTATTGATTTAAGTTGCTAGGCTTTACTTTGGTAATAAATTGAATTGTGAACTTGGTTGATGTGTTGATTAAACAATATTAGATTTAGTTGATGTGCAAAAGGGACTGCATAGCATTTGTCTGGTGGGCAACATAGCATTTGCCTGCCAGTAAGGGAGCCTGCGGCCTGTGTGCAAGAGACCATGAAAAAAAAGAATGATGAAATAAATAACCTTTTATAAATTAGATTATATTTGATTATTTTTTTAATTTATTATTTATTTTTAATTAATAAATCATCATTCATGAATAATAGAACTTGTGCTTATATTTATTTGAATACATAAAATTTATGTTTATTTTTAAATTAAATATTTACCCTTTTTGTAATTTTTTATATTAAAAATTATATTTATAAAAAGACTCCCATATTTTTTTTGTATTTATAGGTTCCACGTGTTTTTGTTTTATACTTTTTTAAAAATTATTATTTTTTATTTTTATTTTATATTATATCTATTTTTTTTTTTATTTTCATGCAATCTAATAGTCGAATAGGCGTACAATTAATGGCGTTTCAATAAATATAATAATTTTACTTTCCTTCTATTTAGTTTTCTTTGGATAATAATATGCCATAACTTTGGGCAGTCCACCAATGCATCACCATTGCTGACAGAAGAAGCTGTGACAAACCTGTAGATCTGCCCATCGCTGCAATCAATGCTGAAGGTTTATCTACGATAGAGCTGGTAATTTTGGATAGGCTCGATTACACGACACGATACGACACGAAGTTAAGTGGGTTAGGGTTGGGATTAATCAGGTTTGGATCATAAACGGGTTGAACCGTTTATGACACGATTATTTTCCTGTCTTAGGTGGGTCAACCCGTCTAACCCGTTTAGACACGAAATGATACGTTTAATTAAACGTGTTAACAGGTTGATCAGAACACGTTAACACGATTATATACGAAATGACACGTTTAATTAAAATGGTTAGTGGATTGATTTGAACACGTTAACACGATTATACACGAAATAACACATTTAAAACTAAATAATACGTTTAACATGTGACACAACATGACTCATTTAAATTAAACGGGTTAAACAGGTTAACAGGTGACACGATACGACACGACACGTTTAGTTAAACGGGTTGTGTCGTGTTACACGTTTAATAAACATGTCGTGTTCGGGTTTAAGGAATTTGACACGATTATTAAACGGGTCGTGTTCGGGTTAGCTTGACACGTGTTATACGTGTATCTCGACACGACACGATTACGACCCGCCAACACGAATTACCACCCCTAATCTACTATGAATTAAATAAAGGGAGAGATGCCAAGAGAGGAGGAAGAAAATAGGAGGGAGGGGACTGACTATTTTGGTTATTTTAAAAAATTTAATTAGGACTGTGTAATAATAGAGGGTTTAGTGTAATAAAAGGTTTGCAAAATTAAGGAAGATTAATTAATACTATTTTTAAAATCATAAAAATACTATATACATTTAGGCTAAACCTCAAAGGTATAAGCGTATTTTTCTTATGATAAAACGAATCAGATGATTTTCTCAGCATTTTTCTAATATTAAAAGTATTCTTTTATTAATTTACGACCAATTCTCAATAGTCAAATTTATGATCAATTTCTAATTCTCAAAAGGGTTAAGTAGCTCACAAGTCCACAACCAACATAAAATTTGTTTGATTGGATATTATGGATTCAAAGTATACAAATATTTTTAAAAATATTATTAACTATTATATTTTTATTATAGTTTCTTATAAAAAAAAAGGGGGTAAATTACACAAAAATACTCAACTTTTTGCTTATTTTTTATTTTGGACTAAACTTTATTTTTTCACTAGTAATAACTGACTTTATTTTTGTTTTAATTTTAGACTCTCTATTAATCTTTTGTTAAGTTAACCGTGGTCAACTGAGGTGCTAACATGACCGCCACCTCAATAGCTACATCAACGTACACAATTATATATTTTTTATATAAAAACTAAATTCTAATAAAAATATAAAACTATTATATATTTTTTTGTTTGAGACATGGTTAACTTTTGTAATTTCCACTTAAAAAATATATTATATTTTGAATAATATAAACTAAATTCTCATAAATATATAAAATTAAGTTAAATAAAATATTTTTAATAATATAGAAAATAAACAATGACAAACCATTGTCAACAACTACCTGTAATAAAATCTCCATCGATGATGGTATTGAAAATGAAACAACCATATTATGTGTCTTTGCTGTAATCTAGATTTACACGAAAACGAATATGGAAAACGTTTTCAATATAAAATGAAAATGAGGAAACGATATTTTTTTAAAAAAATAAAAAATAGAAACCTAGGGTAAAATATAAATTAAAAAAATATAAGATTTTTTTTTACAAATATAATTTTATAAATATATTATTTAACATATATACATACATATCATTTTATTCCTTTTCTTTCTTAACAATTTATACATACATATACACATAATATTTGATATATGTATATGTAATATTTGACATATACATATCTCCAACTCTAAGAAACTTTATTTCTCTCCCATCTTTTTCATTTTCCCTTTGCGTCCATCTATTACTCTTCTACTTCAACAATTGCATCTCACCATTGACTCTCTTGTTGTCTCGACTCTCACTATTGCCTCAACCCTTGTATCTTGCTATAAATTATCGTTGCATTCTCCTTTTTTGCTACCTCTTGCCACCACTGCACATCCCTCCCGCTATTGTTATCAACCATCTCGCCACCAACTATCGTTACATCATCTCTTTTCGTTGCAATTGCACACTCTTTCTTGTTGTTATATATATATCCTCATTATTTGCTATTTTTTGTCTATGAGAACGCGTTTTCGACTATTTTATGTAATTTGTAAAACGGTTTAACAAATATTTTAAACTGTTTGTTCTGTTTTCAAAATAAAAAATAATTCAAAAGTATCAAAACGATGTCTGCAAGCCGTTTCCATTGAGAGACTCTGACAATAGTTAGGCGAAAGAGAAAAGGTAGACATTGACTATAAGAAACCCGTGACGTAGGTGGTAGACGCTTTCGCCTCCATCAAATTAACGCTTGGCACATCCACATCAAAATCTAGTTGGAATATGCTGATCCTCTGGCTTAGAGGTGAATTAGTTAATATTAGATCGATTTCTTTTTACTGATACATTCACCATCGATCCTCGATGGCTTGCAAAACTCTGATATCGTTGAGATAGGGGTCAGTTGCAAATTAAGGTGGTCTAAAATTGAAACAAAACTAAAATTGGTTATTAGTATTGAGAAAATTAAAAATTCAATATAAATTAATTAAAATTAAAACAAAGGTGAAATTAAGTTAAAGTTCTTTTTCTTTTTTGTGAAATTTATAGAAAAAGAAAATTCTAACAAATTAAGAGGTAGATTAATCAAAATAGACGACGGAAGAGGTACAAGGCATGGGAAGAAATTAAGGAAGGAAGGGAGGGAGAGAACAACTTTGCCCTTTCATTCTCAAATCCTTGACTTGACCTGCAATTCATCATGAGTTTGATAGATTAATTATTAGATTCTGCGTTTATCATGTGAATTATTATTACTTTGCAATAACCTACCAAATCATTTCAATTCATAGAAAACGTCGTCCTTAGGCTTAGCAACGACGACTTGTTTGTTTGTTTCAGCATTAGACTCTTCTCCCTCCCTAGCTAAGCTAGCTAAGCTAGTAGCAAGGAAAATGTTGATCCATTGGCCATGGAGAAGAAGAAGAAGAAGAAGTTTCAGAATGTTGACAAACAGCGTCACAAGTCACGACCCTTCATCAATATGACATTTAATGACTTTGATCGGGTTTTCTAGACCTGGCCAAATCTTTCATGCTTGATATCATGTATATATATAATAATTTCAAGTTGTTAATTTGTGTAAGCAACTAAGCATTAATTAATTAAGCAAATGATATATGTTAACACAAATTTCGTAAAAAGAAGAAGATATTTTCAAAATAATATATCAATTAATATTGTCTTTTTAGTTACGAGTCATTTTTATTTTATTTTCATTTTTTTTTAGCGTACTCTCCCTGCTGCTATTTGGGAGTTGGTTGTATTAATATCCTGATTTTTCAGTGCTTTATCCATATATGGGTGTGTGCATCCCCCATGGATAATTCTTTGCAAGGCATTGTGGAACATGTCTTTCCCTTGGAATTAATGACATGATTTACCTTAATTCCTCCAGTACTGTCTCTCTCTCTCTCTCTTTCAGATTTTCTTTGAGAGACAATCCTCTTTCTTCCTTCCAAAATTTTCCTTTTTAAACCAGCACACATGTAATCTTGGGAGGACATTCTGGTACCCATTTTTCTTTGGGTCCTTCTACGTAGATTAGTATGATAATCATTTAATGGTTTATTACCTTACGAACCCATATAATTTTAGGTCCACAATAAGATTTTCTTTTTAAAGAATAGTTATATGCAATGTGGCTTAATTTATAATAGTAATGACATTTAACTAAAAGTGTATTTATGTTCCTGAACTTCTGCATTTTTTTTCTTGTGAAATTCTAGTTTTTCGTGGTTTCAAATATACTCCTAAACTTAGGCCAAAAAATATATTTATGCCCTAAATTTTTTGTGATTTCAAATGTACCCCTGAACTTTTCGTGGTTCCAAACACGTTCTTGAACTATGCAAAATCAAAATCATTCGTTTAAATACCTAGGTAACAAGTGATACGCATATGCATTGACGTGGCAAGTTTTCGGTGTTTCCTCAACTTACTCTCTTTTTTTGCCTGCTTCTCCTTTGGTTGCATCTTCTTTCTCTCTAGCATTTCTTATGTTTTCTTCAGTTGGGCTACGTAGGCAAATTGGGTTAAATAGGTTAATGATGTGCTTGAGCCAATTATTACCTCGTCGTTTGGGTGGATTGAAGATGGGCCAGTCTTGGGTAGCATTTTCTTGTAAGAGACATAGTCGATCGGATGAGACATTGAAAGAGAGAAAACGCAATCGAAGAAAAAGAAGGAGTTGAGGAGATGCTGAAAAAAGAAAAAGAGTTGAGGAGATACTGGAGAGAAAGAGAGGGAGAGAGAGAGCTGAGGAGACACTGAAAAGAGGGGAGATATCGAACAAAAAAAGAAAAGGGAAAGGGAAAAGAGATGTCGAAAAATCGCCTAGGTGTTTAAATAAGTGATTTTGCACAATTAGAGACACATTTGAACCCACAAAAGGGTTAGGGTTCCAAGAGAAAAAAAAAAGGCAAAAGTTCAATAGCATAAATATGCTTTTGACTTAAATTAAGGGGCATATTTAGAACCACAAAAAGTTTAGGGCTCTATAAGAAAAATACACAAAAGTTTAGATGCATAAATATGCTTTTGACTAATGACATTTCTTATGAAAAGAATTCCCTTTGTTTGTTTAAGAAATGTCTTTTCTGTTTTTGCACAAATTTTACTTTTTAAACATAGTTTTCATGCGATGAATTCTTATAAGTATTTGATTGAACAACATAAAACTCTTTTAGTAGAAATGTTTTTTTGGAAGCTATTAAAGATTTATTTTCATCTCTTATAACTTTCAACTCTTTTGTTAATGAATGCAATTGATTTTGAAAATTTTTATTTTCCAAACAAATATTTTCAAAATTTTACATTCAGCTCATTGAAAGCATTTAGTAGTTTTTCATATGACAATGCATCATAGGACTCAATATCTAAGAACAAATGAAAGGTCTACTCAGTTACATTTGATACAGCTTTCCTTTTGTCAAGTTTGTCTAATTTAGTTTTTAACTTTGGGTAATTCTTCTTTGAATGGCATTTCTCTCGACAAAAGGCATACTAATTTTTGTTTGGTCTAAGTCTTGAACTAGATCTCCCTCTCATTCCTTCTTTCTGGCTTTGCAAACGGTCTTTTACAATTAATGCTTCTGCTGAGCCATGCGTTGCTTTTTTCTTATCTTTTTTTTCTCAACTCATAGCTATACAAAATAGCACAAACTTCATTAAAAGACATCTGAACCTTCCTATGAAGTAGGGTAGTTTCAAGAAATTCAAACTTCTCAGGAAGAGATCCTAATAACATCAAAGTCAAAATTTTCATATTTGAATGTTTCATCTAAGTTCATCAAATCAGCTACCAACTGATTAAAAGTAGTGATATGATCATTCATCATGATACCAAAAACATAAGTAAAGCGGAATAATCTCTTTTTCATGTAGAGCTTATTCTGACCTTTTTTTTTAAAAAAAAAACTTTTCCTTTAATGGCTTCCATAATAAATTTGTAGAAGTTTATTTAAAAAATGCATACTTCTGTTCTCTAGAAAAATATAATTGAATTGTACCACACGTACGTCAATCGATTGATGGTCTTCTATTCTTTTTCTTCAATATCAATTGGTTTCTTTTTCTCAATGGTGATATTTAGACCTTGTTGAAAGAGAGTGTCTAGAATCTCGCATTGCCACATGCCAAAATGATCCGAATCGTCAAACACCTCTACTGCAATTCTTGTATTCTCCAAATTTCTCGCCAAAGTGAACGAGAAAGAAGCAACAAAATAAAACACTAGAATATAAAGAGATTCGATCAATTTAGCCTGCGTCTTCGAACACAACCAAAAAATACTTCACTAATTTCTAAAGAGAGAAATACAAAGAGAGATGAGAGAATACACAATTTGTAGGATGATTTTCCAAAGAGGGGGAGGGCCTTTATTACTATTTTTTTTTAATAAGGTTCAGCCAATTTAGGGTACATTCTCGAACACCACCAAATTTTTTTTTACTAATTTCCAAACACAATTTGTAGGATGATTTTCCAAAGAGGGGAAGCCCTTTTATACTAAATTTCCACCCACCCAACCCACTCAATCAACTACGTGGGATTGAGAGAGCTGCCACCAAAACAACACCTACCAACAAAATTTACAAAATATATATAGTACATCCACCATGTAGGAAGATTACATAAAAAGATTCATTAAGGCACAGTGAAAGACCAGATCATTAATAGAGGGAATATTGCAATAGCTTCAAGCCAAGGAAACATAGATCTAGAGATGGCGATGTAGGATAGGAACAAGACTCCAGGAAAATGGCTAATTGAATCAGCTTTAAAGCCCTTGGAAGGGATTGGAGATGACCCATGAGGGTCGCAACAACCAAGGAAGAAGCGATCCACATCAACAACAATTGCAACCAATATGAATAGGCACATTTTAACTGCATTACATATATCTATATATATCTTATATATCACTCTTAATTTAGTAATGGATTTGTATAGTCAATATGTCATTTAGAAATATGATATTGTAACAACTCTCAATTTAACCAAGGGGCGACACAGTGTTCCTAAAATTTTAACAGAATAAGCAGACAGACTTGAAATATATAAAAGAGCACAAGTGCCAACCATGCATATCGAAAGAAAATTTCACCACAAAATCTTATTAATTTGTACAAGAGGATTATCAGTTAGTTCGGATGGCTTTGAAAATGCACATTCAAACTGAAACACATCATCATAAGATTAGCGTTCATACTCTCAAATTCACATGGGAGAAAAGCTTTCATAAAACAACAGAAAAATGAAATATTCCCAGTACTAATCAAGAGTTCCGTTATATGTTGTACAATAACCACTTGAAATGCATCTACTTTGAACCGTTTACGCAGGAAATGGATCAACCGATAATTCCACAACTGCTCTCAGTTCATCCCAGTCTGCATACTTGATGAACTCGGTCATGTCAGGACTAAAAAAGTTAGAGTATGCCACCGTCGCGGGAGCTTGAGACACCGGGTTCAAACGGCCGGCGGCCATCTGGTAACTCTCTGGAACATAGTTAACAAAGTGGTTCTTTTCATTTGGTCGATTTGCCGGAGCTTCAAAGCTGATGTAGCTCTCAGTTGGGCTGTCAGATTCCACGGTGCTGCAGGCTTTAGAATTTGCATTGGCATGGCTAATTCTTTTAGCAGACACTTCTCTCCAATCTGGCATGATCTTTCTATTTGATGCGTTTCGCTTAAGTATTCGACAAATCGTCCAAACTTCCTGCAAAACCCATATTGAAGAATGTTGAGACTCAAAACAATCAAGTTTTAATTCTCCTATCTAGGTCAGTTAGATGAATTTCAACTTAAGACTAGATGTAAAATGTTGCTTACGGCTTCTTGAGCGATGTTTCGGGCATCGATGTGCCGGGTACTTTTGCCGTCATGATCGGTTGGAAGGCGAAACTCGTGCATCATCCAGTCAGTTTTGGTGCCCTTGCCGGCACTGCCGCGATAGTAGACCAAGGATTTCTTGAGCCCAATGCATTGGCGGCTTTCTCCATTGCCGGAGTATATTGGCTTGTCTATGCCAGTGGCCTTCCAAAATCCAGACCCTGTGACTCTGTTAGGTCTTATGCTATTTCTGTATTTTCTACCTCTTTTGCAGAAGAAGTACCACTCCTTGTCTCCAACGTTGCTGGCCTCTGCATATAAATTCACCCAAATGGAATGAGAGAGAGAGAGAGAGAGAGATGTAAAATGCATTGTTTTTTCGTTCTTTTTGTGTTTCATGATACAATAATATATGGGTGTGTGAACAAAGTTAGGGTTTTCAAGTGGTCCACGACGTACGATATATCTTCAGTCTTAAGACAAGATGATTAATTTTGTCATCCTTTTCTATATATTATTTTAAGCCGCCAACAAAGTAAAAGGTTATTACATACATACATACATATATATATACATATATATATATATATTGAAGAAGACAACTAACTGAATCGAAGTCTCTGTGGCGTGTTCACATATATACTAGCGGTGATTAACAACTAGATTCAGGTTTTTTCATTCCATATTTGATCAAATCCAATCTTGATATATACTACAATGGAATATATATAAACAAAACCCAATATATATCAGAATGATTATGTTTTCGTCCTCGTTGAGACTAGCTAGATTCTTGCTGAAACTAAAAACAAACCCTAAATTATATCAAACTGGGTTTTGTTCATCGATCGTAATTGAACTGAATATATTATACAAAGGTGAAAACTAAGAAAAGAAACTAAAATGAAACAAAAAAAGAGTGAAAAGGGAACATACTTGGAAGATCCCAGGGGTCGTACTTGTAGATATCAACCTGTTTGATAAGTTCAATACTGATGGGTCTCTTCTCAACCTTCCGACGAAGATAAAACCCCACAAGTTCTTCATCAGTTGGGTGAAATCGAAACCCTGGAAGTGGAACGTCGTCTTGCTCGCTAGCAAATTCCATCCAACTGTTCTTCTCCACTTCCATCTCCTCTTCGACTGTCTATCTGTGTGTTTATCTATCTATTTGTATCTATAGTTAACGGTGGCGATGATAGTTTGAAAAAAGAGGGGCGGTTTTGGCTGATATATATATAGGTGGAAGTGGAAACATGGGGAGAGATGTGCAACCTGGGTCAAGTCATGAGCTTTGACTACAAAATTGGAGGGCCTGGAAGACCATAGAACATGAAAAGTTAATATATCAAAATATGTTTGATTTGGTTGCACCCAGCAAGTTATCATTGCAGACTTGAAAATTATGATATATATGAGAGAGAGAGAGAGAGGGAGGGGGGGCTGTCGATGTTTGTCTTCTTTCCAAAGTAATCGCTGATCACATCATGGTCAAAACAGCGCGGCATTACTTGACCAATTTATCCCTTCTTTCAGTCTTTGGTTCTATTCTATGAACATAGCCCACTAGTTGATTAGTTTAAGGAACAAGGCTGGATAATTTTAGTTAAGAGATTAAAACTTAATTTTAATTAAGTCGTATATTTGGATGAAATCCTGTGATTCTATGTTCAAACTGATTGTATTGAGATCAATTTCGTTTTGGCATAAGTCAAAGGAAAAAAATTATTCTATAGACTTTTAGTTTAGTTAGTGAAGGTAGATTGAGATAATCAAAAAGAGTTCCTAATCTTTGAACTATATTTGGGAGAGAGATGGTGTAAAGAACAAAATGCTACATAATGGAATGGAATGTATATGAGAGTTAAAAAAAAAGTAATATAAAATTTGTTAACTTTTTATTATTTGGGAAGAATAAAATATAAATTAACATAATGTAACTTCATTTTATTAATTTAGATAGAGAATAGAAGGAGATATAACAGTTAAAAAAGAAAATAAAATTATAAATTTGTCCATTCACCTTCAAAGTAAATAAACAAGTATAAAAATAACAAGAATAAAATAATAATCATTTTTATAGTTATGTTTCCTTTTCTCCACCCTAATTTTTTTCCCCAATTAAATGCAATCAAACACACCCTCTTAGAATCAAATTTTCATAAAAAATAGACCAAAACATGATTTAAAGAGTTATATCATAAAATTTAATTTCATAAAAAATACAGTAAAGATGAAATTCAATTTTTTTAACGTGATATTTTTTATATAATTTTCATGCTATCAAACACACAATAGTACAAAAATGTATCAAGTACCCTTCCTCTCTCCTTCATTTTAATTAATTATGAATTCTTCATCAAAATAAAAAAAAAAAAAGAATTCTCCCAAACATGATTTGTAATTGATATATAATTTTATATTTAAATTGGTGATTGGAACGTATGTTGTATCCATTCAAAAGGTGACTGTATTTAGCAAAATTCAAAATTGAATAGGAAATTTGATGAATAAGTAAATAGGGTATTAGGTAAACAGAAGTTTTGAGATAAAATCTGTGCTGAATAATGTATTTAATTGATATATTCATATATAGAGAAAAGTAAAAGTTCAATGTAAAGATATCTTTTTGCTAGTGCCATTGTCAAAAGAGATGGCTTTTAATTTCTAGCTGGGTTGGCCACAATTTCATACGTTAATTGATGGTCCAATTAATTGAGTCTCTAAACTGGAAGAAATGATCAGATATATTTATTAACAGCCCACGGATCAATTAATTAATTAAATACAATTTAACCCTAATATTTCCTCAACACATCAGTCCCCAAATAAGAACAATAAAATATTTATTAAACTCTAAAAGTTAGTTTTTTTTTTTTTTAATTTTCATACACATTTAGTTTTAACACATTACGTACAGTGTAACAATTTTTTTTTACAAAATAATATTTGGTAGTATTATTTTCTTCCATTGGAAGAGCATGCAGTTATGTGAAGAGTGACAACCCACATTCACATCACACATGGAATAAGCAAGCAGTTAATTACGCTTGTTTTTCTTTGGGATATATATATATATGTCCAAAAGATAATCAACTTTTAAGACGAAATATATAATAATGAGGGAAAATTCCGTCTTGCATTTAATTTAAGGGGCACCAGTGCATTAAATATGTCCTCTGAATTGGTACCAACTCAAAGGGGCGAGACGAAATATCTAAAGAGGGAAGGGCTTCGAGATGGTTTTATCTTGACTAAGGAAGGAGAATTAATGAACCCCAAAGACAATTTCAGAAGGCGCTATCCAAAATGTCATTCAAACCCTGATGGCTACTGTTGACTTCTTCGGGCCAACAGTGCTTGACTTGAGCTTATTACCTTTTTGCCCTTATTAATAATCGGACACGTGGACCCACCCCACCCCTTATTGGGGCCCATTCTGTGTCTTTTATCCATCAACGTTGACTTATTTTTCTGTATTTGGGGCGGAAGTCCACGGGATCAAGATCGTGAAATCTTTATTTTGTAAGGTTATAATTTTTTCTCCTTTTTATTTCTTCTATTTTACAGCCCCACCAAATGGACTTCAAATTCAATTGATATAAAATAACTTTTAAGGAATAATTCTTACTTCATTCGGGTTTAATAATAATTAAGATTATAATTATAAATAAATGCATATTTAAGAGAATTGAATCATTCAATTCTTAAAAAGTTGGATAATATAAGAAGTAGTAATCACATTTTAAAAAATCACACCAATTTTAAGTATTCCTTCCTAATTATGTTTTTTTATATACTTTTAGATTAATTTTTTTTTTGTGCATATTTGATGAATGAAAGGTCAAAATCTATCTAATTTTCAGAAACTGTAGAATACACATTTTAGTAATACCATATATATTGTGTGTAATTTGCTCTTAAATTTTAATATTAATATATATATATATATCATAAAACTGAAGTTGATCAATTTTTTAAACATTTAGCCAAAAAAGAAACAAACTATCTCTCTCTCTCTCTCTCTATATATATATATGTTTTTAGAATTAATATAAACATTCCCTTCTCATAGCATATATAACAAAAAGTAATTATTTTATTTTTATTTATATATAAACAATTTCCTTTTTTGCTCTTTCTCTCTCTTGAATTCCCCACCCCGTTATCTCGTCTTTTCCTCTTTCTGTCTTGCTTTCACACCAATGATTATTCAGCCATTATTAAACAAATTAGGTTATGCAAGAACCCTGTTGTGAACTGAAGCCAGCTAGAGAGAGAGAGAGAGAGAGAGAGAGAAGGCTCATTACTTATGGGGTTATTGAGGAGGACAACAGTCTCAAGACAAAAAATAGAGATTTTATTATTACATTTAAATTATTTCTCCACCTTTCATTGCTTATGGGGCCGGGCTATTGAGGACAAATTTGAAATTCCTCCTGTTTCTACCCCCCCAACAAAACTGGATCCTCTAGAAGCAACTTAGAATCCAAAGAACTTAATAACCACGTAAGTAGTGATGAGGTTTTTGCCCTCCCAGTGCAGTGCAGTGCAGTGCAGCAACTTAATTACAGTTGATCTCCTCGATCAAAAATTGACCGCTAATGATTTGGGTTACTCTAGTAGCTAGCTAGTGATGCTAGAGAGAGTGAAGAGTACTTGTTTTATATATAAATAAAAAAAAGAAGAAGTAATTTTTAACAATAGAAGAAAAGTGTTGAACCATCCATAAAATTAAGAGAAATTTGTGTTATTTTAAAAAATTCATATAGCCTATATGTCAGTAGTGAATAATCATTGTTGTCACTAATCACTATTTATATTTAGGGACATTAATTAATTGGTGAACCTATTAAATTCACAAACTCAAACCAAGGATGACTAGCTGTTACTTTTTAACTGATTCAATAAATATTAAATATTTATTGATAAATATTAAAATTCAACTAAAAGTTACTAATTTTAACATAATATTGGCACCATAAAAAATGTTACTTTATGAGAGAAGTTATCAGGAGGTGTCAAAATAACAAAAATATCCCCACACCAATTACAAAATTGCTTGGTGCCTGCCTCCTCTTTCCTTTTTCTCCCCTTCCCATGGCTAATAACAAAAATACCCTCACACCAATTGCAAAATTGCTTGGTGCCCGCCTCCTCTCTCCTTTCTCTCCCCGTTCCATGACTACCTCCAACAATTACTTGTCATCACCTTCACCCTGCCACCTCACCTGTGGCACACCAATCGCCGTTGCATCATTTTTCTCTGCCACAGTGAATGCAATGACAATCGACGCACGTGAGGTGAAGGCAACGAGAGAAAGGCAATCGCTAGAGACGATCATAGAAAGAAGATAGAGGAGGCGGCCAGGTAATTTTACATTTTAAGTAATGATATTTTTATCATTTTGACACCTATTGGTAATTAATCTTCTCTAGCAAGGTAGCAAATTAACTGTTGGCACCATTTTCCTTCGCATCGATTGAGCTGGCACGTGGCTGTCTGACTTCTATATATTGGACAGTGGACCATCAACTTCACAATACAAATTGCCCATTTCTTTCTTTTTCAGGTATGCACCACTGTTTTGTTGGTTCCATGACGTTTATGTAAAATTGGGATATTTTCATATAAAAAAAAAAAAACATTTGCAAAAAATAATAATCGAAATGATATACGAGAATAACATTTTTCACAATTACAAGTCGCATTATATTCTGTACAAGTTTCTATCTATATATTTTAATTATTACCTTATTTACCCGCCATGAATGAAACCGACACAAAGAAATAGAAAATTAATAATAATCTTAATTACATGAAGAGTAAGATTAAGTGTCGTTTTCAAAACCATAAGCTAATTAATTACCAATTATTCCGCTTTTCGTCTCTAATTATAGATTGTCGGTAAAAGAGAAGAGACATAATAATTAAGATTTAGTTTTCTTATTATATTAGTTTCTGGGTAACAATTTATTTCGACATGTTTAAAAAAAGAAATGAATGCTGCTTTGAACTGATTGGCAGATAAGCATTGTTAGTCAGGAGATGAGATAAAGGACTCAAAAATTGACTGATTCCAAACCATCGATTAACTTATAATATATTCCATATATATATATATATGGTGGCTATTCTTTTTTAGGTAATTGAGTTTTAATTCCTTTGAATGGTAAAGTCAAGCCAATTTTTTTCTGGTCTGCCTCCTCTTCTGCTTCTTCACTCCATCTGTGGTAGTATTTTTTTAATGCAAACACACGACTTGGTTGCAATTAAAATCATTAAACAAAATGAGAGATGATCCACAAAATGGATAGATTATAGCTACTTCTAGAATTTAAAACATATTAAGCATACATACATATCTATATATAATAGAAATTTCGATCGTATCCTAGTAATTAGGCACATATATATATATATATATAATTTATTATACCACGATGGAGGACTATATTGAGGGCAAGTGAAATGTAAATGGGTATCTCCCAATTAACTTTGTTTAATGTATAATGTTTAAAATCTCTTGTTGTTTAATCCAAACTTTCTTATTAAAAGTATACATTAATTTCGGCATTTAGAATCAAATTATCAGCAGTGTGTGTTATTTTTTGTATACCTTTTCATGAGAGAAGTATTGTTAGTTTATTTTAGTCCACATGCACCTTTTGTGTATATATGCTTGTATAATAAGCATTAATTAATTAATTAATGTGCTATAGTTTAAAAATAATGGGTGCTTGTTCTTCAAATCTTAAGTCATTAGTGAACATACATACATACATACATAATTTATTCAATTCTCAAAAGGTACTATTCTTACATAAGCCAACAAGTTAATAATCCAAGGAAGAAACCTGAAAGCCAAAGCAATAGAACGAAGAAGAGAAAAAGTCAAAGTTTTTAGTCAATAAACAAGAAATTGGGGGCTTAGCTAGAATTTAGCGTCAATGATGTCATTGTCAATTGGAAACACATCAAGACAGACACTTGAATTCTCTGCATGCAATTAAATAGATAGCGAGATAATTAATTAAGAAGCTTCTGCACTGAACGGCCCTGCTTCTGTAAGCAGGAACCCAGCAACAACATCGAAAGGACCCCACATCCTGCTGAAAATTGTTCATTACTATTACCAAGAGTATGAATAAAGCTCAATAAATAAAAAATTATTATTAAGACTTGTAATCTTTAATTTTTGCATCTCTGGGGGAGAGAGAGGTATGTAGTTTGAAGTTTGAACTGATTAAATTCAAAGTACAAGTCACCAAAACAAGAATATGGTCCGAATAAAATCAAGTGTGACGCGAGGTGAAGACGACATAAAAGTTTAATTTGACAAGGCTGCGGTAATCTGTATGTGGCTCATAACTTTTCATTTGATGATCTATGATTAAGCTGATTTTTTCCCCCTGGGGCTTGGAGAAAACCTAGGTTACGACTTTTCATTTTACAATAATTTTCAAATTTCAAAGTTTTGGATGGAAACAAAAACAAAACAAAAAAAAAGGGTTAATTATTAAAAAATTAGTAAACTTTGACGACCAATATATTAATTCTACAGTAAACTTTAAAATTTATTAGTTTTACATTTGGATTTTTTTTTTTGGTTTTTGTTTAAAACTTAAAACTCTTCTGATGCATTAATTACTGGGTTTTTTTTTTTTCATACTTTTTGACACAAAAACTTGATCGTAAACATATTAATATAATTAAAATTAGTGGCGTAGATGATTTGAGCATCTTTTGAAGAATTTGATGCAGGATAATGGGTTTTGGTCTCTTTTAGATTTTAGTAGGTTGAACATGTGGGTCAATCATACAAAATGATGAATTTGATATTATTTTGATTTTAATTATATATTTTTATATTTAACATATATTCAAACATTGTCGACGTTCAGAATTAGTCAATCGAGATTCGTAATCCTGCAATGAAAAATTAGCACACAAATGCAGAGAGGAAAAACAGATGAAGGCGAATGAAAGATCAGGTAATATGCATGAAAGTTTTTTACGTGATTCGGTCAGAATGATGCTTACTCCACGATTGTTCTCTGAGAATTCTGGCAGAATAACAGTATATTTATATCCTCTCTTCTAATGATTTTGTGCCCCCTATTTATAATGAGGGGTGTTTACAATTACATAAAATCCAAGATATCCCTATCAACTCTAGAAAAATCGGGAGTAGGCTCTGTATTACCAGGGATTTGGTTTATCTCAGATAAAGTAGATGAGTCTCTGTCTCTAGTCATTTAGTAGCAATGTTGCTATGCGAACTGAATGGTTAGACCAGCAAGATGAAAGCATTGCTGGGAGCTTGTTTAGTTGGTTCTGAGAGCTCGCTGGGGTTCATTTGGTTCCATGGTCTAAGCTCAGGTTTTAGCGAGGTGTGATCTTGTTCTGACGAACTCGGCCTTGGGCCTATTAGGTTTCAGGCGATTGGGTTGGCTTGCTGGGGCAAGCGCAACCCTTAAAAACTTAAGGTAGTGCAGGAAATACTATTAAATGTCATTTAATAGTATTGATGGTAATGATATCCGTATATTATCTTTTGATATTAAATTTCGATACTTATTACCATATTAGTTATAATTGTTTGTTATAGGAAAAAGTATATTAAAAGACCAAAAAAGTCTAAAAATCCAAAAATAATTTTTTGGGTTAAAAAGATATAATTTTCCCTTAATCCGGGGAAGAGGAGGAAGTCCCCTACAATATACAGACTAAATAATTTTGAAATTTTGAAATTTTGAAATTTTTTTGAGAGTTTTACGAAAAGGATAAACATCATTTATAAAGAATTTTAATTCTAGATAAACTTCAGGATATTACAATAAAAGTCATTTATAATTATTCTAATCTCAATGAAATCTAGAATGTCAAGATAGACATTATCTGTAAGAGTCTTGATTCTAAGAGAATCGGGGTTACTAAATGTTTCTCTATAAATAAACAGGCATTCATTTTAGAAAATGTACGTCTATAATACTTGTTTAAATACAACTTTTAAATCTTCATTATTTCAATATCTGACTTAAGCATTAGAGTATTTGCGCAAGAACTTTCTTGTACCCTCTAATCATTCTCTTTCTAGCAGACTCCAAGCAGCTTGATAATGATGTTTCTACTTTATAAATTTATTATTGTATTCGAGCAACAACAATAGACACCATCTGTGAGAAATGTCCAAAAAGTCAATGAATCAATCTGCAATAACTTGAACAAGAAATATTGCTAACCAAAAAAGTCACGAAGAAATAAAGACTCAATCTTGAGAGGGAAAAAACCCTCACTTGCTCAATGAGACCTCTGCAAAGAACCACTCGAGACTCTCAACCTCAAGTCCCAAGAGATATACTTCGTCAAGACTCGCGAGAGATTATAGCAATAGACCATCGAATCGCTGGAGACTATCGACAAAAAAATGATCGAAGCAAATAGAAGATAAAAAAACGATACCATTGGTTGTCAAGAATCAAATCTAAAATTGAAACCCAAAAAATTGCAACCTAAAAATCCAAAAAAATTCTAAACAAGGACAAACTCAAAATCAAGAAGACCTTCAGAAAATCAACCTCTATAAACTTTTGAAAAACAACAACAAACAACGACGGGAAATTATCGATTAATGGCTCTAAAAGATCAATAATTAGCGACATGGGAAACCATCGATTAAAAGTGTAATACCTCGAGAGCCCAGAGAATGGTAGTATATATCGAGGATAAGTAAGGAAGGAAACAACACTAGCTGGATACCTTTTGGGCTGAATGTTGGCAAAAAACTCCGAGATTAAGCGTGCTTGAACTAGGGAAGAGGATGGGTGACCCCTTAGGAAGTTCGCGTAGATCCATCAGGGTAAGTTGTTCTGGTCCTTTCTATCACTCGATACGGAATGTTACAGGTGGTATCAGAGCTGACCCCTGAGCCTCTGAACACGGTGGTGGGGCAAACCTCAGCGAGGACGCTGAGTCCCTAAGAGGGGTGCGTGTAGGCACCTTAGGCGAATCTCACATCGGCTATGCAAATGGGGGAGATCTGGGATCGATTGTAAGGTCGCATGACGAAGATGTCATGTGCTCAAATGGGGAGAATGTAATACCCCAAGAGCCCAGAGAATGGTAGTATATATTTAGGATAAGTAAGGAAAGAAACAACACCAACTGGATACTTTTTAAACTGAATGTTGGCAAGAAACTCCGGGGTTAAGCGTGCTTGAGATAGGAAAGTTTAAGGATGGGTGACCCCCTAGGAAGTTCGTGTAGGCCCATCAGGGTAAGTTGTTTCGGTCCTTCCTATCGCTCGATACGGAATGTTACAGGTGGTATCAGAGCCGACCCCTGAGCCTCTAAGCACGGTGGTGGGGCAAACCTCAGCGATGACGCTGAATCCCTGAGAGGGGTGCGTGTAGGCACCTTAGGCGAATCTCACGTCGGCTATGCAAATGGGGGAGATCTGGGATCGATTGTAAGGTCGCATGACGAAGACGTCATTGTGCTCAAAGGGGGAGAATGTAATACCCTGAGAGCCCAAAGAATGATAGTATATATTTAAAATAAGTAAGGAAATAAACAACACTAACTGGATACTTTTTGGGTTGAATGTTGGCAAGGAACTCCGGGGTTAAGCGTGCTTGAGGTAAGGAAGTTTAAGGATGAGTGACCCCTTAGGAAGTTCGTGTAGGCCTATCAGGGTAAGTTGTTCCGGTCCTTCCTATCGCTCGATACGAGATATTACAAAAGATTCCAAGAAATCAACTGAAAAGAAAAGACTCAGCTTGATTGAGGATGGCGTTTTCAGACACTAAATTCATTATGGTGTTCAAGCGACAACTAGGGTCCGCTTAAGAATATTTGTGGCTCTAAACAAGAGTTATTTTGGTGGCCATTTAATAATATAAATAAATATTAATAATTATTTAAAATTTACTTTCTTTACATGTTGACATGCGAAATCATTAATTAAATTTTTGTATTTAAATTTAAAAAATAAATCTTTTTTAATTGACAATATAGACAAGAGAAAAAAATTTGGAAACATAAAAGATGAATAAGCCAAAAATGTAGAGTCTATAGACATATCCTATAAATTAAAAAGTTATCGATTTATTTTTGTCTTTTTTTTTTCTTTAATGCCTATATCATTATGGATTCCCTAGATAAAATTTTCGTCATCCAAATAATCATTTATTAAATTGTTCTCCTAAAATAATGTTATTTCTTTCCTATTTTTTCAATTGTAGTACTAATTTACACCTCATATTCATTGCCTAATATTAAAAAGTGGGCCTTCTTGTCCAAATAAAATAAAAAAATAAACAAAACATGAATTCAAATAAAAAATAGAATTAATGATTTTGTATCTCAAAAAATAAAAAAATAAAATTTAAATAATTGGTTACTAGAATTAGTGATTTTGGGCTCATCTTTTTTGGACTCTAGGTATAGGCTTATGCCTGGAGCCAACACTGGCGACAACAATAATTGTTAATAATAAATTAAGGGAGATTTAGATATTTTATTCAATTATTCTATCAAAAACAGACTGGAAAAAGACCAAATCAGTGGTGAAGTTAATTAATACTTTTCTTTTGTTTGTTTGACGAAATGTTGATGATTTTAGAAGTTTAATTAATGGACACAGTACTTTTGTCACTATAGGTACTGCTAGGGCATATCATATATATGCAGACTAAAAATTAATCTTATCTACCTCCAAATTCACTATAAGAAATATACAGGGCTTCGTGACCGCCTTTTATCACTATAAACATTAAGACTTAGGATTCAGAGAATAATATATAGTAGTGTGCTATCATGGTTCCTAAAAACTCCTAAAAACAAGGAAACAAAAAATGTCTTTCGTGGTGAATCTTAAACCAAGATCAAGGATCGAGTCTCGCACCTCTCTCCAAGGTTAGGGGGGCTCCTTGTGTGCGGTGAGTCCGGGTTTAATTACTGCGTCCGGCTGGATTACCATGATTAACCTCCACACGTTCTATCGGGTCAGGTGTGGGGGGCGCCTGGGGTGAGCGATTTCACCTTTTGGATCAAGGAAACAAAAAATGGCCCGCATGGGCAGTCCAGTTGGTCAAGAAAGGGGCACAAAGTGCCTTTCGTGGTGAATTTTGGACCAAGACTGAGGATCGAGTCTCACAAGCGACAATGTGGGGTACTTCTCTCCAAAGTGAGGGGGACTCCTTATGCGAGGTGAGCTCGAGTCTAGCCACTGCGTCCGACTGGGTCACCATAATTAACCTCCCCCACGTTCTATCGGGCCGGGTGTGAGAGGCGCTCGGAGTGAGCGATTTCATCTTTTGGACCAAGGAAACAAAAAATGAACTTGCACGTTTAGATGTGTCACTAAATTAAAGTAGTACTTTCATCCCTTCGTCACCCTTGTAAAGCATGAACATTTTGACACCATTTTCGTGGCAAAACCAGTATTTTGAAGATCAGATCGAACCCACGATTTCAACTGCAAAAGTGGGAATAGTTCTGAAAATTAGTTTAATTCAAAACAAAACAAAAGGAGGGGGGGTTTCAATTTGTTAATGAATTAATCATCAAGCTGGAGATCGGATATGCCGTATAGATCGGTTGAACTGAAAATTAACCAATTTTTTACATGAATCATGGTTGGATCGGTAAACTGGCCAAATCGGTCGGACTCGTTGACCAAGTCAAGATTTTTCTTAATCTATTTTTATTTATTTAAATATTAAAAATATTTTTTAATATTTAAAAAGAGTTTATTTCTACTCTCTTTTTTTTTTTTTTTTACTTCTAAGATAATTAACACCACTCATATTTCTCAAAAATAAAACGAAAAAACAAACGTTGAACATCGAACCTAAGAAAAATTGAAATAAGGAAAACCATAACATTGGAAAATTTAGTTTATACAAAAGGTGAAATTTTATTATGGGAACAAACATCCTAAGTTGTTAAACAAACATCTCGGGCCGATGCTGATGATAATAATCATATATAAGAGTCTCGTCATCAAATAAATTCACATCATTATACAAATTTAAAAATACATTTTCTCTTTTTTTCTATTGCCTTTTGAAATATCTCGCAATGTTAAAAATATTAAATTAAATATTGAATATTTTAACGAGAGTTCAAACCAAGAATTTTCTTGTATATTAATACAGTGAGTATCTCACATGATCATATTAAGACTTTTAGCGTCAAAGTCAAATAATCTTTTTTAACCTTTCACACTAAGATCAAGATGAATACAATTGATATTATGGTTATTTACCATCAAATGCATGTCAGAGCTATGTGAACATAAATAAGTATCAATGTTGGGGCTTAAATCAAATACTTTTAAAAGGGCAGGGAAGAAAATTCTCTCACTTGTTATCGCAATTTCTAGTTGAATGTTGGGGCTTAAATATTCTAGATTTAGATATCAAAGAAAATATCTATATGTCTCAATGAAATTTGAATCATATAAGTGATTTAGTTAATGCATATTTAAAAATACATTTTCTCTTTTTCTCTGTTATCTTTCGAAATATCTCGTAACGTTAAAAATATTAAATTAAATATTGAATACTTTAACTAAAATTTTTATTTATTTTAATGCAATAAGTATCTCGCATAATCATATAAAGGTGATAAGCATCAAAGTCAAACAACTTTTTTTAACCTTTTAGACCAAGATCAAGATAAATACAATCGATATTATTTATCATTTACCATCAAATGCATGTCAAAGCTATGTGAACATGAATAAGCTTCGTCTCACTATGAAGAAAAATCAAATACTTTTGAGGGGGTAGGAAAGAAAATTTGCTCGCTTGTTCTCACAATTTCTAGTTGAATGTTGGGGGTTAAATATTCTATATTCAGGTATCAAAGAAAATATCCATGTCTCAATGAAATTTGAATCATATAAGTGATTTAGTTAATACATATTGAAAAATACATTTTCTATGTTATCTTTCGAAATATCTCACAACATTAAAAATGTTAAATTAAGTATTAAATATTTTAATGAGAAATTATATATATGTTAATGCAATAAGTACCTCACATGATCATATAAAGGTGATTAGCATCAAAGTCAAATAACTTTTTTTAACCTTTCAGACCAAGATCGAGATGAATACAATCAATATTATTCGCCATTCACCATTAAATACATCTCAAAGCTGTGTGAACATGAATAAGCACCATCTCACTATGAAGAAAAATCAAATACTTTAGAGGGGCAGGAAAGAAAATCCACTCACTTATTCTCACAATTTATAATTGAATGTTGGGGCTTAAATATTCTAGATTCAGATATCAAAGAAAATATTTATGTATCAATGAAATTTGAATCATATAAATGATTTAGTTAATGCATATTCAAAAATATATTTTCTTATTTTTTCTGCTATCTTTCGAAATATCTCCCAACGTTAAAAATGGCAAATTAAATATTGAATATTTTAACGAGATTTTTCATGTATGTTAATATAATAAATAATTCATATAATCATATAAAAGTGATTAGCATCAAAGTCAAATAACTTATTTTAATTTTTAGACTAAGATCAAGATGAATACAATCGATATTATTCGTCATTCACCATAAAATACATGTCAAAGCTACGTGAAATAAACATCATCTTAATATGAAGAAAAATCAAATACTTTTATTTTGGGGTGGGGGGAGAAAATTCAATCGCTTGTTCTTTCTAGTTGAATGTTAGGGCTTAAATATTGTAGATTCAAATATGAAAGAAAATATCCATGTCCTTTCATTTTTCATTTGTTTTTTTTTTTTTAATTTTCTAGCTTACCCACTCGCCTTCATGCTTCACACACCCACTGTTGCCCTACCATGCGCCACGTGTCTATTGCTGTCCTGCCACGCGTCACTCTTGTTCCCCATTTTCTCGGTTCAGGGGGAGCAACCCGAAAGCTCTTCCTAGTCGGGTCGTTTTCTTGCCCCGTTGTTATTCTCTTTTTCCCTTACCTTCCTTCGCCGGAACCAGATATCCCAAATCTGGTCAAAAACCCTTCGGTTTTCCGACGAACTGGACTTTTTCCAACCGAGTTCTTTTTTTCCCCTAAACCTTGCTAGAAATTCTTCTTGTCGGTCTCAATCAAAAGCCCGTGTTTCCTAGATTTGAGGTTTCTTCCCAGGATGTCGGTAAAAAGCTTGGATTTTTACCCTCAAAACCTTCTGAAAATCGATTATGGCGGTGCCTTCCCAACCTCCAAATCAGCCAATGGGAGTCCAGGATCTCGTTGAAAGGTGTAAGGTACTCAAGTACCCTCGCCGTAGCCTGCCATCCAGGCATGAAATTGGTGGAGCAGGAGGAGTCCCACCTTTCGGTTTTCTCAAATTCTCATTTTAGAACCCAAGTTTTTCTTTTAATTTCACAAAGGACCTTAATCATTTTTTTTCAAAATTTCACTTGGTGCCCTTCTTTATTCTTCTGATGCCCTTTTGAAATTTCATATTGGTCCCTATCAATATTTTTAATTCCTCTGCAATCCTATGAATTTGCAAATTCTCACCCTTGTTTTTGTTTTGAGTTATAGTTTCAAATCCTTCCTTTAATTAATTACCAAAATGCCATCCTTTTATATATGTATGTATATATATATATTTCCTTTTTTTATTATCTTGTTTATTTTCAAAGAAAATTACTATTATGAACATAAAAAAAAAAAATTGGTACGCTTTGATTTAGATTAAATGGGTTTGGGTCAAAATACATTTTTATTACCACGAGATATATTGACAATCAAAGATCATTTGATTGGAATGAAATTTGGAATGGATACACTTGACGATATAAATTATTTAAAAAATAAACATATTTATTCTGTAGCAGATCTTTTACAAGATCAACTTGGATTGACTTTAATTATCATTCATATTTGCACACCTTATGTAAAATTTTGAACATAACACGAACATGACATAAAATTGATATGTTTTTTGGTCAATATGGTGATACAAGATTGACATGACATTAATTAAGTTGTGTTTAAATTAACTTATTTTCTATTATTATACTTATAAATTCAACGTAATACAAAGAGGAATTACTTATATTATTTACAAACATGAATTGCTTAATTCCCTAGTAGTCGTGAACTAGCACTCACCAAACTTAAGAATACAAATCTCATAGTTTGTGATATGAAATTACTGATTTACCCTTAATTTCATTTTTGAATGCAATAAAATATATAAATCCCTAATATATTTTACTTAAAAAAACTCAAAAAAACACAAGAATAAAAGGCTTATTTCTTGAGTTTTACCCTTTAGATCAAAATAAATTGCAACGAGCATGACACCACAGCTTGATAATGAATCTTCAATATTTTTTTTGTTATAAGCATAAATAAACTTTCATTTAATATTTTTTTAATTTTTTATTTACACGTGCTATCACGCACTTCTACCAATAATAAAATACCAATACTAATTATCAAGGGCGGAGCCAATGTAGGCCCAGTGAGGGCCTTGGCCCTCAGTGGGCCTTGGCCCTTCATTGATTGGGCCTACACTTAGGCCCGGGTATAAAATCTAAAACCTTCCCTCAATTCTTCTCTCGCTCAAGCTCCACCGCTTGCCCCCTTAGCCCTTGCCCTTCTCCCTCTCTCGCTCTTGTTAGTTGTTAGCTGCGGGTTTCTTTTCTATTGTTCTCACTCACTCCGGCCTCTGTCCGGCAACTCGGACCATCCGACCATCGTTGAGGTGAGATCGCTGACTCGCTCCACTCGCCCTCTCCTCGCCTCCTCAGTCGTTTTCGCTCTTCTTGCTCAGTTCGTCACCGTTAGTCGCTCTTACTTGCTAGTTGCTGCCTCTCTTCGAGTCTCAGGCTCCATCGCTCGCCGGCATCGCCACCTCAGCCTCGCCCCTTAGGGCTCCGGCCCTCCATCGCTGATTGCTCGCTGAAGCTAGACGTTACCTGCCTCTGCGACTCCAGTTCTCTCTCCCTCTCGCTTAATCAATGAGTAGTAAGGCTTCATCAATTTTTGTCTCAAAAAAATATTTTTTTTATTTTTAAGATTAAGATATTGATTAAATTATATTATTTTTTTATATATTTATATTATTATATTATTTTTTAATTTTTCCTTAATAAATTTTGCCCAAACTAAAAAATATTGCTGGCTCCGCCGCTGCTAATTATGAAGTGCAAGAATGGAAATTCCAATAATTGCGGTTTCTCTTCCTACACATTATGGTATGGTCAAAGCCATATCCAATCCCCAGGAAAGGCTAATCTGATCTCTCTCTCGCATCATTGTACTTGTAATTTCACCAAATCCGAGTATGTTCTGACGCTAAGCGAAAAAAATCAATCGTAAGTGCTGATGCCAATTTTACGTAAATAAATAAAATATAAAAAGGGGGAAGATTCCAAAAGAGGGCTTTTTCACACTCCTTGCAAGAAGTGCAAAGCATATATATATATATATATGCTTGAATTATAATTAAAAATGAACCTAGTAAAAAATGGATCGTGCCTCAAGATGACTTTTATCATATGACTTGTAATCACAACAACAACAAAAAATATTATCAAATTCGCTCGAAAATATAATTCAAAATTTAAGATAGAACTCAGCAACTAGAAGTAGGAAGCAAGAACAGGAGAGGGGCAATGCCTTGTACTGTACATGTGGCCTTGGTACCCTTTCATACTTGTAGAGGTTTGGATATATAAAAGGTTTGATTAATAAAGAATCTTTAATAAGTATATTTCTATCCTAGGCATCATGATAGGCATTACTCTTCCTTCATTATCTTGTTTGGGACAAATCCAATGTGTTTGATTGGTCAAATCTGTAATACCCTAAGTCACATTAAATAAACTAAATTAATTTAGTCAATATGATATTAAGTTTATGTAATTGATTTGGTTTAAATTAATGCTTAAGTATGTATGTGAGATATAAATAAATGTATAAATATGTAAAAAAAAAAAAAATAGTAAGATTAATGTGATTAAATTTAAGATTAAAAGAAATCATTTTATGTAAATGAAAGTATATATGTAAAAGAAATCATTTTATGTAAATGTAAGTATATATGTAAATATGTATATTGTATATATATATATATAAAAAAAAATCAGAAAAAATTCGAAAAATTCGGAAGTTGCAGGCAGCGCGCATGGCCGCTTGCAACCGAGAATTAATGAAGCAATGGGGGGTTTTTAATGGCGATTGATCGATGGCATGGTCGTCCCGGCCACGTGGGCTTCGATTTGACATGAGCGGCGTGCTTTTTCAGCTATAAATAACCTAGTTCGCACAAGCCAACCCATCCGAAAATTACAAAGCTTAGATCGGTCGATTGGGAGAGGGTTTGAGAGATTTGAGAGTAGGGTTCTGATCTACAAGTCGTGGGCTTCGTTTCTGGAGAGTTTGGAGGCCAACGAAGCAGCGAAGAGAGAGATCCGAGCGTCGCCAGAAAATCGTGACTTCACCGGAGCCGAGAGTTCAAGCCTTAAATCGAGGTATTTCGAGCTATTTTTCTCCAATTTTGATGCTATATTTGGATTCTGGAGGTCGAAAATAAGAGGGGGAGAGCTTCGTTTTGAAGCTCGGAAGCTCGGAGGGGTCGCCGGCAGCCAAGGGGCCGCCGGAGAAGACGACCCAGCACGGGCGCGTGGCTGCACGTGCCCGCAAGTAGGAAGATGGCGCGTGCAGCCCACGTGCCCATCAGAAAAATAGAAAAAAAAATAAAAGAAAAGAAAAGAAAAGAAAAGGAAAGAAATAAAGAAAAATAGAAATAGAAGAAAGAAAATGTTGTAAAAAGTTTTATTAAATAAGAAATTTTATGTATGCCATATTTGTGAAAAATATTTCTAGAAATGCTAAATTTATTAATTATTAAATGGAATTTTCTATTATGGAAATAGAGAAAAATAAGATTTTTAATTCCGAAAATTCCAAGAAAATTTCAGGATATTAAAAATATTATGTGAGAAATATTAGTGAAGAGAAATTTAATAAATGGAAAGATTAGGTAATTATTATGTAATAATTACATATTTAGCTATTATAAAATAAGAGAAAATAGGAATGAAAGTTAGAAAATTACAAGAAAAATTTCAGAATACTAAGAATATTATTTAAGGAATATTAGTAAAAAGAAAGTAAAATTTTATGAAGCCTAGATAATTATTATGTAATTTTGGAAGAGATAGAGCTTAGGAATAAAAGAAAAATGAAGAAATTATGAAAAAATTAGCAATTGGTATTCTAAAAATAAATCTATGTTGTAGGGGTCCTTGTGAGCAAGGAAATTAAGGGATAGCCGCTTGGCACGTAGATCAAGACAAATTAGCCGTAAGTATGCTGCCTGAGTTTAATACAGTTATAAACGTAAATGTTTTTAACATATTGGCATGCTATGATATGAAATCATCATGTAGACTGCATCAATGACATGACTATGAAATGCATACATGCACAATGATACTGTTGGTCACATGCATATAAGGCCGTAGGGAGTACGAACTGACACCGCTGGCCTATCAATGGTGCACCCATACATCCCGGCTTCGAAGAGGTGACCGCTAAAATGATAGGCAGCATGAAGGGTGTAGTTGACACCTACGATGAAAGACATTGCATACACTCATAGCATTGCATTTGGTATTCTTACTTAGATGATTCATCATCTAACATGGGTTCGCCTCTGGAACATTCAACGTTCCAGCTGGGACTTGCAGAGATGATTCAGAGAGTGGTGATGTGTAGTGACACGAGACATCAAAACGCAAGTGAATGTACCATGATTAGTTTAAGATTTATGTATATTGTTCCATCATCAAACGCCTTATGTATTATTTTGTATTAAATGCCATATACAAATATTAAATGTATTACCATGAGCAGGTTCGATTCAGCTTCCGCTTTATATTTATTTCTAGTCTAGATATCTCATCTGGCACTAGATACGGTCTTAGGGAATTTTAAAATAATGTTCAAAAAAAAAATTCAAATCAAATTTCCTAAGGCATAACATGCCCTAGAAGGCAGGCTGTTACAGTTGGTATCAGAGCCCAAACAGGATACCTAGGAAAGGGAAAACTTGGATTAAGCCTAACAGTTGGTATCAGAGCCCAAACTTGGATTAATGTTCAAAAAAAAAATTCAAATCAAATTTCCTAAGGCATAACATGCCCTAGAAGGCGGGCTGTTACAAAATCTTTTGTAAAAAATATTTATTTTGTATTTAAATTTTAATTTGTGAGGTGTTTGATTGTTTTTTTTTTAAGCAATTTATTTTTTAACTTTTGGTCACGTGACTTGACTTTCTTTCAAATATTAGAAAATATTTTCTCATGAAGGGGCTAATTTTTATTTTATAGACAACTCTTCACATTTTTCAACGTATTCAGAGATTTGATCAATGTACTATTATTGTTGGCCAACAAATCCTTAACTAATTCTAACGAGTGCTTATTCTCCTTCAATCGAACGAATGCCAAAGTGATTACCCTAGACATGATCGTTGGATCCTTGGACACCTCCTCTACCGTGATTTCTTGGATCATGTCAAAGCTCTTGAGGCATCTAAGAGCGATGAAAAAGCTTAAAAAAGAACTAGATCGTGTCGTAGGGCTGTTAGGGCCCGCTTCCGAATTACCCGCTAGCATAGAAAATTTGTGAGAGGATTCATACAAGATGGATACAGATACAAACATCACTTAACATTTTGGCAAAAATTCTTTTCATTATGCAAATTCTCATTTTACCCTTCTCTTATACACATACCCAACACAAGGCATTAAACCAAATTTGGACATTTGCCCTTTTTCTTATTTCTTTTTCTATATTCACAAATTTTGCACACACACAATATAATGCACATATAATGCCAAGGCTCACTTTATTAATGGCCCAAGCCCACTCAAAAGCCCAATTCATCTTAGGCCCATGGAATTTCTCTAACCCACCACTTTCATTGGCCTTAAACACATGGCCCAAGCCTACTTTCATTTACTTTAAACACATCATAAAACATGTGGCTTAGGCCCAATCAAATCCTTCCCATTTAATTAAAACACAACCCAATCCATTAATTTAAATACATACATTCATTTACATACATTTGCCACATAAAATACTTCTCACATTTAATTTAATAGGGATAAAATTCCAAATGCTCATAAATAAAATATTAATAATTCCTAGACCCACTAACGGGTCGTTACAATTTGTTTGTATCTATATCTATCTTGTATGGACCCTCTCACGAATTTCCTATGTTAGTGAGTAATTCGGGAGCGGGCCTTGACAGTTTGGTAGATGAAGCTAAATGTCCATTATGGGCATGAGATATTTGTGTGTGTGTGTGTGTGTATGTGTTGGGAGGGAGGTAGTATGGTAAAAGCAAAGGGAAGAGTGGTTGATAGACCATTCTCTCCCCCTCACATCTCCATACTTTGTTTAATTCTTTACCTTCCTCATTCTCAATCTCTCCTCTCTCATGGCCTTGCTCATCTTCTCATTCTTTTCCATTTTCTCTTTCTTCCCCTTCCATTATGCTTAAATGAATTAAAGGTTTAAAGGTGAAGGGATTTGCAACTTGGAGGATGAGGCTTCTTCTTCTCTTCGGTCTAAGCTTCATAAGGCAAGCTTCTTCGATTTTCTTTTAAGGCAAGCTCTCTTGCACTCATTTTTTTTTATGGTTGTGCAAGCTTTCTTTTCCGTTGTAGCAATGAAATGCTTCATGGTTTCCTCTTCCTCAGTTTTTAAAAGTATGTCTGTTGCGGTAGTATATTTTTTTTATTTTTTCCTTGGATCCGTTTGTTGTGTCAAGCCTTGTTGGGTCTTGTTGATGGTTTCGTTGGGGTTTCCTCATCCCATTCTTCCTTCAAGGAATGACTTTGGTGGGTTAGGAAGTTAGAATGGGAGTTTTGGAGTGTTGGACGGCCATTTTGAGCATTTTTGTGGTTTCTTGGCATTTTTTGATCGTTCTCGACCAGGTCGACTCGTCCAGGAGGTCAAGTCGACTCGGTTTCGGGCGAGTCGACTTGGCCACAACTTGACTGCTCTGCACATGTCTCGCTGTTTCAGCCATAACTTTTGATGTAGAAATCGAATTTGCAATCCGTTTGAAGCGTCATAAACTAGACTTCGAGGGATTCGATTTGATATATAATATCATATATTTTGGTTATTATTTTAATGGGTTAAAGATCTTCTTAATCCAAAGAAAGTAAGATGGCTAAAGTAAAATGTTTTTAAATGCTTCCTTTGATATCCCTCAATCCTCTATAATGATAAAATATGGTTGAAGACACCTATATGTATATTTTTGGGGTTCATGAGATAAGAATATAATTGAGTTGCATGAGGAAGCATGATGATAATCCTTTGGGAAGATAATAACAGATGATCTTGGTTGGCATGTCCATAATAACTCATGCTTGATGCATGACTATCATTATATGAATAATTGTATTTAATCACGTGAAATGTGTGGAAGAGCCAAGAGCTCTAATGGGAAATCAAAGTGAGGATGTGTGAATGTCATTTATTATAGCACTGTATGTGGTTGTGTTGTATGACATTGTGTTTATATATTGCCTCACTCTGTGATGTTGGATCATGGGTTGCATTCATTGGGGGGTCATGCTTTGTATGTGATGGGAGCTTGAGCATTGGCATGACACGGTTGGCCTGTGAGTGCTGACTTGTGTATGTTAGGAAAGCATATGCACTAGAACATTCATGTGTGTGTGGGTTTTTTCGTGGGCATAGCATGGCCTGATGCTTAGCTTATGGGGGTTCGGTCATAATGTTAATGCTGCAAGAGCCATTGCATTCCTTATATGTAGCATTGCATGATTCCTTTGCGCGCGGTGGTGATGATGGTGGAAATTGACTTGTGCTTGTGGTACGTAAGACTGTGGGTGGAGGCCTACAACAGCTACATCCTGTGACGCGTAAGACTGTGGGTGGAGGCCCACAACAGTTGGATCTTGTGATGCGTAAGACTGTGAGTGGAGGCCTACAATAGCTTGTGACCTTAATGAGATTGTGAGTGGTGTGACGCATGATGGCGATGGCGATGGATGTGAGATAAGAGTCTTGGACTCACGTTCTTATTTTGGTAGCCTGCCCTTGGCTACAACAGGTTTGTATACAGGGTCTTGGGTGTCATTATGTGCATTTTCTTATGTGGGCCCCAATGACCATATGTGTGCATCCATGCATTGATGGGTAATGCGAGATATAATTACATGGCATTGGATTGTGTGTCATCTATGCTTTTAGGGATAGTGTGTGTCCATATGTGGCATGATGTGAATGATGTTCAGGGAAGTCTGGTCATATCCAGTTTTTGTTATTTAATTCACTTGTTGAGCCTTATGGCTCACCTTAAAAAAATAAATAAATAAATAAGAAATGATATTTTTGTGAGGTTGTGGTTAAGTGTAGAAGGCATGATCCCAGTTAGTGTTACATGTCGGGTAAGGATTTCCTTTGGGTCCGAGTTGTTTATGTCTTCATATATATGATTTGTTGATACTTCCCTTTTGATATATGCTTCTTGAGCTTTATGGCTCACCCTTGCTTTTTTTGTCATTCTAGGTAATTGGGTGAGTTGTTCTTAGATGTGTACAGAGTTGTGCCGACCTCAAAGATCCATGGGTGTAGTTGAGGGCATGATTAGAGGGTTTCAATTTGTATTTAAAGCATTGATGCTCTTTCATTTTAAAAATGTATGGGTTATAAACCCAAGTTTATGATGTAAAAAATGATGTATAATATATACATTTTTTTTGCTTCTATTGATAGTGAGCAAATACGAAAATGAAAAGAATTTTTGACAAAATGTTAAGTGATGTTTGTATCTATATCCATCTTGTATGGACCATTTCACGGATTTTCTATGCAAACGGGTAATCTGGGAACGGGCCCTGACAAGGGCTAGATCAAGTCGTGGAAGAGATGGATCTTGCAAATCTTGAATACCTAGAAATGGTGATCAAGGAAAGCCTTAGGCTTCATTCGATTGCTTCGTTGTTGGTTTCTAGAGAATCCATAGAGGATATCGACGTCGTGCTTGGCGAGGATTGCTATTTCATTTTGAAGAAATCACAAATCATCGTGAACTTTTGGACGTTGGGATGAGATTTAGATGCGTGGTTAGAGAATGCATAGGAGTTATTATTGGAGAGATTTGTCAACCGTGAGGTGGACCTTCGAATGTGTCATTTTGAGCTGTTGCCATTTGGATTAGGTCATCATATCTGTTCCGAAATGCATTTTACTTGGGGCTAAAGAACATTCGACTGGTGGGGGCTTAAAAAGTTACAATTTTCAGGGAAAAAATTATAATTTTCATAAAAGAATAATAGTTATCAAATAACAAAAGTTGAAAAAATTATTATTTATATGAAAAATAATGGCAATCAAATGTCAAAAAATTGAAAAGTATGACAATTTTTATATAAATAATTTTTAGGTAATTTAATTGTTTATAATTTATTTTTTTATATAAATTTCATATTTATAATCAAACGCACCCTTAGTTTATTATCTCATTTTTAAAAAAAAAAATTGGGTAGCCTTACCTATTGTTAGTTACATAATTATTGAAAACATTTGAACAAGATTGTAAAATTCTCCTTAAATTTAGTTCTAATAAATAAAATAATATAAAATGACAGCGTGAACAGAATTTGAAATGATATAATTTGAAATCTCTTTAATTATCCAAACAAAACTTAAATTATTTGTTTAAAAATTAGTTAATTAGCTCGAGCATGGAATCAATATAGCCACCTGGCTCACGTTCGGGACCTTGTAAGCTGGCATATTTTGATAGGTGCAGTCTTGGGCCCCACTTCCACGCGTCCTGCTCTTAGGGATGCCTAATTTGAGCTGGCAGTTTGACCAGGTGGACCAATGGGTGGTTGATTGTTTGGAGGGAAATAAATACAATGGATAAATATGTGTTTTTTATTTTATTTTATTTTATTTTTCTTGGTAGGTAGATATAAATGTAAAACTGTATTAGTCAGGCAACTTTACCTGGCCTTAGCCCAGCATGCATATTGGACAATCAGCCTGTATCTTCCAAACTGGGCTTGCAAATTTGGCAAATTCATGGTTTTGTCCATCTGATCTAAATAGTTCACATTCTTGAGCATGGACAAAATCATAATTTTAACCCCACCAAATGTTTTGGGATGCCCTCCCTTACGAGGCCCGACTAAATATTTTTCAAAAGATGATATCTCTCACCTTAAGGCTCTTTCTTACCTGTCCTACATAAGAGAAGAAGAGGTTAATCACGGAATCCAAGATTAAGGATCAAACATGAGATCTCTCATCGTTTATATAATGGCTACAGTCCAAACCCCTCAAAGTCGTGCTCGTCCCTAATCGCTGGATTATGCTTGCGGGAGAAATGTTCTTTCTTCTATTTGTATATACTCTCTTTGTAATAATCAAGAGCTAGCCTATTGGGCTTTGGGTTTGAATGTCTCAATAATAAATAAATAAATAAATACATTTATAATCTTTGGGAGTAATTACATACCATCATCACCATTTGGATTTTACCTAATCTTCTATTTTGTGTAATTTGATTTTAAGAGGTGTAGTTACTTATTATATTGTATGAATATAATAAGAGATTTAATCAATTTATTATATGATTTCTACATAATACATTGAACCAGGAAACATTGTGGAGATGGACAAATTACCTTTCCAAAGTTAGCTTTAAATTTGATTTACCTTTTTCAACTTAAAAGAAAAATTGTAGTTTTTGGAGCTAACTTTGTTAAGAAATTTTTTATATTTATTTTAATTAATAATATTGATTATAAATTTATTTTATTTTCATAACATAGAATATTCTAACATATATTGCATATAAATGTGTTCGTTGTAATTTGTCTTTTAATTGTCTACATTTTACATAAAAAAAAATGAATATTCACCTTATTTTTAGATAACATAACATATTATTTTTAATTTCTAAATAATTTAATTATTTAATAGTAAATACATTATATATTAAAATATATTAACTTATAAAATTATTAAAAAAGATATATAATAAATATACATTACTTTAAATAATATGTACTTATTGTATGTAGAGTTAGCAAAAAGAGTTAGGCGGCCCATGGGTTTGCCCGATTGGCCTGCCTCCCTTCCCAGCTCAGCCTAACTGACCCAATACTATAGCAAATGGGTCAAGGTAGGCCAGTGCTTGTGGCGCCCGACCCAAAAAATAAAAAATGAGAGTGGTCCACCAAAATGACCTACCTTGGCCCATTTATTAAGGGTCATAGAGTCGTGTCGAGCCCCCATTTTTCATTGCTCAACCTAGCTCGGACCACCAAAGCAAAAATAGGGTGGCTCATCAAAATGGCCTAGCTTGACCCGCTTTGGCCCTTTATTAAGGATCATAGGGTCTTGCCGAGTCTCCATTTTTTATTGCCCAACGTGGCCCAAACTGGCTCAGCTCGCCTCTCTCGGAGGCCAAATTCAATTCAATCCATGAAATAGGTGGGCCAAGCAGAGGCTGATCGGCCCAGACCACCCATTTTCCAACTCCAATTATATAGTACGTGACCCATCCTCCAACTAACTTTACTAACTGCCCCGTCCGGACAAACACTAACGACCAGGCACTACAGTTTGCCCCTTTTCTTGGGGATTTATTATTGTAATGCATGGGAACTCCAGAAATGGTGGGTTTTTCATGCTTTTTAGCGGCGTTTGTTATAGGAACCGTCTGAGCATTTGACTACGTTTTCTGTTCTTCATTAATTTTAACAAAATATTATCTGAATACTTTTAGTCATGATATTTTTAATAATATTTATATATTATATATTTAAATTAAATATAATATATTAACGCATAAATATTATCAAAAGTATTATAATTAAATGTCTAAATAACACTTTCATAATTTTAAATATTGATTTTGAGTCCATGTTTTTTCCACAAAATGAAATATCTAAACATCTACTTATAAATTAATTAATCCTTAATATCCACACAACTCAAATTAACATAAAATTCAATATTCAATGGAGGTACGTAATTAAGTAACTTGTCAACCAACTCCAAGGCAACGTGTAAATCAATTTAGAGGAGACAAATAAATCAGTAAGAAATCGACATGTAACATAATTATAGTAATCTGACATGAAGCCCATTTAAAAAGCATTAAGAGCTGCTACATGAAAAGATTTTATACCATCATCTATGACATATTCTATATATAATTTTAAAAAATGAGAGAGTTGAAGATATTTTAAATAACTTCTATTAAGGGGTTATCTTTTTTGTTAGGTTCTTAATAATGGTTTTTCATAAATGTTATAAATGACTAATATGATGACCAGTGGCGGTTATATATATTTAGGATTGTAAATGTTTTTTTTTTTTTCTTTCAAATTGCTCTAGATACTTTTTTAAAATTTGAAAAGTAAGCACTTTATAAAGTATAGAATATATTTGTATACAATTTTCAATATTACTTTTGACTTAAATATATAACATGACGTGAGTTAATTTGAAAAAAAAAAAGTCATAAAATGACTAAAAATAAAAAGAATCATTATATTTTAAGATAATTTCAAATGTTGTCGGCCACATAAAGAACAAGATTATATTTTGCAATCTTCAAAACTTTGCAAGTAAGAATAAGATTTAAAGTGCTACGTACGTTTATATATATATGCCACTTTTAGTTATATACAAATATATTTGTCACTTTTGTTATATATATATATATGTTCTGTATATATGTCACTTTTTAATTTATACCTATTGGGGCGGAAGCACTGTAAATCAAGATTAGTGTAAAATAATAATTGAATTAAAAAACTGAAACAAAAAACAAAGTAAAAAGAAGACCTCCCTTCGCTAATGGTAGTCACGAAGATTGTTCCAAAACTCAGATTTAGACTTGTCCAACCACCACTTAGGCAACAACCAATAATAGGGACACCAAACCATAAAGGCAACCCACACGCTCAAGGATCCGAAACCCCCTCAAACCGAAAGCCCAAAAAATCTCCAACACTTCTCGGTCGAACAGAACAAAACACTCTCTCCCCCAATCGATCAAAGCCACACAAAATAGGTCACCACACAAGGTAGATCAGTCACAAAAATAATGAATCAAAAGCATAAAGCCAAGAGAAAAAACTTATTGAGAAAGAATGATTAAACCACCTAAATAAGGCACACCCATCATCAACAAATTGACCAAGATCAACAAGGAAAGATGTGATCTCTCAACATGAAAAGAGGCATTGGACCGAGATGGAAACCGAACCATGAAAATCAGCCACAAAAGGAAACCACTAAAGAAACAATCGGCTAAGCAAGGAAACAATGGGAGGATCGATCGGCCGCCACATAGGGACAAAAAAAAGGAAACAAATTCCCTTTTATATTGAGGGCCTAGGGCAAGAGAGTATTGGACTAAGGAAGTGGGCTTGAGCTTGGGTTTGCTCCCCTTCTCTTGAGCAAACGGGCTAAGCCCCATTTCTCTTCCAAAAAGAGGGTTAAGAGCTTATGGCCCGACTTTTATACATGGGTTGCCAATAAATGGTGTTGGACTTCATCCACGGACTCAAGTTTATAAAATTTAGACACACCTAAATACATCATTGTCTTGGGTCTCATTAACAAACACTAAACCCAACAATATATACCTATTCTTTTTTTTTTTTCAGTTAAGTATTTAAACTTTTTAAACCGTGTTCACTTAGTACTCATTGTCATTCAGTTTTTAATTTTCGTTAGTCAAACTAATGGTAAACTTACCCTTTGCATGCTGTGTTAATATATATGTATATCATCCCATCTTTCCACCGGATCAGTTTAAGAGTGTTCTAGCGTAACAAGTTACAAAGTTACACGATTTGAACTTAGATACGATTAAAAAATTAAAATGATAATGTAGTTGAAATTAAGCTAAGTAAAACTTTAATTAAACAAGAGCAATGTACAGTGCAAATGGGACAAGAAATAGTCACATGGACAAATCCGTCATCAAAGGATGGAATAATCTGAATGATGTAACCTGCCCGCCTCTGAATCATTCAGGGAGATGATCTTCTGCTTAATTAATTATAATGTTGGTTTTCAATGTGGTCCAAATATACTCTGTTTGGAACTTTTTTGGTTTCGTTATCTGTCTTTGGCTTGTCTCTCCATGCGTGCACATCTTCAGGCAAGATCTGACCATGAGCCGCAAAAATGGATGCTATATACACGTGTAAAACTAACAAGAGCCTAGCTAGACATTAATAACCTACTCAATTGAAGCTCGAGGATCAACCACGCCAAGAGACGTTTATTGAACAAATAGAGCATAATATTAGAGATGCCAAAATGGATTGTCCTCCTGCCTCGTAGTACTATTCTGGCGGAGCCTAACTGGGGGCAACTCTCTCGTTAATTGAGCAGATAAAATAATGTACAACTACCGACCCATACCATTTTGGCCGGGCTCCCATGGAGGGTCGCGCACAAGCTAGATTAGGACAGTGAGAAGTTGCCAAGTTGGGTTGAGCTGACCTTGCCATGTTGAGCTCGGGTTGCATAGGCTGGGGCTAGAAGGTCCTCCTTAGCCAAGCATAGTCCACAGCGATAGCAAGCCATGCTTAGCCTGATTTAGTTCATTTAATATCTCTAGAGCATATCCATTTCTCAGTCCTAGCTACCAAACATTAAAATAACAAGGTGCAGTAAGAAAACCATACTATACATTATAAAATCTTTGAGTGCAATTTTCGCATACTCAATTTGTAACGTTCTGCTTTTTCAAGCAAGATATAATTATGAAAATAATAATATTTTTTTAAATTTACATTTATAATCATATTATTTCATGAGTTTTACTTTTTAGTCCCTTACTTATAGTTAAAAGACAACTAATCATAGTTTTGCAAAGAATGCAATCTAGATTGAATTAATTGACATGTAATAACTGAAATTTAAATGTTGAAATAAAATTATTACATATCCAAGTTGGATTTAGTTAACTATTAGAATTATAGAAAAATTAAGGTAAACAAAATTAATAATAAAGAATAATATTCTATTTGACTGTTTTCTTCTTTCCTTTTAATGTGTCGGGTTCATCTCTTGACACATTTAAATATATCCAATTAGATAATGAACCATCTAGTAACACTTTAAAAATGGTTCACTTTCAACGTCCACCTACAATCATCGCATCTCTTCCAATATTGTGTAAGCAAAGTTTGCATATATCAAAATTTTTGCAGATTTTTGTCAATTTCGGCTTGGATTTCTTTGGATTTTGCGAGATTTTCTATCGTTTCAACTTTCAGATTGGCTGTGAACGAATCTAAGAGGTTTTTCTGATCAAATCCAACAATTTCTTGAATTGGCCAGTGGATTTGTTGATGCCTTCTTTGATTTTTTCTCAATCTTTTTTCACAAATTTTCAGCTTTGATATCATATTTGTTTGTGGTCAAAAATTTATATTGCAAGCACCGACATGTTATCTTCTATATTCTCTATAGGCTTAGTAAGACGCTTTGATTTGATTCGCAACCATTTGCTCAAAATTTTGGTTTAAAATGGTTTATCCAAATTGTTCATAATGTTTGGGACAATTTTTTTCATAATCTTTGGAACTCATTTATTTTTTTATTCAAGAGTTACTTGTAAAACCCAGTTATATCATTTTGTTCTTAATTATGTCTAGTTCGACATCAATCTTTCGATTCATTCAAATTCGAACTTGTTCAAATTTTATTCGCATATCAATTATTCATTACAATTTTGGATCCCATGAATTCATCATAACACTGTTTATGATGTTTGTATTGGGTTTTACCTAACTTGACTTGATTTGGTCAAATTTTACACTTAAAAGTGGCTTCACGTTATTTTACCATTGATCCATTTTATAATTTTAATCAAATTACAATTAGATCCGGTCGTGTTTGAATTCACATTATTAGTTCTTTCATATACCTTTTGAGGGCTAATAATTTTTTATATTATCACTAAATCTCCTTTTAGGTTTATTTTAATTAATTGAAAATATTTTTAAAAGACCTATAATTTCTAAATTTTTTGAATATTATACAATTACTCACAATTTCTCAATAAAGACAAATGTACATAATAATAAGACTTGGTGAGGTAATAATTAAGATCCACCATGCTAGTTCTCTTTGTACTTTTTGACAACAACATGGAATAATATTAGATTAATTTACACTAACATGCTATGAGATTAGGTGAAATTTAAGGGATGCCCTTATATTTTGAGAAATTACACCAATCTCCTTTATTATTGTCAGTAGAATGAATTTTTTACCCCTTTAATCTCTTTTTTTTTTATTTTCTTTCCAAGTTACAAAAAAATAAAAAGCAATTAGCTAGTGTGTGTTTGATTGGAAAAAGATAGAAAAGAAAAATATTTTCTAATTCCATAGAAAACAATTTCCATCTCCTCCTAATTGCAATTTTCTATGAAAAATTGGCCTAAAGATATGTTACCATGAAATTTTTTTATGAAAAATGTCAAGCAATTAAACATGTAAACATAAAAAAAATAGTAAATTATATGAAACCCCATTGCACTTAGGGTCATGTGCAACTTACCCGCATGTGATTTCAATTGCATCAAATAACCCCCTTACACTTTCAAAATGTTGCAATCAACCACAATTTGTTATTATTTTACATAATTTTGTAAAATAACAACAAATTATTTTTAATTTATTTTTTTGTAAAATAACAACCTTGGGGCTTATGGGTACGTAAGTGATGGTTGGCTGATTGCAGATGGAAGCCACCAATTGTTTTTATTTTATTTTTTTTGTTAAAGAGTAAGATGAGGAAAAACAAAGATTAAAAAATTGATGGGTCTTCAGCAACAATAGTTGCCATTGCTAGGTTTGTAACCTTGTGATGGTGGGTTGTAAGAGAGTGAGTCATTACTGAGGATGGAAAATTGCCAAAGAAAGCAGACAAGGACAAAGAGAAAAAAGAGAAGTTGAGGCCATTTTTGTTATTCTTCAAAAATTAATGGTAGTTAGCAAGAACTAAATTGTTTTAAAAAATTTAACACCTTAGAAGATCAGTGCAATTTCTCAAAATAGAGAAATTGCTATGTTAAAGTAGAGAAATGTATACAACAATTTATACAAGAAATCAAGCATTTAATAATTAATCTATCTACTTGGGATAAACCATATAAATTTTAAACTTACAATAAGTTCTAATAATATCTGGGTGTTTTAATAATATCTGGGTGTTTTTTGGTCAAAACATTAAAAATTATTAATATAGATGAAACTAGATACACCTCAAATTAAAGCTACGAAAGCCACCCAAATTGACAAAAAGAACTGCCTGTTGTTCGTCAATAAATAAAAAGGATCAGAGTTATTATATCAATAAATAGAAAAGAACTAAAGAGTTGTAATATTTATTAGTGTTATGAGATGAGAACAAAATGACAAACCCTTGAAAACTGTCCTTGTTATCCATTCATTGCCTTTCAAGTTGACAAACCCTTCCATTTTAATTTATCCGCTATTTCGAAGATTACTTTAGAATAAGGTGGGTACATACATACCCCACCAGTGGCGATAGTAGTGGCGGATGGAGTGCAGATCAAGCAACAACCATGCGGGACAAACGGGACATTGAGTATGAATTTTTTTTTTTTTTTGGGGGGGGGGGGTGTCTCGTAACATAATTAAGGCCAAAAGCCAATTACAAGAGGGGTCACAGTCATATAGATATCAACCACGATTGAGCTAGTTTTGTGGAATGATTTCCCTTTCCTTTTTATAGCAGGTAAAAATTCACAAAATACTATTTCGTTTGAATATAAATTGAGTACTATATTCATTAAACACTTAAAATAATTAACTCGTAATTAATTAAGAAACATTTGTGTGATTATTATATCCCATGTGCAGTATAGTTGTTGCGGCTCCAAACATGACCAATGGTCAAAGCTAAACTTACTGTTGTTATACCCACAATATTTGACTTAACTACCATCCATAACCAAAGTTTTTCTCGACTACTTTTTCTCTTTGTTTTTGTTCTATTGCACCCTAAGAGCGCTATAAATTGATTAAGTAGAGAAATCAATAAATGAAAATAGTTGGCAACCTTAGTATGCCAATACACTAAATTAGATTGTTGTTTCTTAACTTTATACTCTGTAACAAATTAATTACTATATTTTAATTTTTATCACCTCATTCTTTGGACTTTGATTTTTGTTAAAATTTAATTTTTATTTTGATTTTTTAATCAAATTCTATTAATAAAAATTGATGTAGTATACATTAATATTGTTGTTGTCTGAAAATAAAAATGAATTTATTTGACTAGAAATGTCTTGTCAAGTCACCTGAGCCTGCAAAGAAAAAACAATCAGAGAGTGCGGAAAGATTCTTGCACAAACACTCTGATACTTAAGTAAGATATTAAATATAATAAAAACTGTATTAAAACCAGTATGTATCTTTTCAAAATGAGTGCCTACTTATTTATAAAGGAATATAGAGTAATCTTAAGTAATTCAAGATAAGACTTCTAGATAACGTCTATCTTGAAATTTTGAAACCCATTAGAATTAGAATACATATAACATCTATCTTTATATTTAATTAATTCATTAGGATTCGAGTTCTTACGGATGATATTTATCTTCGTATTTCATAATCCTTTTAGAATTTAAATTCTTTATGGATAATTGTTTATCTTAACGAAAAAAAAATTGAATTTCAAAATTATCTAGTTTACGCGTTGCATGGAAACCCGCATATGAAATTTTTTTACCTTTTATCACAAAGAGATATTTTGGACTCTTGAACTCTTAATGAACCTTTACTTATGACATAACAAATATAAATTTTAAGATCACCTTAATGTTAAATTTAATTTAAATCTCACAATTAAGTGATTTTGGAGGATATTTTAATGTATATCAAGTTATTTTTTGTTAACAAAATTTAAATGGAACTAAATTTTAACAAAAAATCAAAGTCAGTGATTACAATGAAAAAAATTATAAGAATAGTGACTAACTTATTATATAGTTCAAAGTTTAGGAATTAGAAGAATAATTTATCCTATATATGTTAATATATAAAAAACTTTCTTCTTGAGGAAATGTTGTAGTTAATTAGCTTATCAATATTTATATGTTTAAATAAAGGTTACTACCAAAAGATTACTAAATTTTGACTACTATATCAATTCTACAATAAGTTTTAAAATTTATCAATTTTACATTTGAACTTTCAATTTTATATTAATTTTACACAGGATTGGACCAATGTAAGGATTTGGGGCGCTTCTAGATTTTTGAAAACCCCTTTTAGTATATACTAGACACAAAATAAAATCAAAATTTTACTGTTATTAACCTCCCAAATTTTTAAAAACCTCTTTTATTATATAATAAAAAAACAAAAAATAAAAATATTACCATTATTAACCCCTAACTAGAATCAAAATCCTATACGCTTAAATAGAGACGTTAAACAGGCAAGGTGGCATGCGAACATGCTCAATCCAACTCCAATCATTACTACAATGAGTTGGGCTTCGCTCGACTTGTTATTTATATATGGTCAAACAAAGCTTTAACATTTTTGAGTTAGCCAGTCTAAGAGCTCAACTTCGCTAGGCTCATTAGGCCAAACCAAAATTTGATTTTATAAAAAAAATAAAATTATAAATTATATATTTTTAGATTTGAATTTTTGATATTTAATTTAATAAATATAATAATTTAAAAATTATATATACAATGTCACTAATTTATAATGGCAATCAATAAATTTTAAATATTAAATCTCATACACAATTTTGCACTTTTTTAATAAGAAAATTTATGTCTCATATTCAAAAACCCATAATCACTTTAAAAAATTCTCAATATATAAATAAATATATATTTCAAATATGAAATAATTTTTATAACTTTTAAATATTTATAAAATTTAATACTACTTTTAAAAGTAGAACTAGAAACTATTAAAAATTTTAATTTTCAAACTTTTAACTTCTACATTCTATATTTTATTTTATAAGTAAAATTTACATTTTTAAAATATTTCAATATCTTAGATATTAATTAAATAAATATATTATTTAAAATTATTTTTTAATTATTTCAAAAATAAATTAGCTGACAAACTTTTGTTGAGCTCAATTAGTTAAAAGGCTTGCAAACTTAGGCCTGACCAGGATATGGAGCCCAATGGGTTGGCCCAACTCAATTGACTTTAAACGAGCTCACGAGTCGGGCCGAGCCTTGTTATGAGTTGATGGGTTGGGCTCAACCTTAGCTCGTCTCGACTTGTCTCGTCTCTTTAGGGCCAAAGGCAAGTCCAAGCAAGACTGACCCAATCCATTTGACATCGTCAAGCTTAAAATACATATTAAGAGATAATTTAAGACATCATTATCTTAATATTATTTTTTTTTTTGTATAGTAAGAATCGAAGGAAACCTCAATATTTTCGGCCTTTGGTATAGACCATCATACAGGTCGCGATCGACCAGGCAACAGCTACGCATAACCTCCCTAAGATTTCATCTTACATTCACCTTGATTCCACAATATTTTTAAAATTTAAAAAATTAACACTCTTTTAATGTGTTAATTATTTATTTAGTTTTTGATATTTTTCAAACTTGAATATACATATAATCAGAGTTTGTCATTATGTTTATTTGAAAAATAGAAAAAAATAATAATTAATACATCAAAAATACATTAATTATTTAAATGATATTATAGAATGATATAAAATCAAAAGGTTAAATAAAATTTTCTCTAGAAAAGGAAGTAAACTACAAAAACAATGCTGTAGTCCCACTCACGCAATTATAATAAATCCACAAATCACAGCATTTTGTAGAAAATGTTTATTGTTGATAAGGAAATGGGGACAAAAATCATGTCCACAAAGATGTTTTTGTCGAGCAAAATCTAAAAAGGAGGCTTCTTTGGTAGGACCCATGGAAGAAATCATGTCTTCCCATTCTTCCATTCAACACTCCACTCCTCAACTCCCCCTCCTCCCCTCCTCCTTCCCATAGGTTCCTGATTTCCTCTTTTCTTTCTTCATCATTTTCTTTTCCCCTTTCTGGATCTTCTTCCCATTCTTCCTCGTCGATACCACTGTTTAAGCTAATCTACCACTCTTCGTGATGTGAGATTAATTTGTTGTCTTTGTTTGCAAGCAGCAGCTGATCAGAAAATGAAAGAACATTATGGTAGAAAACAAGGGGCGTCGTCCCCTTGCGCCGCCTGCAAACTTCTCCGGCGGCGGTGCGTTGAGGACTGTGTGTTTTCGCCATACTTTCCGGCCAATGATCCTCAGAAGTTCGCCAGTGTTCACAAGGTGTTTGGCGCTAGTAATGTCAACAAGATGCTACAGGTTAGTTCCCATGCATCTCTCTCTCTCTCTCTCTCTCTCTCTCTCTCTCTCTCTATCTATCTATCCGTTCGCTCCCGTTTTCATTTGTAGAATCGATCTTTACTATGGGGTGTCTATTCATTACACATTTAATATCGGTTTTCTAAAGTATATAACTTTTGTAGTAAACTACTATGAGGATGGCATAGCATGGTAGTAGTAGCATTTTTTTTTTTACAACTTTTTTTTGATAGATCGTAGCATTTTTGTTAATACAAGTAATTAACTATAAGGAGCTTTTTACCCTTTTAATAGATTAATTTAAAAAGACAACCTAACAACTTCACATAACAAGTTTAATTTGCTCTAATGGATTAGTATCGTAATCAACATCTCATGATGAAATATAAGATGGGGAGTTTAAATTTTTTATAGCTTTAATGTGCATATATTTATAATTGTCAATAAAGTTAAAAGAAACCCGTTTGGAGAGCGTAGGAGGTAACATTTATAGTCTTAATTTTCAACAGTACGTTCATTGGAACTGAGGGGTTAGGATTCTGATTCGTATTACTTAAGGAATTAGGATTTCTGCTTTTTTTCTTTTAGGGTTCAAGATATCTTGATCTCTTGTTTAATAGTAGCTAGTATTAATATTATATTGGAGTTACAGGAATTGTTGAATTTTTGATAAATTTGCTTCTAAAGTATTGGATTGGCCATTCTTTTCACCGTTATTTCGGTTATGGTGGTTCAATACAGCAGTAGATAGCCCACTGAGCCACACCTTTAAGATGCTTTAGAATTTAAAAGGTAATAAGATGCTAATCTTGTCACGTTTCTTTTTTCCAAGGACAATTCATTCTTGTTCTTGTCACTATATAATCAATCTATGTCTCCCCTACAAAAATTACCAATATGTCGCGACAACAATAATTAATAAATTATTTATCATAAGTGATCAAATACAAAACTGTTACCTTACTAAATCATACATACAACGAGGTATTATTCAAATATATATATATTAAATAATTCCTTGGCAAATGAGAGAGGAAGAGTCCAAACATGAGGTTCAGTAGTCAAAATAATTATGTTTGAGAATAAAGGTAAGATCGATGTTGACATAGACTAATATATAAAACTCCATTCAAATAAAGTGGTTAAACTTCTTTATGACCATCAAGTGTTTCAACCTTTTTGACTATATGCTCATCGTAATGCCTCTGTAGTTTTGGAAAGTATGAGCATGGATCGTATAATTTTTATATAAATTTACATAATTCATCTATACCATCCTGGAAATATATATATATATATTTATACGTATCTAATGAGTTGATGCCATATATGAATATTTTAAAAAATAAGAATTTTAGGAATATATTTTTCTTAATCAAGACCATTATTATTTTGGATACATGTGATTATTGAGTACTTATTGCCTATAATCATGACATTAGGTGACATTTACCATTACTGGTCGGGATTTGGGTCCCCCCCCACACAACAGGATGAAGTTATAAAAGCCTTTAATTGAAATCTTTAGGCCTTTGCTTGCTTCTTCCCCGCCTAGCTAGCTAACAGAATTAGTTAAAAGACAATTCAAAAAAAAAAAGAAAAGAAAACATGTTCCATATCTGTTTAATTTTGAAGTTGTATTTTTATTTATTTGTATATGATGTCAGCTAATTGCACAATCCTACATTTAGTGATAAGTAGTGTCAATCTGCTTTTTCTTAAATATCACCCAAATTTCATGATAAACGTGACACTTAAATAAAAGAATCTTTGCTACCATTTGAGCTTACTACCCCTAAGCTACCAATTTAGATAGGGAAAAGTTGTTTCTAGTACTGAGCCTCTTCATCAAAGAGAACAATAATTTGACTATGAAATTTTGAAAAAATTCTATGGAACCGGGTGGCATTGAAACTCTACATAACGTGAGAGATGGTTTATATAACATGAAGAGTGTATTATATAATATAAATGATGTATTATATAGAGAGTATTTGTATCATATAATACACTCTATATAAAATATCTTTCACATTATATACAATAACAATGCCATTAAATACCATATAAAGTTCTCAAAATTTTGCTTCTAATCAAGATAAAAGTTTGAAGGATAATGCTATTTATTAGACAATAATTAAGGTGTAATAAATATAAGTTATTTTCAAACAATACACATTTATTACATTTTATTTTATTTTTAATTCAAAAATAATATTATTAATTAATAAAATATTATAAAATACGAATTATTATCAATTAATAAATTGTTTTTAAATTAAACATAAAATATAATAAACATACTAAAATATACATTTATTAGCCCTTGATCATTACTCTTAATTTACCGTTGTGCAAGTTTGAAATTTGTCTGAAAGTGATTTTCTAAGACAAGGACTGGAGGAGCTGATATCCCATCAATGTCGACTGGCCCACCTTTGGAGAATTCAATTTTGTTAGAGTTTTAGTGTATTTAGTAAATTTTAAGATTTAATATTTATTTAGGTCAATCATAAATTATTATCGCACTAAATTCTCCAAATTAAAAATTTAGTGTAACAAGGTCACTGACCAAGTGCCTTGCGTAACAAGGTCCTAATTTTATTTTTATTTTTCTGAAAAGCAAGGTCCTAATCTATCTATCTATATATAAAGATATCTGTCCTTATCAGTTTTATGATAAAACTGTTTTATCACCTTGCATGGTTTTAATTAGGACAATAGCTAATGGCCTGACGCACTTGTCCCGCTTTGATAGTCACATCCCAATCAATGGTAGCTTGTTCACATTCACTACTCTTCCCTAGAAGCAACATTTCACCATTTTTTGTCTGAAAATATCGTTTAAATAATGTTTTTAGAATGAATTAAAATAATTTATAATCGTAAGATCATAATTTTTATACAAGAAGTGCTGTGTGAATATCATTTTTAATTTAATACATATATTATTATTGGGCAACACTTGAAATCCCAAGATGAGACTTGGCCAAAACTATAGATGAAAAATCAAATCTCAGGATAAATGAAAAACCTAAAAGGAAAAGATAACCCAAAAGGCTTGGTGTATGGGTTCTATAAGTTTTAACAATACCAGACAAAATATAAATGGGTTATTGGGTTCTACATTAAGTGCATCAAATTCAATAGTTGGTGAGCCTTCAATGAAGAGGTGACTAATTATTTAAAATAATATTAAAAATCATGATCAATTATGTGATGTTTAATAAAATAATATTAAAAATCATTATTGATGATGATGTCATCAATTATGTGATGTCTAATAAATAAAAAAAAATAATGACACATGTTCTTCTTAGTCTCTTTTATTTATCACATTTTCTAATTAGAATGCACCACACCGTCATTAATCATAACTTCTAACGTTATTTAATTTTTATAATTACAAGGATTTTAATTGGGAAAGTAAGATTTATTGTTTTTTTGTATTAAAAAATAGTCATTGATTGAGTGGACTTTTATTATATTATATATATTGTGAGATCTATATATCAAAATTGAACCATGCCAAGTTGCTTTGTGCTCGTTTTTCTTTAGTTTACGTACGTGGGAATTGGGATTCGAGTTTTAACAGTCGGGTTGTTGAAATGCTAAACTAAACAGGAGTTGCCGGTGGAGCAACGAGCGGACGCAGTTACGTGCATGGTGTACGAAGCAAATGCAAGGATCCGCGATCCAGTCTATGGCTGCGTCGGAGCAATATCATCGCTGCAACACCAGGTCGACGCCCTTCAGACGCAGCTTGCTCTTGTACAGGCTGAGGTAGTGCAAATGCGCATCCGGCAATTCCCCTCCACCGCCGGCTCGCCGGAAAATTGCTCTCCCTCCTCCTCCAAGTCTCTCCCTAACGTCGTGACTCATGATCGAGCCAATGCAGGGCCATCCTTGTGGCCTCGCTAGCTAGCTTAATTATATTATATTATATTATATATATATATATATCGGCTAGGCCTTTCTTATTTTAATTTCATCCATGGCATCCATCGATCGATCTCACTTGGTTAATTAATCGCTTGGTTGCTGCTTCTGTAATTGTGCTTCTACTTGGATAGATATAATATATATATGATAACTATATAACCATCTTGTAAAATTAATGTCCCCAGATATTATTATTATGTAAATTATAAACGAGTTATAATTATATAAATGCAACGGTACTATCTGTTTGAATAGGTCAACCTCGTGTGCTAGTAGTAACTTTAACGTTCAGTTAATGTATTTAAGACCTATATATTGTGACCCTTGGAATTAGTGACCAAAGCAGTGTATGGAGATCAATTTTTGAAAGCCAAAAAGGTTGCCGGACAGATTTAGGAGGCTGAAATATTAAAATACTTTTACTCACATTACATTACACTTTTTTTTAATGTAATGTGAGTGAAGTTATTTTAGTATTTTAGCCCCCATTCTGTAAATTTGTCTATCAATCTGTCTAGCTCCGTAGAAGAAGTCGTGTATGAAAACTTGTTAACAGAGACTTTTTTTTATCTAAAGAACCGATACCAAAACAATACAATAGCGATATGAAAATTTATGCATTTTTTAATACACAATAAATAAAAATAAAGAGGAAATACTATTCTGATTGTATATGAAAAAAATTGTTTGCCTTGGAGTCAGCCCACGACGTTTGGAATAATAAAGCCCAAGTGAGGATTCACTGGACCTGACTTGCATCGGCCCATCAGAAAATGCTCAATAAGTAAGAATTTCATTAACCACAAGTTAAAAAGCACCTACAGCTTCAAGATATAAGACATTTCTCGAGCTCTAATTAAAGATTACATTAGAAGATTTAAATAACCAATAAAAAAATACAATTCATAGAGATATATATATATATATATTTTTTTTGTAAGTAAAATTTATAAAGATATTTGTATAAATAACAATTCATTACAATGCACTTAAGCATGATCAGATATAATTAGATTGTTATACTACTACTCAACATGATGGTATGATGTGGCAATTGTATTGAATTTTTGTTGTTTCGAAGGGTCGTCAAGGCAAGGATTGATGAAGACAAAGACATTTTTCTAATCGTCAGCATATTTAAACCACCTTCCCATCCCCACCCCACTTGGTATCAACTGCTCAGTATCATGCTTTGTATGTCTCGAATCAATGCTTATTTGAAGAGACATCGATCCAACCCCTTGTCCCTGAATCCTTAACAAGGTTGAACCAAAATTGAAACCAGCTCAAAGTGGCCTCAATCTCGATAGCAAGACAAACCATCAAGAAGGTTATATATCATATATTACTAGGTGTAGAGGCAGGGTTGAGCAGGTGTTATCCCAAGCTGATATAAGAAATCTCAAACGTGACGGTAAGACGACAATTAAAAGCCAAAGTTGAATACGTGGATGGGGATGCAGATGAAGATCTTCCCAGTAATAGGGTGGAAAATCAGAGATTGATGTTAATTTGGGAACACCTAATTGTCAAGAATCTCCTGCTTGCTCAAAAACTTCTATTGTTATTTGGGGATCATTCATTTAGTGTTTTAACATCTTTTGTAGGATGCTCCTCCCAAGCAATAAGCTCTTTGACCTACAACATTGATGACATTGGAGGAAGAAGCCATCAGGAAACAGAGGCGGCAAAGGTAAGGGAGGACGTTTGATTGAAGCAAATTGGAAACAAGTAAATAAATTTGAGGCGATGTACAAATACTATGAATTCCTTCCTTCCTATTGGGAAAACCAGTTAATCATGGCACAATTAACCTCCTTAAAAAGGTCCAACAAAAATGTGTTTTGCTGCTCGTGTGACAACACTACCTCAACCAGTGAGCGCGTGCCCTAAACTCAATTAGCAAAGCGAGCGAGTGAAGTTCGCTTGACAGCAAGCTGCACAAGCTGGCTAAATCATTAATTACTTTCAGGCTTTTTTTTATTTAGAGAAATCCCTTTTAGGATGAAAATGTTCGTACTGACTTAACGAGGAACGATATTAATCAAGCGAGTCTCAATCTCAGTTAACTTTAAGTAGGCCACTCTCGATCTTGATTCTCTTAACTGGACTACCCTCTCTCTCAGAGATACTTAGATTACCCCCAACCTCCACCCATTAACTAGACTACTCTTAACATCTTTTTTTTGATAACCTAAGTTAAGAGGTTCGTCCAACTAATCCTAAAAACGGACAGTCTTTCTCCTTGATTTACCAATCTAATAAATTCGGATGCGGTCACAATCTATATACATATAGAACAAGACATTCACTTCATACATCCATATAAAACAAATGTCACCACAAAAATTTAATCTTTGATACTTTCTGTGAAACTCTATATGCTTTATCACTGAGTCATGTCCATGGAGACAAGTATTCTAACATTTGACTTAGACTTAGCTTGGTTTAAAAAATCTTTAACAAACCCAAAGATAAACTGATACAATTTGATGTTAAATTATTTAACTCAGTTAAGATTCTCTCTTAAAATTAAGAGATAAGGTCGGTCTCAATATAATTTCTTATAATCTAAGCAATTAATCTAAATTCAAATAAACTAGGGAGATTATCCTTTCTTTTAAATTTTAAGAAGATAATTTTTAGAAATAAGTCTAACCTCTTTAAAATTACTAAGAATCACTATTCCTAGACTCCAATAATATCACCCGGCCGGGATCATTATTCTTAAGACTCCAATCAGCAAGAAACTTTATGTGAATGATTATATCTAAACTATTAAAAATGGAAGATGATCTCTTCATTAGGATAAGCATTCTTAATCATGATCTTAACTCATCTTGCGATTTCTCTAATAGCTCTATATCTAATTTAGACATTGAAATGAATTTCCTAACTGCTACGAAGCACTTTCATTATTCTCTTTTGCAATATATCAAGCTCTATGGTTAGAAGCCAAAGCTTCGTTCCTGCCAACTGGTTCATTTCCTCCTTTGCAAATACTTTGTTGGTCAAATTTGTGTATGATCAAATTCATTTGAGAATGAGTATCTACAGTGCTACCTGACCTGTATGGCAAATAGATGAGACTTCCCGTAGCCTATTCCAACCAATCATTGTGATTCACCTAAAAATAAAACAACAATAACAACCCAAAATTAACCTTAAATCCATTAGGTATAGTGAAGAGATATCATAATTACCAAAATTGAATAAAATTGCTCGGTTCAACTATTTACTTACAATGAGCAAGTTAAGATAACGACCGTTAAAATAAGTAAGATAATGTTGCATTAAGATAATGTTGTATTTTAAGAGTTTTATCAAATTACTTGCTAATTTTTTTAAAATTCATTGAGAATTGTACTTTTTATTTTCATATGTTGTTGAATGCATATGATAAATATCAAGATAAGAGTTTTTTTATTAAAATATCCCTATTTCTAAATTCATTCAAAACTGTATATCAACAACAAATTTATAATTAAAATAATATTTTATGATTAATGTGAATTGTCAAAAAATAAAAATTAAAAAATTATGATTATTTTTAAATTCATGTTTAAAAATAGATTCTAAAAAGATTCAAAAAGTAGAAATAATTATTGATAGAATTACTATAATTTCACTTAGATAATTAAAAATAGCTAAAACATAGTTTCAAATTAGATGATAAAATATAAAATTAAATTAAATAATTTAAAAAATCAATGAAAATAATTTGTATTAGATAATAAAATATATATAGAGAGAGAGAAATTTAAATTTTTAAATTTTGTGAAAAGAATAATGTCATATAAATTTTAAAACTCGCCAAGCATATGACAATTTAAAAATGTATTAAATGACACTAATTATAAGACTTAATAAATTAGTTCTTTTAAAATCAATCTTATTGTAAAAATAAGACTTAATTAATTTAAATTTTAAAAATATATTAAATTAAATGACATTAATTATTCTACAATAGGCATATGAGTAATTTATGTTTATTTGTAAAATCTTAAATAAATTTATCTAAAGGAGAGGCCAGATAAATTTATTTGTAAAAAATTAGATAAGAAATTGTTGTACCATAAAAAATAGGGGGGCGGGGAAGGAATTTTAAGAAAAAAAATAAATGAATAATGAAAAGCTTGCGACAAAAGGATTGCTGCGAGCAGCCTCGTGACAAGGGCTAGCCGAGAGGGTCAACCTCGTGCAAAAGCCTCTTCTCAATGAAACTTAAGCTCTACTCAACAATCGCCACGTGTCAGCATCAACCATCTTAAGAATCGTGCCTTATAAATACCCAGCTACAGGGTATTGAAAGGGGCTTGGAATTTCGATAAAATTTTGACACATTGACTACATCTTTACTGTTTTCATGAATAGTCATCTGGATCCTATACTGACTTAGGCATTGAAGGGTCATTGCGAGCGAGGATTCCCGCAAGCCTTCTAACTCATTTTCGAGTGTCAACAGGACAATATGCTTGCAGTAAGACCTTGTGGTGAAGACAAAATCGTGCGACGAGGCCTTGTGGTGAAGTTAAAACATTGCAACGAAACCTTGTGGTGAAAATAAAATCTTGTGACAAAGGCAAAATCTTGCAACGAGATCTTGTGACGAAGATAAAACTTTGCGACGAGACCTTGTGGCGGAGGTAAATCCTTACAGCGAGATCTTATGACGGAGAAAAATCCTTGTGGCAAGCTCTCTTGAGGCAATTTCTCTCACAGAAACCTCACTTCAACCGACATCGAGTTCGAGTAAACCCCGCATTATAAATTTTAATTATTATATTTTTAGCAACAACAGAAATCACATGAAAGTTTTTTAAAAAATTATCAGATAAGTTTAACAAACACGCTAGAAAACTAAAAAGTTCAAAATGTTTCCCATATTTTATATTTTTCACCCTATATCTTAGTTAACAAACATTATTTAAATTTATCTAATTTAAAAGAAAAACAAAAGAATTTGTATTAAGGGGTTAAAACTAATTCATTTACCAATTCCCCAACACTGTCTAATGTTAATTTTTTTTATTTAAAATGATGCATAAATTTGTTTTTTTTATTTAAAATGATGCATAAATTTGTTTAAAAAATCAGTTACTATTTAGAGGGTAGGGCTTTGTAACATCAAAATTTGACGTTTGTTTATGTAATGGTATAGATAATTATAAATTTTAAATGGTTAATTAGTAGTTCATGTTTTTATATTGTTTTTAATTTGCATATGGATTGAGAAAATTAAAAAAAAAAATTGAACTAAATTGAGGGGTTTGATTTGGTTTAGTTGGGTTTTATATAGGTTTAGTTTATCACCCCTAATAGAGTCAAATTAAATCGGTAATCTTTCGAATAGAGTCACACGTTCATTGCTATTGTTTGTTTACTATAAAAAAGTAATCCATATTTATTTATTAACCATATAAAAATGTAAAATAATTCATAATTGTAAAAGTTTTACTATTTACTTTTTTTTTTTTTTTTATGTATGTAAAATTTTATTATTCATGACTTAGCAGAAAAGTAATTGAGATTCATCAAACTCCAAGTCAATTTTTAAACTCATTAATATTATCATTTATCACTAAGTTATAACAAGCACTATTATTATTATTATTTTATTTTTAAAAACATATTTTATATAAACTCCTATGAAGATGTCATCTATCCACTTGTAGTTAGCTAAGTTCATAACAAAAGGCAACAATATATTAGCATTTGGCTAAAAAAAAATTATATATATGTTGTAGGGCCACGCTTAAAAATTAATTGTATAAATTGAATATTAACTTCGTGCCATAAATCAAATAGAAATAATAAACATGCATGCATACAAACACAAAATTTTACATGAAAAATCCTCCAATATAGAGAGAAAAACTATAGATTAAACTCTGAATTAAATTTATTATCAAAAGAATCAAGTACAAGCTTGAAGCTATTTGGAGTCAATTTTTCTCTAATTTTGAATTACAACACGAAAGGTTATAAGAATTTGTTGGGGAAGTAATTATTTGTATTCTCTATTAATAGTGATCTCATGTTTGAAAATTAAATATGAGCTTTGATTGTACTTGATTTTTTTGATAATAGATTTAATATCATCTACATGCTATGAATCAAATACGAATAATAAACACACGAATATAAATATAAATTTTATGTAAAAAAAAAAAAAAATCATGTATCAGACTTTGAATCAAATTTATTATTAAAATATTAAAGCACAATCAAATCCTAAGTTTAATATCCAAACTCAGATCAACACTAATAGAGAATACAAAGACTTACTTTCCCCAACAAATCCTTATAATTCTCCGTAATTATAATCCAAAACTAAGAAAAATGCACTTCAAAAAACTTGAAGAAGCGCGTACCTAATTTTTTTCTTGAAGCCTGTGAATTTGCTGCCACTGTTCCGGCGATTTTTTGCCTGAACCCTGTGAATTTACTGCCGCTCTTCCTTTTTTCGCCGCGCATAATTAAGCTACTCCTTTTCAGCTTTTCGTCTGCACCGCACCACTGCTCCCGCTGTTTTCTAAAACCATAATATATATATATGGTTCACCGCCTTCAACACCGCCTCTCTCTCCTTTTTATTTTATTATTATTATTATATTATTTTAATGTGTTAATGGGCTGGAAGTCCAACTCCAACATTTTAACACTTTTCCTAGTCACCTTATTATTTTAATACTTTTCCATGTATGTGTAAATCAAAATAAAAATATTTTAAATTAAAATTCACCTTTAAAAGGTAATCTTGAGAGTTATAATTTATTTTAAATAAAAATAATTGTTTTTATAATGATAAAATTACTCTTGTTGGTCGTGGTCTAATTTGGTTGTTGTGTCTTTTCTTTTGATAAACAAAATATACAAAAAATATATTTAAAAACTCAAATAACCTGTTATAATTTTGTAGTACCAAATCCACCGTTTGTTTTTACAATATAATAAAAAGTATTTAAAATCAAATCTAACATTTTATTATTTTTCTAAAATATTTTTTTTTAGAACTGAAATCTGTAACACAAAAGAATAATTTTATAATTAATACCAAGTGTTGCTCTAAAACCACCCCTTTGCATCAAATTAAAAAAAAAAACCATCAGCCAACTTATCTTAGGCAGCCTTAGATATGACACCCACTTGTCTATAAAATGATCCAAAAACTAAAACATCAAACCTTCTGGCTTCTGGAAGGGGGAAAAATTAACACAAACGCATACGTTATTATACATGATGGTTTGCCCCCATAGGGACTTCATTTATATGGATTACCCAAAAAAAAATTTTAAATACATACGGATGATACATCTTTTAATTTCACTCATTATTCAACTGTTAAAGGGGAGAGAGAAAAGAAAAGCTATGCGAGATCCCGTGACATGGTAACCTCTTTTGTATCTATTTTATCATCACTCTCCCAAGGGGTTTCGTTTTCCAACAATATCATGTTGGTTCATTAATGGCCTTTTTCATTATTGTTCTTGTTCACATGAACAATAATAAAAAAGATATTAAATAATATTCTCAAACTTGAAAATTACAAAGCCAAAAAAAAAAAAAAAGAATTCCTCACTCAGATATTTGTCTATTTTGTACATAACACTCCCAAGGATTACCTTGGTGGTAAGAGACTACAATGATCTCCACATGAAAATTTTCAATGCATATGGTTTGAAAGCTATTGCACCTTTTAAATAAAATTACCCAGTGCACACTAGAAAGGTAATGACCATACGTTCTCATCAGTAGTCCAAAAAAAAAAAGGCCTAATATGGATTTGACTAGATAATCATCTAAAATTTGGTTTTGCAACTTTTCATCAACATGCCATTTGCCTTTCTTCATGTATATTCCATCAATGAGATTTGGACAATTTTGCCTGAGATGACTCTCCATTTCGACCCCTATCTTATCCCTAGATGAAATTCCACTGTAGGATAGGTTAAGTGCAATGCAGCTATGGAAAGACGTGAGATTCCTGAGTGCATTTATCAATAGATTGACAAGAATAACAAACAGGTTCCCATCAAGACATGGCAAGTAACATGAAAGATTCATTGAACAAAACTTTCTGTAAAATATACTGCATTCAGTCAGATGAACTAATATCTTGCTAATATTTAAATTGGCGCAATCTAGCATACCACAGTTGCAATGCAAACCAAATCCACTTATTTACAGAAAAACCTGTAAGAATTGGGAAAACGAGGCTTGCAAATTGATCCGATCCGCAAAGGATAATCAGCAGCTCATGTCTTAGACAACAGTATATGGGGTTGGCCACGATCCCACTGCAGCATCCTGTGTAGATCAAACCATCTTGATCTTCAAAATTAGTAGTAAACATAGAATAGAAGGGGTGAAAGAGTGAAAAAGAAGAAAAATAACGATAATTATGCAAGCGTGGAAAGGGTGGTGGGAAGGATTAGATGCCTACCTCAGAAGCCATTTGGCTAAAACATTTAGTGTCCGTTGCGGTTAAGCAATCCTTGAAATGATAGATAAAGATCTCTGTTATCCAGACCAAAAATCTCTTCAGCTTTCCGTAAAGTTTCCTGAAGGGGAAAACAGAAATCATTTGTTCATTCAGCAAAAAATAAAAAGTAGAAGAGATGTAAATGGCAACAAGCCAGAAAATGAGTAATTTTCAACTAATTACCTCTCTAGATTGCTTTTGAGCATTAAATTCCTTTATGTTTGCCAAAAATGCACTGAACTGTTCATATGATAGACGATTCCTGAATTACAAAATAAATAAATAAAAATTCTGTAAATCAGCCCACCACCATTTAAATACTATTGCTGTTTAGAACAGAGAAGAAAACTCACCTAGCTTGACGGAAGAACTCCTTTCCATCAATACGAGGAGTGCGTCCTTAAAAAGTTTTGAACAGTGAAGAAAAGGTTCAATCAAGACAAAGTAAATAATCTAATATGAACATTGCTAATAGAAGAATGTGCAACTAAGTAAATGAGAACGAAAGGCAATTGACCATTTTACCAGTAATTATTTTTCTAATTACCAATGGCCATAATAGGAGTAGTGTAAAGAACTGTTATCTTCTTAGATTCCTTTTTTCTTTTCCGTGGTATGCAATTGCAATTATGGGGTTGATGTCAACAAGTACCAACGACAACAATAAATTAGGGAAGGATTAATATTACTTTAATATGCACAAAGATGTTGAAAGTATAACTTAATTTGCAATTAACTCTTAAAAACCTGGCACTGGGAGTCTGTGAGGAGAGCTTGCACCTGAGGACTGTTGGCTTGAAGGGTACCATGAAGACAGTGTACCAGATCCTATACGCTGAGGTCTTGTGGGAGATGGGATGTTTGATGTTCTCCGAGGAGATCCAGCACCAGAATATCTTATTGGAGATCCAGTTGTAGATGGGTTTTTTGGTGTTCCAGTTGGAGTGAGCCGCGGTGTTATATATGGTGTTAAAGAATATCTTTGCACAGCTTGCTTTGAGGCTATTTGGTCAAACGTGCAGCACAGGCTATCAGTAGGAAATATAATGAAAAAGGCAGTCATTAGAAAAACACAGAGATTGAGTTTATATACCATCAGATACATATTCACTTTCTGTAGAGCTGCTGAAAGAATGAGATGCAGTGTAGCCATTGACCTCCTCATCTATGAATGGCATAGACCCAAAAAATAGTTGTAGAATAAGAAACATAACACACAAATAACACAAAAAAGATAAGGTGTACTGTATTGGAGTTCAAGTACCTTTCACTGCATAGGGTTTGAGAACAGAGTGGTCATAGGTCACAATATCAACAGTTTCAGTTGTCTGTTGAAATGAAAGCACAATAATAAATTGTGAAGGATTTTTCAAGGAGGAAATAAGCAACAAAGTGAATGCAAGGACCTAGAACACCTATAAATAATGTTGAATCTTACTGATGAATTGTCATCATTTAGTGACTGCATCAACTGTCTCTTGAATGTCTCCAACTGTCAAAACAGCAAGAAGGGAAAATGAGCAGTAGGAAAAAGAAGTAAACAAGAAAATGACAAGGACTTACAAGCACAAGGTAAGACTAGACTATGAGATCGCAGAGGATGAAAACAATGTTGAAGGTGCTAACTTTATGGATTTCCATTTTCCTTCTATTTAGTGTGGATTGGATATGCATATAGATGATATTGAAATAGATTTTTAACAAATAAAGACATAAATCAAAAATACCGCAGGGTTTTCACTTGGGAGATACTAAATATTGTTGTGTGCCAAAGCATACTTCATTCAGGTTAAGGGATCAACCAGGCTGTAGGTCAGGTCATTATGCCCAAGCATCACAGAGTTACCAAAAGGCACTAGTACTCCAACAATCAACTTCTGGTAACTTTACATGCCAAAAAATGGCATTTGCTTCAAACGTCAATGCAATTTTTTATTATTTGTTTCCTTGGATTTTCCAAATCAAAAGAAAAAAAAAAAGTTCAATTAATGAAAATTCACAATTGGACTCTTGGCAAAATAAGATCCGAGAGAAGGGAAACCACGAAGCATCAGTAAGTCAACCTGTAATACACAAACTGGTATCTGTTGAAGGCATGCCTAGGTTCAAGGTTCGGCTGAGGGCATCTCACTCTATGAGGCACACAACTAAGCGCTAAGGTGTGCCTCACCCTAAGCCACAAGGCACACACCTTTTGCACCTTTGTAATTTCTTTGTTGTTTTTTGATGGACTTATTAAAATCTAACTAGTAATAACCATAAAAAATTAAAAGAAATTTGATAAAATTATAGAACAACCCACTATTTAGTTAAGTAGTGTTGGTTATTTGTTATTTATGAGCTTATAAGTTTGCATTTACCTATTTATAGGTATATATTGAAAATAATGGTGTATAATTATTTTTATACAGATTTTTTAGACGTGCACCTCACATCCAAAAGGCTTGCCCCTTTGCCGTGGGCCTTGCACCTAGGCACACACCAGCAAATGAGCTTTTTTATTAAGTTTTACAACCCCATGCCCACCCCCCCAAAAAAAGACAAGTAAAAGATGTCACTGAATGAAGAACTAACGGCACATTACTCATATATAGGGAAAGTACACAGCACAAAAGAAGTCATTGTATGATACTACCAAAAACCAACAATAACAACATGACAAAGCCGTAATCCCACTAGGTAGTACATCTATAAGCCATGAAGGAAGCATAACCAAAAGAGCAAGCTTCAAAATGGATATTAGGGGAATCAACTTCATCTTAGGATCTCCTATTCTGCCCTTCGCGAAAGGCATCACAACAAGCAAAATAGGAACAAAATTTGCATCTTCCTAGCCCAAACTTTCACCAAGCCTACCTGGAGATGTTAAATCCTTAACTTGGCAGCATTACCAACAGATCCAAAACCTAGCAAAAATTACCCACAATAACCACATTCTAAACACCTTACTAAACCAAGAGTGAAAGAGGATATAGAGGAATTGGCTCTATTATAGGACCTGCTGTTCAATTTTCACCACAAGCATCACAAGAAGCAAAATAGGAACAGCATCCACACATTTCCAGCACAACATTTAGCCAAGCCCACCTCCAGGAAAAGTCAAACCCTCAACTAAACAGAATTATCCATAGAATAAAAAACCTAGTAAATTACCCACAAGAAGGCCCCTTCTGAGCAGCTAACTAGACTAGGATTCAAAGAGGATATAAGGAAATCAACTCCATTATAGGATCTTCTGTTCACCACAAGAATCACGAGCAAATGGGAACAATATTCACACCTTTCTAGGACAGCCCTTGGCCAAGCCCATCTCCAGGAAATGTCAAATCCTTGACTAAAGAGTGCCCATGTATTGAAAAACCTAGTAAATTACCCACATTGACCAGTTTCTAAACACCTAGCAAAACCAAAATTCACTGTCCTTGCTTGGACCTGACTGTCTTGGAATCATGGTAAACATCTCAGCATATTCCAAACTGCCACCCCTGAAAATCTTCCCAAACTAAGGCAAGCTCCTTCTATTGAATAGAAAAGCAGGATGCAACAATTACTTCTAGACAAATTGCAAGGCTAGACAGCATAGAATTCCTCCCCCAAGGTATCTGCCCATACCAAGCATCTTGCTGAAATAGTGTGCATCAGCTTTCTCCCACATCGAGGATTCCTTTTTGAAGAACTATTTTCTCACCTTCACAAAACTCTTCCAAAGGCATAACTAACATGTCCCCCATACCAGAGCTGAAACTACTGACACTTAATCAAGGTAGTCAAGCACAAAAAGGTACCATTAAGGAGCTAAGGAATTATATTGTCCAAGGCGCTAGGCACCCAAAATATAGATATCTAAAATTTCTCATTGGGAGACTTGTGCAAATCTTGTAGCAAACTCTCTCAATCTTAGTTTTTGCCTGTACCTTCCCACAACATCATCACAACTCATTTTGTTCAAAACTATTATATTTCTCCTCTTCTAAAACAACCTTGTTGTATTTTGAATTGCAGTAATCATCTCATTCTATACTATATTATGCTCACTTCCACAATTTAATCTCTTCTACCACATACCTTTTCAAATCTCACCATCTCATCCTTTGGTTTCAGTTCGTATCAACCTTCCTCCGCCATTTTTTTAAAAGACATACCAGAATAAAAAATCCGCAACATGGATCCTGAATGGAACCTCTATTGTATAGTCGGTAGTCGCAATATAAAGCATCTAGAATAATTTACACAAAAATGCAGCTTCAAACATCATAGTAATTTAGGTTCTACTCATTGATTAACTTAACTATTAAATATAGTAACATCAATAGATGGATGAGAAAAAATTGACCACATTTATTTACACACACACAAAAAAAAAAAAAACGATTTTCTGTTCGACGAAGGGCACGTTTAACAAATAATTCAAAAAAGAACCAGAGAAAATAAGAATAAATCAATAATTCGAGAAAGAGTTTAATGAGTAATCTCACCTTGCCCAAATCACGACCCAGTCTCTTCACCGTCATGGCCAGCGAATCACGCTCCTTCCGAAGCTTTGTCTTCAGTAAGCAACCAGAGAAGTAAAAACAAAGTGAATACTCAACCCAATCGCCCAAAATCAAACATAGGAGGAAGAAATTACGAAATTATGATCAGATACATTATCGTCATGGGAGATCTTTAACCGCGTATCAGCCTCGTGATAAGCTTGACTGAGTTGCGAAACCTGGTCCTCGAGCTCCAGAACCAGGCGATCCTTGTCCTGCATCTTCTGCCTCAGCCTCGCGACCTCGGACTCAAGGTTCGAAACGCGGGAGGCGATCGCCATGGAGGTGATCTTCCTGGCTAGATCGAGCTGGTCGTAGGGATCCGTGGGGATCACCGCCAGTACCTCATCAGGTAAATCGAAGTCCGGTCCGGCTCCTTTGGTCTGCTTCATCATCTCCAAAAATTCAAACCCTAATTCCCTCTCTCTCTCTCTAAAACCCTTTTTTCCCCGGTTGCAGTGAGAGTAGGCGAGACTTTAGATTGTAGTTTGTAGGGAAGGGAGAGGTCGTTGCAAGTGTAAATGAAACAAATTAGAAATTACATACAGCACGTGCATTGCTCGCTGCAACTATCATCATTAATAAATATATTAATTAATTTGAATAAACCGCATTTCATTTGCATTTTCATTTTCATTTATTTATTTAATTTACTTACTCTATCTTTTCCAAGAAAAATGTCAAATGCTATTGACGAAATTGATAGACGTGTTTTGCGGTGCCCTCTCTCTCCTTTTCCAGTTTTCCCTCCAAATGGGGGCCTTTGTTTTGTCCGTTCAAATTGAATTTGACACCGTCCGCTCCCCTCCTCTTTTTGTTCTTTTCCTTTCTTTTTGCTTTTTTTTTTCCCTCTTAATTTAAGTGTAATCAAGTTTTAATTACAAAAATAATCATTTCCCACAAAATAAGCCAAAAAAAATCCAAAACTGGATGGATCTTTGGACAGTACCATTGCTACGCCCCCACTGCTGAATATATTTTATTCAGAGAAAGAAGGTGCAATTCTTCTATTTCTATGGTTGGTTGGTTGGTTGGTTGGTTGCATCGCTTCGTAATTCAACTTCATCTCACTGGTTCAACCCAGCCTTGTCTTTATGCAAACAACCAGAGTAATAAGGGATGGCCTTGAACATTATTTTGCCAACACGACCTTCTTAGTATCTTGCTAGCTACTTGTTTTAATTTGGAGGAGCTTGGCACTTTACTTTTCACAAATTCAGATATTGTCCATGCAATACCTATTTTTCAAATATCAAAGACAGTAACCATAATTTATGAAAAACAAAAGCATGCAGGTCTTTGCAGTATTAATTTAGAGGTGATATTTTGTAAGAATTCGATTCTTTTTGGCATATAATTTATCAAAATAAGTAAAAAATTTACAGTAATATTGTTATAAAAATAATTTATTACATATATGATACTGGTAATGTAATGATATTTTTATAAACAATAATTTATTAAATATTTGTTGTGTTTTCATATTACAGCAGGCTACTCGACTATTAACTATAGATAGGTAGCACACTCCCACCTATACTTTCAAAAATACATTAAAGGAATTTTGAAATAATTTTTTTTCACATTATTTTTTAATGAATTTATATAATTAAGGTAACTTTTAAAATTTAATTAACATTATTGAATAGCCTGTGAGCTATCCTAACTTTGTCTAGAATAAGATATAGTTGAGATACATATATATATATATATAATACTGATCATATATTAGAGGGATTGTGTATGTTATGTATGTGTAAATATAAAAATAAATAAATAAAAATTAATTATTGGTTGATAATTATAATTTAGTTTTTATTTTTTACTAGTGTTCACCCGTACAATACACGGGAGGTATAATCACAATAAATTTAAAAATTAAATTTTAATTAATATTAAAAAATTCATATATTAGTCTTGAAAATACAATATCTTAAATCTTAATTAGTATTAAAAAATCCATGCATTAGTCTTGCATTAAATTAAAGGTAGTGATTGATTAATTATTAAAGTAAAATTATTTATTATATTATATTATATATTTATTTATAAATTATAAATATAAATATAAATATAAATTAAAACTCCTAAATGTGAGAAAGTATAGATTTTTTAATGCTAATTAAAAATTTACTTGAAATTTTTAATTTTTTATCTTAAAATTTAATTTTTGCATTGATAAAAAAATTTTAAAAATATGAATTTTGACTTATTTTTCTTTCATTATGTATTAATTTTCTTCCATAGTCTTGCAAATGTGATATGTTAAATCTTGGGTAAATCACACTAAATATCACTAAACTTTTGTGTGTTTTTTATTTTTGTCACTAAACTTTAATTCTTTACGATGTGATTACAGAAGTTTAAAAAATTTTACAATGTGGTCACATATAAGATTTTCTTCTATAGCCGAAGTGAGTGACGTGACGTACACATGGCGCTGATATGGTAAATAATAAAAATGTTATACAATAACAACCAATCAGAATGTGCCACGTGGCGTTGATGGGTTTGATATGTTTGACACATGGCACGTTTTGATTGGTTGTTACTGCACAATAATTTTTATTATTTGTCACATCAGCGCCATGTCACCCACTCCGACTATAAAGTGTTCGGAAAATCTTATATATGACCACATTACAAATTTTTTTTAACTTATGTGATCACATTGTAAAGAATTAAAGTTAAGTGACCAAAATAAAAAACACACCAAAATTTAGTGATCTTTAGTGTGATTTACCCATTAAATCTTAATTAACATTGAAAAATCCATACATTAATATTTATTTTTTAATAATTGAGGATTTAATCAAAAATAATATTATAAATATTTTTTATTAATAATATTTATAAATAAAATATTTATTTTTAATTCATTTAGAAATTATATATCTATACATGACATAATTAATAATTTAAATTGTTTATTCAAATTTTTTATTAATAATATATATTTAATTGATAGTGAAATATTCCAAAATACTTTATAGAAGCTCTTCAATTGCTTTGGAATAATAAGTACTAAATGCAAATTATTTTTATTTTATACAAATGAATAATTTTCTATGATTTAATTAATAGTTTAAGTTGTCTATTCATATTTTTCAAAAATAATATTTATTTTTGATTGATTGAGAGATTAATTAAGGAATCAATAAAAAATAATATTATAAATATTTTTAATTAATTGATGAGAAGATTAATTGAGTTTAAAATTAAGTTATAAATAAATATTATAAATAGTATTGGAAACCTATGCTTAATTTTTTACTTTAATTATTAATTATTATTATCTTTAATTTAATGCAAGTTTTAGAGGTAAAAAATACTTTGATAGACTAATGGAGGAAAAAAAGGCTTCGCAAACTATTTAATAACTAAATATTTATATACACATAATAATGGGTTGAAAAATACATGCTTAAAAGTTAACTAACTAAATATTTAAATAGATGGATAAATAGTATACACATTATAAAAAGCTTTTAATAATTTTTCAGCAAGTAAACCGGAAAAACTATGAAAAATCAATATAAATGTGATATTCTAGCTCTATCTTGTGTAATTTCTTGGTGTGTATCCATTATTGCAAATTAAAAATTACTTACATGCATATGTATATTCATCTATTTAATTGTGTCCACAACAAACTATTTACTAACTAAATATTTAATATACACATAATAATGCATTGGAAAACCCATTATTAGCATTGAAAAACTCATATATTGAAAATTTTATTATTAATTTTATAGTAATTATTAATTACTACTACTTTTAGTAGTAATAATTTAATTATTATTAATACAAGTTTTGGGGGAATTTTTTTTTTTTTGTAGACTATCATATTTTAATAATAATAATAATAATAATAATAATAATAATAATAATAATATAAAAATAATTTAATTATTATTAATATAAGTTTTGGGGAAAAAATTCTTTTGCAAACTATCTTATTTTATTATGTGTATATTAACTAAGTATTTAATATACATAAAATAATGCATTGAAAAATTCATAATTAGTATTGAAAAACTCATGTATTGAAAAATTTATTATTAATTTTACAGTAATTAATACTTTTAATAATTAATGCAAGTTTTAGGGAAAAAAACTCTTTGACAAACTATCCTATTTTTATATATATAAATAAAAATAAGTTTTTGGTTAGTGGTAAGATTGTTTACAAAGTCATAGTGAGTTAGAGATGTTATTAGAATGAGTATAATAATAATATTGATCTCAATCATAATTGCAGGGGGATGGAGATATTATTCTACCTACCTACATATATGGATAAGGGGATGGATAATTAAGTAAGTGATAACCCATGCAATGCAATGGAAGCACCGTTGCTGCTCCAATATCATTTCAAACTAGAGCCATATATATAGCTAGATTCATCATCCTTATTCAAATCTAATTAGTATTCCCAGCTCAGATTGAATAATATCTATCTTATCCAATCTACTATCTATAAATCAAGCCATCGTCGTTCTGTTAAAGTTACAAATCTGCAATTCGCAATGAAGAACTTGTTTCGCCGTCTGTCCCGCATAGAGGACTTCTCGCACTACTTCCTCTTTCGATCCGAGTCGCCGCCACCGCCACCGCCGGAGTCTAGTTCTGATAACGTCGCCAACGCCAAGTCCTCCTCCTCCTCCAACATTATTGGCAACCTTTTTGGGTCCAAGAACAGAGCGAAAGTCGCGCCGGTGGGACACCTCGTGGTGTACGTCGGCGAGGAGATGGAGCGATTCGTCTTGAAGGCCGAGCTGTTGAATCACCCAATCTTTGTAAAGCTGCTGAACGCATCGGCCCAGGAATACGGTTACGAGCAGAGAGGTGCGCTTCGCATTCCTTGCGATGTCTTCGTCTTCGAACGCGTCCTTGAAGCTTTCCGCGTCGGCGATGAGAAATCGCGTCAAGATCTTCTCGAGTCCTTGTGTGATGATGGGTCTCACAATATACTCTTTGAACAGTTTGATTGAATTAGGTTTAGTTGTATGTAGGGCTAAAATCTGGAATTGGATTATTCTTGTGGCTGTGGATGAACTGCCACCCACCATACAGAACATGTAACTCTGCTTTTCTTCCATTGAATTCACTTGAATCATATTCATTCATAGCATTACAACTTTAGAGGAGCATCTTTTTTAAACAGATTTGTTAAAATTATATCAGATAATTTGTCCACATTTAGTTACCCAAGCGTACCAAATTTCTTAAATTTCAACCAATACCAAGCACGCGCTACAATCACCATTGGCTTATATATGTTTAAATTGGAACTGTAGTTAGATTGTCTCCAACGTAGCCAATTTCGCTTCACTAAGCTAAATTTTAGGAGGGTGATGGATGAAGCTGCAATCACCGTTGGCTTATGTTTAAATTGGAACTGTAGTTAGGTTGTCTCCAACGTAGCCAATTTCGCTTCACTAAGCTAAACTTTAGGAGGGTGATGGATGAAGCTACTCCGACGTAACTTGTTATCCTTGATTTTGCTTGCCATCTAAATAGCAAAGGCCACATCCCTTACCTTTTTTTGACTATCATGTTGTCTACCATAGCCTTCATCATTTCTTCCCACAACAATCATCATCAGAGGTATTATCATTATTGTCGTCACCGCAGTTGCAACCGTCACTATTAAAGTAAGAAGTTTCGTCAGAGAAGACAAAGAAAATGAAACACGTTGGAGTCGATTTGTCATCTGCTTCGAAGGCCATCAAACATGACAAAAATGAAAAAGTCCATAATTAGAGAAGATGAAGAATTGTGACGAAGGAGGAGACGAATAGATGCGGCAAAACCCAAGAAACGGTGGAGATGAACATACATGGTGGAGAAGACAAACAGTAATATTTATTATTAAATTAAAATATAAATATTAAAATTTTATAATAGTAAAATAGTGAATTAAATAGATAGTAGAATGAGGAGTAAATTATTTATAATATAATAAAATATTGAATAGAGATTGTGGTTGAAAATAGTTATATTATTTAGTATCAATTTTCGATATATTACTTAAAAAACCAATACCAATACCAAATAATATGATACTCTATCAATAAGTATGATGCCAATCCATTAGAACTAAAATAACTCCATTGAGGAAGAACGAAATAGATGAGATGTGGTCATGAGGTAGAAACCACCAGGGGCAAGGGGGGTGGTATTGGGCTAAATGATGGGCTATTAAATTAACAATTCTGCCCTTAAGTGGGCTGAATGTCAAGAAGCACGCCGTCAGGCCCGTATGGCCATATCGCGGTATCAAGAAAGAATGTTGATGTTTTGGTCATTCAAGAATTTATATAAATTTAGCACACTTTCTAATGGTAAACTAAGTTAATTAAAGACAGACGACTAGTTTTATAAAGTTAAAATTTAAATTTTTTTGTTTATTTTTATTAAGAACCCAACTCTTTTAAAAAATTAAGTTTACATAAAAGACTTTGAGAGCATTTTGAGTAGACGATTACTATTTGTTTATTAAATAAAATCTTATTTCGTGTTCTATTTAGTCAATTCAACTAATATGTTTTTTATCTAAAATAAATAAAAACTCTATTTATTCAATCATTTTCTTATTTTTTATTTTCACATACAAAGTGTTTGATATACTTGATGGAAGATCAAAGTCCCCGATTGAGAAAAAAAAAAAAAAAAACACATTTCACAATAACTATCCAAATAATTATATATAATTATAAAAATTAGACGATATTGATATAAATCATATCTCATTAGTGAGGGCAAAGTCAAAATTACTTTGTTGGTGAGATATTAACTTCTTAGCGACTTATACATTAGATAAGTCTTTAAATATTTTGAGATTAAGAGATAATCGCCTTTAAGATCTCAAAAATATAAAATAAATCAAAGATTAATAATGCTTGATAAAGGGCATCTAAATCATACCCGATAACATAAGAGTTATCTCAATCACTAATATCTTAGTTGGAATATTTCAACCTCCAACTCTTAATGAGTGTTAGGATGCTATAGACTATAAAAACTATTTAATTTTAAGATGCAAATAATATTGATCACAACCACTCCAATATATATATATATTATATTGATTTTGAACATACAAAAAACCTTCTCAATATCTATAAACAACAATAGTCAGCTACCCGACCATTAATATAATATATAGAAAAACAAACATCAGTACCATTTAATAAAAACAATAATAAATAATAAATAGGCAAAAGAAAAAAATAGCCCACTTCTCTGCTATGTCTGAGACTGGAAATCTCTCCATAATTTCTTCCACCCTAGTCCACGGCAGCATCTCAGCCCCACCAACTGCCTCTGTCCACCTTCTCTTAGAAAGCTTCAATTTTCAATTTTCTTTTCACTAATTGTTAAATCATTAAATATACATATACTAAAAAAAGATATTCTTATAAAATATTTAGTAACGTGCTAGCATTTTTTTTTGTATTTTTTAAGCCAATTTCTTCAGTTTCTGAATGATCAGATATAAATAAATTACATTATTTCATCATAATCTTTATACAAAATTCTATTTTGCATACTTGTTATAATTTCTTGAATTAATGTTTTATTATAATTATCTACCGTTAAATTATTTTTCTTGGAATATATACATATATATATATAGACAAGTCATGTTATTCTAGCTATACGTTTTAAGCAGAACTCTTTAGTTGTGTGAATGCTAAGCAAATAGAGGTGTGAATACCCTTCCAAGTGAGTACGACTTGTTTTTAGTGGTGGATGTTAGTTGTGATTACTAACATCTACCACTAACATCAGAAATTTTGAAAAATAGGACTTTGCCGGAGAATAATGAAAAATAGGATAATTTATAAATCTTTGTAAAATTAAGACCTTTAAATGTGTATTGGACAAAAAGTACCCTCTTTTTTTAGTTACCTCTCTGCTTGTTCTTCTTTTTTAATGGCATTTTTTTTTTCTTCGCTGATTAATTTGTTAAAAAGATTTTTAAAGTTCACCACACACAGTGATTGTGCGTCTTGCTTTCTCCGCCTAAGTTGGTATTTTATTTTATTTGGATCCCGTAACCTTCTGTGTCTCTAGGAGAAGTTGATTCCGATGACACCTTCCACTATATGCGATGATGAATGATGGTGATGTGAAGAAATGAGGATTAAAAATAAAAGAGAATGATGAATTATTGAGGAAGAAAGGGACAAGAATATTTTTGTCCTTATCTATTTTAAAAGTCCTAGTTTTGCAAAGATTTGTAAAGGAGCTATTTTTCATTATTTTCTCAGCAAAAATCATATTTTTCCAAATTTCCCCACTAACATTTACCCACCCCAACTAATGTTCTTGTTATCACGTCAGCTTCGAACAACAATTTATTTTGTCTATCTAAACAATATAGCAAAATTGTATGTAACTAAACATATAATATATTTGAGTTATAAAAACATTTTATTTATAAAAACGAATAGTTATGTGGATTATATTAGTCATAGCTATATATATAGTAGATGTTTACTAGGAGGCAAGATCTATTGTCTCGCTTGACTATTTCCTTGTTGTCCATTCAATTAAAATTAGCCATATCACCCGAATAACGCACTTTATCAAACAGTAATTATATATATTATTTTTTGATTTTATAATATTTTTTGTTTGATTTGATTTTATATATTATTGGTTGATTTTATAATTTTTTTTGTTTGATTTTATAATTTAGAATTTTTTTAAAATAATTACTATTCGATGATGTGTGTTATTTGAGTGATGTAATTAGTTTTTATTAAATTGACAACCAAAAGTATAGCCACACAAAACATGGGATCTTCTAACTAAAAAGATGAAATCTCACAACACCCTAGAGGTCCTCGTAACTCAGTACTAAGATTTCTGTAGGAGAGTTAAATCACAAAACTCAATGACAGGATTCGAACACAGGACCAACACCGATTATATAACGATTAAATTCAAAAAAATTTAGGACCAATATGTGTATAATCTCAACTGCCAAACTGTGCCCGTAGGGTCAAAACACTAGATCTTGCCACGTTTACTTGATGTTTCCTTCTTGTAAACTTAAAAAGAATCAAAACTATAAACAAAAGAGTAGCATCGCACCATTTTGAATGTATTTCCTTTTGGAAACCTGTTAGATGCTTCCATCTTGATAAACGAAGAGCACTAAAATCATTTATCATTTCCTGAACAGATGGAATCAAGGATGATGGATCCCAGTGGAGAAGCCGTACTGTTCTTAGCTGTTAGCATGGAGCATGGCCTTATTTAAGAACCCAAGCTGGGTCGGGCTAACGCGTCCCGGACCCTGCCGGTGAGACAGAATCCCGGGTCCACGCGCCTCTACTCCAATCATCATAACTGCTGTCGTCTGTCACGTGCCATCTTCATGCACAGACGTTCAAATGACACCTTCACATGCACCGCCGTAACACTTTATAATTTTAAATTCTTTAACATTTCATTTTCTCTTTTTTTTTTTTAATAACTTAGGTTCTGAGATTCGCTCCATTAGTCATGAGGACGACCGTAAATCTAAATAGTCACAGTCAATACATACAAAAAAAAAAAAAGCATGACATTTGATTCATGCCTTCACATGGGACAAATACCACTATATAAATTTGATTTTTGATACTCTATAAAATTTCAAATTCTTTACTCTAGAGCAATGTTTGTAGGGAAAATGTATTTATTTCATTTAGTAATTAAATATTAATTTAACTATACTTGATAAATTGATTAATTCAACTTAAATTTTAATTATAATTATTTAATAAAATATTTAAAATCAAATCAACCCAGTTAACGTATCAAAGCACACTTATAAGTTAAATTAGAATTTACTAAATGGGTTATTTATTGCGTTTGATTACGAGTTTAATTCAACAAACACACTTCAATGTCAAAACTTAAGGAGACCTAGATTACATACAAATATTCAATACTCAAATTTGATATTTTTATGGCGTCTCAACCGGACGGCTACGGGACTGCTGACAGTCAATTTTTGTATTTTTTTCTTACTATTCAATGAACTTATTCTATGCACTTGTGGAGTCATGTCACCTGGTCCTCCCACGAGCCCACAGTTACATAATTACATTGCACCAATTCTGCCATGTCTAAGTCAAAAGTGTGCTGAGTTCTTTGTCTCTAATTGATAAGTTATACAGATGTCACGACGTCGTTGTCTGCGCAAATTATAAAATGCTATAATTAAATGTGTGAGAACATGATATGGTTGAATTTTGCCCACTTTTAATTACGGTTTCAAACAAATTGGGTTTCATTAATTTGGTTTGTGTCAATATAATTCCTCACCTATCGCCGCCCTTTTCTCGACTTGAATGTTGATAAAATTTGACTCATATATATGCTTTACGTTAGTTGTCAATGCCATGCACATACCTCCTATGGGAAAATTTTTTGAATAATGTGTCATGAGTTTACCTTTTAGCCCTTATAAATGAGATATATTTAAAGACATCGTTGATATTATAAGTGATGTGATACTTTCTGAGATGAGATCACTGATATTATAAGTGATTTGATACTTCCTGAAATAAGATCACTGATAACATTGTCGTCAATAATAACTCCTTATATTTTTCTTTATAAATGTATGTTTTTACTTTTATGTAATATTGCATAATTTAATTCAGGTAAGTTGACCATTAGTCTTTAAACTTTTCAATGGGCCTAACTAGTTTTAAGTTTTTCAAAACTTGGTTACTATATCACTTTGTTGCTAACTAATTTAAGTAAATTAATTGTACATCTCTTAAACTTTTGGTGATTAGCTCAAACACCCCCCTTAATCTTTACGATTTCAGCAAAATCAATTCTTAAATTTTGCAAACTTGTCTGTACGGATCGTGACAAGTAATATAGTAATAAATAGAGTATCGTACCTATGAGGATTGACTAATGATTTATACTTTAACCACACTTAACTCTAACAAGACACACATAATTAGATTCTATTAACAGTTAGTTTTATAATATTATAACTAAATCACTAATAGAAAAAAAAAATGCAAAAACAACTACTTTGATTTTGAAACTCAGAAGTCGAAGGCACTAGGGTTCATGAATCCACCATTGCTTTTGATATAATTTAATCTTACAGTACTCGAGTTTGCTAATTCTTATATTGAGTTGAAAGTCGATGAACCTATAACAATCAAAAACCTTTCTCGATGGTCAATCAATTTTATGTATATATATGAGATTAATTATTAACCTACGAATATATAAACCTGCATTTTCCCTCAGTGATCATTTTCATACGATGTCACAAAGTATAACGGTATCTTTACCTGTTATTAGACCTTATGTTGTTTATTACTATGTGCTAATTCGTATTGAATCCCTTGAAAACAATATGAATCGCAAACACATTTTAATGGTGATCAAGCATTAAATAAAATAAGAGTATAATAAGCAATCAACCCAAAAAATAAGAATACAACAAGATTGAATACTTTGAATTAAACCGACAATAAACGAGGTTTCATCATTCACCTTAGTTACAAAACACCTAGCTCAACATGATTTCAATCAATAGTAGCACAATAAAAGCGAAAGTCATGATCTAGAATAGAAGAAAGAACAAAGAAAATACAACTGAACAATTAAGTTCTTCAAAGTCTTATCCTTTCTTCTTTGACTTTTCTTTGTCTTTGGCCAAAAAACATTTTTAATCCCTCAAGAATAAGTCCTTATGTAGTGCTTTTTAGGTTTTTAGAGTCATGCACCTTGAAAGAGTTCATCCTTATATGATTTGGAAGAAAATGGGATTGAAACGGTCTTTTCGCGAAATTTTGAACCCTACTAGGTCATACTACAGAATGCATTTTATGTTAGGATCGTGAGCTCTAATAACTTCCTTCCATATCGGTCTTACCGCAGAATGCATTCAGCTTTAGAACCGTGAGCTACAACAACTTGACCTCTCAATTCTTCAACTTTTTTAATTTCATCTTGCTACTTTGTGACTTCTTCACCATCGACCTTGAATAAATGTCCATCCATGCCTTCTATGCCGGGTTCAACTCCAATCATGTACTAAAATAATCATTTTCGCTCCAAATATCTTCAAATGAGTTTATTACCTACATAAACCACATATAAAAACAAATTAAGTAGAAATCATGTCCATTGAATGTATAAATGTTAAGTTTATAGGCCAAAGTAAATGTATTAAAGACACTTATCGGTACATCTCTTGAACTTTTGGTGATTAGCTCAAACACCCCTTAATCTTTAGGATTTCAACAAAATCAATTCTTAAATTTGATAAACTATAAAAGTTTAAAATGTGTTTAGGCTAAAGAGTCAAAATTTAAAAGGTGTATGATTAATTACTTAATGTTGTTAGTAATTAATAGGGTGTGGTGACTAATTTTTTTAAAAAAATAAAGATTAATTGAGTTAATTTTAAAGTTCCAAAAGTATCTAGGCCACATAATCAAAATTCAAAAAATATATGGTAAATTTACCACTCTAGTATCAATCTTAGGTGCCAAAAAGCTATATCTTCCTTTTTATTTACTTCAATAATATATTTATATTTTCATTACTTAATAAATCTATTTAAAATTCAAGTTAGAGAAATTATTAAGTTATATGATTAAATTAGATTCAATTAGTTTAGTTCTATAATTAATAAGTCAATTCTAAATATATCCAAAGATCAAGACAACGTCATAATTATTTAACTATAGATTTATATAAAATCCAAGCAAATTGAAATTATGAGATAATTTAAAATTATAACGAATATACAAATATGATATTCTAGGAGAAATTAAAGGGTAGTTGTCAACTATGTTGCACGAAAATGAAAACGGGAATGAGAATCGTTTTCGATAAGAAACAAAAATGTGGAAACGGAGATTCTTCTAAAAAAATAAGCACAAATAAGGTTCGAAACGAAAATAATAAACGTTTCAAAAATGAAAAAATGACTCTTATAAGATATTTTCGTACAAGATAGGTTGTCAAGTGTTAGCCGACTACAATTACTATATATACAATTATGATTTATCAATAAAGAACGCGCTATTTTATCTGCCAAGCTTTTCCTCCCAACACACGTACACACGCAGATATATATATCCACTCCAACCTTAGGCTTCACATTCACTCCATTTCTCCGTTCCTCTCTGCGTCTCCTCTGAAACTATCTCCCTCGTTGTCTCACTCACAATTTGCTGCGTTTCGAAATCTGCGATTCTCTCTCGCGATGAAGAAGTTCCGGAAGCTGTTTCGACGGCATTCGCGCGTTGCAGACTCCTCGCACTACTTTCTCCTTCTACAGGAGTCGCCGGCGCCGTTGCATTCGTGTTCTGAAAAGATTCGGGGATCGAAAGTTCGATTAGAGGCCGTGCCGCCGGGACATCTGCCGGTTTACGTCGGCGAAGTGATGGAGCGGTTCGTCGTGAGCACGAGGCTGCTGAATCATCCGATGTTCGCGAAGCTGCTCGACGAGTCGGCTCAGGAGTACGGTTACAACCAACAAGGCGCGCTTCGGATTCCCTGCCATGTCGACGTCTTCGAACGCGTTGTTGAAGCTTTGCGCGTCGGTGATATATGAATGTTCGGTTCAAGATCTTTCGACTCGTAATCCGATCGCATCCTGTACGAATTTTCAAGGCCGCCTTTCTTTCTTTTTTTTCTCCTTTCTTCGACAGTGAGATTGCAGTAGGTTTTTGTTTTGGAGCACAATCGCTGTACTGAATTTGTAACCGCTCTTAGACTAATAGCAATGGATTCAGAAAGGAGTAGCGTACTGTAAACTTAAATTTATCTGTCAAACAAGAACGAAGACATGTTCGTTCTTTTTGTCCCTTC